>NC_046292.1:14407500-15013750 GCF_004115265.2 Rhinolophus ferrumequinum | reverse complement strand
CACCTCAGGGATGATGTAGATGCCTGATCACCGAGCTGTACACCTGGAGCTGAAGCTGAGCAATAATGAATGTCAACTACAATTTAGTAGTATATCGTCACAGGATTGGAGTACCGCATAGGGAGTAGGGTCCGTGTAATTGTAACAGCTGTATATGACGTCAGAGGGGTAGTAGATGGGGGGCCGGGGGTTACCACTTTGGGAGGGGTGTAAATGTCTACCTATTACATTGTTTTGTACACCTGAAACTAACATAAACAAACAAACAAACACAGGCTCAGATGTCACCTGGTCAGCCTGTCTGCAGAGGGCAGGAAGGGGAGTTCTCAGCAGATGAAAGACAACAATGTTGATTTTTAGGAAGCTAAAAATAAGCTGGAAAACAAAAATAATCACTGCTTTTGTAGCTATATGAAAAATGCATAACTGTTCTTATTTTTAGTTCAATTAAAATGATTCTTGTCCTAATAGTCACTGATTCATTATATGATTTGATTGATGTGTTAACAACCGCCAGCCCCAAATCTCTCTGTAATTGATCTGCACAAACATCCACCTATCTCTGCAGACTTGTCACCTCTTGGTCGGGTTTGTGAGAAATGCCCGTGACATGTAAAGGTGCTACTGAGCCTGATACAGCCCTCACCTATTAGGGCAAGGCAGTAAGGTCTGGGTGTCCAGAGGGGGTGGGATTTGGGTGGGTTTTAAGGAGGGGCCTTACGACATATCTAGAGAAGATAAACGTCCAGAGAACAACCTGGACTCAAATCACAGTCCCATTTACAAGCCATGAAACCTTGGCTAAGTCACTTCGCTTCTCTAAGCCTCAACTTCCTCATCTGTAGAATGGAGATAAATACTAACTCCTCCAAATTGCGAAAATAAAGAAATTGGATGCAAAGGCACCTAGCACAGAGAAGCATATGTAGTAGGCAGATAAAACAGGACCACTTTCCTCTCCTTCATCAGTCCCACCCATTGATTGAATCTTTTTTTTTTTTTTTTTTTTTTTTTTTTTGCCTTACCCAGAAGGACCCCAGCACCAACCTCAAAGCCTGCAGAAAGCTAACATTGCCTCACAGGTGACTACAGAAGCAGCGCTAACTGGGTGGGTCCCAGCAGCCTCAGACAGAGATGCCTCTCAGGACCCAGCCTGGTGCCCACAGCATACAGTGTGATGGCTGCCACCGGGTGATGACCGGCCCTGAGTCACGGCAACACATAAAGTTTCCAACATTCCCTAGCAACGGCCCTAGCACCAGGTGAGCACATTTATCTGTAGCGTCTTTGCCCAGCCAACGCCGTCTTGATAGAGACCCAAGTCTGAATCTGCTGGGCCTCGTAGGAAGCAGAGCCCCTGGGCTCCACTCCCTGGGCAGGGCCACAGGGGGCTTTAGTGATGCTGGAGGCCACTGCAGATGGCCAAGGGCTCCTTCTTCCATTCATTCAAAGAGTGTGATGGCAGCAGTTGTGTAGCTCACCCATCCTCTGCCTGTTCCTTCCTTCTTTCTCATCAGAGCCAGGACTCTGCCCCAGGCCCTTTTCTGCTGTTACCCACCTGCCATAGGTCACAAACTGCGGGGCCATGGGCCAGATCTAGGCTGCAGATGGGTTCTGTGCAGAAAAGCATGGGCTCCGGAACCAGAATGCCTGGGTATGGATCTTGATCTGACACTT
Source organism: Rhinolophus ferrumequinum (assembly GCF_004115265.2). NCBI lineage: Eukaryota > Metazoa > Chordata > Mammalia > Chiroptera > Rhinolophidae > Rhinolophus > Rhinolophus ferrumequinum. The sequence continues at coordinate 15,012,073 of NC_046292.1, read as the reverse complement.
TCTAGATGTGGGTCCTTGGATGAATTAAATAGCCTTTCCGTGCCTTTGTTTCCTCATCTGCAAAATAGGAATAAATTCCTCAGAGTTGTCGTGAGGATAAGAAGCTTAGAACTGCCCATAGTAAGTACTCTACAATTTCGCCTTTTTTTTTTTTAACTGAGCCAACATTTTTAGAAGTTTTCACAGGAAAAAAAAAAAATCCAGATCTCTGGCTTTCCTTGAAAAATTAAGATTTGGGAAGATATATTCCTACAAGGGACCAACCGGCATTCCTTTTGGACCAGTGGTTCTCAGTCTCAGCTGTACCTTAGAATCAAATTAGAATTACCTGGGCAGCTATTAAAATATTTTGCTGCCTGGGCCTCACCCTGGACCAATTAAGTCAGATTCTTCAGGGGTGTGGTCCAAGAATTCTATGTTGTAAAAGTCCCCCTTGGTGATTCTAGTGGGGACCCAGAGTCGAAAGCCTCTGCCTTAGACCGTGAACTTTCCAGCTGGACATGGTGACATTGGCTCCTCATCATGTTATTGTGGTTTATTTTAATTAGAGGACAATTTTTAGATCCCTGCCCTTTCAAAAGTAGGAAATAGAAGCCAGCCCCAGAAGGCCACAGGGTCTGTATAATACCTGACCAACTTAGCTCATTCATGTACCCACCTGGCCCTTCAAAGCAGCAGCGGGTGACCCTGGTCTCTCCCCTCTTCTTGGCCAGTCTCAGCCACATGTCCCCTCAAGACAGTCCCTTTCCACGTCCTCATCTTGAATCAAACTTCCTCTCTTCCTGAATACATCAGGAACTCTTGCTTATCAGTGCCTTCACCTCCAATTTCTTTCCTGCCTTCTTCCCCAGCAAACTTCTCCTCATCCTCCATGGCCCTGCTCAAGGGCAACTTCCTCCAGAAGCCCTCCCTTCTCAACCTACCAGGCAGAGTTGGTATTTTCCTCCTCTGTGACCCGGGAGCATATTGTACATCTCCCTATCCTCACACCAAGACGCACTATTCATTCTTTAGGGGTCTGCTCCCCATGAGACTGAGAGCTTGTCAAGAGTGGGGTCATATCTAGAACCCCAAGACCTAGTTTAGCTTCTCGATCTCACAGCCTCTGCATTGGCACGGCTTCCCTCCCCCTTGCACAGCCTCTCTCCATGCCGTCATCGGGCTTCTGTTCCCACTGCCACCTGCCTTGGCCTCCCTCATCTCTAAGCTCAGGCATGGGATCTGACCAGGCCACTTCAACTCTTTGCGTCACAGTGAAAGTCTGGCGCGGGTTTGGCTGCCCTTGGGTAAGCCCATCCTGGTCCAATACTCTATAGCTGGTGGGTCATTAAGTGCAAACATGGACTCCTTGAGTGGAGGGAAGATGAGAGAGCTTCCTCTTCCAGGGGCTTGTGACCCCTGCAGGCACAGTGATTGCCATGCAGAATATACTTCCCCTGCTTGGCTCAGGGTCCCCATTGGGTGACACCCTCTATGAGCCCACCCCCCTGTGCTCTCTTCCCTCTCCCATTCTTTAGCTCCTCCCCAGTTACCTCTCACACCTCCAGGCTCCCACTCCATCCAGTGGCAGCTCACATGCACCGTTCCCGCCTCCTCCTCCTCATCTGGGAAACAAACCTGTCCAGGGTGACTTCTGAGGAGGTCTGGGGTAGATCTGCCAGATAAAATACAGGATGCTCGATTAAATTTGAAGTTCAGATACACAATGGATAATTACTTAGTATAAGTATATCCCAACTATTGAATGAGCTATACTTATACTCAAACACTATTCATCGTTTATCTAAACTTCAACTTTAACTAGATGTCCTGTATTTTGATTTGCGATCTGGCAACTCTCAAATGAGTGTCCTCAGTGAGGTGGGTCCCAGTGGAATTCACACCCCACCAGGAAAACAGGTCCCTTGATGGGCCTTGGTTGAATGATACTGAATGTGCCTTTCCTGATGCAGGTCTTTCTGGGGGGATGACAACGGGATGGAGTATCCGAATTCCAGCATCACTTCTCCCATGTGTCTATGAGGGCCTGTGAGCGGCTTCAGAAACAGGGGATTCTTTGGCATCTGTCACAGAGGAGTCCAGGGGGGTGGCTCTGTGAGGCCCGAGCAGAGGCCCAAACCCTCCTTGTCAGAACCCATCTCCTCTCTCTCCCACTCCGCTCCCCGTCCTCTGCCCTGGCTCCCATCACAGACAAGTTTTCCCTCAGGGTATGTCACCTTCCGCCACTCCAGACCTTTAGGCCTCTTAAGGTTTCAATCCTCCATGCCTCCGTCGGCGGCTCCTTCCCAGCAAAACTCTCATTGCTTCTCATTGGCTCTGACTGGGTCATTCCCCATCCCTGAACCACTCACTGTGGCCAGGGAAATCCAATGCTCTGATTGGCCACCTCTGGAGCTATGACAAGGGGGGAGAAGGGGCCGTCATTGATTGAGAGCCCGTCAACCACAGGCTGGGTGACTTTCCACTAGGTTCTGTCTATGTACTCAATGGGTCCATTCTTGGGAAGGTAGCCTGGGTAATTGTGAAGGGTCCTCAAAGCGCACTGGGAGGAGCCAGTCCCCAGATCTCTATTAGGATACAGTCCTGGAGGGAAAGTGTGTTCTGCGGGGAAAGAGGACAGATGACCACAATACCCTCTGCTCATCACACCCCCACAGCTGTGATTCTTAACATTTTCAAGAGCAGCAGTCCATGTCCATGGGAACATTTTCCCAGATTTTACATTTAGTGCTGGTTAGATGATAAACTACCTAATGATTTTTTTTAAATATGAAATTGAGAATTCCTTAAAAAGGATTTACAGTCCATGCATCACTTCAGCATCATTATATATGTATGTATGTAGCCTACAAACAATGGTTGGTGCCTGACAATACGCTACGACGTTGAGGACCCTTCACAATTACCCAGGCTACCTTCCCAAGAATGGACCCACTGAGTGCATAGCCAGAACCTAGTGGAAAGTCACCCAGCCTGTGGTTGAGCGGCTCTCAGTCAACGACAGCCCCTTCTCCCACCTTGTCATAGCCTCTTCGGCAAGTTTATCCCTGAGGACTCTTCAGTTGCAAGCCACAGAAATGACCCTTGCTAGCTTCAGCTGCTGGGAACTCACTGGATCCCTAAGGGGCTGGAGCACCAGGCTGGGGAACCAAGAACACTGCAGAGGTTAGATAGCAGAGGGTACAACATTGGGTTCACAACCAGAAAAGGATCGTAAGGATCCCAACTCAGGGATGGATGGATGGATCAGCCTCTTTGGCTCCAGATTCAACTCCAGTAAAGGAGCTTCTGTTTGCCCACCTTTAGCTGAGGAAGGTGGGACCCCTGAGGTAATTCGAGGGAAGGAAATCAGAGTGCTGGCCTGCAGGGGAGCAGATGCCGGCAGCCAGGAACAACGAACATTTCCTGCAGAGATGATACACCCTTCAGGTGGTTTACATCGAGATACACCCTCCTCAATCGGGAGTGTGGTGGTCAGTTATGTAGCTGTTAGAGTCGCCACCACTTTTTTTTCTTTTTGGTTATTCTGGAAGCATTCACTTGGATTTTTCCCTTCTCTGGTTTTCTTTATGTTTCCATAATCTTTCGGCTCCTGGGTGGTCTGGTTTCCGACAGGCAGCAGCGTCAGCTGGTTCTCACAGAGTCCATGCGCTCATGGAGGAAATGTGGCCTGAGCCGATGTCACCCCACCCATGGAAAGGAAGTGACAGCTACACAAGGTGGAGAAATGTATGGGTTGTATCCGTAAGAATGATTTTGGTTACTAGGAACAGAAAACCTAATTCAAACAGCCATAAATAATAAAGTCAATGTATCGGCTCACATTTTTTTAAAAAAAATCCTTCAGGAAAGGCTTGATCCAGCAACTGAACAGTACCCGCAAGGACCCAGTTTCTTTCTCTCGTACAACTGGCCTTTTTCAAGAGTGACCCGCCCTTATAGTCCCAAGACACCTGCCAGCAGTTCCTAAAACAAAGATCACCTCACTCGTGCTCAGTAAGGTATCAGGGAAGCATCTCTGTCCCAGAATTCCCAACGAAAGTCCTGAGGTTCACTCTGCTGTGACAAGTCTGGGTCACATACGCAACTCTAACCAATCACCGAGTCAGGGAGTTGAAATGCATTTACTTAGCCCCGTCCCTGCCTGGCACCAGAAGTAGAGTCAGTCCCTGGAACTACATGGCTTCCCAAACCAAAACCAAGGCTATCTGGGAGGGCAGGGGGATACTGGGAAAGCCACTCACACAGGCCCGCTGCATTAGGCAGTCACATACTTGGGAGTTCGCGGATTAATCATCATAGTCGCAGCTCCCATCACGAACTGCATTAAGCATTTCGCATGCATGCATTAATATGATTTCACAAATCATCACAGAACCCTGGGAGGTGGCCTTCTCATTTTATTTTGCAGAGAAGGACGCAGGTTAAGTGAAACATTCTCCTTACTCACCTCTACCCCATCCTGCCTGTCAGTCACAGGCAAGGCACTGCTGGGGACACCAAGAAATGGGATTGATTCAACAGGCCTTAAATGAGCTCCTACTATGTGTCAGCCTCCTATCGGGCTCTGAGTATTCAGAGGTCACCAAGGTATAATTTCTACCTTCTGTGAGGCTCCTGGCCTAGAAAAAGAGATAGGCACCAACCTATAGTGACAACGCAATGGCAAGTATTGCTGTGTTGGGCACTTCACATACATTATCTCGTTGAATTCTTAAATGCGCTCTGGGGAAAATGGTCTTATCTCTTCGGGATTCCTGAGACAGTGAGTTTAAGTCACTCCAGTTCACTCAGCTCTTTGGGCAACTCTACCTGGTCTCACCTTCTGGGAGCTGAGGGGTCATTCATGAAGGTCAGATCAGCAAGAAGACAGCAATGGAAGGTACAGGTCCACTAAGAATCCAAGGTCTGGAGGACAGGAGGTGCACTGTGGATTGGGGTGGGCTGAGAAGGCTTCCTGAGGAAGAACAAATTTTGCTAAGCCATGGAGAATAAGGGTACAAATTTAAGGTGCCGGGGATCTGTCTTTGCAAGAGTCCCACCTCTGGGAATTCTCATCCCAGAATATCAAACCGGGAAAACTGCTTGACTCTTTCAGTATTACTCAAAACCCCCGGTTGGCATAAGAGGATTTTAATCGCTACAATTTACAGGTCCCTTCTCAGTGTCAAAGCTTCATCTCAGCCTTGCAATCACCCTGCGAGGTAGGAATTGTAGACCTCATTTTACAAGCAATGACACTGAAGTCTGAGGGGCAGAGCTCAGAGGTCACGGCCAGGATTCAGTCTGCAGGCCTGATTCCAGACTCCTAGCCTATTCAGAGACACTGAAATTCCCCAGGCTACACACACCCTTTATTTCTGTGTCACCTTCTTCTAGGTGTCTCTCTAACCAGCCCTCTGACTTGGGCTCCTAGCTATGGACTTTCTAGAACCTTCAGGCAACTCACGGTGGGTGTTCCCTCAGCAGGGATCTGGGTTCCCCGAGCCTCTCTAAACCTGCCACTCATTTCTTAAAGCCTTAATGGAGGAGATAAAGGCAGAGAACCACGGAGAAGAACATAGGTTTTGAAGACAGGCAGGCCTGAGTTTGAATCTGGACTCAGCCATTCACATTCTGTGTGACCTTGGGCAAGTCATCTCCTGTTTCTGAGCCTCAGTTAAACGAGAGACAGTAATTCCTATTCCACAGGTTGCTGTGTAAGCCAGAAACCTACAAGCTGTCCGTCAAGTGTTTCTCTCTTCCCACCCCTCCCCCATCCAGTCAGGTACCAAATTCTATTCATTTTACCTCCAAAATGTATTTCAGATTCATCCATCTCCCTCTGTCCCCTATGTCACTTCCCTCATTCAAACCACCATCATCTCCTGCCTGGACTAATACTGTAGCCAACCAGCTGATCTCTAGGTGCCTCCTGGCCCCTTCAATCCATTTTCTGTAGTGCAGCCAGAAAGATCTGTATGGAACATGTGTGTGAGAGTGCCACACCCCAGTTACAACGCTCCAATGGCGTCCTATTGTTCTCAAGGAAACTCCAAAATTCCTTCTGTCACCTCCACAGAGGCCCATGTGGGCTGCCCCTGCTACCCTACCCCCTCATCTCTTGCCCTCTGCCTAGGGCTCTCTGCACCCCCCCCCATGGCTACTCTGTTCCCTCTGCCAGTAACACTTTTTCCCATCCTAGGCCAGTCAACTCCCGCTTATGCATCAAATCCCTATGCAAAGCCCACTTCTTCAGGGAAGCCTTCCTTGATTTCTCAGGCCAGATCAGATTCCCCCATTTATTGATCTCACCTTGTACTTCTTTGTAGCACCGATCACAATTGCAATTACATAAGTATTGGTTGAATTGATCCTTGGATATGGGTCTTCGTCGTGGACACATGGTTTTTGCCTCTTCCTCAGGAGAAAGATAACACACACACGCACACACACACGCACACACTCACACACCTACTGGTCCCAGAATTGGGTCCAAATGAAGATTGGATATCTGGATCTTGATAGAGGAGGGGGAGCTGTGGGGACATTGGTTGGGGCAGGCATCTTCAGGGCCCCACGGCGAACGCCCAGATGAGAATGGAGCCCCCGGACAGAGAACGTAGAACTAAGAGAGACAGAGAGCAGCTGAGCCTGAAAATGTTCTTTTGTGCTGGCCCCGCTGTGTCTAAAAGTCTTGCCCATTACATGATGCCCTCCACCCCATGTTTTCTTTTGTTTTGCTTTGCTTAAGCTGTTTTCACCTTGCAAACCACAGATAAGAGGAGGCCGATGCCACCTTTCTGGACCAAAGCTCCACAGAGATGACTATGAAGTTGTCCTCTTTGGACATACCCCCAGGCCTAGCCCACAGCCTGCTCCACTACTGCCTGTTGGATGAACAAATGCAATGGAAAGCAGACAGCTCAGTAAGGGATCAGAAAGGAGTCGTGATTATTAAGAAACGTGATGCCCTCTTTCTTTCCCGTCACACTGCCAACTTGACCAGAGCAGAAGCCTCCCTGATGTCCCGTCTCCAGGACCCCCTCCCTAGGGAAGAGACGATCCCAGTTCCCCAGCTGGGGCCAGCTTCTGTGACAGCGGGCTCCTCCTGGGCCCTCCTCCAGCTCGTGCCCTCCACCTCACACTCAGAAACTGAGGCCTCTGGTTCCCCTCCTTCACTTCCCAGAATGTTCCAGAGCTGACCCATCACCCCAGGTGCACACCCAAGTAGCCAAGGCGACTGTTTACCCTCTGCCCTTAGAAACCATCTCTGGTTTGTGGCAATGGGCACCCCACACAGCTGCCCTCTGCCCACAGCCTGGCCAAACAAGCAAAGGTGTTTCCTGCTAGGGGTTGGCAATGCCAGGCTGGGTTTCCTACTCCTCCATGCTACACCCCCCTCCCCCCACTGCTCCCTGTTCAACCCAGCTCCCCACAACCCCAGCATGCCACATACTTACCTTCTGCTCTGTCTCGAGGCCAAGGGCATCAGGAGTCAGAATTCACCTCTTCCTGCTCTTCTGGCCCCACTGCCCAAGTCTTCAGCAAACACCAGGCAGACGGTGGAAGAAGAGCCCTTGGGCTCCGGAGTCAGAGACCTGGGTCCAACTCCCATCTCCACTTGCAGCTCTGTGACCTCAAGCGAGGCACACTTCATCTCTCCGAGTCTCAGTCTCTTCATGTGGAACACGGGATAATAACTCTAACCACCCCAACAGGCTGTTATGACAATGAAATTAGCATGGTGCCTGGCACGTGATTAAATACTGACGGACATGAGGGGCGCTGGCCAGGCGCTCAGCTTTCCTGAGGGGACAATGAAGGCCTCACTCCTTTCCTGAGGGAACACTGGCCTGAGGGAGCTCTGCCTTACCCAGTGGTGACTTGCTCTTAGTCACCTGGATGGAAGGGAGCCAGGGAGGGTTGATGTTGCTTTTGCATAGCCAGTACCCTGTATGAATTTGACTGTTGGTTATTTGGGGGAGGCTGAGATGTCCGACGATGGCTTTGGGGTCTGAAGAGCTCTCACGCTGTAACCTTGACACTGCTGACACTCTGATGGCCCCTGTCCTATGTGACAGGGACCTGTCCTTGACCTCTTCAGGACCCTTTGGAGCTATACCCACCCTTCTCCCCCATCACCCCATCACCACTATCGACAGGCTTCTGTCAGCATGTGCACCCCCCCAATGCCCCAGAGTTCTCCTAAAAACGGGTTCCCCCGGTCTGTGAGCTGTGGCTCTGGAGTCAGCGATCAAGGCTTTTCTCCTGGCTGTGTGACCTTGGATGAGTCGCCTCACCTCTTGGAGCATCAGAGGGCTGGGAAAACATTACCTAACCTCTGGACACCATGAGGATTAAACATGGAAACTTGAGGAAGCTCTGGCCACGCCAGCGGGCCCTAAATAAATGATGACCATACATGGCAAGGAAATGACACATTTACATTCTTCCCACCCCCTCCCTTGCTTGCTTTCTAAGGAGGGTGCAGGCTTAGAGCAGAGAGACTGGGGCAGAAGTGAGGAGAGGGTGAGCCAAGCCCAGACCCCAAGCGGCCCTGGGAATATGACTGGGACCAAGGCTAAGTTTTGCAGCTTCCCAGCAAGAGGGTATATGAAGACCCCAGTCAGGCCCTGGGCTCAGTGTGTGGATATCCCAGCCCACACACACCCAAACTCTCCCCTGCCCCCCAAACATCTGCTCTGTGACCACCTCAGCCTATCAGCTCACACCTACAATGCAGTCCACCCTTGAGAGAATGGGCACAGGGAAGAGGCCCACGCAGACCCTGGAAGTGGGTTCAGGCCTCTGGGGCAGAGCGTCCCTCCGTCTGCAGGGGGGTGGAGGAGGAGGTATGATATGGGCTGTGGGTGGGCACATCCCTTTGGCCCCTCATCCTGTGAGATGGAGTGCGGGCAAACGAGGACCAGGACAGGATCCAGGGTCAAGGTCAGGGCCTCCATTGCCTAGGTCCCAGGGCAGTTTGGAACTGGCTGAATCCTTGCCCTCGGAGCACTTACAGTCAAGCAGAGAGCATAAACATTCAACACAAAATTATGAGACAGTGAAATCCGTGACACAAATACTTGTGTGGGGAGACCCTGGCTCCACCTAGGAAGGGGTGCTCCTTCTGGGCCCCCCAACTGAGGCCCCTCCTACTGCATGGCCCCTTCCCAAGACCTCTAAGGCAGGGTGTTCAGGGAGCCGCACCCACAGCCCAGCAGCTCTTCCATGCTCTGGGCTCCACGGAGGCCCAGGGTCCCTGGGCCAGTGTTTCCCAAGGGGTGGTCCCCAGACCGGCAGCAGACTCCTGCCCACCTCGGACCCACTGAATCAGATCCTCTGGGGGGAAGCCCCAAGTCAGCATAGTTAACAAGCGCCCTGGGACTCTGAGGCACCTTGAACTTTGAACCACTCTTAGAAGGAACACTCCCCATTTAGACTTTTCTTCAACAACCTTTTATTGAGTACCTACTGTGTGCCTGACACTGTCCTAGGCTGTGGATACATCTGTGAACAGACACAGTTCTGACCTCAGAGTTGACATCCTAGTGGGGGAGACAGTAAGACAAGTAAATCCATGATGAGATGATTCAGACAGTGGGAAATACTGAGAGGAGGATAAAACAGGGCAGAGTGGTCAGGGAAGGCCTCTTGGAGGAGGTGACATTGAAGCTGAGACTTAAAGGACTCAAAGCCAGGTCTCTCTGCATCCTCACCCTAACGACTGCAGCAGTGCCTCCCTTAGTCCAGTCAGCCTCCCAGTTTTGAGGGGCCAGGAAAAGCAAAGGTGATGGTGGAAAGAAGGCCATGCTTCCTCCCTCTAGAGAAAAATCTTCACAAACTAAGCATGAAGGGAAGTGGTGATATAATGCCCACCACATATAAATAGGTCCGTCCTCTCCAGAGTCACCCTGGAAACCTGCGGTCAATTTGGACTTTGCTTAAGGCTGAGCTCCCTGCCACCAGGAGCCCAAAACGGCTGAACAAACTTCGAGCTTCACATGGGGCCGGCCCTCGATGAGTTCAAGGCCGGAGCATTTCTCCAAAGTCAAAACCGCAACAGGAAGGCAGAGAAACAGTTCTTCTGAGGAGGCCTGGCCTGGCGCAAGGGCTCTGGTCAGCCTTCCCAAAGACAGTCATGGAGTAGGAAGGAGGGAAGCCAGGAATGTCCCCTCGCTCCAAAATCTCTCCATTGCCTAGGTGCCGCTGCACCTGAAATTTCACCGTGAGAATTGGGGATTTGGATTAAGCATCATCCTGCATCCTCACTCCTGGAAAAAGGAATGCATTTAGTCCCACACACAGGGAGTGAAAGAGGAGGGGCTTTGTGTGGTTTAGTTGTGCTGACTGTGTGTCCCAAATTTTCCTTGACAGTTCTGAATTCAGATCATCTGTTCCCATTTTCCACGGAATCAACTAGGGTCTTATTGGGAAATAGGATCATTCTCGTGGTTGTTCCGAGGAAGTGGCCCTGGGCAGGGAATCTGGAGCCCAGGTTCTTGGTTCTGGCTCTGCCACTTGGCAAGTCTCCCTTTCTGTCCCTGGGCCTTTCTTTACAGGGGGACTGTGGCCTAAATTGAGTGCAGGCTCTGATTCTCTCCCTGACAAGAGGGAGGGAGGTGAGCTCCAGAATGAAGGCGTTGGTGGACCTGGTAAGGAACTGGAAGGGGAGGAAAGGGCCCTGGGAGGGAGGATGAGGTGTCGGTAAGCAACCAGCCGACTCCCCAGTGCCAATGTCACCTGCTGCCTGCCAGCCCACTCCCCGCCTCCTTCCTTGGGTCCCCAGGAAGCCTGACCCGGTCGCCCCAGAGCAGACCTGAGCCTACACTCCAGCAGGATGACTGCCAAAGCCCAGCACCAGGGCAAAGCCAGCCTCCTGTGGGATTGAGAAGAGGCTTTGCCAAAGCTGCTCGGGCCGTCACACGACCTTAGCTGGCAGTGGAGAAAGTGAGCCGCACAGAAGCCTGAGCACTGTTTATGCACGAAAGAGCACAGGAGTTGGGACAGACAGGGACCTGGGCTGGAATCTCCACTCTGTCTTTTATTCACTGTGTGACCTTGACCAGTCCCTTGGCTTCTCTGAGCCTCAGTTGCACCATCTGTAGAATGGGGCTAAGGGTCCCTCTTAGAGCCCATGTGAGGCTCCCAAGAAATCATGGACCTGCTCTGTGCACCTCAGTGACAGCCAGGAGTTTTAGAAAAGAATAATTCCCTTCCCCCAATAAATGTAAATTGAATTGTGCCCTTGATCCTGGTCCCAACATTTAACCCAGGGGCTAAGGCTCCTCGACAAGAGGAACTAGACTTACTCAGTTCAAAAATGCAATCACCACCATCCCCCCACTCCTGCCACCAAATCTCTGCACATTTGTTATTGAATGAGGTCCTATCCAGTGCATGGCGTGACCACCACTAATAGTACCTACAATTTATTGCACACCTACTATGTGCCAGACACGTCACACTTTCACTATCCCATCACATTCTCACAACAACCCTTTAAGTTGAGGAAACCCTCATTTTATAGATGTGAAAACTGAGGTTCATAGATGTGAAGTGCCTGTTCGGGGACTACACAGAGGTGAAAAGAATTCAAGCCCAGGATTCACCACTAGACTACCCTGCCTCCCGAGGCTGAGGGAAGCCTCTGCTCTCTCAGTATTGCAGTGATGGCTTCTGCGGAGACCCCAGAGGAAATAGCAGAGGCCTGAGGGGCTCCCCTAACCAACCAGCATTTGACAATTTCACTAAAACTCAGTTTCCCCTACCTTAAGTCTCCTCCTCCTTTTTTTCAAAATAAGACCTGAGTTTCAAGGTAGGTCCCATGGCTGCTCTGAACTCTGGAGGAGCCAAGAGTGGTGTTGGGATGCTGGGAGCACATTTCTAGGGTGATCACATTTGCCAAGTCCAAAATAGACACTTGGGCCTGCCAAGGACAAGGGTCCCCAGCTATGTGAATTTTGGGCTGTTTGGGGCAACCAGGGTCCTGGCACCACTGCTGGCAAGTTGCCAGGATGTCTCATCTCTCTCTCTCTCTCTCTCTCTGGAAAAATGCAGTTGTGCCACAAGGCTGTGACTTAGTCAACATATTTTTGGGCCAGCCATGGTGATCAGGGCTCTGTGGGCCTCTCTAGCGCTCCCGATACCCTGGCTGGGGCTGGGAGTTGGTCAGGGAAGGCTTCATGAAGGAGGGAATGTTGGGCAGTCCCTATGGACAGAGAGGAGTCAGGCAGGCAGAGAGAAGGGTGTGTCTTCTCAAAGAGGCATCCTGGTACAACAGAAGAGGTTGGTCTACATTGTCAGGCTGACCTGGGTTTGTATCCTTGGATGGACAGATAGATAGATGGATGGATGGATGGATGGATGGATGGATGGATGGATGGATGGATGGATATATGAAAAAATAAAAGGAAGGAAGGAAAAATCAGTCAATCCCACGGCTGCAGTCCCCCTTGCTGTCCCATTGGCCCCGTCCCCAGAACCTATCAGTCACGATACACCCGTCCCCAGAACCTATCAGTCACGATACACTGGGTTACATCACAACAACAAACTACTCCAAAACCTCAATGGCTCTGAAGAGCAAAGGTTTAGTTCCTGTTCACACTACATGCCTGTGGGTTGGCAGGGGGCCTGCTCCATGCTGTCCTCACTCAGGACCCATGCCACCACCACCCTACTAGTTGCTGTTTGCTCTCACACTTTATTGGCCAAAGCCAGTCACATAGACACCCCTAACTTCAAGGGAGCAGGCAGGGCATTCCTACCACAGATCTGGAACAGGGAGAACCTGGATATTCGTAAATAGCCCTAACTCTGCCACACAGGTTGTGCCCACTCCAGCTGCCTGGGGCCTCTGCCCCCAGATGCAGTGGGAGGGGGATTGGGTTGGGAGGGAAACAGAGAATAAAGGCCCTGGCCCCATCTCTTCAATCCAGGGATCCCAGAAGCCAGAGGAGCCATGTTGACTCCTCTGCTGCCTGGCCCCAGGTGCTTGCTGTGGGTGGGGACTTCAGCATGAGCCATGAGCCCAGGTCTCCCTGGGGGCTGGAGCATAAACTTTGTCCCAGTCCTGTCTCAGACAGATCCTGGATCCCAACTAGGCCCTCCTCGGCCCAAGGGCAGGCCACGGGGTACCTTGGAGGAGAAATATGGGACATCCAAGGTGAAATGTTCCTTGGACGTTATCATTTACAAAGAGAAACGGAGGCTCAGAGAGGATGAGCGATTCCCATGGCCCAGCTTGTAAAGGACAGAGCTAAGTCTCCAGAAACTGTCCAGAGCCCCTTCAACCTTCAAATTACAGGCAGGCACCTTCGTCATGGGACACAAGGGGGCAAGAGTACAATGCCTACCTTTCCCCTGGCCAGAGCTTCACTGCTGAGCTTGATTTGCAAGCACAGGCCTCAGAGGGCCCCGGGGGCCCTTACGGCCTCTCCCACTAGCCGGGCGCCCTTCCCATCCACAGGGGAAGCACTGGATTTGAAATCAGGCATGTTCCAGGCCCTGCCCCACCACGGCCCAGCTGAGTGTCCGTGGGCAAATCACGTCACCTCTCTGAACCTGTTTCCTAATCTATAAAATGGGGACCACTACAGCTGCCCTGCCTAATTTGCTGGGCTCTGGAAGGGTACGGGGATGTGTCTTCCATCGCAACATGGACTACACATGTGTACAAAGAGGTGATTTCACCCCCTCCTCCCCCACCAACCCCACCAGCCCTAGATCCCCAGAGGCCAGCACCAGTCCTGCACGGAGTAATGTTTGGGCGATGTTTTGATGAACTGAATGGATTGGGTCTTGATTTATCTCAGCAGGTACCGGCCAACTCCGGGGCCAGCACTGTGGGTGTCTGGATGACAAGATCCCTCAGTCGTAGGAGGAACCCAAACGTACCCAGTAAAAATGCCAGAGAACGGGAGGTCCCAGGCCATGCTAGATGTTAGACGCCTGTCTGTGTCCCTCCTGCACTGATATGCAGCCACTTTCCCGAGCAGAATGTCAGTTCCACGGACACCGGGACCCGCTAAACCCCCAACGACTGGCACATGGCTGACCTTCACTGAATATTTATCGACATGCCTGATTTATCGTCTCATCCCAGGTGCGTTCCATCAGGTAGTTCCTTCTCGCTGAGCCTCGGGTTCTTTATAAGATGGGGAGGTTGAGAAAATAATCTGAAACCACAAGGAATTTAAGTAACTTCATTTGAAAAGTCCTTGGATCGTCACAGGCCAGCAGTGGGCATGGCCGTTATCATCGCCATTATCATTATTACTAAAGCGCGATACTATTATAGAGATGAGGGGGATCCCTCGGGGTTCTAGACGTCTCCCCCGATTTTGCACGAGGAAACTGAGCCTCAGAGAAACGAGAACTCACCCAGCTCACACTGAACCTAAGAAGTCTCACTGTGGGGGACAGCATTTCCAGGGTGTCCGTGGTGTGCTCATTACTGTGCCAGGAGTGACACTTCTCTTGTCTTATTTTTTATCATCCCCACCTTACAGGTGAGGAAACTGAGGCTCCCAGGGGTCATGAAACCTCCCTGAGCTCCACAGGCAGTTAGTAGTAAAAGAGTACCTCCCACCCCTGCCTGGGGCTTCAGCCTCAGACCTCAGGGCCCTCTCCACCCCCGGGGGAGGTCAGGATCTGAGCAGTGCCCTGGTCACCCTGGGCTGCTCCCAGAAGTGCCCTGTGTCTGCACCTTGATCTCCACACCCACGATGCCAGGAAACCCCAGCAGGGCCTGCTGAGCTGCAGGGTATTTATAGCGGACATGCAGAAACGCTGCCACCCCCATCTGTTTACCCAACAACTCTCTCCTAGCTGGACACTTTCAACCCCGCCAGCCACAGACAGACCCTCACCGCCGCCTCATCTATTTTTTCCTCCCCACTTAATTTTGCATCATCCCAGCTTCCAAAATAAACTTCTCCAAACCAGCCAGGCTCATTCTGGCCCAGAATCCCTCACGGGGAGCCCCCTTCAGCCCCAGCCCCCACATCGGCCCGGACGGCAGAGCCACCAAACCCAACCCGGCCCCTCGGCTGCCTTTGGCCTTGATTTAGAAGCAGCTGCTCCTGCCCCCGGCGGGTTGCTGACACTCCAGTGCCGGGGTGTCTGCATCTGTGGGGATGCCACTGCGCATCTGTGTGCATGGTTCCCGGCTGGAGGCTGAGGGTGTTGCCCCCTGCACCCCCCCAACGGCCCCCCCGCACGCACGCACGCATGCAAGCACACACACAGCATCCCACAAACTTCAGTCTCTTCCAGGGCATTCCTCACACATCGGGTGGGCTCCTCCTCTCTTCTTTTGCCCTGGACCCTACTGACCTCTTCCGGCTTCATCAGAGGACCCATCTCTGCCCACCCACCACTCTCAACTTCTTTCCTTCCTCGGACACACCCTGCCTCCAGGCCTTTGCACATGCTGTTCTCTAAGCCTAGAATACTTACTTTTCCTCTCAAACCATTTGCCAAGCTAAGCTTATTAACCCTTCAGGCCTGAACTTAGATGTCACCTCTGCCAGGAAGTCTCCCCTGACTCTCCAGACAGTCTCTCCAACATCTTCCACCCCAAAGGCCAAGGCGAGCCGCTCCCAGGGCAGAATGGAGTCCCCACAATTCTCAGTGGATTCCTCAGCCAAGCCCTGACCCCTGCACACGCAACACACCTGACTCTCCCATACCCGGGAGAGAGTACTCCTTCACCTCAGGATCTGAGAGAATCGTTTAGTCCATCCCCCTGTGGCAGAAACCAGAGACATCTCAATCATTCCAGAATTACAATTCCAACTTTGTGTTTGCTCCCTTGAGTTGTGGGTTTTTCGGGCTAACAATTCAAAAGACCATTTACATCTTTTGAGCTTTTTGGAAAGAGTAAGGCTAGGAAAGAAATGAAGGTTTGTCAGGTATATCTGTTCCCATTTAAAGGAAAGATATTCATAGGCCCACTTTTTTGATAAAGAAACTGAGGCCATTTTAATTAGGTTGGTAGTGCTTCAAAGGAAAAGTCCAGGAGGCTGGGAGGGAATATGTAATCAGGAGCCCAAGGAAGCCTTCTGGGACATGATATGTAGGCTGAGACCTGATGGGAATTATCTCAGTAAAGGGCAGGTTCAGGGGCATTCCAGCATGAAAACAGCAAAGACCTGGAAGGGAGATGAAGAGGAGACGGAGGGGAGGCGGAGGGGAGAAGGAAGAGAGATGGAAGGGAGATGGAGGAAAGAGAAGGGAGATCGAGGGAAGGTGGAGAGGAGTTGGAAGGGAGATGAAGAGACACAATAGATGATTTGCTGAAAGCCACGCAGCCAGTGAGGAACAGGCCTGGACTAGCTCACCCCAAAGCCTTTGCTGTGCCTTTCCAACAGCAGAGCTGGATGTTGCTAATGGAAAACACCCGTGCGAGCTGTTCCTGTCATTGCCTCTTGTCCAGAAAGGTGGATTTCAGATATAAGCATGACAAACAAATTAACACCACTCACTCCATGGGGAATGTTTTAAAAAATTAAGTCCTCTACTAAAACATCTTAGCAATCCATTTGTTTAAAGGTTCGAATAAAAACAAGTCAAGAAAATAAACATTCAAGAGCAAAATGGCGCCTTATGCAGTCATCCTTAGCTTTCGATTAAATTCCCTCTTCCCATGAACTTAGCAGAATGCCTCTTCTAACTTACCTTGAATATTTCTTTACAAGTCAGACCTTTTTTCTGAGACTGCAGCATTACAGGTGTCTGAGGCCTTCTAGGTAATGTGAATTACCTTTGAGAAAAAGTCAAGTTCACCCTGACCACCCTCCAGTTCCCTTCGGGCCAATGAGCTGCTTTAGAGTTCTGCCATGCGCAAGGGATGGGTCTCACAGGGCCTTCAGCACCTGAAGAATTTGTTACCTAGATTGGGACCTCAGAGCAGCTTCAACACAGGCTCAGATTCAAACTTCTGGCTCAAGGCGTAGCATTAACCAAGCTGTCACACTCCCCGAAGGCACCAGCATCACCTCTGGCTCAAGCCATTTGTAAGATTCAAGCACACTGCTCAGCCACAAAAAGTGTTTTCACCACAGCTCCCTGTTCCTGGAAGGAAGAGCAAGCTCCCAGCTGACACAGTGAGGTGGGGTCGGGGCCCAACGCGGCAGACAAGAGGAGGAAGGCGGAGAGGAATCAGTGTGCAGGATTCGATCCAGATGGGAAGAGAGGGCAAAGACAGGAGCCCTGGCAGGGACCAGAACCAAGACATGAGGTTGGGTTGGTGGACAAGACCCTAGACCTGCCAGCAGGGGCACCGGGGGATTCCAGGACAGTCAGCAAAGGTGAATGCCCTCTGCCTGACCTGTGAGGAGCCCCCTTCCTTCAGGCGGGTGGAGAAGGTAAGCACAACTCCTCCTGGGGGCACGATGAGGTTAGAACCACTTCTGGGTGAAATAAATGATTACCATTTCGGTTTCAGGACTTAGAATCCTAGAATCACAGGATGTGTGGGGTTGCTTTCCTCCTCAGCCCTAGAAGAGACTTGAGAGAGGAAAAGTTAGATTCCAGGGTTCCAGGTAGAGAGAATGGACTGCAACTAAAGCAGGAAAGACTACAGCTAGACATAAGGTAGGAATACCTGACTATCCAAGTGACAGCATCCTGGAATGAACTCCCGAAGGCAGTCCTTCATCCCTGAGACCGGAATGTAGAAAGACCTGCCCAGACTGGTGAGGCCCAATCAGAGGGGCCCCGCTTTCCTGAGTCTGATAACCCCTCCTTTACAGCAAAAGATTCAGAGTGGGTGTACTTGTAGTATACATGTTGACGGTAAAATAACAAAACTCACCATAAATTTTAAAATGCTTTTCAATTACTTTGCATTTCATTCATCCCAAATCCTCTACAAGCATTGAAAAATTAACCTAGCACCATCTATGAATTCTTCTGGCCCCCTCCAAAACATACCTAAAAAACTAGAACAAAAAGTTGAGCTGAATCTATTTAGACTTTAAAGACAGGAAATACAGGGACAGAGGAACACATTACCTGACAGCACAAATAGCTGACACACAACGCGAACCCTCTACAGATCAACCGACCTGATGTCTGCCCTGTTATATCAAGGGCATAAAAGAGCCACAGGTGACGGGCGGAGTAGGACATGCCCTCGATTAAGACAAATTAAGAGACACAACCAAATGTCATAGGTGGACCTCATTTCAGTCCTGATTAGACAAACCATCTGGAAACAGACCTTTTTGAAACTACTGGGGACATTTGATTAGAATGTTAGCATTAATTTCATTAGGTGACATAACAGCATGGTGGTTATGTAAAAAACAGTCTGTGTGTTTCAGACAGTGGTGTAAATGTTTAACAACTGGCTCTCTAGGGTGGGGCTTAGACGGGAGCCCTGGTGGGTTGCATTTGCTGAGTTCCGCGGTATAAATACTCCCACCGTGGCTGATTTCAGACTACCAACATGCTATCACTGGCCTCTGAATTAAAAAGAAATGAGCACAGTCAGTTCTTAGCCGTCGTAACCAGCTGATTTGAGAAATCTGCACTGAAGTACGTGTGGAGGACATCATGAGACAGATGGAATGTTTTTCGAAATGATTTAGTAAAGAAAAAGAGAAACAAAGAAGAGTAGCTGAAGCAGATGGGACGAAATATTGATAATTGCTGAATCTAGGTGATGTGCACATGGCGGTTTATTATACTATTACTTTCTTCGCGTGTGTATAGCTGAACATATTCATAATAAAGAAATTTACAACTACAATCATCTTATATGTAGGCAGAGGGTTTTCTTCCAAGAATTTTAGGTGTGCACGTTGATTCCTGGACCCCTTCCCTAACTCGACAGCCTCCTGGGGATCTGAAGTTAAGGATGGGATGCCGGCATTGATATCTCATGCCTAAATCTCGCTATCAACCCATCAATGGGTTGTAACCAGGGTTTCTCCACGGACCCTGCGCTAGGCTGAGGGTGGAAAGAGAGCCCAAAAAGAGAAGAGTGACAGGGGTCCTGATTAGAAGCCCTGGCTGTACCATCTGCTGATACCGTGAGCGTGGGCAGCTTACCACAGATCTCTGAGCTTCTGTGTCCTCACCGGCAAAATAAGGGTATTAACCATTTACGGTGAGGGTTAAATGCAATATGTAGGCACAGCTGCTAATATGGTCTCTGATGCACAGTAAGATGCTCAGGGAATACTTGCTTCCTTCCTTCCCAGAGGGCTTTGTCAGGGTGACAGGACATGAATGAGCTGTTAAAGATGTGTGGAGGTCACTCCTCTTCACCTGAGAAGGTAGGTGCCCTGATGCCAAAACTTTTTCCACTTTTCAAGAGGAACTGGGGATCTAGCTTCTTATGTGAATCTCCTAATCTTGAAATGTTGTCAATAAATTCATATATTTAAAACCACTGGGTGGGCCAAGCAAAACACACCTGCAGACCACCAGAGTGTGACTTCCGGTTTAATCCATAGACCAAGAGGAAGCGCTAACATCCATAGAAGTTGGGGTGGTGCTTGGAAGGCTTTACACACATTATCACATTGATTCCTCACAATATCACTTATCATCCCCATTGCACAGATGAGGAAACTGAGGCTCAGAGAGGCAAAAAGATCTGACAGGGCTGGAAACAAACAGAGGTCTTCCCAAGAACTTGACATTCCACTTTACACCCTCTCTAGATTCCTAGAAGGGCCTTTAGGGAACAAATGCCAGGCCCAGAGAGGGCAGGGAGCTGCCCGGGGCCACACAAACATGCATGGCTGGCTGAGACTTATCAGATTCCTACTCCTTTCTTGGTCAGGGCCCCAAGGTGGACAGCCCTGGAGGAGAGGACTATGCAGATCTGTCCAGACAAGCCTGAGATCTTGGTAGCAGGAGAGGAACCCTCTACATTTCTTTCCTTGAACAATGCATGTATAGGCTTAAAAATGTACTAGACCCCAAGACTGGGCCCTCATTTTCTCCACCTCCAAAATCTGGGATGTTGGACTAGGAATCCCAGTCACCAGCTTCCCAGACACTCCGTTACTGGGTGCTTCTAAGGTTGCCCTGGACCCATTCATAGAGAGCTGGTGGTAATTTAGACCCACTGTATGGGATTCTTTCTGATTGAAAACCTGTCCAGGTTTCCCTTCCTTGGTGAATTTTCAAAGTTTCAAAGTTTCAAAGTTTCAAAGAAAGGAGAACTCACTCCAAAAGTGGGCCACTTAGAAAGTTAAGGAATTGTTTCCTTCAACCAAGGAATAGGAAATAACCAAGATATGTTCAGATCCATTATGTGTGCGGCACTCAGCATTCTGGGCACAGAGAGGGGGTACAGAGAGGAGAGGCCCCACCTCAGGCCTTAAGGATTTCCAGTAACTTCCAGGAGGAGCCTAGAGAAACCCCGTGACCTTCCCCTTGTGGACCCCATTAATCCTTACATGTGGAAAACTCTCTTTGAAGAGTGTAGTGGGTGATTGAGCACCCAGACCTCCTCCGTCCCAACCCTGGCTTTGTGGCTTACTAGCTGTGAGACCGTGGACAATCCCTCTGTGCCTCAGTTTCTGCATATGTAAAATGGAGATCACAATAGTGGTGCCTGTGTCATAGGGTTGTTAATATATCTTAAAACACGTTAGAGCAGCACCTGGGCTTTAGCATCTGTAAACGGGGACTGAAACAGCCTACCTCGTAGGGCTGTGGCCTGGCTTAAATGAGTTAGTATAAGCACAGCATCCGGAACAGTGGCTGGCATATCAGAAGCACTAGATACCTGTTGGCTATTGTGATATATGATTACATATGACAGAGCTATTGACAACTGGACTTTTTAATTCATCTGTGTGTATATCTTCACAATTGCACTGTTCTTGAAAGTTAGAAGAGCATTTCCTCAAAGAGACTTTTACATTAAGACTTTCCACTGACTCAGACCAAAGGGCTCCTCCTCTCCTTATCAAGATCAGGGCGGGTCTTTCTGGCCGTGGGCCTCACTTCCCTCCCTCCTTCCCTCCCTCCCTGGCTCCGCTCCTTCCAGCTCACAGGACTCACACCCACTGCTTCATGTGTTTCTCCCAGCAGCCCATGGAGAAGGTGAGTCAGGTAATGTCCCCACCTGATGGATATGACACTGGAGAGCCAGCAGCTCCCCAAAGGTCAGGGGACATGTGCTGTGGGACAGGGGCTCAAGCCTGGACACCTGAGCCCCATGCACAGGGCAGCAAGGAGGCTGAGGACGTGGCTGTGGGGTGCCGGGTCCACCACTTTCCTTTGGCAAGTCACTCACTTCTCTAACCTTCATCGCCTCATCTTTAAAAGGTGGGAAATAATAGTACCTACTTCCAGGATTTGTTGTGAGGTCTGAATGAGTGACAGCATGTAAAGTGCTTAGAGCACCACCTGGCAGACGAGGGCTCAATATTGTAGCAGAACAAAACATCCTCCTTTGCCTGGCACACTCCGACTTCATGCCTGATAGCCCAGCAAATCCTCCAGTTAGAGTCTCCAATCATTCTCAAAAATGTCCTGCTTTGGAAGAAAATTATATGGCTACCCTAAAATAATCACCTGTTGCTGTTTAAATTATTATTTATTATTATTCTTTTCTACCATACCACCCTGGGATTCCAGGAAGCGAATACATTGGCTCAAAATAGTTCACTAATTCAGTACTACACTTAGGTGAGAGTGGGCCCTGCCCTGGGTCTCTACATTCTGGTCTTCCTCCAGCTCAACTCTCATCACAGCAAGAGGAGACCATGGGGCCAAGGGGACGTGCCCATGGGGCCGGGGGGGGGGCATGGGGGGAGCCTGTGCCCTCTCTTCTACATCACACTCTGGGTACCCAGGATCCGGGGATTCCCTGCCCAGAGGACCCTAAGACCACTTCTGGACTCAAGTTTGTCTCTTCTAAGATCCATCCCCTGAGGACAGACCACACCACTGGGTGCCCAGGCCTGGGCAGCTCTCCAGGGGGAGGAGCGGTGTGGCCCAAGTTTGCGTGTGCAGACTGAGACGTTCACTTGTGTATGCACAAGGCCCCTTGCAGGGCGGGCCAGAGGCAGAGGTGGGGAAGGAGGGGCCTCCTCTCCCTGTGCCACCATGCACCGAGGCAGGGTCCAAGGAGTCTGAGAATTCTACATTCAAAGCTGGCTTTCCAGGTTGTTATGAAAGTGTGCTTGTCAAGGGAGGAGAATAGAACATATTTTATTTCACATTTTGTTAGCTTGATTTATAACTTGCAAATATTTAGACATATGGTATGTGAGCCTCCATCTGTACTCTTGCTGGGCCCCACAAATCCCTGCCACCTTCTGCCCACTCTCAACACCAAATGTTTACTGAGCCCCTCCTCTGTGCTGAGTCCAGGGCACTCCGGGTGTGAGGGCACCATCCCAGCACCCGGACATGACCATTTACATGGGGTCAAACCTCATGCTCCTAGAACAGTGAAGAGCACCGGGTGAGGAGTGAGTGCATAGGGCTTGTCTAAATCTCTGTCCCCAACCCCTTGTGAGGTGGGGCACCTCCCTGACCCTCGCTGGGCCTTAGTTTCTCCATTTAGACAAGAAATCCCTTCAGCTCTGAGTAGGTGTGGGACGCAGGCTGAGGCAGGGTGAGGAGAGACACAGAATCAGATCGGAGACCTGGTGAGGGCGTCACGTGGGGATGGGCAGATAACTTACCAATGACTTCGGTGTGGAATTGAGCTGGCTGCACCAGGGAGGCACAGGCTGCAGCCCATCCCATTTCATTCATTCATTCCACAAACATTGCAGCCACCTGCTCTGTGCCAGGCACTGAGAGATTGGGCCTAAATCTGCCAGATGTAAGAGGGCAAATAAACAAGCACCCCGAAAACCAAACCGCAAAGTAAGCCTTGGTGAGTGTGCTAAAAAGAGTCCTTCCCCTAAGCTCCTTCCATCCTCACAACCCCTGGGGCTTATGTCCATTTTTCGGATGAGAAAACGGAGGCCCAGAGAGGTAAAGGACTTGATCAAGAAAACCCTGCTGTTTAGGACGCGCACAGATCCTGGCTAGCCAGAAGCGAGGTTTCAGATTCCCGCAGTCTCGGGCCACTGTCCCAAGCTACCCGAAGCTGGGGAGGCCCCGTCCAGCTCCCGGAAGGCTGAGGGAGGTGAGCGCCAGGGAGGGGCTGGGCCAGAGGACGCGCTGGCCGGGAGGCAGGGAGGGGCCTGGCGGGGGACAGCCGGGTGGCCCCGAAATCTCGGGTGCGCAGCCCCGAGCGCCTAGAGCGCAAGCGGTTGGGTGCGCGCGAGTGGCAGAGGCGCTCGGGTCGGTCCGCCACGGTCCGGCCCGGGTCGAGCTCCGAGGCGCCGGCGGGGGGCGAGGCGGGGCAGCAAGGGCGGTGGTGCAGTGCCCACAGCGGCGGGCTGGGGGAGCTGTGCCCGCTTGTCCCCAAGGCCCGGGCGGGGACCCGGCAGCTGGGTCGCTGCGCCTCTAGCCCGGCCGGGCTAGGCGGCGCGCAGCCGGGCGTGCGTGGAGCGGGCTCGGGCCCCCAGTCCTCCCGGGCGCCCGGCCGGGGAGGCCCCCGGAGAAGCCCAGTCCCGCGGGCCAGCGCGTCTGCTACCGCCGCCGCTCCGGCCCGCCCCCGGGGGGTGTCCCGGGCCGCTGGGCCCGCCCAGGTAACCCCATCCTCGGCCCGCCCCCGACCCGCCCCCCCGGCCGCCCGCCCGCCTCCGCCGCCGCCGCTGCCGCCGCATCCCGGCTCTGGGGCGGCGCTGACAGTCTGGTCCGCGCCGGGCAGCGGGCGCAGCAGCGGGCAGGGCTGCTGGCAGGCACGGAGGCAGAGCCCCGCCGCGCGCGCCCCGGCCCGCGCCCGGCGCCGCGCCCCAGCCCGCCAGTGGGACGCCCACCTGCCGCCCCGACGGGAGGCCCCTCGCCGCCGCTGCCGCTGCCCGGGGCCGGGCGCCCGCGGCGGCACCATGAGTCCCCGCTCGTGCCTGCGTTCGCTGCGCCTCCTCGTCTTCGCCGTCTTCTCGGCAGCCGCGAGCAACTGGCTGTAAGTCAGGCCGGGACGGAGCTGAGTCGGGCGGGGGCCGAGCGGGGTGGGGCGGGGCAGGCCCCGGGGGCAGCGACCGGTGCCAGGCGGCGCGGGGCAGCGGGCGCGGGGGCGCCCGGCAGGTGTCTCCGCTGCGGGACGCGAGGCTCGCTCGCGCTCTCCGCCGCCTGGGCCTCCCTCTGGACACCCCTCCTGTCCGGGTCCGGTTCCCAGCCCAGAGGCGGCAGGGGTGGCGGCGGCGTCCGCACCCACAGGCGGCCTGGGGCACTCGAGAGCGCAAGGGGTGCGAGCGCGCGGCAGCCGCCAGGGGTGGGGTGCCGGACGCGGGGCGCAGCTCAGGCCGGGCTGACAGGTCACCGAGCAAGCCCGTTACAGGGACTCTGGGTCATAGTAGCAGGTTAATCCCGAGAAGTTCAGGCGTGAGCTCCCCGCGCCGAGGTGTGCGGAGCTGCGCCGCTCTGCGGGCTGGGCTGGAGGCGTGCAGGGACCTGTTTCTGCTGGGGGAGGCGGGAGCCAGGGATGGAAGGAGGGAAGGGACCAGGACGCGCGGGGCCTCCAACAGCCCGCGGCTGGCGTTCGGCCTTGGTTCTCCCTGGGGCAGGAAGAAACTCTGTCTAGCCCTTAAAGAGGACAACAGCACCCCCACCTCTGTGTGTCTCGCCTAAGGAGGGAGGGGTGGTGACCGCTGGTGACCTGTCTGTCTGTTTCTCCTTGAGGAGGGCCCGACTCAAGGTACTCCCCCTGAAGGGACAGAAGGTTCGCTAGGGGGTGTATGGGGGGATTCTAAAAGGATGAGCTTGGCCGAGTGAGTCAACAAGGAAGCAAGAGGACCCTGGACTCCTCCATCCCCCCCCCACCCCACCCAGCGACCACTCTCCAGGCCCCAGGCTTAACCCTGGCCCAGAGAGCTGCCCCCGACCCGCTGTGGGCAGCCAGTGGGGAGCCAAGCTCCAATATTGATCTGAAAAGCATGAGGTGGGAAGGGGGATAGCCAACAGTGTAGCTGGGGTTTCCATGGAGACAGCAGGAGAGGAAAAAATTCTCTCTGCATCAAGACCAAAGAACAAATATCTCCCATGAAATTGCCCCGAGTGTCCAATGGCTGTTGCTATGAGGTCATTGCAGCCAGTCGGGGCCCTGCAAGATTGAAGGAGAGTGTTCTTTGGGGTCCCAGCCACCCAGGGCTTGGGGGACAGAGGTGATGTGGAATTCTCCCAGCTGTTCTGAGCGAGGACTCCCAGGCCTCCCGAAGTGGCTGCAGAGCTTTTGTTTTTCTTGGAGCCTTAATTTGATTAACACTTCAGGGGCAGTGGCACAGTGTACAGAAACCAGGACACCACCACCTCCTCCCACTGCCCCCCTGCAGACCAGCCCCCTGAGTGGGGCGTGGGGTGCAAAGCTGAAGAAGGCCACTGATTTGGACTTGGAGAAGTCAGGTCCCTGAAGCTGACTGTTGAAAGCACTGGTTCAGAGCCAGGGTCTCTGAGCTTGAGCTTCAGGAAGAGCAAGGACTGGGTCTGAACTGCCCAGCACCAAGGGCAAAGAGAGAAGTGGCAATTCAAGGGTCTGACCCAGGCCTTCAGGGAAGAGAACGACATCCGCAGTGGAAAGTCCTTCAAGAGCATCTCGTGTTTTGGATCAGTTTATAGATGAGGAAACTGAGGCCCCAGGAGGGGGGACCTACTTGCCCAAACTCAGAGCTAAGAACTAAACCCAGATACTCTGCCAGGCAGTGACATACCCCTTTCCCTGGAGCCATCCCAAAGTTGAGCCAGTGTGGCCCAGGTGGTGTCACCACCCACCCTCAGCCTCGTCCAAACCCAAAATCCCAGCCAGGGAGGCAGCCCCAGCTTTGGGTCACACAAACCATGGGGAATTCCAACAGCTCAGTTCTCCTGCTGGCGCCGTGGGGAGTGGGGTGAGGAGGGCGGCCTAGAGGGAGAAGCAAGGTTGGCAAACCTGTTCTGTGCAACGGTGATGGTTCAGGTTGCCACGGAGCAATCTCTGGATGACCCCACTCACTCCTGCTCCACCCCGGGCTTTGAGCCAAGGGTCTCTGCGTAGCCCAGGGCCGAAGGCACAGGGTTCACAGGACCCTCCCCATCTAGAGAGGCCGTGATGGAGAAGAGAGCTCTGGGCACATCCAAGACTGCGTCATTTGTCTCATATTTATCACCCTCCATCCCCAGGCTAGGGACTGAGCCAGCTGTGGGGGAAATCAGTGTCACCGCCTGGCCTTCAAGGAGCTTGGGGTCTAGAAAGAAAGACCAGATAAAAGCAAAACCACAAATGGGTGGGGCACTGTACATGCTGTTGCTGTCAGATGAAAGAGTTAAGTGTGAGCTGGAGCAGTCACGGAGCGGGATTTGGCCTGGATGGTATAAAATCATGACAATAAGAATAATGGTGATAATGATCCCACTATGCTCTCTAAACCCTGACAACATCTGAATCCCATTTCACAGATGAGAAGATTGGGGATCACAGAGGCCATTGCCCAAAGTCACCTAGCTAGTAAATGGCAGAAGGATCTGACCCAAAAGCAGCCTGTAGAAGGAAAAGCTTCGGGCAGGCAGGCATGGTGGCCGGCACCGTGTGTTTTCAAGTGTGAGCCATGCTGGAGGGCTGGCCCCACGAGGATGGCTGGCAGCACTCTCAGAGGGTCAAGGCCTGGCTGTCCACTCCCCTTCTAGTACCTGGAGTCAGGCTTCAGTCCAGCGGTGGCTGGCTGGCCTGTTGCAAGAGCTGGTGCTGTCTGTTGTCTCAGAAGGGCGGGTGGCCTGGCAGGCAGGCCAGGTGTCCCGCTGCGTGCAGCTGTTGGACAGGACGGAGCCTGGAGCTGGGAGAGCTCCACAGCCTGAGGCCTGGGCAAGCCCAGAGAAGCTGGAAGCTGTTGATTAGACTTGTGTCTGGCACCCAGAGCGAGTTGACAGCTTGTGGCAGCTCCCACCACTGAGGGAGGGAGGGATGGATGGATGAGAACAGTCCTTCGGTAGACGGCTGGACTCTGCCACAGACTTGGGCTCCGAAATGTCTCTGAATGTCCCCCTACCTCACCCCACCCCCGCACTGGGGCTGTGCTGGGAGTCAGGAGACAGGGTTCCAGTCCTGGCCCTGCCCCACATGTTGGGTGGCCTTGGTTGCACCTGTTCCATCCTCTGGGCCACAGTCCCCAGCAGATTGCTCTGAACCCCAAATGGAAGTCCTGGGAAGAGTTAGGGAACAGATAAGCTAAGGTTTCATGACTGTCGATTTCCTGGAGGAAGGCAGTGGTGCACTGAGCTGGGGACCCAGCAGAGGCCCACGAGGCAAGGGCGGCGAGCCCATGCTCCACGCAAAGGTCGTCCAGAAGAGTGGCTCAGAACGAGATGTCCGGGACGGCAGATAGCCTGCAGTGCCATCCCAGTTCTGCCACTGACCAGACGAGTGATCTTGGACAGGACAGTCAACCTCTCTGAGCCCCATCTGGAAAATGGTCCCCATCCTTGGGAGATTGTGAGGGAAGAGAAAGGCCATGCGTGCAGTGTCTGAGCATAGCGCCAGGCACATGGAAGGAAATGGCAGCCATGGCTGCTGCTGGAAGCTGAGGGCTGCTCTCAGTGAGATGGGGGAATCATATCCCTGTTGATAGGGATGATGGAAAGAACAGGCCTTTGGGTTGCTGCTCTCAAGCCCTATTTACCCCAAACAATTCTGTCTGGATCCTGTGAACTTACATAGGCCGCACAGGTAGGATCCTAGGCTGCCACCTCCCTGTTCTTCAACCAGGGCCCCTCCAAGAGCCTCATAGAGCCAGGGAGGCCCAGCCTGGCTCACAGGCAAATCCTGCTGGCCTGAGGAGCCGGTGCTGGGAGAGCCCTTCCGTGCCACTGGGGAAGGCATCACGTTCCTCACTGGATCTGACTTCCACGGGTGTGCGTCTCCTGGCCAAGCTCCTGCACGCCTGCTCGCCCAGCGGGGCATGTAACTCCCTTGGCAGAGTGAGGCCTGGAAATCTGGGCACAATGTGCTGGGCCAGGAGTACACAGAGCCAGCCCCGATATCAGTGCCGGCTGCACAGGTAAAGGTGTGCCCTGTCTCCCACAGGAAGTGTCCCCCTCGTCCCCAGCTAAAAAGGATCCCTTCTAAATAGTAAAAAGCCACCCCCTTGGAGCTCTTCCCTTGGCTCTGGGCATTGAGTCACACCCCTAACGTAGCCACAGCTCCTTACAGTTTATCCCAGGATTTCTCAAATCACCACATTGAAATTCTGGGCTCGTCCTGGGCATTGTAGGATATTTAGCAGCATCCCTGGCCTCTACTCACTAGATGCCAGGACCCCCCCCCAACTCCCGCTCCAGGTGACAACCAAATATGTCTCTAGATATTGCCCAATGTCCGCAGGGGGCCAAAATCCCCCCTGGTTGAGAATCATTGATTTACAAGCGCTTTCACACCGATTATGCTGTCAAAACCGCACAAGCTCTTCCCCTCCCACGCTCAGAGGAGGGAGCGTATATTCTCTTCAGCCTCACTTCCTAGGCCCAGAGGTGCAGTGACTTTCCCAAGGACATTCTGCAAATCAGAAACAGGACTTGAACTTGACTTGTTCTCAGGTGTCCAGATCTCATGGTTTTCATCCCTGCCTATAGAACTGTTTTGCATTATGTATGTGTAGCTATAGATAACTGGAGTCCAATGGTGTGGCTGCTTCTTCTACAAGATTATAAACACCTGGGGACTGAGGCTGGGGCATAAACACCTCTCAGCATCCTCAGAGTACGTGGCACATGTCTGACATGCAGTAGGTGCTCAGTCAGTATTTGATGGATGACAGAAAGAAGGGCTTATTGACTCCGGAGGGTTTGAAGTTATGGTCAAATGGTGCCCCATCTTCAGAGACCTCAAGTAGGAGGGATGTCTCCCTCCACTGCCGAGTCTCAGATGATGCTAAGATATGCTAACGGGGGTGTCAGGAAGTTTGGCTGTTACCCAGTAGATCTGCTGCTGTGGCCTCAGCTCCCAGGCTAGGGCACACCCCTCAGAGCCAGTCTAAGTGCTTTTTCCCCCCTCACCCTCTATTACAGGGCCCCGGGACCTGGCTCTGCCCGAGGGGTTTGCTCAGTCACGACCCAGCTGTCTGCTATGGCTTGACTTTCTTCCCTCAACCCTGGATTAGCAATTGAGCAACTCAGCAAGCATCTGACAAGACAGTGCTCCCCAAACCTGTTGAAACTCGCCCAACTCGGGCCCTGTGGGTGCATTTGGAAAGCTGAGCATTTGCACCAAGCCTCTCTTCTTGTTCCTCCCTCTGGGAAGAAGGGCTTGGCCTGAGCCAACCAGTCACAGAGTTGGCCAGGGAACCACTGACGGGGGGTACAGCTGCCCACCATTGGCCCCTCCAGTCACCCCAACTCCAAATAAGCCTGTGAGAGCCGATGCTGGTTTGCTCGGCAAACAGCTGGAAGGCCAAGCTGCGACCCCATGGTTGCTGTCCAGACTTCCACAGGAGTTGCCAGGTTTTATCGCTGAGTCCTGAACTGCTTCTTCTGTGATTCAGCCAAACCCAGGAGAAGGATCGGTCCCTGCCATGACCCCACCAGCTCCTCTTCCCCATCCAAACCCCTCTCCACCTCCCCCATCTCCTGGCAAACTTGAAACCAAACTTTGTTTTAAAAGTTCCCTGGCCACGTCAGAACCCCCGCAGTGGAGGGGACCCAGTCTGAGAGAGAGGGGGAGGGAGGCATATGGAAGGAGGGAGGGATGCGTTGGGGAGGGAAGGAACCTCCCCACAGCTCACAGTTCAGGAGGGAACTTTGGAGAGGCCCATGAGAAGCAGCAGGAAATTGCTGATGAGACTAGCGGGGCCTCTTTCCTTGCTGTGACTCTGAAGGGTCCTTTCAGACCCTATTTTTCACTCTGTTCACACGCAAGTCCTATCATGCAGGATTGGGTCCCAGGAACTCTTCCCCAAAGGCTGGAGACAGCGAGATACTCCTCACCAGTCAGTGGAGGATGCCCAGCTGTCCTGGCACCCGAGGCCTAGAGGACTGAATCACAGCCATCAGAGTGAGGGGGCTCTGACATTATCAGCTCAACCCCTCCCGGGACACTGAGCCTCCAAGCAGGGGAAGTGCCTGCTCAGTCAGGTCAAACACCTATCAAGACCTACTCCATCAGGCCCTGTGCTAGGTACCTGGGGTCACACAGCATAGTATGGTACAGCTGGAACTCACTCCCAGGTCTCCTGTCTTCCCAGAACTTCCCCTGCATTGGCTGAAGCCAGTCATTCTCCGCTTGAGGTGATGAGCAACTGGAGCAAGGAAGGAACCAAGGTTTTCCCCTGTGCCCTGTTGGGGTGGGGATATGGAGTGAGCTATAGGTTCTACCAGGATTGGGCCTTTAGAAGGGATCCACCAAGGCCAAGGAACTCACGAGGAACCTAGTGCCACTAGCCTCATCCCAGGAAGCCAGCTCCTGGGCCCGACAGCACAGCCGGGGTTTCACCCATGCCTTTTCGTTCCCCACCTCCAGGGCTGCCTCAGTGGAACTAGGGAGGACAGTTCAATGGTTCGATGGCTATAAAAGCAAGAAAGTCTCTCTGGGGACAAGAGTTGGGTAGGTCTTTTCGAGGGAGAAGCTCTCTGCTGGCAAATTCGAGGACAAGACAAGGTCAGGAGGTGCCCTAAGTTTGACACCCATTCACTCCACAACCACACGTGCCCCAGGAGAGAAGGAAAATTCCTACCTTTTGACACATCTCTGGGGCCATCCAGGCTTAGGTCTGGGCGGTCACTTCCTGCCCCTGAGTCAGCTACCAGCTCCCCCAGGGAACAAATACTACAATATGGGAAATGGGGAGCATCCCAAACAGGAAGTGGGGGGCATGGTGCCCTCCAGAATGAAATGTAGGGAGCTAGGAAACCAGGGTAGTGAAAGTAATGGAAACTGGGAAGCCAAGAAACAGGAAATGGGGGTGCTGAATCTTCTGAGGATGGTGAGTAAAGGGAGCTAGGCGGCATCGCAGGGTACAGGAAGAAGGGGTGCAGGAGTGGGGACTTGGGCTCCGGAGGACGCCATCATTTCCCCCCAACTGAGGAAATGCACTTGGGGCAAAGAGAACTAGACTTGGGCACTGAGAACTCTAGGGTTATGAGAAAATTGGGAAGAAGGTGGGACAAAGTCAGCACCCATACCCCACAACCACTATGAGTGTCTCCAAGCCTGGCCACTCCTCACCGGCCGCCCCCCAGGGGTTTCAGGCCAGTGGCAGCAACTCCTTCCATGGCCCCAGAAGCTGCAGAAACCACAGGCCCAGACACTGTCCAGGCGTCCCTCCCCAGGACGCCTCACTCCTAAAAGCAGCCCAGACCCCTTTGCTGGAGTTCAGAAAAGACACGGGGCTCTGGAAAGTCTCATCAGTGGAAAAATGAAGCCACCTCCCACAGATCATTGTCCACTGGTGCCAAATTATTATGCCCTCAGTACCCTGGGCCCTATTTGAAGCCTGGTCAGCCAGCCCAGGCTTAGGAGCCAGAATGACCTGTTTTCAAATCCTGACCACCCCTGACTGGCTACATGGCCTTGAACGTATGTCTCTGTGCCTCAGTTTCCTCATCTGTAAAATAGAGGGGATGATACCCACCTCCACCTGGCCCACCCTACATGGTTACAATAAGGATAAACGAAAGCAAGTGACTATTGTTTAAAGAGCACAAGTGACAGGGGACCTAAGGTCCCTCTCTTCCAGTCATCTAGGCCCACACATGGTTTCCAAGTCCCCTTGGCACACCTGAGCTGGTCCTGGGTGCCCACTGTCCCTGCTCCCCTCACGCCAGTGTCCCCCGCTCCCCAGCCCCTAACAGTAGTGTCCCCTGAATCCCATCTCTCGTACTGCGGGTCTTTGGAGGGTCCATCTGATGGGCCAGAAGCAGCAGGAAACAAGTTCTCTAACTCTCTGTACTCCGTCTGGAGATTCTGTCAAAAGTCTGCAGTTGGGATCGAGGCTGAAGCAACCCACTGTTCCCTGTGGGAGTGTGTCCTTCCCTAGGTTTGTTCGGATGAAACAAAAGGGCTGGGAACCCAGGTCTAAGAGAGCTGACGGAGCCAAGCAAAGAAGACAAATGAGTAGAACCAGTCGGGTACAGCAGGGGGTCCAGCTCAAAGGGCTATGAAGAGGCTTTGAGATGGCGGTGATGATATTACAATGATGGCAAACAGCTTAGTAATGGTGATAGTATAATAATGTTGGCAACAGGGGAAGCGCGCCTACTATGTGAACCTTTAATTCATTTAAGCCTCCTGAAGCAAGAACTATATTCTACCCATTCTATAGATGAAGACACTGAGGCTCAGTGATGTTGACTAATTTGCCTGCAGTTAACACAGAGATGGGATTCTGACCCAGTCTGTCCATCTCCCTTGCACAGTGTGCCACACTGCCTAGCATGTCTTGGAGACACGGGGGAAGAGCACAGCAGGATACTAAAACCAGGGATACAGAAACGTGCAAAGGTCTGAACACCCGGGGTCTGATCTTGGGGAGCCAGGCACTCCCCACCCCTCATGAGGACATGGTTGTAGGTGGGCTCTGTGTGACGCTTGCGTTCCCCCAGCCCCATGGCTCCCAAGGCGCTCGCTGTTCAGCAGGCACTCCTTCCGGTTCCTCCTTCCTCCCAGCCGCTTGGCCTTCCTCCTCCCTGGTGTCACAGGCAGGACCGCTCCTGAGGAGGCTCTAAATGTGGCCCAAGCAGGCAGGGAGGCCAGAGGGAGGGGGCAGAGAGGACTGGGCCAGCGTCCCAGCCCCCACCTGGACACCCGCGGGGCCAGGACCCATGACACTGATCTGCTTGGCCTCCCAAACGCTCCAGCTATTTCCCGTCCCCTCTTCTCTGGACTCACAGAGGAAGAGCCTGGGAGGAGTCAGAGAGGTGCGGATTTTCCTCTAGGAATTTGTATATTTTTTTTAAAAAGCAAGCAAACCTGGAAAAGCTTGGGACAAGCCCAGCTAATTTTAGTTTCTAATGAAAACAGCAGGTGGCCGAGAGGATCTGATCTCCCGGGCAGGGCCAGGGCCCTCCGGCCTTGCAGGCTGCAGGCATGGGCCGGGCATGGGGAGGGCCTTCTGGGAGGAGCCTAAAGGACCTGCAGCCCCCGTTTGAGAAGATGGGGCACGAGCTGGCTGGCGGCAGCAGCCGGGGTGGCCTGGGCTGGTGGGGGTAACCTGATCGATGGCACGGCTGTGGCTACGGTCCTGGTGGCCGAGGCAGCAGGTGGCAAATTGCTAAGCCTGTACTCAGCAGTGGCAGGAAGAGGGCTAAATTAGGGCAATGCAACCAGAACAGGAGAAGAAGCGGGGATGGTCGAGGCCTTCCAGAGGCCAGCCCAGCCCAGCGGCAGCCAACACTGAACATGCCCAGGCTCTCTGTCTCCCCCAGAAATGGCTTGTGCAGTCGATATTTGAGCCCGGCCCAGCTCCAAGATCAGCAAGTGGCATGCATGTCTCTGGGGGAAAGGTTGAGCCACCCTAGGGTGCTGAGAGGGGCTTCATGAGGTCCCCAGGACCACTTGGACCTAGCCCATAAGGCTCTCCAAGCCCTCGGCAGAATGAAAAGCAAAGGCAGCCCCCATTTCCCTCCCTCACCGCCTCCCACCACCGCTCTTCCTTGCCCTGAGTACTCTGCCAGGAGGTGAGCAGAGGGGGCCTAGTCAGGCCGTAGCCCTCTGTTCACCATGCAAGTTTTTATTAAACGCTTTCTACGTGCCACACCCTGTGCTAGGCACTGAGGAGGCCCCAGGCTGGACGTGACACTGAGGGTGGCATCAGCCCCCTTGCAGCTGTCAAACAGGGCAGATCCACGACCAAGGTACAGGGGAAAGAGAGTTCCTAGTCAGAGCTGAGTTTGCATTCCAGCTTTACCACTCGCTAGCTGTGTGCCTTTGGATGAATCACTCCACCTCTCTAGGACTCAGTTTGTTTATCTGTAAAATGAGACCAGACACCCTAAGGATACCTTAACAACCAAGCAGTGCTGGGGGAACAGCCTGTGATGCCTGGGACCCTAACTCTCTCCACTTCATTTCCAGCTCCGTTTCCAGCTTTGGCACCCAGCCCTTCCCAGGCAAGACCTGGGCTCTGGGAGAACTGGGGTGGGGGTGGGGCTGTGCCTCCTGTGGCATGGAAGGGGACAGCTGCTGGGCCAGATGAAGGCAGGGGTTGGGGGTGGTGGGCATTGGTGCCAGCCGTGGGGGCAGGGCCACTCCTCAGCGGAAGAGGTTTCTCAGCTTCTTCCTGGAAGCTGTCCCAGTGACTCACGGCCATGGCAGCCCATCAGCTCACCCCTAAATCCCTACTACTGTTATTTCAGCTCATCTCCCCTCGTTGAGCTCTGAGCCTAGGGGAGAGGGCTTGGGAGGCCCCTTCAGTCCACCTCATTCCTCGTCCAATGGCAAGAGCTCCACCTATCAGCCTGGCATGGGGTCAGGAGGCCCTCGAGGCTTGGATCCCCACCCCCATCCCACTCAGTAGAAGGAGCACTACCGACTGAGAGTGGGAAAGGCCACAGAGACCCACTGGTTTATTGTACCCATGAGGAGACAGGGGCGGGGACTTGTCCAAGGTCACACAGTGGGTTGGTAGCTCAGCCGGGACTCCCCAGCCTACTTCCCCTCCCCAGGGATCCCCTGCCCTTCAACACCTACCTTCACCAGAAGCCAGGACCTAGCACAGCCCTGTGTGGACACTTGGCTGGACACAGAGGGACCATAGGCTGAGATGGGGACAGGCCAGCTCTGTGCCCCCATGTCACAGAGGACATAGGGGCCCCCACCCTTCTCCAAGAGGCCAACCTTGGGTCTAAGCAGGAAAGGATCCAAGAACTTGAGGCCCAACTTCTTGTCCCCTCACCGGTGGCCTCCCAAACGTGGACCTGGCCCACAGCCAGTAGCTGGGCTCTTGGCGCCCCCTGCAGGCCAAGATCACCAGGTGGCCTAGCTCCACAGGGGACCCTGTCCCTCAGCTGGCAGAGGCAGGGAGCACCCACGTAGGACTGAGGAACCAAGTGGCCCCCTCACGTCCCAGACGCACCCTCCCGTGGCCCCACAACCATCTCATTGCCCTGTCTCCCTCTGAGAGGCACAGGCTTCTGCCTGGACATTACCAGTCTCTGAGCGTCCCCTAGGCAGAACCTGGTAAAGAAGACAGGGAGGCCTCCAGGAGGCAAGGAACGCAGGGAGAGTGAGGGGGCCTGCTTCAGCCCCAGACCACCCACCTCCCACTTGCCGGTGCTGTCAGGGAAGGGAGAGATCCTCACACCTACGGCTCACCCACAATATGCACAGCTCAGAGCCAGATGCACCAGCCACATCAAATCACATTAATTTCTCACGGCAGCCCTGCGGGATAGGAACCATTATCTCCATTTCCAGATAAAGAAAACCAGACTCAAGCCCCACAGCCAGGGGGCTGATGCCACCGTGAGGGAAGTGGGTCCCAGAATCAGATCTCCCTCGGGCTGAGAAGGAAAACACCACCCCTGGTTACCCAAGAGCTTCTGCTAAAGTGCCCTGCAGGCCAATGCCAGCCTGGCTTCACAGCTGCTCCTGGGAACGTGTTAAAAGCCCAGATGCCCACCTGGAGTGGGGCCCAGGCACCTGTGCTTTCAACACACCCACAAATGTCTCGATGCACAGCCAGATTTGAGAACCATCACTCTGGTCCAATCCACATGCCTGACAAATAGAATCCAGCTGCTGCTTGCACACCTCCGGGGATGGAGAGCTCAGCGACCAGCAGGCAGCCACCTAACTGCACCTTGGCTGTCATCCTTAGGTTGAACGAACCCAGCTCTCAGCAGCTTCTACCCAATTCTAGTCCTTGAGCCGCATAGAAGAACATTGTCTCTACCA
This sequence comes from Rhinolophus ferrumequinum, assembly GCF_004115265.2. NCBI lineage: Eukaryota > Metazoa > Chordata > Mammalia > Chiroptera > Rhinolophidae > Rhinolophus > Rhinolophus ferrumequinum. The sequence continues at coordinate 14,976,201 of NC_046292.1, read as the reverse complement.
AAGGCTTTGAAGTCAGGCGAAACTAGTTTCAAGCCCTGGCTCCGCCTCTTTAGCTGTGAGATCTTGCACATAAGGCAGATTAACCTGTCTGTGCCTCGGTTTCCTCCTCTATAAAACGAGGGTTCACTGGCTTGCCGAGAGGATAAATGAATAACGTAAGTAAAGTCCTTAGCCCAGTCCTCCCTAAGTTCTATAAGAGTTCACTATTTTTATTATCATCACCATAAAATTTCCCCATATTTTAATAGGGCTTTCTGTGTACTTTTCTATTTGGTCACCATCCATTTGTTCCCTCCTTCAAACAAACGTTGAGTTCTTGCCCCATTGGCTCAGGCTCGTGTCAGACCATCTTTCACACACAACATCCCTTTTGCCTCTGATAACAGTTCTTGACTTAGCCAGAGCCAGTGGTGTCTTCCCCACATTACAGATGAGAAAACTGAGTCCCAGAGACCGTGACCTTTCCCTGTGATCCTTCTTAGGACAAGAAATCTGTGCGGCTTCCCTTATAGGATGCAACAGTATCTTTGCCTCCACCCCCTCAAAAGCCCCCCGCCCACCAGGTTTGCTGGCGAAGCTCCTTGTTGGGGGCCGGAGGTCGTGGTTCACTGTACAGACGGGGGAAGCAGGACACTGGCTGTCTTGTTCAGAGCCCCTGATCTGAGCAAGATCTGAGGGTGCAGCCAGGGTTTGAGTTTCCTCCTGGGAGAAACTCTCTGTGCTCACCTATAAAATGAGGGGTCTGCACCAGACCCCCTGTCAGGAACATTCCTTCAGTCTGTGGTTCTCTGTGCTCTGCTGGTCCCCCAAGAACCTGGAAGGCAGCCCCGGGCAGCCCTGCTCAGGGAGGTGAGCAGATGCATCTCCTACTGAGCAGGTGGGGAAGGGAGGCAGGGAAAGGAGAAGAGGCTTTCCAGAATCACCATTCAGCTCTCCTCCCACCATTAGGCTGCCACCTGTGCACCTACTATGTGCCAGGGACATGGCAGTGCAGGGGGCTGGGGCGGACAGGCTGAGGCAGTGGTTACCGCGCATGTCATGGGGACATCCAGACCTGGGCTCCAATCCAGGTCCACATTTACAAGCCGGGTAACCTTGAGCCGGTCATTTCACCTCTCTGAAACATACCTGGCACTTAGTAGGTGCTCAGTTAATGCCTGCCTCCTTCCCTTGAGAGAGGGACTTCTTTACAAGATCTCCTTCCCTAGGAATTATTTTGTATGTTGCTCCTGGCCCCCTTGCCTCCTCCCAGGACACAACTGTCTGTTGTTAGATGAAACAGAGCCTTCCTGAGCCCCTCACCCGCTGTGGAGGAGGACAGACAGCAGGAAGGGCCTTGGGTTCAAAGGGGTTTGAGGCTTGGCTCTCGCACTTGCTATCTGTGTCACCTTGGGCATGTCACCCTCTTAGCCTTCACTTTGGAACCCATAAAATGGGCATAATCATCACCTCATAGATTTGGGGTGAGGATGCCCCAGGATGAAGTGTCTACCAGTGTGCATAGCACATACCGTGTTTCCCGAAAATAAGACCGGGTCTTTTATTAATTTTTGCTCCAAAAGATGCATTAGGGCATATTTTCAGGAGATGTCTTATTTTTTCATGTACAGCAATCTACATTTATTCAAATATAGTCATATCATCTTCTTCTGGAACATCGTCATAACGTACGATATGCGTCCGTCTGGCTGACGATCTTAACTGGGGCTTATTTTCAGGGTGGGGCTTATTTTCGGGGTAGGTCTTATTTTGGGGGAAACACAGTAGTACATGTTCGATGAACAGTGGTGCTGTCCCCTGTCCTCCACTGAAATGGACTCATGAAAGCCCCTTCTCCCCACATGTGCCTGGTCCCAGAGCTGCCAAGACCCTCCGAGGTGGAGCCAGCATTATTGGCCCATCTTCGGGCTATAAAAACTCAAGGCTCTGAGGAGAGAGCAGGGCACACATGCCACTGCTCGCGTGCTGACTATGCCCAGTGCCCCCAGCCCCCCAGCCCTCACTGCCCTCATTGCCCAATCCCCACGTACTGCAGCACTCATGCTAGTCTGCATCCGGTGGTGGCCCTGGGACGTGGCTGGCAGTGAGGACCCTGGCTTTGCAGCCAGAAGACAGGCTTAGGTCAATGGGGTCCCTGCCTGGGGTTGGGGAAAGAGAAACACCAGGCACTCCCAGCTAGACGGCATCTCGACATGAAGGGGTCAGAGCCCAGGGGCTGGGGCTGGGGTAAGATCAGGGCACAGACACCGGGACAGGCGTCACCCAGGGCAGAGAGGGACCCCAGGGGGGCTCTGCCTGCTTTGGTTGCTTCGGCAGAAGCCTCCTTGTCTAAGACAGCACGTGTCCCCTCCAGCCCCTAGAGCCGGGCAAGAGGGCCTGTCACCGGATCCAGACAGAAGCTGACAGCCAGGACCCACACTGGGACCAGTCGGTTCCCCGACTTGGCTGGGCATGGCCTCGTCCTGGGACTGCAAAGAGGAGGCAGGGGACTCTGCATCTCATTCCACCCCCACCATCCTCTCCCAGGTACCTGGCCAAGCTGTCCTCGGTGGGAAGCATCTCGGAGGAGGAGACGTGCGAGAAGCTCAAGGGCCTGATCCAGAGGCAGGTGCAGATGTGCAAGCGGAACCTGGAGGTGATGGACTCAGTGCGCCGCGGCGCCCAGCTGGCCATCGAGGAGTGCCAGTACCAGTTCCGGAACCGGCGCTGGAACTGTTCCACACTCGACTCCCTGCCTGTCTTCGGCAAAGTGGTGACGCAAGGTGAGGGAGGGACTCATAGGGGTGCTGGGGGGGCCAGTGGCGCCAGGGTGTGGGCCCTCAGCCTGTGGACCCCAGAAGAGACCACCGTGTCCTTGGGTGGGGAATCCATGCTCGTGAGTGACCGGACTATTTGGTCGTTTATCAAAAACGGCACCCGAATCCAGCGAGGGCCTAAGGCTGCAGGTGGAGATGCTGGGAGAGGGTGGGATCCAGGTGGGCGGGAGTTCGGGGTGGGAGGGCCAGCAGAGGAGGCTGCTGTCCTCTGTGCTGTGCAGCGTCTGCAGTCCTGGAGCTACCAGCCGTGTTAGAGAGGAGGAAAGCGAGGCTCAGACAGGGGAAAGGATGGAGATGCCCAGGCTTCTCAGAGGGTAAACACAGTCCGAATTCAGACCTGGGCACCAGACCCCCGCCCTGTACTGTTTTACCTCAGCACCCAGCCTCGTGCTTGAGCCCATCTCATTAGTGTGTACCTTTGATGAATCAGATGGACAGCTTCACCATGTCCCGTGCTGAGACCCAGGGACAAGCAGCGCTGGCTCCTGTCCTCCTGGGCTCTCCACAACCACAGCTCAGTAGGGCAGTGCTTTGCGCACCAATAGTGCTAAGTAGGGACCAGACACTCTTCAAAGGGTTTTGATTCATCTGGCTCTTTGGGACAGGCTTCCATGTTACAAAAGAAGAAACTGAGGCACACAGAGGTTAGGTCACTGCCCAAAGTCACAGAACTAGAGAGGGGCACGGCCAGGACTCGAACCCAGGCAGTCCAGCTCCAGGGTGTTGCTCTGACCCATGATGAGAAAACACTGCGATGGAGGGGACGGGGAGACTTGGGAGCACAAGGCTGGACCCCTCCCCTGGCCACGGCTGGAGCTCAGAGAAAGCTTTCTCAAGAACGTAAGCCCTCAGCTGAGACCAAAAATATGAGAAGGCATTAAGCCAAAGGAAGGTGGGCCAGGGCATAAAGAATGTTCCATGCAACTCAGAAGATTCCTTGAGGGGTCACCAGGTCAAGCCACTGCCCTCGAGGAAGTGCTCTAAACCAGCTGCCTCTTTTTCTACTTCCTGGGCACGAAACTGACACTCCCAAGCCACCAACAGTCCACGGAGCTCTTTGACTTGCTCGGGCAGCCAGAAGGCATTGCCTGGGCCAACCTTTGTCTTGGCACCTGTGGTCCTGGACCACTGGGGCCGCTGAGCTTGTGGCAAAGCATTTGGATATTGTTGGAAACCAACTGTGATAGAAATTTGGAAGCCATTCTCCTGGGAGCTGGCAGAGGCCAACAAGGCACGATCTTGCTTGGCATTACTGAACGTTGCTGCTCCAGAGAAGAAGCAGAGACCCAGCAAGGGACCTGGTAGTGGATAATGGTGCCACTGCCGGGGGCCAGGCTACCTGTTGGATGCGGCCCAGGGACTAGGCTCAAATAATAGACCCTGAGCACGGGACGCTCCTCACACACAGTAGGTGTTTTAGATGGACGGGTGGGTAGATCAGTAGGTTTCAGGTGCCAGGCCCTCTCACACGCCCCTGCCTTTGCACATGCTGCATCCTCCACCCCAAACACCCAACCATCTTTCTCCACCAACTCAGCAGGTCTTCCCAGCTCCCACAAGAAGGTGGTTTGCTTTTTCCTCTGGGCTCCTAAGCCCTTTGTTCATGTTCATGCTGGGGTTCACACCTCCCATTTTTTTTTTTTTTTTTTTTTGGTAATTTTTTTGTTTTGAAACAATTGCAAACTTACAGAAAAGTTGCAACATAGTACAGAGAATTGCCATATACTCTTTACCTAGATTCACGTTTTAACCCGTTTGCCTTATCAATTTCTCTCTCTCTCAATCCACACATGCACACTTTTATCTAAACGGTTGGTGTGCACGGTTGGCTTTCATTACACCTGTTAGACGGCACTGCGATGCCTGTCTCCCTCACACCCATCCTGCTATCCCTCAACCTTAACCTCTTCCAAGGTAAGGGTCACATCGCATTTACCGGTTCCCCAGCACGGGGTAGAGCCTGGCATGGAGGAGACAGTGCATGGATGTCTTCCAATGACAGAAAGCAAGTCGGGGCAAGGACCGGAAGGGGAAAAGGAAGGCAGGCATGGGTCAGTGCTGGCCTGAAGCCAGTGAGGGACCCCATCGAGAAGGGCCTCCCTTACCTGTGCATGTGGCAGGAAGTAAGGAGGGCCCAGCCTTGGCTCAGGGAGTTTGGGAAGACACTGAGAACCTTACCGGGCTCGGCTGGAAACTACCATTGAAGTGGCTTGGTCAAGTGTCCGGTCCCCTGGGAGCTGAGTCAAGGTCCCCTCCCCCACTGGGCAGGCGTGTTTGGAGGCCTCTGAGCTCTTCCCATCCATTCATCTCTGCACTTCTGGATTTTTCATTTTCTTCCCTAGTAAAACTCCTCTGGGAAAAGTCTTAATTTGTCTCCACTGAACAAGAAGAGAAGGGATTTGTCCATTCCGGGGCCAAAGTACTGCTCTCAGCAGGCGCAGGGGTTCACGAGGCAGCTGTAGGGAGAGCAGGGGCAAGCATGACCTTGACTGAGCGAGTGACGCACTCCTCCAAGCCGCGGTATCCTCACCTGTCAGTGAGACAGGCAGGTGTGCTTTCCTCGTAGGGTTAGCATGAAGATTCAGTGACGTAATTTGTGGCAGCACTCAGTGTAAACCCTGAAGAGCTGTCCGTCATCACCAGCTGCTGTCTCTTGGGGTGGCGGCGGCAGCAGCAGCAGCCAGTCTGGGCAGGCCTCGCTCGCAGCCCCTAGCTTTGGGGCTTGGGGGGGTTGGCCAGTACCCGCATTCATGAGCTGCCTGTCTGGGGTCATGACCTCAGACACAGAAGAAGCCAAAGCTTGGAGATCTGCCCCACAGCGGGGAGCCCTCGTTTATCGAGGGCCTCCTGTGCTCTGTCCCCTCAGATCACCCTGATGACCATTCTGCAAGTGTGTAGTATTGGTCCCATTTCACAGCTGAGAAAGGGGCTCAGCAAACAGAGGGTGGTCACACACACAGCTCTAGGTCCTGCCAACTCTTGGCTGTGAGATCTTGGGCAAGGTTCTTTCCTCTCCTAGCCCCGTGTCCTGCTCCCTTTAAAGTGGGGACAATCCCAGGACCAACCTCCTGGGACCCCCGTCAGGATTCAGAGGCGATGCCTCTGAAGGGCCTGACTGGTGCCCACAGAGACCCCCGACACGAGAAGGGCAGCTCTCTTACTTCCAGCATTGCCCGAGGTCTCCCGGCCTCTAACTCTGTACTCCCACCCCCGCCAAGAAGTGGAGGCCACCTGCTTCTGAGGCATTGAGGCGGGACCCAGAGGACACACGGGGAAAGAATGGTCACCAATGAGGACAATGTGTAAGTTAGGCCAAACTGTGCTCTAGGCTGAAAAATCTACCAGAAATTCAGTAAAATTGGTGTGTGGGGCAGCAAAGAATGGGGCAGGTGGCAGTTCTTGGCTGAGCAAGTATTACGGGCCCGACATGGGATGGCCTCTGCCTTTTAGTCACTGCTTGATCCCAATGCCTAGAGTAGCACCTGCACCCACTAGGTAACTGACAAATATTTGTGGAATGAATGAACAGGATTTGAGGATGGAAGGGAGAGGCCATAGTCTGGCAAAGGTCAAAGGTGGCCATGAGCAGGATGTGCTGGGGCCTGAGAGGGGGCTGGCCTGAGCAGGACCAGAGAGGTGGGCAAGGCAGGCAGACTCTGCTCCGCCCTGTTTCCCTCCATCCATAGACAGCAGCGGGCCTCTCCCTGCCTCTTTGCATCTCACTCTGTGACCTTGATCAAGTTCCTGTCCTGAGAAAGGGACTCCATGAGCCCTGAGGCTCCTTCAGGCTCTGTCTGCCATGGTTGGGAGGGGATGTGGTGCCCTGGCTGCTGTAGCACAGTGAGGCTTCAAAACGGGGCCCATCTCTGCACTCCCTGCGTGTCTCCCGTCATCTAGGACACCTTACGGACTGTACCATCGGGCTGCATTTCCGAAGTAAATGACCCACTAAAACCTGTATTCTCATCTTTGTCCTCAGTATTGGCACCACGTTGGACCCAACGAGGGTGAGAACGTCCCTTCCTTCTGAGGGACCTCTTAGGCCAGCCTTTTGGCGCCATCAGATAATATATGGGGGGCGTTGCCCCAGAGACACTCTGCCACTGGGAGTTCCTCGAGGACCAACTCCCTGGGTAGCCCTAGTGTGTTAGCATAGGGCCTAGCTCACAGCAGGTGATCAATAAATGTTTGGTGAGACAGCAAAAGGGAGAAAGAGTCTCTGCCCAAAGGATGCTTTTAGTCTAAGTGGTAACGACATGGTCAACTGATTGGCCCTCAGAGTGTATAGGCCCGACTGGTTGTTAGCAAATGAATAAAATGGCATTAATCACCCAGCAATAATTCTCACCAGAGCCATATGTTTCGATTGCCTACTGTGTGCCAGGGACTAGACTAAGCACGTTCTATACTTGACCTCGTTAGATTTCCAGAACCACCGAATGGGGACCAGCCCCATTCTACGGACAAGAAAGCTGAAATCACACGTCCAGGAAGTGGCAGATCTCAGGCCTGCCTGGTGAGCGTCTGCGCTCTTTCTCAACACCCACCTGTCTCCAAGTAGCTGCGAGGGGCCCACTCTGTGCCCAGCCCTGTGCTGGGTGCTGGGGGGGCCAGAGGAGAAGTATGAGGGACAGCCTGGCCCCAGGTGCTTCCAGTCTGACGGCAGAGGCCACACACACAAGACACTTAGAAGACAAAACAATCTGCGGCCCGATTTCTGACTGCGAGGGGCAGGCAGGCCAGTGAAAGCAAATCTGTAATGGTGGGGGCGGTGCGGGGGGGTGAGGGGCTGCAGAGCGAATGCGGGAGAAGTGACAGGGTCTGGCCGGCTGGGTAGCTGGATTTCCCCCCATTTTGAGTTGGGAAAATGAGGCTCATAGAGGAAGGTCATGCCACTAGTAAGAGTCTTAACACGGCTTTGTCCAGCTCCGAAGCCTTTTCTCTTCCCCCTGTCCTATCCTACATCATCTCTTAAATCCAAAGAGGCTTCCTGGAGGTGGTTTCAAGAGAAGGTGAGCTTTTGCAAATAAGAGAGCAAAGGAAACTGGAAAGGCAGGCTGGGGGCAGGGAAGGGGAGAGGATGGCGAATAATGTCTTTCTCAGAGAAGACTGCCTGCCCTGCCTCACCTCCCTAGGACTCCCGCTGAGTCTGCTTTGGAAACATGTGAGTTATGCTGGGAATGGCACTTCCACCAGGACACCCGCCTGGTGCCCAGGGGATCACCATGCCCATGGCTTCCTTTCCAGACCAACTCAGCCTCAGCTGGTCCTCCTCCAAACACTCCTTCCTGCTCGAATGTCCTTCCTTTCAACGTCTGGGAGACACTTCGCACGTGATGTGCTCAGAAGAGCATGGGCCTTGAGTCACATAGGCCTTGTTCCAGTTCCCTCGTAGCCACTGACTGGCTGGGGGACCCCAGACAAGCCACCGAGCCTCACTTTTTCCTCCATAGAGCAGAGCCGGTTGCTGAGGTTGCCATGAGCCTCAGGCAGCCTACACATGGGCCCCGGCACTCTCAGAAAGGGAAGCTATTGCTGGATCCATATGACAACGCTGAACTCCCAGCCCCAGGAAGCCTTAGCACCTGGAAAAGATGGCATTGAGGCGGGACCCAGAGGATGCACAGGAGTGAGACCAATGGAGCTGGGGAAGGAGTTGCTCTGGGAAGGAGAAAAAGCAGGAAGAGTAGGGTGTGGGATGGGCAGATGGCTTGATGGCAAAGGCAGAAGGTTGCAGGGCGGCTGCTGGCACCTTAGAGAGAGTCCGTCTTACTCTCGGCTGGCTCTGCTGTCCCAGGAGGACAAAGCCAGGACTGTCTTCCTCCTGCAGCTGGAGCAGGCAAACCCCTGACCAGGGAGCCGTTATCTACCATGTCACTGGGGAACTCTCTTCTGCTACACTCCCAGGCGCACAATCCTTTTTCTGTCTCAGCAGTCTCTGCCAGGTACCCCACTAGTGAGCAAGGCTCCAGCCTGAGCACCCAGGCAGAGGGGAGGAGCCTGGAGGGCCCACAGCACTGGAGTCAAAGGGCTGGGACCCAGGGCCAGTTAGAAAAGGCTGGAGGAGCTGCTGCCATCGGCTTTAGGGGCCTGGTGGCTTGGCCATATTCTCCTGGACTTCTGAGGCCTCCTATACTGAGCACAGAGGCCAACTACTCACCACCCCCAAGTAAAGAACCCACAAAAGGAAATGGGCTTCTCCTACAGCACGTGAGATTTAGGACAGACCTAGGGAAGTCCTTCTTGGCTTCACACACGTGATGGGAAGAGACGGTCTGCATGTATGTTCCTGGGGCTCTGGGCTCCGTGAGGCAGGATAACGTCAAAGATGAAAGCTTCGGAGCCAGCCTACCTGAGTTCAAATTTTGGCTCTCCCACTTCCCGGCTGGGTATTGTTGGACAAGTCGCTTCACCACTCAGTGCCTCGGTTTCCTCATCTGTAAAATGAGGGTTAAAAGTCTCTACTTCACAGGGTTGTTGTGAAGATTATATAAATTATGTAAAGTGCTTAGACAGTGCTCTATACGCTTTAGCTCTTTTTATTATTATATTCCTTCCAGAACCTCTGTCTTCAGGCCCAGTCCCAAGCTGAGAAAACCCAAGCCTCCTTATTCCTGAGGCCAGGGCAAGGGGGACCTGGGGTCTGGCAGATGGATGCTGCTTTGGGGAATGAGGCAGGGGTCTCCCTGAGCAACGTCACTGGACACCCTCCACCCCAGGGCCATGAGCACCCAAGGGCGAGGTGAGGCCAGAGCGTGGGGTGGGCAGGGCTGCCTGAGAGCCTGGAGAAGCAGGGAAGAAAGGCCCAAGCCAGGCCAAGAGCTGGGGCCCGTGGCCCTATCTCCTGCTCTCCCTTCCCCCTTGGTCTTTGGGGCAAAGAATTGTGCTGGTTCAGGCCTGGAAATACCAGAAATACCAGAAACTAAAGTCGTCTCTCTTTGGGCGGCCACAGCGCAAAACCAACCAACATGATCCTGCTATTAACCTCGATTAACTTGGAGAAGATTCCATCTCAGGCTGTCGAGGCCCCCGTGGCCCCAGCCAAGCCCCCTGATGCAGGCCCAAAATGGCCAGGCCAGGGCAGATGGTGGGCAGTGGACGGTGGGCAGTGGGCAGTCTCCCCAGGCTCAGGGGCCGAACCAAGAACAGAGTGTCCTGAGCCATCAGGGGCCTGAGCTGCCCCCACCCCAGAGCTCAGCGTTTTCTGCTGCCCGTCCACAGACACGGGCACAGAGGAGGTGATTGTTTCTGTCTGACCACGGAGACTGCTCCCCAGGGCAGCCGAGAGCACAGGCCTGGGTGTCACAGAGGTAATTGCCAACCACGGGGCCAAAACCTGCCCCCTCCACTCCTGCGGACACCGACACTCCAGCAAGAGACAGAAGGACAGTCACGGGCACACAGAGGCCCTCACAGGGCCCAGGAGAGGAGCAGGGCTTGTCTGGTCACACTCCCAGCCAGCCATGCACACACGCAGCACACACATACACACACACACACACACACACACACACACCTCCCTCCCCCCACCCACACCCCCAGAAAGACGCTCCACAGAAGCTACACCCCCTGAGGCACAGTTCCTAGGAGGATAAAAACACCCATTCAGGAAGGGGACGAGGGCAGGCACCAAAATAGCACCACTGAGCAGTCGTGGAGAAAAGGAAAGAACAGGCAGAGACAGTCCCACAGACCTGTGTTGGAGCCCTGGTTCTAGCACTTCCTCGCTGGCTGACTGGGGCCAAATCACTTCCCCTCCCCAGACCTGCACTGCACCATCTGTGAAATGGGCACAGATAAAGGCTCCCCGTGGCAGAGGGCATGCCCTCATCAGCAGTGGTCGTGGTAAACAGTAGGGGCCATTGTGATTACAATTTACTCTAAAAAGGGATTAGGAAATAAGCTGGTCTCAGAAGTGAGCCCAGCCTCAGCAGGAAGGGCTGGGGCAGGATCCTAAGGTGGGGGGACCCCTCAGAGCCCAGGGGGACTGGCTGGGGAATAAACACACACAAAATACTGGTTTGTAGAGGAAGCCAGACGTGGGCTGGCCGTCCAGCCCTGCTACTTCACAGCTCTGTCGTCTTGGGAAGTCAGTTCACCTCTTTGAGCCTGTCAAGTCTCCCAAAAATGGTGTGACCATCACTAACCCTCCAGAGGGGTGGTGAGAACAGTACCCAACAGTAGCTGAAGCTGGACTGCCTGCCTGCTCAACCACGCACTGTATGACGGCGGACAAGTAGAGAAACCTCTCTGTAAAATGGGATAACAGTCCAGTACAGACCTTACGGGTGCTGTTAGGATGAAATGCCCAACACATGTGCAGACGTAGAGCAGTGGCTGATGTGGAGTGAGTGTATTTAGCACCCGTGCAGTGACAGCACCAGCACGGTGTCATCCCTGGCCCACAGGAGTTAGCTTGCCCTGCTCTCTCCGTGGTCCTCCATCATTCAGGTCCCACACAGCCCACCCCTCTGAAAAGGCGGGTCCGGGGAGGAGCATGGGACCCAGCCCTGCCCTCCCTCTGCCTCCCACAGGGACTCGGGAGGCGGCCTTCGTGTACGCCATCTCTTCAGCAGGTGTGGCCTTTGCGGTGACACGAGCATGCAGCAGTGGGGAGCTAGAAAAGTGTGGCTGTGACCGGACAGTACACGGGGTCAGCCCACAGGGTAAGTGCAGGAGGTGGGGAGGTGTGAGTGGGAGGGCAGGGGCCTGGCCCTCACTCACCCGTGGTTCCCTTTGCTCCCTGCACCCCAGGCTTCCAGTGGTCAGGATGCTCGGACAATATCGCCTACGGAGTGGCCTTCTCACAGTCATTCGTGGACGTGCGGGAGAGAAGCAAGGGGGCCTCGTCCAGCCGGGCTCTCATGAACCTCCACAACAACGAGGCCGGCAGGAAGGTAGTGTGGCACTGCTTCTGCCACCATCACCACCGGGGCAGGGGCGGGCTCGGCAAGGTCCCCAGAACACTCTCTCATCCACATGCTACTCGGAAAACATCGTCCAGGCTCTCACCAGCACCAGACAGACACCTGGCAGCCAGTGGGGTACGGGGCAGCCGGATGGAGAAGCAGACGAGAACGGGTGTCATACAAGTATGAGAGGCCCCTGCTCAGCACACACGACCCCCGACACAACCTCACCCTCATGGATTGATGTACATGTGTCTCCATCCCTCTTTGTCTCACGTACACCCCTTCTCCGTGTCACCACCAAGATCATGTCCGTTATTAGGAAATCACCTGCCTTCTAATACCTACTCTTCAAGGTTCCTGTGCACATTCAATGCAGCCGTGTTCTCTCCCATCCTGTCACGTGTCAGTTTCATATGCCACTTTCCTTTAAAATGTCTCTCCTCCATCAATTGCAAGTTCCCCAACACAGCGCAGCAACCTACCACAATATACAGTAGGTGCTTTATACAGAGGAAGCATGGTGGTACATCTTTCTCCACTTCTGTGGTTCCCCCGCACCCATGCCCTCGCTGCCTCGCCCCCAGCGGCCCCACCCCAACCTCCCCTGACATTTGTTGTTCTCTGTCCTCTGCAGGCCATCCTGACACACATGCGGGTGGAATGCAAGTGCCACGGGGTGTCAGGCTCCTGCGAGGTAAAGACATGCTGGCGAGCGGTGCCACCCTTCCGTCAGGTGGGCCACGCACTGAAGGAGAAGTTTGACGGCGCCACCGAGGTGGAGCCACGCCGTGTGGGCTCCTCCAGGGCGCTGGTGCCACGCAACGCGCAGTTCAAGCCACACACAGACGAGGACCTGGTGTACTTGGAGCCCAGCCCAGACTTCTGCGAGCAGGACATACGCAGCGGCGTGCTGGGCACAAGGGGCCGCACGTGCAACAAGACGTCCAAGGCCATCGACGGCTGCGAGCTGCTGTGCTGTGGCCGTGGCTTCCACACAGCACAGGTGGAGCTGGCTGAGCGCTGCAGCTGCAAATTCCACTGGTGCTGCTTCGTCAAGTGCCGGCAGTGCCAGCGGCTGGTGGAGCTGCACACGTGCCGGTGACTGCCGCCCCGCCTGCGCCCAGCAACCACCCAGTGGCCCGGGGAAGGCCGATAATTTAAACAGTCCCCCACCACCTACCCCAAAAGATACTGGTTATATTTTTTGTTTTGGTTTGGTTTTTGGGTCCTCATGTTATTTATTACTGAAACCAGGCAGGTGACCCCAAGGGCACCAACTAGGGTCTCGCTGACGCCTGGGCCTTCGTGGCTGCCACTGACCAAAGGGACTGTGCTCATGCTTCTGGCTGTCCACATGTGGCTGCTGCTGACCACTCCGTTGTTATCTGTATCCGTTTTTCTACTTGGAGACTTCAAGTGGGTAACAGGAGTGTTACAGCACCCTGCCTACTGACCCTGCCAGCTAGAGAAGGGGGGGACCGCTGCCATTTTGATGGGAGCTGCACCCACACACACACGAACCCCGGCAGCTTCAGCCCGGTAGCCTTGTCTTCTCAAGCCCCCCTGGAAAGGGAACGGGCAGGTGCCAGGTCAAGGGCAAAGGGGGAATTTCAGCCCTCCATGAGCAGCTGGAGGTTCAATTTCTGTGGGACCTTCCGGGCAGGAAGAGCAGGTGAGATGAAGGCAAGAGAAGGCTAGAGTTCCAGCCCAGAGCCCAGCCTGCCCGGCCGCCCCCTCATAGAGGGAAAGCCCCCGCTCCCTGGTCCCTCCCGGCCAGGACTACAGGCTATCATCCTGGTTCAGAGGGCGCAGCTGGGCCTTTGCCGTGACGCCCCCGTGTGAGTCTCCCCACCGTGCTGCTCCTCCGTGAAACGAAGAATGGAAATCACTCGCACACACACTGAGGAAAGGGCTGAGTGAAAAAGCCCTCTCCCAACCGTTACTTCACTCAACCAAATTTACTGAGCAAATACTACGTTTTAGGCCCTGTCTGGGGCCATCTCACTGGGTGATGGACAAGACAGGGATGCTTTTGTGCCCATTTTACAGCAGAGGGGGCCATGCCAGCCAGGTCGCAGAGCAAGCTAGATACAGAGGCCCAAGCAGAGCCCTCCAGCCAAGGCTCCTGTACCCAAAGGCCCAGAAACTGCAGGTCTCCTTGAGCCTGAGTCTGGGAAGGGGGCTCTGGCTCGAGGCAGAGGGGCCGTGAGGCAGCTGGAGGCACAGGCGGCAGGCTGAGCTGGAGCCCATGTGGTTCCTGAGGGCAGAGCAGGCTCTGAGGGCAAGGTGGACAGCTGGAGGCACCCTGGCCCCTGGGTACCATGGGTACTGGCGTTGGCACCACCATGGAGGGCCTGGCCCTGCCTACCAGCCAAGCTGTCAGGAGTCCAGCCGGAACGTCTGTGAGCAAGACAAGCACACAGCAAGACCTGGCCTGACCCAACTGCCTCTAGGGTGGGCTCCCAACCCCTGGAGGAACTTGCTGTCAGCCCAGTCTCCAGGCTGCTCCGCACTGGGGCTCTAGGCTCCAAGTTTGAGGTCTTGAGCTCTGGGATCCCCACTGGAGGTTCTCAGACCCCAAGCTCTTGGCTCCAGGGCTCAGTGTCTGAATTCAAAATCCCAGATTCAGAATGCAGGCGCCGGCCTGGAGAAGCTCCCCTCCACGCCCTGTGGTGCCTCCTGGTGTCGGCTCCCTCAGGAAGAGAAGGTCAACACCCTTGGCCTCCAGCCAAGCTCTCTGCTCAATGTCCACCCAAGGAGGCCAAAACCAAGTGAGATGCTGGAGCCACATTCAAATGTGGGGATAATCTTGGGGCAGGCAGGCTCTGATGTGGATGAAAGCTGAGCCGACTAAGTGTCCCCGCAGCTGCCCAGCTGGGCTCACTGCTCCTCTGGCGGGCTCTGTTCAGCTGTCTGCTCAGAGCCAGCGGAAGTACTATCCCTCACTGGCACGGCTAGACCCAGACAAAGGAAGCAGTGGACACCCCTCTCCCTCCAGAGACAGGGCTGAGCCACTCTCTCCCACCTTCAAGTCCTGTCCCCAGAGCCAGGGGAATAGTAGATCCAGGCTGAAGGGTGGTTTTAAGGACACTGCCCTCAGGAAGAGGTGAGAGGGTCTTGTGCTCATTCGTGGGCTTCACCTTTCCGCCTGCCGGGGGGCACCTCAAAGCCGATCCTCCTGGGTTCTCAAGGGTATAACCTCGGTGAAGCAGACTAGGCTCTCGGCACCTCTGCCCAGCCCTACCACCACCGCCCCCAGCACAAAGGCAAAAGGGACCCACAGCCGCGGGAAAATGGGGCTTCCTTGTACACATCCTTCTCCAAACTGTCCCTAAGAAAGAGGAAGAACCAGTCCAGGCCCGACTTAGCCCACCCACTCTGGAAGCGGGCCGGGGGTCCAAGTCCTGCCCCAAACCGTCTCCCACTAGGCTCGCCCCAGGCAAAGGTGACATCTGTCCTCCGAGGCCTTGGGCTGGAGAAGCCCCAGCTCTGGATGCTGCTGCCCCCTCTGCTGCCTCACCCCATCCTCCAGTTTTTATACTAGGCTCCTTGCCATTGTGACATCCCCACGAAATAGTCTGATGCACAATAAAATGATTATTTCTTTATCTTGCAATTGTGGCTGTTTTGTAGAAGAGGAAGGAGAGAGACTTGGGAAAGGATATGAGAAAAGCAGAAAAACAATAGCAAACTCTAGATATGGGGACTTTCTTTGCTCTCTTTCCTTCTGAACAACTGGCCTGATGGCCAGGAGGAAAGGAGCCACCTGCACGCTGTCTGGAATTCACCCTCAACACACAGAGGTCACACCTGCATCTCACTGAGCCGTGATTGGCCTGAGCCAAGGTCTTAGAAACCCTTCTTGAGTGTTGAGGTGGAGAGGAGGGACAAATACAATGACAGAGAAGAGTCTGGTGACGTAGGTGACAATTGAGGACGTAGGAGACAAATGGAAAAGAACTTAGTACCCAAGGACACAGGGATTCAAGACCTGTGGCTAGAAGTAAGCTCCAGGATTGAAGTCCCGTCAGAGTGAGGCGTCTGGATGGAAAACTCCATATAACTCAAGTCACATCTGATGGGAGACCCACGGTGGCTTCCCTGGAACCTCAGTCTAGTGCAGTAAAGTCCTCACCCTCACCCAGGGGACGTGGCCTTTCTCCCCTCCCGACACCCCCACTGCAGCAAATCCACAGCAGCTTGGAAACAGACTGCAATGCGCTAGGCTTTCCAAACGTGTACGGGATATAAAAGGGCTGATGCAAAGTGCTTTCGGGACAGCAGGAGTCCACACAGACCTGAAGAACTGGGGAGGGGCGTGACAGAGGGCGGGGATGGGGTCTAGACTACGGGCAGATAGAAAAGGACACCTCGCCCTCAAATCAGGGTCAAAGGCAGAAGAGAGGCTGGTAACAGAGTCCAAGATGGCAGAGCGAAGAGGTGAAGGTGTCCATTTCCAACCTTTTCCTACAACTGCTATAAGGACACAGGCGTTGCAATCAGACAGACCTGGGTTGGAATCCCTTCACTATATGGAACTTTGGACAACTCACTGACCCTCTCTGGGACTCATTTTCTTCATTCATAATACAGTGCTGCTCCTCTTACCCCAACTTCAAATGGGGCTAAATACTAGTAGAATCTACTTCTTGGGAGATATTAAATAAAACAATAAATGTAAAGCTCAAGAAATGGCAGCTATTATTATAAATATTATTATTCCCTTTTGAGGAGTGTTGAAGGCAGTTAAAGTCGTTCAAAGATTGATTGAGGGGGCCAGAAAGGAAGATAGAACAAGGAGGAAAGAAGAGACAGTAGGGGGTGGGTTAGGGGCTGAAGGCAGGTACCCCAAGACTGTGGTCCTCCTCTGGCCGCATCCCAGAGATGAGAAGCAGGCAGATGTCTCGGGACAGAGATCCCCAGATAGGAGACAGAGACAGAGAATCCCCGGGGGTCAAAATACCCAGGCAGCAGCAAACAAGGGTGTCCCTAGAAACCAGTGGCAAAGCTGTCCCTAGAGCCCAGCAGGAAAATCTGAACCAAGGTCCCATGTGGGCGAGAAGCAGAGCTAGGACAGGGAGGCCCAGTCAGAAGCAGAGCTGGGAGTGTCAGAGCTGTAGGAAGCGTGTGCAGTGGGGCCCAGGGGCTCTGCCTGTGACGATGGAAGGCTTTCAGGACTCCTAGGCTGGGTGGGTCAGCTCATGCTCACAGAGAGGCTGTGTCCAGATCCATCCTTGACAGCTGCCCTCAGAGCTCAGGCCTGAGGTCTCGGCAGGTTTGTGAAAACGTGTGATAAAGTAGACCGTCTCAGCCCCTTCTTGACTGCCAGTGGTCCAAGGGAAGTTGGGGAGACCAGAGGCAAGGTTTAAGGTGGAGCTTGGGCCAAAAAAGGGCCAGAGAACACAGACAGGGTGTACAACGAAGTTTAGGATCTGGGCAACTGAGAGAAGCTAAGACGGGCTGAGAAACAGAGTGAGGAGAAAGCAGAGGGTGGGAGGATAGACACAGGAAAAGAGAGAAAGGGCACAAGAAGAGACTAAGGCACTGAGGACCCGGAGGGCATCTGGGCAGAGGAGCCCAGCAGGTTCCTAGTAAGAGGAGAAAGTGCTGAGCTTCAGGAGAAGGGGGGTGTGAGGGGATGTCTACGGGATGTGGGGGAGGGGTGGAGTGTGGCCTGGCCTGGCCCAGGCGATGACTTCATAGGCATCTACCCCCACTCCTTCCTGAGCCGCCAGCCCTAGTGACCCCCTGCCCGCATCTCAAGGGTCTAGGCCAAGCAGGCGCTGACAGGGGAGAGAAGGGGCCCTTCTGGGCCAGGCCCCCTAGCCTGGCATAGTGCCTGCCGGGAAGGAGGGGCCTAGAGGCCCAGCCCTTGTCAGCATCCCGGCCGGCACTTCGGAGGCAATTAGCAGCCCAGCTGAGCTAATCCCCCGCCTGGCGAGGCCAACACAAACAGGCCCAGGCCGGGTGCACACTCGCCTCCCTGTTTGCTGAGGGGCCCGGTGGTCCGCCAAGAACAACACCAATAACCCGGGGCCTTCTCTAGGTTAAGAGGAGGACCGAGGCTTGCTGAAGAGCTGACCATGCCCGACAGAGCAAACTCTGGCCAGGCGCCCTGGCTGCCCCAGAAAGGCAGCCACTGTTCCCAAGCCTTGGGCCAGCCAGGAAGAGGAAGCTGGACACAAGGAGCCATATACTCTGATTCAGCACCCACCCCCCAACCCCCACCCATGCCACCTGTGAGGGAGAAGGGCCAACTCAGGCTTGTGCTGCTTTGGCCAGCCCAACAATCGAGGCCAGGAAGGGCTGGGCCACGTGCTCAGGACCCCAGGATTACAGGCTCCGTGCTGGACGTGAGAGCCTGGAGGGAATTCAGACCCTGCCCTCAAGGGGCTCACAGTCTAGCGAGGGAACAGACCATGTATGACCTTGGAGGAGGGCCAGACTCTGGTCCCATCAGCAACCACCTGCCCCAGACTCGGAAAGGCCGTGGGGAAGGACCCCACAAGTAAGAAGGCAAAGGGGGGATCCAGGAGAAGAAACAAACGGAAGCCCAGAGATTGATAAATGGGGGAGGTGGCACCAAGGGAGGCAGGAAGGTGTCAGAACAAACTTCGGCACAGACTGGTCCCTGAACAGTGCAGCAACCGCTGGGGAGCCCAGGTTCCAGACACGGCCCTCCTCCTGCACCCCCCCTTCTGGATTCCATTCCAATTCCACCTTCATCAGCCCTCAGCCAGGAGCACCTCCTCCTGTATGAGCCACACCGTCTCCCCTCAGCGTGGTTCCTCACCTACCCAAGTACCTATGGACTTTGCAGCAATGTCAGGAACTACAGCCACCTGAAAGCTTCTACTTGGGAAAGTGACATGGCCTCCTTCCCTGAATGGGTCAGGCCCCTTAGGAAACTGCGCAGATCGTCAACATGCAACACCACTGCCATTTACTGAGCACCCATCACTACAGGGTCGGGCCCACACTAAATGCCACCTACCGACATGATCCTACGTCATGGTCCCAAGCAAGTAACGGAACATAACTACTTCCTGTTGGAATAAAGAGCTGACGGACAGGTGTATATTTCTCCCCACATCTCAGATAAGGAGACCAAGGCTCACGGCAGAGACTTGCCTACGGTGGCAAGTGTGTGTACGTCACCTGGCCCCTCCTCCAGCCGCACACATCTGTTTTCCCTCACTCCACTGCTGGCCTACACCTACCTTGGATGTTTCCTGGGCCAAAGGGCCTGAGTCTTGAGCCCACCTCCTCCCCACAAAGCAGCATTATCTGTCTCTAGCTGGGCTAAGCTCAACTCTGTCACTCTGCTGGGGACCTCTACATTATTCTGTAGACAGCTTTCCCTAGGGCAGAGGGTGAGGACAGCTGGTGTCACACCACTCACAAAGCCACAGCTGCAAACAGCAGCCCTGCCCACCACCCTTGGCTGGTGTGACAGACTTTCGGTCCAGTTCCAAGCCTGCCAGATAGGCTATCAGGGTCCTGCCTAGAGCAGCAGGTGTTGACAATCCAGTCGGAACTCTCTGGGCTGCTCCCACACCTGGCTCTAGAGTATCTAGCCTGGACCAAGGTATAGATGAGTAGATGAGTCCTTTTCCCCTGCAGTTGAGCCAAAAAGGGAGGTATTTTTCAAAAAAGATCTTTTACTAGGAAACTGAAGGAAAGCAACCAGATCATGAGAACAGAAACAAGGAGATCTCTAAGCAGGACGTTACCAGAGCCCTGTACATGCCCTTCTCCCTTTCCTCCTTCTAGACACCAGGAGACCAGGGGTCTCAATCTAAATCCACTGCTGTGGAATCGCAATTTAGTGCCCTCTGACTCTCATCTGTAAACGAGATAATGGCAGAGCCAGGACCAGACGTGGTTCCAATTCGAAAGCCTCTATTCTATTGTCTCCCCACCACCAGCATTATGGCTGTTGGAGGACCCAGTGAAACACTGAATGGGGAAGCGCTCTGTGGACTGGGAAGGGCTGTAAGGGACGGTGATGGTCATCAGCCAGCACCCTGGCTCTTTAGGCGTCAGGGAAAGTGTGTGCAGGAGAGTGGAGATGGCACTAGAGGCTTCTGGTCCCATCAGGTCCAGATGACACTAGAATTTGCTGGTCTCTCTCCTCCTGGGAGTCTCCCCACCCCTCCTCGTCCCTCCTCCCAGCGCCTCCTGCAGCCTGGGCCTCGTCCTCATCCCTCTTGGACAGCGGCTGGAGCCACCTGGGAAGCGTCAGGAATGGCTGATGGTTATCGCAGCCAGGACAGGGCGAGCCGCTGCCCCCGATTCATCACGGAGCTAGAGTGGATCCAGAGAAGTGGCCAAGAGGACGCAGGGCTGCTTCTACTATGAATTCAGACCGCTTCAGCTGGGAAACAGGGAGGCTGAGAGAGCCGCTTGATCACTCCAACCAGAGGGAGGTGAGGACAGGGGACGTTAGACTCGTTCCTCAAAAGAACAGGCACGGCGTGCTGGCAGAAGCCTGAGAGTTGAAGTCACACAGATCTGGGATCGAACCTCTTCTAGGCCTCTCGCTAGCTGGGTGACCTCAGATAAGTTAACCCCTGAGTCTCGGCTTCCCCATCTGCGCCATCTCAAAGGCTGCTACTGTGGGAACAGAACCACAATGCAGGCAGGTGTCCAGGAAATAGGTCCCTGTCCCATCCCTACACTTCTGACCTGGGACATGCACTCCCCTTCTCCCCCGGCCAGTTACCACTGCCACACGTTTGGTGCTGGTACCCCATACACACTACTCCCGCCCACCCTCTCAATCCTTGGGCACATTCAGTATGGCATGAGTCCGGGCCCCAAGCTGCTCAGGGGCCCCTTTTCAACCGCAGCAAGCGCTGGTCCGATAAGAGGACCCCAGCATGGTGAGGGGAAGGCAGGTTACTTCCCTCCAACTTGCCCTCAAGGGTCAGAGCTCTGTCCAGCTCACCCAGCAAAGGCATTTAGCTCATCAGCTAAAAAGAGGTTCTCAACCTTTAACCTATACCCCCCGCCTTTGAGAGACAAATCCCTTGCTTTGTTAGTTCTAACATTTCAAAATAAATCTTGGGACTAAAATAAGCATTTCAAATTACATACACCATTTGTCCACTGCCTATTCTAATACTTCCCCCGAAAGGGATTCTGGTAGTTTAAACGCTCTGAAGTCAAATCTCCCCCGTTCCACCACGTCCTAGCCGTGTACCTTGGGTAAGTCCTTTAACCTGTTTCCTCAGTTATAAATTGAGCCATTGCAAAGATAAAGCACGTCAAGCACTTAGCCTGTTGCCTGTCACCCAGCTGCTGTTCAGCCATTAGCAGTTATGACTACGGCTGTTACCACTAGACGATGTGTCTGCCCGCCACCCCTCACTGCGGATCCTGAGACTCGCTGAACCAGGTGTTTCAGGGTGGGCTCCCCAGACTGGGCAGAGGACACACTTCACAGAAAGATGGGCGGAGGACACACTTTACAGACCTGCGCTTCCCCTGAAGTCTAGGCCACAACGTGCCACACACACTATTGATTCCTCACTCACATCCTCCCCCTAGGACTGCGAGCTCTTTCGGGGGTGGGGTCTGGATCTTCTCCTTTATGGGAAGGGGGGCAGGGGGAATCAGGAAACACTGAAGAAATGTCAAATGACCTGAGGCACACACTCTTAAAAACAAACAAACAAAACAAAACAGCGGCCGGACCATCCGCTGAGCACTAGACAGGCACAAGGTAGATTGCCAGCCTGACAAGGGCAGCGCAGGAGTGGGCTCAAAGCCTTGAAAGCTCTAAAATGCTACAGCTCTGGGGCTGGTCATTCTTCAGAATAAAGGAGTCAGGGAAGAGGATTAAACCATCCCCATCTACTACTGGCCCTGGATTGCAGGATCCCACTCCCCTTTCCAGGCCCCCGAGAAAAGCCTGTGTGGGTCCACATGCCTCATCCCTGCGCTAGGCCTCCCTGGAGGGCCAGCCCACATGGCTGTTATAAATGACGCCCTGGACAGCCATCTGACCCACTGTCTCCTGGTCTCCTCATCTCCGAGTTCCTGAAACCTCGGCCAAAGACAACAGTGTGGACTCGTTTCTTCGGGGCCCAGAATGGAAGGCGCCCCAGCACCTGGGAGCAGCTGGAAGCTGGAACTCAAGGACTCATCGCTGCTGGTCTCCCCATCCTGTGCCAAGTGCATCTGTAAACAAGCTTTCTCAGTGGCTCACTACAGCTGCTCCCAAGGGGTCAAATGGGAGAGAAACGGGCTAGAATCAGGGCAGCCCATGGCTTACAAGTGAGAACTGAGCCAGGCAGGGCCTGGTCTGTAAGATGGCCCTGGGTATGTCCCGGCCTGTGCTGCTGGCCCTGTGCCCAGCCCTGGATGGGTTCGCCATTGCCTAGGATTGCTGCCCTGTGCCAGGCTGCTGGAACCCCGAGAGGCATGGGGCCTGTGTCACACTGCTGTAGGTCCCACTGTTTTACAAGTTGGCGGAAAAAAAGAGCTTGCTGGGGTGGAGATGCCTGGATGCTGGGCTGTTGTGCGTGATTCTGTTTGCTATAAAACAGCCAGACATTCCTAGGACCTGGAATCGCGCCGAGGCCATGGAGCTAGCCTTCCCGGCCATATATCTCCAGGCGGGGGACAGGCCTAAGACATCTGAGATAATAAAGACATGATTGTCTCAGCCCTGGGGCTTGTCTCCCCTTTGTCCCAGGACCCAGCAGCCAGCAAAAAGTTGAAAGACATCCTCCCCCTTCTCCTGGGAAAGTACAAATGCATCAGATTCTACAGCCCCTGGGGTGAGCTTCCCAAGCACCAGGTCTGGGATTCCTGGTCTTAGCTCACCAGATCAGAAGGCAATCAAGGGCCCATCGGTGGCAGCACACAGGAGAGACTGCGAGTCACCAGAAGGTGGGACACTCACTCGGGGAACAGGCCCTTCTCTAATTCTCTAATTCTCACCAGACCTACAACATAGCAACTATTCAATTTTAGGGATGAAACTGAAGCTGAGAGGTTAGTGGACTTGTCCAAAGTCACAGCCATTCGATGGCACAGATGGTTTGAAACCTAGATCTGCTTCACTCCAGAGCTTGCAACTTCCACAGTAACTCTGTAATTCCCCCTTTCATGCTTCTTCTTTTCCTAATGTCCAACTTAACTCCAAAAGCAGATGGTTTACCCTTTAATACCTAAAGGGGAAAGTTCGTATGTGGAAAGCAAAACTCAGACTCCTTCATCTGGATGCCGAAGCAGCAGTTGCCAGCCTGGTCCCCCATGAGTCACCTCAGTCTGACCAAGTGTTAGCAACAACCTGTGCCCAGGGCATGTGGCTTCATGAAGGGAAAATGGCACGAGAGGTGCTGAGGATGAATCTTCCCCACTCTGTGCGTTGGCGGAATGCCAGTCCTAGCTTCCCTCACCACAGAAACCAGTGGGTGGGACAAGGGCAGCATCCACACAGAAGGTGCTCGAGACCCGGGGTACTCGAGTAGAGGCAGCCCTGGAGTCAGAACCAACAGACTCGGGTTCAATCCGCACAACCTTACAGAAGCTCAACTCTAAGGCAGTTTTCTCCTCTGTAAAATAGTCGTCTGTTTTACCTGCCTCGCAGGCTTTCCTGAGGATGAACATGAAAGAATTTTATCAGCAACTTTATAAATCAATGGTCTTATGACCCACGTGGGTTTTTTCCCATTGGTTTCTTTGGCATTCCTGACGCCCTCTCTTCTCCCTGCTTTTCTTCTGTTCCAACATCTGAACTCACTACGTGCTCAACACCATGCTGGATACAAGGAGAGGCTCACATACAGGTTAAGAAAAGATGACAGAAACGTCAGAACATCAGACAGTGTGAGACCAGAGCCAAGTGGCTACAATGCACTGAAGGGCCAGCCTGCTGAGCAATGGCCAGGGTCTGTTTAAGGCTCAGGCCTGAGCCTGAGGCCTGAGGACTAGAAGTTTAGCTTCTCCCTAATCAGACATCCAACTGCCCAGAGGCAACGGTATGAACCACACGGTCTTTCAAGGCTACGTCCTGCCCCAGGAGCCCATCAATCTACCCCTGACTCCTTGCTTTTTGCATCCTCTACTCGTGACCTTGGCAAATTGGGAGCCTCGACTCTATTATACACACAACTTCCCTCCTTGCGAGTAAAAGGGGGCTGGGAGAAACCAAGCAGTAGGAAATCTTTCTCAATGACCCAGGAAAAAGCTAAAAATCCCCCTTATTTACCCATGCTGGCCATCTAGGCTCAGAACCGTCAGGGAATGTGGAGGTCACGTGCTCTAACAGCCCCCGTGTACACCCTTAAGAGGAGTTCTCTGCTCGCACACATTCCACCCAACCCAAACCTTCTCTACAGCCCCGAAATAAACCAATGCCCTCCAACTCCCATCCCCACATGGACATTCCACTCCCCTGGCAACCCAAATCCGATGCTGCTGCGTCCAGGGACAGAATGTGTCTGTCTATAACAGAGGGTGTCTTATTAGTCTGCACGCTCCCCAAAGACAGAGTGTGTGCCACGGCTTGGTTCATGATCCAATTTAAAAAACCATAAAGAATGAAGGCTGACGCTTGGCTGAAGGTTAACTGAAAGATATTGTTATCTGAGAAAAGGGAAGCAACATCACTGGCTCTGAAGGGTAGTAAGGGTTCTCAGAATTCCAAGTACAGCCTGCTGGTATGGGGAACAAGACACTGTAGGCAGTGGGCTCTTTACCCAGCACCGTGTGAGCCTGGACTCTCTTCCCAGGCGCAATGAGCAAGGCAGAAACTCAAGAAACCTTGCTAAGTCCCAGGTGCACAACCAACCAGACTTTTCTTGCTGTTTCTCTGCCATCTAGTGGCTCCTCTGGAGCATTACAGGTCCACTTCATGGCCATTTTCCTCGGCCCCTCCAGTATCCTCCTAAATAATGGTACCACTTAGATAGCCAGGCCTTATGCTGAGTGCTTTACCTACATTATTGCTAGTCTTCATATCACCACAAGGTGGGTATTAATTGCATTTTTCAAATAGGAAAACCAAAGCTTAGAGTAATATCACTTGGCCAGGGTTGCACTTGAGGTCAACGAAAAATGTGGTACCTAAGTGGATCCTCGTGCCATTTCATTTCCCGGAAAAACAGAAGGCCCTAAAACTAAAGATCATCTGCGTTCTTCCATCCATCCCTCCACGTGCCTAGCTCCTCACAGTTAAGACGCTGGTCATGGAGATGGGACCACAGTCTCCTCCAGGCCCAAGATACTGCAGGCACAGTACTCGGAATCGGGCAAATCACTCCACTCGATTTCCTCACTAGAAAATTGAGCGGCCACACAAAACGTGCACACAAATATCTACAGGAACACGATGCATAATAGCTAACGGTGGAAGTAACTCAAGAGTCCACCAACTGATGAATTAGACAAACTGTGGTACAGCCATAAGAAGGAATGAAGTCCTGACATATGCTCAAGAATGGATGAAGCTTGAAGAGTTAAGTGAGAGAAGCCAAACACAGAAGACCACACATTATATGATCCCTTTTATATGAAACATCCAGAATAGGCAAATCTACATAAAAACAGAAAATAGAGTAGTGGTTGCTTAGGGATGCAGGGATTGGGGGCAGGGGAGCAGGGTTTAGGGGGTATAACAACAGCTCAAGAGTACAGGGTTTCTTCTTGAGGTAAAGAAACTGTTCTAATATCCTGGTCCTATTTGCGTAACTCAGTGAACATATAAAAACCACTAAATGGTACACTTCAGTGACCTCTATGGCACGTGAATTACATCTCGGCAAAACTGTTGCATACTCCCGCACCAAAAAAGTGAGAGCATTGGTCTAAATAACCTCTAAACACCCACCCTTCCTGAAAGTTGTCTTTTCAGCAGACAAAGTCATCTGTCATGGTTAGTGCCAGCACTGATACCAGCTCCAACTGGTACTAAGACCAGTCCCATCAAAGGCCCTCTGAGGAACTCTGCTCCATGCCCTGAGCAACCTCTGCCTCCAAGATGTAGATACCCTCTCTTCCTCCTTAAGGAACCCAAACTGCAGACATCTATATACCCGCTGACTCTAGGAAAGAAAAATAGGGCAGATGTAGCCTGCCTCCATCCCTGGTCCCTTTTCCTAATATGCAGCTCCAGCTTGAGCTCCATCCTTCTGAGAATGTTCATTCACAATTTGGGGGGCAGCTTATATTGTGGGAAACACGCTGGCTTTGGCATCCGATTGCTCTAGAGCTAAACCGTGGTTTCATCATTTTGAAGCTTTGTCTTGGGCAAGTTACTTAGCTACGCGGAGCCCATTTTGTATAAAATGGTTAAGAATAAGCTTCTACTACTGCTATGGAAACGGCATGGGTATCATTTGGGGTAACATTCCACAAGCCAGGTCCACAGTACATCAGGAACACACCCTCTCCTATGAACCTGGGCTCAAAAACTCTCGTCTCTGAG
The DNA here is from genome assembly GCF_004115265.2 of Rhinolophus ferrumequinum. NCBI lineage: Eukaryota > Metazoa > Chordata > Mammalia > Chiroptera > Rhinolophidae > Rhinolophus > Rhinolophus ferrumequinum. The sequence goes on along the minus strand of NC_046292.1, from coordinate 14,950,033 downwards.
AAGTCCTACCTGATTACTCCCCTCACTTTCAGTCTTCCAACCACTGAGGCAGTCTGATGGCCACACCTCTGAAAAAACACTCCCCCATGTCTGTAGATTTCCTGTTTACCTGTAATTTATTAAATACTGTTTTGCTTCTCTTCACTGGCAAGAATTGCTCATCCGGTCTTTTTAAAAAGTGAGTATCCTATGTTATGTAGCAGGGACCAAGTCCTGGACTGTGTATAGAATCCAGGTTGGTTCTGCCACTAAATGTGCTGTATGACACTTTAGTAAAGTGTGTGAAATGAGAGACTAACAACAACCTTAGATCTCTTCTAGGTATGTAAGACCATCCCTGGAAACCTATGAGCACTAATAGTCAGTTGTTTAAAACACAAACAGCACACTTAAATGAGGCAGAAAAGATGTCTACAACCAGAAAGTACCAATACGCTACTGGCGTCTGACTAGACATTTGCTCAATTTTTAGCTGCATCCCTGGTACCATACTACCACCCCCTCTCTCCAACTGTGTGCTCTAACTTCTCTTTCTATAGACTGAACAGGGATTTGTCACCTAGTTAAAAACCAAAACAAAACAAACAAAAATAAACTCCTATGGAGGTAGGTATTATTATCGTAAGGAAAAAAACACCAAAGTTAAATAACTTGCCCGAAACCATTCAGCAGGTAAAGAGTGGAACCAAGATTCAAACGCAGGCAGTCTGGCTCTAGAGTCCATGTTCTTAATCATTACTCTATACTGCCTCTTGCAAAATGGACAAGATATAAACAAGTGTTCCCTTAAATGAATAAACGCCTCAGCAAGAGTAAATCACACTGGGTGACACATCATTTTGAACCCACTAGCATTATAAAACTGGATGCCCTTCTATGAGAATTCCCTAGCAGATCAATCTTTGTCCTTTTGTCTGACTGAATGTTCACTGAGGGTTGAACAGCCATTATCCCTAATCCTTATGACAATTCTGCAAAAGGTTAACAGGTATTAGTGGCTCAATTTACAGATGTGTAAATCAAGACTGAAAAACTAAAGCAGTTTTCTTAAACACAGCTAGTTACTGCTAAGAGTCTAATCCAAATGCAGACCCCTCTCCTTCAAAATACATGAGCTTCTCCTATTATTCAATACTGTTTCTATTTAAAATTTACAAAGTTCTACTTGGAACTGGCGCTAGAATGATTCCCAAAACACAAATAACCACAGCAAATGTTCTATTTTATATCAATTGTAATGGAGAATGCCAGGATATTTATGAGAGATACCTGTAAAGAGATAGTTTCACTACTGAATTATATTAATGCTTGGATCCTACTGGTATTCCCAGAAAAAAGTGGTCCATAAGATAGGGAAATACAGTGTCTACCACTGTTAAGAAACCACATTTATCCTACAAGCAAAAACCAAGTCAGTCTTTACTGGATACTGCTAATTGAACCAAACTTTAGAACCTCTCAAATGTATCAATGAAAACCTAATTCTTCTTGAAGACTCAATAGTCTACTTGTATATTTAATACAGCGATAGATTCTTATCGATTACCTGTGAATAGCAAAAAATTCTTGGAGCTGTAGCGATGACCCTGCACCCATGTGATGTGCAGCTTTCTTGGCAAAGCCCTAGAAGTCCCATGGAGTGCAGACTATGCGTCCATGTTTGGGACAAACGTGTTTGTCCCAGTGAGTCCCCCAGGAGTGGGGGAGCAAAACTGCCGGGCTTGTTTCAATCCCAGCAGTTGCTTCATGGTAACTTTTCTCTTTCTATAATGAGGTCCTGTGTTTTATTTGGGGTGAAAAAAAGGTCTACTGCCTAAAATACACAAACCAAAAAGGAACAGAAAACTTTTATAATATCTACCCATGGGGAAACTGAGAGCCGAAGATGTACAGCAACTTGTCCAAGGAAATTATGGTGCCCCAACTAGAACCTGGGTCTCCAACTCTCAATTCAGAGGAGAAATGAAAGGATAACATCAAACTCCAGAATGCAAAAAAGCAAGAGTCCACTTAGTCACACTACATTTACCAGGGTTCAAGATCCCTATGGACTAAGGAAAGACTGGTCATAGAATACACTGGCATCTAAGACTGGAGTTTTATCCAGTAGCCCCCCTTTATCTGTGGTTTCACTTTCTGCAATTTCAGTTATCCGTGGTCAACCACGGTCTGAAAATATTAAATGGAAAATTGCAGAAATAAACAATTCCTAAGTCTTAAATTGCACTGTTCGGAGTAGCGTGATGAAATCTTGCACTGTCCCACCCTGGACGCACTGCGTATGCTTCCCGCCCCCACCCCCAGCCCCGGTAGTTAACTTACTAGCCGTCTGGGTCACCAGATCGATTGGCGTGGAATCGCAGCGCTTGTGTTCACGTCACCCTTGTTTAACTTAACATGGCCCCAAAGCACAAGAGGAATGAGGCCGGTGATTCAGAGAAGCCAAAGAGAAGCTAGAGGTAAAGTGTTTCCTTTAAGTGAAAAGGTTCAAGTTCACGGTTTTAATAAGGGGAAATTTAAAAAATCACATGCTGAGATTACTAAGATCTACAGTAAAACATCTTCTATCCGTGAAACTGTGAAGAAGGAAAAAGAAATTCGTGCTAGTTTTTTTTGCTAGCACGAAGAAGCTGCTGCCACATTTCCAGCAGAGTTGAAGAGTTGATTAGGGTTCGGTCCTATCCATGGTTTCAGGCATCCACTGGGGGTCTTGGAACACATCCCCCGCGGATAAGAGGGGACTACTGCAGTAGCAGATGAGGTAACTGCAAACTCAGCAGCCTGGGGTGAAGTCATTCTCACATGAGGCAAGTGAAGAATTCACAGATGCCTGCCCAACCTTCACAAGCTGCCAAGGGATGCAGCAAACTCCCAAACACCAATAAAACTGTGAAGTCTTCAAGTCATAGAGAAAAGGGGGCAGTTCTTTAGGGAGTAAGAGATTCAGAAATAAGCCAAAAATCCCTCACCCATCAGACCAGTGCTGCTCAGGAGGTCTGGGGAGCTGGCACTAAGGCTCCACCGTGGGTCTGGAGCTCCAGACAAATGCCCAGCGCTGTCCCAGAGCTGGTTAGAGATGAGCTGTAAGGAGAATATATTCTCTTTAGCCCCCTGAAAGTCTTATCCTATTCCTGGCAATGGGACTGAGGGCCCCTCGCTCACACGGCAGCCGCAGGACCCAGAAGCCAACGGGATTCTCTGGCCCTGGTTTGAAGTGAGCCCACAGACATAGTGACGACAGCGTCAATCCATCCCATTTACTGCTGAGCACCTACTACTTGCCAAGCACTATGCTAAGTGCTTTACATAGAGCATTTCATTTAACCCTCACAACCATCAAGTCAAGTATAGCCGTTTCACAGAGGAGAATGCAAGGCTCCAAAAGTGTAAGTTACTTGCTGATGGTGAAAGATCAAGTTCGTGACAGGGCCCAAACTCCAGGGTGAAGCCTCTGCATGCACTTCCCATCACCATGCCTCAGCTGTTTAACCTCAGTCTTGCCATCTGACAAACGATACCATCTATCCTGCCTCCCTTACAGGATTGTACTAAGGATAATCTGTCAGTCTCCCCAGACCACCAGTGGACTGACTCAGCTTCAATTCCTTTCTGCATCATCTTCTCCTCACGCTTCTGCCATCTATCAAGACCCCATTAAGAACCGGTGTCCAAATAAAAGGTAGAGTGCACCCTTGATTCAACTGCCAGTTTTAACTTAAATTCACCACTAGGTGGAGCTAATCTCAACAATCCAAGAAGCTCCTGGGCTAGTTCATTGGGAAAGACAACACACAGGGGCCAGAGTCACAAGCAGCTCAGTAAATTGTTTAAAAGAAGCAAGAAGACAGCATGGTACTGGCACAAGCTTTCCCACCTTCGTGAAGCTATGCCCTAATAGCCCACAATCAGGAAGTTAAGAAAAAACTTCTTTCAGTTCAAGGTTTTTGGCTCAAAAACACTAAATATCTGCAAGCCCACACAGGTAGCCCTCTCCAGTCCTTACCTCTGAGAAGACTGGCCACGTGACTTTGCATCAATTTACAGCTAAACCACAAACCAAGACACAGAAACTAAGACCCTATCCAATCAAATATTAACTCATCAGTATCAGGCTAATACACAGAAGAAGCTGTACCTGTTTACTCACTCACACTTAAAAAAAAAAAAATCAATCCACCTGGCACTACATACTCACTGACGAGGGATGGGGAGAGCCACATAACACTGGCCCACACCCTGCCCAAAGGCCTGACAAATAATGGGGGGGGCGGGGAACACCAAAAGGAGAGGAACAAAATGACTTTGTTTTTAAATTAGCAACAGACTTCACCTCCTAGAAGTCCAATTTAGTCTGTTGGAATAACTTCAATTTCATACTCATTTCAAGCACTAATTTACACTATTTGGAATTTGGTCCTGTGTACTCTCTGCAGATGAATTAGAATACTCCTGAGACGAGTGGAAAGGATATCCATGTCCAGTGCAACATAAAGCGCACACTCGTCTTGAAGTAATCAGGGAAATACAGCCTTCCTCTACATTCTAGTTTCGACTTACCATGTTTCCCCGAAAATAAGACCTAGCTGGACAATCAGCTCTAATGCGTCTTTTGGAGCAAAAATTAATATAAGACCCAGTCTTTATTATGTTAGATAAGACCGGGTCTTACAGTAAAATAAGACCGGGCCTTATATTAATGTTTGCTCCAAAAGATGTATTACAGCTGATTGTCTGGCTAGGCCTTATTTTCGGGGAAACACGGTAGAAAACCTTACCTGATCTCTACAACTCAAATACCTACCTGCCCTCTCTCAAACTGCTGACTACGTAATTTAATTACTTAGGAGTCTACCCAAACTATCTCAGTGCCAGTTTACCAGTAAGATTACATGACTATGAACTCTGTAAACCCTCTGATTAAGCAGTCAAGAAATGAGAGTGGTTTGGGACAAGTTTGGAAAACCCTTTTCTTCAAAGAACAGATAAAGCTATAAAGACTTGTAGACCAAAATTACTCTAAAATTCATGTCAGTTATAAATGAAACCTTAAGAGATCATCTAATGCCACAGTTCTCAAACCCGTTGGCATATTAAAATCATCTGGTGAGTTTTAAAAAGCAGTGATGCCCCTCAAAAAAACAATGTGATAAAACTTGTACTTGATACCTAGGCTCTGTCTCCAGCGATTGCCTAAAATGGCCCAAAGGCATGTTTTCCTCTATGAGCTCCCGAGGTGACTCTCATGCAGCCAGAGTTAAGAACCACTGAGGTGTGCACTGGTCCCCAAACACAGCTAATCTAAGTTCTCCCTGGGGACCTTTTAAAAACTAGAGGAATGTTTTTTTAAGCTTCCCATTAACTGTTGACCAACCAGGCACCTGACTTGCACCTGAGACCTCAACAATGACCAAGTACATAATTGTTTTTCAGATAAAGAGGCCAGGAGAATGGAAGTTACCTGCCAAAGGGCACGCTGACCGAGGGCTGTCATTCTCCAATGTCTCCAGTGCCCAGTATGGAGCAAGTGCTCTCACAAATGAATGTGTGCCGTGGGCATGCACACACAGACAAGATTTTTACTCTCTCTCAAGAGCCACTATAAGTGGGATGAGACCACATGTTTATTCAAGAGGAGGCAGTTATCAAAATTGTAAGCGAAAAAAAATTCCAACTAGAAGTCAGGAGCCCACATCTATTTTATTCTGTTATAGCCTCAGGGCCTTACTAAGCACTAAAAAAAAAAAAATCTGTTTTTGAATTTACTAAATATTAATGAATGAAATGAGTGGCACAGACTTTGGGCTTGGTTACATGGAATCCTCTGGGCAATGGAACGTGAGAAATTTTAAATTGCTTGACCTTGCAGCCCCGTTGGCTCCCAGGCTCACAATTAGAAGTTCACTCTCAGAAATCTGTTCTATGGAGCCGGGCTCCAGAATAAAAATCATGGAGCCAACCTGAGCCTAATCTGAAGCCTGAAGGCAAAGTCCAATGACCCACGCGTTAGCAAAATAAATGCTTATTGTAGTAAGCCATCGAGTGTTAGGGGGTTTGTAAGGCAACATTATTGTAACAACAGCTAATAAAATAGGGGCACTTTGGATAAAACTCAAAGTAATATATAAAGGATTTAAACATCTCTGGAAAGAAAATAATGTTAGGTCTTCTGTCGTTCTATGTAGTTAAATCTCTGAGTTGGGGGAACTTGGGGTAAGGCTTACCGAAAACAAGGAAAGCGAAATTAGGAAGGTGATTTAAAGATACTTCCCTCACATATCAATCAGAGATACCCAAACCATAAAGAGCTCAGCCCTTCCACAAAGATAATGGAGGTGCTACTTTCTGGTAAAATGCTGTCCCTTCCCCACACTGTTCAATTTCCAACATGTGTTAGCTGTATGCAGCAGCGACTAGGTTCCCGATCCTTCTCAAGAAGCAGGATCCTTGTAGACCAGAGTTTCTTAGCACTCAGCATCGAAATAATCACTAATAACATCAAAATGGGAGAAAAAATAGTCCAAACCTAACAACGATGAGAAAGAAATACCTTTATCCATTTATGAAGATAGCAATCATAAGACACTATAGACTTAATGACAGCTTTTCAGAACCAAAGTACATTAAATATACACACAAATTTTAAGAGGTATTTTGATTAAAATATGAAACTGTGAGGAAAAATACACCTGAGAATAAAGGGAATATTGCAAATGTTCCTTTCATAACATCCTTTCTTCCCTTTAGAATATACTCCCCTCTTAGCATAAAATCCAGCTCTAAGGATGCAACTTGAACAAACTACAGAACCTATTTCTAAGACCTTCAGTAAAACATTGATATTTTAGAAAACCAGTGATGTATTAGCCTAAATACTGAAATGCTGCCAGACATTAAGTCTGCTAAGGACTATTTTAAATAACCCTTCCCCAACTTCTAAATCACACTCTCTGGGCACTATCCCTCACTAAGCCAAGATGACAGGCAAGTTTCTTCAGTCAAAGAGAAAACAGTATTTAAGTTGAAAACGATAGCTTCACCCATTTGCCACCCATGGTCTTCTGATTATGGAAGTCAAACTGAAAATATTTAATTAGAAAGTGTTAGCTTCAATCTCCTTGACTGTTCTTCTGATGTGTGGATAATTCCAACACAACCATATGACCTGCCTTATTTCATTGATTCATTCTTGAAATCATGTACCCATCCAATAGCTATTTTCACGGAGCTACCTCTTCCGTGTCAAACCCTTCTCTAAGCCAGGAAACAGCATAATCAGGATGGATCCGTGTGCCATTGCACTAAGAACCACGATACACAGTCCCTGCTCCCCAGGGTCTCACAGCACAATCCAGGTACCTCTCCCCAATGTGGTCAACAACAATGAGACACACTGGTTGAAAGAGTAAAGCTTCCATCTGCCTCTTCCTAACCCCTTCCCAACCAAAGCAGCTTAGTTCTAGCACAGTATGGAATCAAGCCAAGCATGACTCCATGTAGAAAACTATCAAAATGAGGCTACACTGTATCAACTTTATTAACTGGATTAACAGTTCTTAGTTTCTGAGATTCTCACACAAATCAGTATTATACCCTTAAGGTAAATTAATCATTTTTGCCACTTAAAGAAAATGTGTCCCATATTCATAATCACAGCACAGAATTTGGAATCTGATAGAAGCAGTTTGGGTTAACAACCCAGGAGCAACAGCTCTCAAAGTTAGCTGCATTTTGGAAATAATTGGAAAGCTTTTAAAGACCTCATTGCTCAAGCTCCACTCCAGTAAGCAGCAAAATCTGAAAAGCACTGATACAGAAAACTTGGAAGAAATGGCTGCTTTCCAGCTAATCGATGGATTAGCGGTGCACTTTCTTCCAACAATGTGAGCAGTGAACTTCACTGAGAACTGTTATGACCCCACTTGGTATTAAGAGTTTGTAGGCTACTGGCCAAACTTAGGGGAGAAGACACAAACCTGAATATATAGAGGGGAAAATAGTATCTCAAACTGAATGCCAGAAAAAAAAAATAAAAGCACATAAAAATAATAAAGCTTTAAAATCTTATGCCAAAATTTGTTAGAAGTCGATGTTAATATGAGTCAAGTTCCCACTGCCAAATACCTAAAAAGTAAGAGTCGGAGGGAAAATAACAACCCCCAGGCTGGCTTGTGAAGGGTTTTTGTTTGTTTAATACATCTGAAAAGAATGCATATACAAAGAATTGAGACATGAGAAAGCATTGGTTCAACACTAATGAATCTATACGAATTAGGATTTGGGGAAGGTGGAGATTACCTAAACATTTTTAAAAACTGGAAACTGCAACCCAAATAAGCTGATAAAATCCCTATTAACACTTATGAAGAGTCTTCATAAGACTCTCTCCGTGACTTTTATTAAACTAGAGAGCCCCAATTGGCTGCTCTAGAGTTCCTCATGCAAAACAGAAATAAGGGGATTCCCCTGGCTGGTCCCCATGTTGTTAAATGTTCTCCCCATCCCCACCCCACCCCTAGCTTCTTAATGAAGCAGGTCTCCATCCTCATAACTTGGAAGAGGATGTGAATCACTCCACAGACATCTGTCTCCTGGCACCACCCCTCAGATATACCAGGTCTTCTGCTGTGTTCTAGGAACACCGTATCACACACTATCAAGCTGCACATCTATGCTAAGCATATAAGACAATGACTGACAGGGGAAAAAATGGTTTTTTTAAATTACGTACTCAATCCATTTGGTGCATTTCAAAAGGTGCAATACTTGTTTTCATTTTATCAGTAAAAGAAGTTAGAAATTAACTTCAAAAAAAAAATCAGCAAAACGGCTACCAAATTTCCTTGAAAGTCACAGTCACATATATAGTGCATCCTAGAAAAGAGGAGGGGCAAGACAGGTTCCACCCGCTTTCATGAGTTTCATCAAATACTGGACCTACTCAAGAGTGGAGAGAAAAGGCAACTTTCAAAAAGGAGTATGTTACTAAATGAGGCATTTACTATCCTCCTTCCTAAGAGCACCAGGTGGGGAACGTGTTTTCTAAACTAGATCTAGGAGGTGGAGTGTGCAATCACTCCATCCTCCTCCCCATAAGGGCTGTCTGATGGTTAATGAATTTTTAAAAAATGACTAAATAAAAACAAACCCCACACACACTCCCCCCGCCCCCCCCCCAAAAAAAACACTAGATGTCCCAGATTACTCTCCAGAGTGGAACCCAGGAGCAGCTTCAATAACCCAAATTAGTCTGTTACAGAGTCATCACAAGCATGCCTTGCTTTTAAACAAAAAACAAACAAACAAAAAACTGGAACAACAAAACAAGAACTAGTACTGATCACTTTTCTGACAATACACAATTACCCAAAATTAACTAGTACTGAGAGGGGGAAGGGGCCATACCTACGGGCCTTGTCTCACACGAGTGCATGAGGGTAGGTGCAGGGCATTTGTCATTATTGCCAAAACAAATTTTAATTTTTAATCTTTAGTTTGATTTAAACATTGCTTTTAGTATGATGCCGACACCAGATGTGCAGAAAGGACTCTGGAGAGATGTTCATAGCAGCACACACCTGCGGCTCTTCTTCGGTTCTGGAGGCTCCAGGGCAGCCAATATTGCTTCGTCAAATACATTCTTTAGGCCTTTCTGAAAAGGGGTAGAAAGACAAAAATGGGCAGTCTGATTTTCAGTATAACAAAGTTGAAGATCAAATTAAAAACATTCAAACCCCAAGAGTTGGCAAAGAACACACCATTAAAAACAACCTGAATCTCAACACAATCATCTCACTTCACCAAATTTTGTCCGGGCAGGGCCCTGGAAGGATCCAGCAAGTCAGGAGCAGAAGAGCAGAAATTCATGAGTGAGACAGTGGTCCTCTGAGAAAGCATTTTGCAGCCCAATGTATGTTACAAGAAGCCAACAAGCACGTGTGTCATTTGCTCATTCAATATGAGTCTTGGAATGTGCTGCTGAAACATTTTACATAAAAACGAGGGAAGCAGCTCTGCATTCAAATGAAACAGCTAGATATGGAACAGGACTGAGGATGGGCACTGGGCAGGTGGCATCCTTATTACATGGAAGGTGCAGGCAAGGATGGAAAGCGCGATTATAGTGGCTGCATCAAAGATATTCACTCTGACTCCCTTTATCCCACCAGAGCCAAGGGGATTCAAGGAAGCAAAAATATGAGTACCTGAAACACACGTATAACTAGGGCTAGTCAATGCAACAGGAATAAAGCTTAATCAGGCATTTATACAAACAATTGTATATTTTTAATTTCAAAATTTGAAGGTAACCACAATTGTATGTTTCCCTCACAACAATAGAATCAGAAGCAGGAAAATATAAAGATGGCAGCTTTACATCTCAACATTAACAAACCTTAAGTCAACTGTTAAAATGGATGCTATTCTTAAAAGATAACGTAACAAATAATCTCATAAGCAGTAGCAGATACATCAATATCTTTCCCACCCCAGACTGACAAATACTCCACTACAGAACAGACAGCCAAAGCAATAGCAACACAAAGTTTCACTGCACAAAGAAAAACCAGAAAAGAATCCTCCCTTCCCAATTATGCTCTACTAGCAGGTCACCCTTTTTCCATAAAGTTTGTCATGCAATTACAATTAACAATTCACCATAAGAGTTAAATGATGTTTGTGTTATTTTCTCCATCTAGAACTAAGATCTAGAATTAAAACTCTTCTTATTTTCTCCAAAAGGACGTTCTTAATGCCACACTAAGTTCCCTTTTGCAATAGTAATCCAAACCAAAGAGCTCTGAGCATCAGGCAACTCAAGCAGCGAAAAGTAAACAAATCCAACTTGACTACTGATCACAAAAAATATTCTATGAGATACTGCATTCTTGATTAAAAACTAATACAGAGGTTTCTCTAAGGTGGTGAGTAAAAAGACGCAGAGGCTTTCAAACAGGATGGTTTTATTCCTTTGTATTTTTAAACGATCTTTCTACAGTAGTGGGACAGGAAGCAGCAGCAAAGAGGGGAAGGAGAAAACAGTTTAGAATATACAGCACTTCCTTTTGGGTTGAGTTTCCGGAGGCTCGAGGGCAGCTAGGATAGCCTCATCAAACACATTCTTCAGACCTCTCTACAAAGACAGAGGGGAGGAGAGAGAATAGCAGCCAGGTTAGAGGATTAGAAAGACTAGCAGATACAATAGCAGTCTGGATTAAATGAGCAGAATTCACAGAAGCGATGTGCCTTAAGGGAAATAACAGCCAGAGAAAACAGATCTTAAGGTGATCACTGGGAGAGTAGATAACCAAACAGAAACTTCTTACCTCAAAAAAGGTTAACTGAGCAAGAAAGCGGTTTTTAAGAAACGCCGTATGTTGACTTCTAAAACAATTACAGTTTGAAATCTAACAGTACAACAATTTAATGAAAATAATGCCAGGAGAGAAAAATGGGTATATGAACACAAGAATAGATGCATTTGTATAATTAAGCCTTGTAAATTTCCCAGTATTTCTAATGATAAGAATGGCACACACATTTTGGAACCAATTACAATTTCAGGCTTCTGTGAATTCAGCCCCTGAATAACTGAAGGACACAAACAGCAGACTAACAGGCATGCTACATGTTTCTAGATTCAATGACATATCAGGATGGGATTAATCAGGATTTCAGAGTAAACCAGTTTCCCAACAAAAAGGTTCAGACATTGAGAAAGAGTGTTAATTTTTCAACAGTACCAACTGGGAATAGTTTAAAGAACAGACTCTAGAAACAGCATACACTTCAGTTATTCAGTAATGTTATCAGAGCAAATAACCACCACCCAAGTCATAGGAAACCAAAGAATGAGGTCTTAGAATGAGTTTTAGCGCAATCCAATGCTTTAAGGTGTCTGCATGGGTATCAAAGCATAAAAGCATGGAGTGGAAACAAAGAATATTCTCAGATCTACAGGGATTACAGTGCAGAAAGACACTCACTCCTCAGCCAGCACTCCAACGTGAGTGTGACTCAGCAGCACTGGTACGTTGGGCCCAGGTCCACAGACTCACCTACACTCACCTACATCTGAAGCTACAAGTTTACCGCCCAAAGGAGTTTCACATGTTCTTTAGGTCAGTTTGATCCCAAATAAAAATTTTCCAAAGGTCCCAGAACACAGCTCCAGTAACAAGTGCCAGCCCCAAACTACCCCAGGTGTTCCCAACCCCACTCTACCCCCACCATGGCATTTCAGAGGACTGGCACCTACATATTCTATCAGGTACAAAATAAATGAGAAGTAACAAGTATTTAGAAAGATGCAAAGAGGTTAAAAAGTTTTCTTCTTTCCACTTCTTTTACAAAGTAGACATGCTAAACAAAAGTTAATGTTCTCTGAAATTCTTTCTACATATCTAGGAGCAAATTCTGGTCGTCAAATATCAAAGGAAGAAGGGGGGATGGAAAGGGAAATATATTTTATAAGGAAAAGAAGTGTAGGACCACTATCAGAAACTAGGGCATCCCTTAATAAGACGCAAATCTTTTCTTGCTTATTGACAGAGATCAACTAATCCCCTTCAAAGTAAAACTAATCTTTGCTTTATCCAAACGATCTGATTAAAGAGTTCAGTTTTAGAGGAACCAAAAAATAATCTGGAGTCCTAAAAGTTCTAGCTCCCAAAATGACCGGAGACCCCATTTTCTATCTTCTCTTTTGACTTCTCCAAACTTCAAAATATGGTAACAAAAATACAGTTGCTAAGACCTTTTCAAATTCTTATTCTCTGCAAAGTGACTTACTATATAAACCTGGTTCATACTGTAAAGAATTTTGTATGGAAGCATCCAATTCTCTAAAATAAGTTTCATCAGTGACCTGAAATGGGGACATAGGGCCTGCTTGCCTCCACTTCCCCCCAAAGCAACCCATATTTAGAGAAGAGGGGTGTGCAACATATGCATATAATTAGTTATAATCTGACACACGTGTTCCACACACATCATTCCCCAACACATACACACACACAATTTTGTGAGGGTAGCAAAACACAGACGCATCGGGCATTTTTTTAAAAATCTCAGCCAGTATTGTGTGTGAGAAGATGTAAAATCTTCTTTAGTTTTAAATATGTGCTTTTATAATTTAACTAAACTGCTAAGGAAAACTGGGTTTGGGAGAATGTTAGGCCTTGAAGGTTATCTTGTGGAATATCCAGATAGGCATGAAAATTTTATCTTTAAATATTCAGCCTAGCGCTAAACTGGTAATTATTAAATTACATCTAGGTCCTACATACTAAATACCTAGTACATATATAATATGTAACTGAATATGCCATTTACCTTATTAAACACTATAATCAAGATTAGTGTGATTATTTTTTTATAAACCCTTCAAACTTGCCCTGTTTTAATTAGGCACATTTGCTCATTGTCAAAACATCATCGAAACACCAGTACCTGCAAAACAAAAAGATTTCTGTGCTAATTATTTCCATAATTATTTCCTTTGCCCCTGGAACGGAGAACCAAGCAGAAGAATCAGTCAGCAATAACCATGAAGGTGGACAAGATGAAACGATGCAGGTCAGTTACAACTCTCACTCTAAATACGTGAACACTGCTCCCTGTCCTCAAAATCTGATGTTTCCCATCAAGCTATAAGACTTCCAATGAATCATTCAGAAAGTAACAGAGGCACGAGAGGACCACATAATGAAACAATGCCTCCAAAAACTTAAGAATAGAGACACTACATAAGCATGCTTGAAAAATAGCCAAGGCAACTTCCTCTGACATGAAAAGTCTATGATGATTCATTTCCTATCCCAGCTGAATTACCCCAGAAACAGTATAGTATCAATTGTCAGAACTGACAAGACAGGATCAGATCTATTTAGATGAAAATGTAAGTCTCTGGGGGCAGGAGGAAATCATTCACATACTCTCTTGTAAATCTGTGCTAATCTAGACCTTCCTGTAATGTTTTTTTAAACACAATCCCTGACTTCTACAAATGAGTCAGTACGTGGGAGCTCGCCAACACAAGAGCTTTACCTACAGACTAGTAAGTTTCTCCATAAACACAGACCTCTGGCGAAAGACTACACGCTCCGAAGCTGATTGCAGCTTTCCCAGGCAGCTTTCTGGGCCACTGCAGGCCAGTGTGAGAAACCCGCTTCGATGCTACCGCACTCCCACCCATCCGCTGTCAGTAAGCGCGGGGCTACACAGTCCTCACCTGCGTGAGCGCAGAGCACTCCACATACTTGACAGCCTTCAGGTCTCGGGCCAGCTTCTCAGCAGTCTCTGGAGTGATAGGCTTCTGTTTGTTCTTGGCAAGTTTCTCAATAGTAGAGGGGTCATCTCTTAGATCAATTTGGGTCCCAACAAGCAAGAAAGGAGTCTTTGGACAGTGGTGAGTTATCTCAGGCACCCACTAGAGAAAAGGCAGTTTTAAAAATACACCTTTGTTAATCCACAAGCCTCTAAAGCTATTTACAAGTCAGTAGAAGTTCTGCGACAACGTTTTTCAGAATGAGAATATCTGACCAACTCACCTTTTCTTTCACATTTTCAAATGAGGATGGAGAGACCACTGAAAAACAGACTAGAAAAACATCTGTTTGTGGGTAACTCAGCGGTCGTAATCTGTCATAATCCTCTTGCCCTAGGGGAAAAATATGGAGAAATGAGCAACTAAATGGTGATGTCCTCGTAGCATTAAAATCACAAGTCAGTCAACAGATTAAGAACACAGCTAACAACACAGTGATCATTAATGAGAAAGCAACTTATTTATCTAACAAAATGTATGGTTTTATAATATACTATTTGAGAATATCCTCAGTTGGCTAATTCTATTTAATATTTCAAGCCCCTAGAACAACAATGAATTTGTTATGTATTAATTACTTGCTTTATTACTAGTTTGTAGTTTTCAATCTGTGTGTCCACTAGCAACCCAACGATTATGCAATAAACACAATTGTTGCTACAGAAATGGTTAAAAAAAAAAAATCAATCCTACGCAGAACTGGTTAAGAAACAATCACAGTACAACCATCTAAGGAAACAAAAATCTCAGTGCAACTCCGTTGACGAAATCCATTGCTCATTCATGACTACAAAGCAGGTTCACATGTTTAGTTAATGTGTGCATATAAGACCAGTCTCTAAAAGCAAGAACACCTAGGAAAAAATTCAGCAAGAATCAATGGATGCTAAATCTATGGGGAGAAATTCTGGTGAAAAAGAGAATATCTGTATGGTCTAAAAGATGTGCCTATAAACCACAAGTGGAAAAATACAACTACTTTGTGAAAAAACCAGACATCACCTTGATTGAGTGATCAAAATTACCATCACCAATGAGTGGCAGATGAATATCATGTCTTCTATATTTATAGCCTAAGAAAGACACATCACTATTGTAGTCTTCCAACCAAATAGCATAACCTGAATCTAATCATGAGGAAACACACACCAAACCCAAAATAAGAAATATTTCCTAAGGAGAGGAGGCAGAGGAGATGGACCCATACTCTGTAAAACTGTCATGAAAGACCAAAAAGGGGGGGAGGAGGGGCCTGATGACCTGATTCAATTAAATGAGACTAAAGAGACATGACAACTAAATGCAATACGTGGTCCTACACTGAAAACACAAAAAATTGGACCTGGATCAATTGCAAACTGGAATGTAGATGTTCAAGTACTGTATCAATGTTAGATGTCCTGACTGTAGTTACACAAGGAGGTCTGTTCCTAGGAAATAGATACTTGTTAAAGGCTAAATAACTATGATATATGCAACTTACTCTCAAATAGTTCAGGGGAAAAAAAATTAATGTGCATGTATGTTTAAAGAGAGTTAACAAAGCAAATAGGGCAAAACATTAACAATTGGTAAATTGGGTTAAAGGGTATATGGGGGCTCCTGGTACTATTCTTTCAACTGTCCTGCAGGCTTGAAATTATTTTCAGATAAAAAGTTTTTTAAAATAGCCATACAGGGGTGGCCGGATGGCTCAACTGGTTTGAGCGAGAGCTCTTAACAACAAGGTTGCTGGTTCAATTTCCGCATGGGATGGTGGGCACAGGATGCGATGGTGGGCTGCGCCCCTGCAACTAAGATTGAAAACAATGGGCCGGCCCGGTGGCTCAGGCGGTTAGAGCTCCATGCTCCTAACTCCGAAGGCTGCCGGTTCGATTCCCACATGGGCCAGTGGGCTCTCAACCACAAGGTTGCCTGCTCAACTCCTCGAGTCCCGCAAGGGATGGTGGGCTGCGACTCTGCAACTAGAAAACAGCAACTGGACCTGGAGCTGAGCTGCGCCCTCCACAACTAAGACTGAAAGGACAACAACTTGAAGCTGAACGGCACCCTCCACAACTAAGATTGAAAGGACAACAACTTGACTTGGAAAAAAGGCCTGGAAGTACCCACTGTTCCCCAATAAAGTCCTGTTCCCCTTCCCCAATAAAAATCTTAAAAAAAAAAAAAAAAAAAAAAAAAAAAAAAAGATTGAAAACAATGACTGGACTTGGAGCTGAGCTGCGCCCTCCACAACTAGACTGAAGGACAACGACTTGGAGCTGATGGGCCCTGGAGAAACACACTGTTCTCCAATATTCCCTCCCGCAAAAAAAAAAAAAAGAAAGAAAGAAAGAAAGGTAAAGAAAAAATAGCCATACATGTTTCCAAAATTGGGAGAGGAAAGGAGGAGGAGTCGCAAGAGAAGGATTTAACACTCCAATTTCAAAATAGGTACAGCGGGCAGCCAGTTGGCTCAGTTGGTTAGAGCGCAGTGCTCATAACACCAAGGTCGCCGGTTCAATTCCCACATGGGCCAGTGAGCTGCGCCCTCTACAACTAGATTGAAAACGACAACTTGACCTGGAGCTGAGCTGCGCCCTCCACAACTAGAATGACAACAATGGCTTGATGTGGAGTTGATGGGTCCTGGAAAAACACACTGTGCCCCAATATTCCCCAATTAAAAAACAAAAACAAAAAAAAAAAAACAGGTATAGCAATCCTATGTATTTTTAAAAAGTTAAGTATTTTATGCCAATGTACACTGTACACTTAAAAATGGTTAAAATGGTAAATTTTGTTACATACATTTTACAATAAAAAAATTTTAAAGGAAAGTTAAATATTATGTATGCTAGTGAATTTTTTTTTTTTGGCCACCACTGAGAGAGAATACATGAATTTACGATAGCTATCAAAATCTGATAAATATAACAGTTACTAAATATAACTGTAAGAGTTGCAGCCAGATGTGAGATAAGAAGAATTCTATAAAAAGAATTCAGAATAAAATAATATGGTCAACAGAATAAATACAACCAAACAGCTAAAGGAAGTCAGAGGTCATCTAAGTGGGGATGAAAGCTTCAGCGGAAAGAAAACTAAGTTAATGCTATAACTTGAACCAGGGACAGAGACTTGGAGATTAAGCGCTTTGGAGAAGGAACTGGAGTCTCCTCAAGTGTGTCAATAATAGGAGGTTCATTCTGGATACATAGAGCCCCAGGTCTCCAGCACCTATCAAAAAAGATCTCTGGCTCATAGTGACCTCAAACAGTTGACATGGAAACCCCTCAACTTGCCTGGGATGGTAAAATTATTTAATGAATGTCTTTTAACTCCCAGAAAGATTCAGAATCTAACATAGAGATGAAATAAATCAAATACTATTATTGTCAATTTTGAGTTCCATTTAGCAATAACCTATCCTTACTTAACAATCAGTGCCTATACTATTTAAAATAATATGCCATATTAAAGATGATAGATCAGTTTTCTGCTTCCAACTTAAAATGTGTAACTGAGTAACTGATCTTAAACTGCGGATTTTTTATTGAAAATGTTAAGAATTTAATGAAGGCTGTAATACTGTTTAAGATAAATTAAAACAAATACAAGAAATCATAAGTTATCAGGTTTATTAAAGTTATGTATGTAAAAACTTGGGAATGCTTCACCTGCCAGGTCAAGCAAACTGAACTTTTTAAAAGAGAAAACTGAATACATTAAATTTATAAATGCAGTTTAAAGTGCTGGAAGACATTTAACACAGTTATAAATGAGGCTGACTGGGATTAAAATCTTGTCAACCTAAGTCAAATAAATCAATATTAATCAAAAGACCCTTGGCCACCTTGAGAATGACTTGTTAAAACTTACTGTTTTAATAAAAAATTGGGTTAAATTGTGCAACTAAATTTAAAGGTTTACCTACTTCAAGCTATTTACTGAAGAGAAATAAAGTATGTCCGCACAAAAATTTGTATACAAATGTTCACAGCACCAGTATTCATAATAGCTTAAAACTGGAACCCAAATATCCATCAACTCATAAATGGATAAACAAATTCTGCTATATTCATTGAAAAAAATACTACTCAACAATAAAAACTATTGATACACACAACATAGATAAATCTCAAAAACATTATGCTAAGTGAAAGAAATCAAACACAAAAAGATTACACATTGTATGATGCCATTTATATGAAATTCTAGCAAAGCAAAACTAGACTGACAGAAAGCAGATCTGTGGTTGCCTGGGGCCAGGTCAAGAGAAGGGACTGATTGTAAAGGGCACAGAAACTTTTCGGGTGATTTATCTTGATTATGATGGAGGTTACATGACTATACAGACAGCAAAATTAATCAAAATGAACACTTAAAATAAGTGAATCATACTTCAATAAAGCTAAAAATAAAATACTGATTAAAACTTACAGGCTTATAAAAATAAGCTCTGACATTTGAACACAAAATTTTAAATTTTCAACCCCAAGTAACCATAAATGGTCTTTTCTCTACATATAGATTGCCTCCAAGGGCACACATAAAACACCTTCACCTATCATGAGATACAGGTCATTATTTTATTTTCTTTATTTTCCAAGTTTCCTCTAATAACCATTACTCTTATAATTTTTAATTCATAAAAACTTTAAAGGCCTCAGACACCATTAGAAAGCCACTGATCTCTAAACTTAATTGTTTTCTACTGTCTCTCCATTTTACCCTTTCAAACTGAATCTAGACAGCAACTCAAAGTAGGCAGTAAAATACACTCCAGAAAAGCAATGTCAGCTGGCAGACAGTGAGAGGGTAACTCAAAAAAATGAAAAATTTAGTATTCCTACATACTAAAAAAATAACTTTCTGAAATTTTCCTTTGGCTAAATGAGCTCAAAATAATTCTGACAGAGAGAGAAGTCAGAAATTAAGATATAGGGCCACTGGTGCCGGCACGGTGGCTCAGGCGGTTAGAGCTCCATGCTCCTAACTTCGAAGGCTGCCGGTTCGATTCCCACATGGGCCAGTGGGCTCTCAACCACAAGGTTGCCAGTTCAACTCCTCGAGTCCCACAAGGGATGGTGGGCTCCGCCCCCTGCAACTAAGATTGAACATGGCACCCTGAGCTGAGCTGCCTCCCGAATGGCTCAGGTGGTTGGAGCGCATCCTCTAAACCACAAGGTTGCCGATTCCACTCCCACAAGGGATGGCAGGCAGCGCCCCCTGCCACTAGCAACGGCAACTGGACCTGGAGCCGAGCTGCGCCCTCCACAACTAAGACTGAAAGGACAACAACTTGAAGCTGAATGGCACCCTCTACAACTAAGATTGAAAGGATAACAACTTGACTTGGGGAAAAAAACAAGTCCTGGAAGTACACAGTGTTCTCCAATAAAGTCCTGTTCCCCTTCCCCAATAAAATCTTAAGAAAAAAAAAAAAAAAAAAAAAAAAAGCTCAGTGACACACAGTATTTAAAATAATAATAACAATAATAATCTATTAAAAGATGTAGGGCCACTGTTAAAACAAGGAAGAAATAACACTGAGGAAACGGGTATACTTAAGTTATTCCTTTAATTTGAAAGGTTGACTATAAATGTCAATGTGAGTTAGATATTGGTTCATCCTCAAAATACTTCCAAATGTAGTATAAAATAACAAGCTACGAGGTGTCACACGAAGCTACCTGTACATGTATTACACAGACCTACAAAATAGCCTTCAAATTTCAGGGAGTGATAATACAGCTTGCCTAACGTGCTCTGCTCTCACTCTACTTTATCTCCTTCCACACCATCCACCCAGGGTAATTCAAACTCCTGTTTGATATTCCAGGTCTGGGATTGCCTCTTGGTCAAACACCAGCCATCATGACATTCAGTCCTGCTACTAACCAAAGGAAAGAGGTCTGCTGATGTGCTAGTTTCCCAAAAGGTCCCAAAAAAAAGACGAACAACCAGCAAGTCATAGTTACAGACCAAAACATAAAAGACATCAAGTTTTCACCTGCAGTATCAAAAAGTCCAAGAGTATATGGCTCTCCACCAATCATAACTGTGACTGCATAGTTGTCAAAAACCTAAAAACACAAAAATACGACATTGTTAGTGGGCAAGAGGATGGTCAAAATGGTATGGGACAACTCTTAAACTAAGGCAATGTTTCCTTTCTAAGACTGAGTCCTCTCTCAGTCCATCTTCCTTATACAACCAACCTTGCATGAGCTAAATGGTTCTTGGAAAAAGTAACAGGAGACGTGTTCTGGAATATCTGCTCTACCCCCAGAGGCTGGATAAAAAAAAAACCACTGAAGGATTAGAGGTGTCACAGGAGCAGAGTCCCTAGCTATACAAAATGATCCTGTTCAAGTTGGAAACTTTTGAGATAGTAGTTTAAAGTTTACCTCAATGTTCAATCTGATTTCAGAGAAATTAATTCTTCACAGACCATTTCCTTCTAATCTAGAAGAATTAAAATCGCCTACATGCATGATAATCTTTTTCCCTTTAGGGTTCAAGACAAGAAGAGCCTTGTTACCAACAGACCCATCAGAGAGAAACAAAGGTTCCCTCAAGGTACTCAAGCAAAGTGTCCAAGAAAAGATGCAGATTGTTGGGATTTCATGAGTAAAACTCATGAGTACAAACCACATGACCTAAGATACCTTCTTTGACTAGTTGCTTTATTTGTAAACAGACTTTAAAACCCATAACAAACTCAATATATACTAATGTTGGTTGTACTTATCTGTGAAAATGGGAGATAACGGTGGTAAATGGTAAATGACCCAATACTAATTCATAGTTGTCTCTGAATTTACAATTTAAAAGCAATGCTTTCCAACTAGGAGAAGGATGTTACCTTTTAAGATCAGCCCTGCTTAACCTTTCAGCTATTTAACACTAATTTTCTGGTTCATGTTTTAATGGGTTAAGACGTTTACTGTGAACAAGAATGGAAGCAAGGGTATGAGGGAAGTGGCAGTTAAAAGAAAGTCAGTTCTTGATAATAAGAATAAGGAAATGTAAAGAATGTGGTTAAGCTCTCAAACCACACAGGTTATTTTCTTAAGTCATGCCTAAACCTTTCCAGACATACAAACACATACATAAAACACCCACGAGCCCACCTTAAATAGAACACCTAATGACAAAAGTCATTAAAGACTCAGAAATGTTTACAAGAAAATAATTCTGATGAGCCTGAAACACAAAAATTCTTTGGTTGTCCTCACTGTGAAACAAGATCCGTGAATCGAAAAGTCCCCTAAAAATTCCCTCTCAACCTCAGAACTTCTTTCACTTACCATGTCCCCCAATGAGCCAACACAAAAATATCATTTTGTATTTAATTACATCTTCAAATTCTCCCCCTATAAGAAACTTCATCTTTCTTCCCATAACCTTGGTCTACCTCAGTCACTTTACCTGCCTTGGGACAGTATCGGCTATCAGTTCCAATTAAATTACCAACCTTTAACAATTCACCCTCTTAACAATGCTCATATATATCTGAAGATTAACCTAAAGTATTCATATATTTCCTTCCTTTTTACTTACAAACAGTAATCCCTTATTAATCTACATAGGAGCTACATAACCAATAGCTCACTTAACAGGTGGTTATTGCCAGGCCAACCCTATTCCCTACTCCCCTCTCACCACTGAATGGCCCTTTGCGGTTAACATAATGACTCTACCATTGGGTTGGTCAAACAACCTGGGACAAACACTGGATCCCCAAATGCATTTCTTCACAAGTGTTTCTCTAAACAACTCTCTCTCTCACTTCATTGTTTTTGTTATTCCCATTTTTCCACTAGGCTTCCAAGAAACTGATAAAAAGGTTTGTGGGCGAAGACCCCCACAGGCTTCTGTTGGTGTTCTTTTAACAAAAGCAGGTCTTCTCTGTCCCTAAAAACCAGTTTGGCACTCCACTACTGCTAAGACAACAGCTCCATAAGACTCTCTTCTACTCCCTAAGGAGAGTAAGTGTAGATATACTACTTTCTCTGAAGTTGTAAGACCCCCAAAAAGCATCCTCCAGAAGACCTCCAATCACTGATTAATCATTGGCCAAGAGATCAAAAGTCACCTCATTCCAAGACGTAGGGCACACTTCTCCAAACTGAGACACCACTCTTCAGAATCTTGTCTACTGGAGTTCTGCCTCCCAGCACTGCTTGCAAACCCTGTGTGACCCCTTCTGACTTTCCACTGATTTTTCAGCTGTTTAATTTTAAAGTGTATATAATTTACCCATGAGAAGTCAAGATCTTTAAAAACAGGAAACAAAGGCAGACAACAGGAAAATTTCAGTACACACAAGAGTTTTCAAACAGTACCAAATTATAATACATCACTAACATAGGAAAGCCTTCATACTTACAGTCGGTACATACTCAGATGGAAATTTGTTCGTTGTATAGGATATCAGGAGACATGTTTTACCAACGGCACCATCACCCACCACAACACACTTAATTGTCTGCATTGCTGAAACCGTTTTCTATCCACTTTAAATACTTCAAATCCGATGAAGACCTACAAAAAGATGAAAGGTATTTGTTTTATTTATTTGTACTTATATATGTACTTTTTTTCTTCATTTAACAACAGGTTCACTCACTCAGAGCAAGAACAGAACTAGCACCCCAACTACTACGGCTGAAAGAACCTAAAAAGAGAAACAGTGACTTGCTCAAAGTCACAATAATAAGAGTCAAGTTTCTGATCCCTTTCGACTTAAGCGGGTTTTTTTTTAAAGTCTAAAGTGGTGTAAAAAGCAGCATATTTCTTTTTATAATGAAAGAGAAGAGGCTATTTCAGAATGAATCCCATGTAGTGTGCCAAGGACTATTTTGTGAAACTTCTCCTTCCGTTAAATGTGCACACACGCGTGTGTGTGTGTGTGTGTGTGTGTGTGTGTGTACCAGACTGCAGTAAAGGCCGCTGCTTTAAAGAATGTGCCCGATCTCCAACCTTACGAGCTGTAGTTACTCAGACTACAACCAGCAAGCAGCAGAGCACCACCCTCCCCCACCTGGTAACAGATGAGCAACAGGAGGAACTGGACAAGATCAGGGTGATTCCTCCTCTCAGCAGCTGTTTTAGCACCAGGTTGCCTAGTTACTAATTCAATCCTCCGGGCAGGAAGAGGCCAAAACCTACATTTTTATAATTAAAAAGATCACTCTAAAGCATAATGACTTATAAGCAGATATAATTACTTAACTTCACTTAGTGTAGTCCTCTATTCTAAGAAGACATCGATTACAACAAACACAGAGTTGTAACATTTCATCAATTCTGAGATGCTTGTTTTCACATTTAAACATCTCTACAATCAGAACATGTCTTTACTGAATGTTCTTTACAATCATTACCCCCCCATTTTGACATCTACAAAATTGAGATAAATGGCATCTTAGAGTCAGTGAAAAATTTTGTTTTATTAAAAGAATAAACAAGAAACACCACTTCCTGTATACCGATATTTTAAGGTAAAGTCCTATTTCATTATAATCCTGAAAAGGTTACAATTTCTTGTTGGCTACAGCTGCCACCTTATTAAACATAAAAATGTCATAGAATCATCTAATTGGACTGGATGCCACATCTATATGCTCCTACAGTACCCTTCACAACTCTTAATTACAATGATTTATAAATGCCTGTTAACATCTGTATATACATTAGGAGTAACTTACAGGAAATATACACTCTCCCATTCCTCATCAAAACCATCTTAATTATATTTCTCTTTCTTAACCTTCTTTTATCCTTTTCCTTCTCTTTTCCCTATACTGCACTAGAGAAGCACTCATGCTAGTATAGCATTAAAGGTTAAAGATCTTGATCCCATAAACTAAATAACCAAACACACTGAGTACTAAATTAATTCTACAGAATTATTCTAGAAGACTGTCACTTAATAATAAAGACAAAAAGAGAAAATAGGAATAGTTGTTTTCTCAAAGTTCCTCAGTCCACCTCTAAAAAGCAGGATAATGTTCTGCCAAAAAAAAAAACACAAGGTCTTCTATAGAATTTCTTTTCAATTCAGAGTGAAGAAAAGAAAGGTAAGCGTAGACAGTTCTGATCGTCCTACAGAGTATTTTCCAGGTGCCTACAATCTTACACTATACTTCCTTGTCTCTTTTCATGCTTTGTACATAGCAGGCACACCAAAAACATAGGTTAAAATGAACTGAATATACATATTTGCTATTTAGCTAATGACACAAAACCAAGAAATCCACCCAAATATTTCTTCTTTACCTGAAGACTCCTGTATTATTTCTTTCTGTATTTACAGAGTAGTTCCTAAAATCAAGTTACCTAGCAAGTGTTAACAAAATAATTTAGGTTATGAGACAAGACCCATCACTACCTTTAAACACCAAATTAAATACTCTTTTAGTTTACAAATCATCATTGCCTACATGCAAACTACCAAAAATCTGACAGTTGTTACCTTCTATAATCTTTTTCCTGTTATGCTTGAATTCAGCCTCTAAATCAGCAATTTCAAAATTATCACCTCGGACCACCAGAGTCAGAATTACCTTGGAATGGTTTTAACAATTCAGATTCCTGGGCCTCACCCCAAATCTAATAAATCAGAACTCAATACTCCCTATGTAATTCTAATGCACAATGAAGTTTGAGAATCACTATGCTATATGACAGCAAGACAAGGAATACCAGTAACACAAGGCTCTAAACTAAGCATGACTGACATTTTAGGTCACCGAAAAGTAAGTTTCTTAAAGTAGAATCCAAATTATCTATATGAATTAGCTGTATCAACCAGGCATTTTACATA
Organism: Rhinolophus ferrumequinum; assembly: GCF_004115265.2. Classification (NCBI taxonomy): domain Eukaryota; kingdom Metazoa; phylum Chordata; class Mammalia; order Chiroptera; family Rhinolophidae; genus Rhinolophus; species Rhinolophus ferrumequinum. Next base: position 14,924,891 of record NC_046292.1, on the reverse strand, counting down.
TTTAGTAATGAAAAACTCATGTGTGATATTGAGATCATGAACTAAGATACTTCAGAGGTGCTTCAACCTAAAAGTGTTTTCATATAATAATAGTGATGGTAGCAAACTTATTTAGCATTTACTGTGTGCCACATATTGTTCTAAACATTACTACACATATTCATACATTTCATCCTCCCAACAGTCCTATGAGGTATACTGTATTATTCCCATTTTACAGGTAAGAAAAGTGAGATTCAGTAACTAGGCCAAGGTTAATGAGCCAGTAAATGGCAGAACTGGAATTGAAACCTAAGCAATCTGTCAAGGCCCTGCTCTGAAACACTATATACATACCTCGCCTGAGAACTGACATTACCAAAAACCAAACATGATCGCCGCAAATGGAGTGACAAGTATACACCCATGATAGTGCCAGAACTGGAAAGAGGAAGGCAGATGAGGAAGCAAGAAACAGGAGTTAAGTTCATTTCCTGTTTCTTCACCCTGCAGACACAACTGCTTCATTTTTTGGGGACGAAGGGACAGGAGAGAATTAGTGAGAAGAATTTACTCTTCCCCTTTCTAAATATCCACCAATCTTCCATTTCTTAGGTTTCCTACCTTGACAGCTCAGCAATCTGTTGGAAACTGGTGGTGGGTCTGGTTAAGAGCATTGATTCAGGAGTCAGACGGACTCAACCACTCTAGCTATGTGAACTTAGGCAAGTTATTTAACTTCTCTGTGGCTCATTATTCCCTTATCTAAAAATAAATATAGTAACACTTTCCTTACAGGATAAGTTGACTGAATAAGATAATAAATGTAAAGAATTTAAAACAGTGCCTGGTATACAGTAAGTGCTTAATAAATGTTAGCTATTACTCTTGAATGATGAAAAGGCACTTTTAAGTCAATGAAAGTTTTAAAACATCAACAATTCAACTCAGAAAGGAGCACATAATTCTTTTTATTTCAAAATAATTATAGTACTCATGGTTCCTACTAAAAATGTAGTCAAATATAGAGGTATTATTACAAAAGTGGTCATTCCAGCATCAAGTTCCAATTTTATTAACTATTCTGCAAAGCATATTATTAATAACTTCATGTATTAAAATGTCACCAGATGACCCATGATGGGAAGGAAGCAGGTGACCAGGGACGAGACTTTGGTTTCACAATGTATACAATGCCAGCTTCAACAACATGGAGGACACTAGGCCAGACATGCTTGTATATCCTATGTTAATTTTCTGTTAAAATAATGTCAAATCACTATGGCAGCTAAGAGGCTACGTCGTACCAATGACCATTTTGCTACCATGTTTCCCCGAAAATAAGACCTAGCTGGACCATCAGCTCTAATGTGTCTTTTGGAGCAGAAATTAATATAAGACCCAGTCTTATTTTAATACAATATAAGACCGGGTAAAATATAATGTAAGATCTGCTCTTATATACTATCATATAATATCATATATCATCTAATATCATATACCGTATAATATCATATATCATATAATATCATATCGTATAATGCCAGGTCTAATATAAGACCCAATCTTATATTAATTTTTGCTCCAAAAGTCGCATTAGAGCTGATGGTCCGGCTAGGTCTTATTTTCGGGAAAACACGGTATACCAAGTGTCTAGAAAAGTTATTTTGCTTCAATAACTAAACACTATCCCTCTTTAATAATGAAGTTCATTTGTACCAGAACTTAGAATTGGGGTTGAGCAATTTAAAGCATGAAAAATGATTCTCCCAATCATAAGGAGAATAAATTGTAAAATGATGTGTATCTTCTACACTTGTTCCCAGTACCTGTTGCTCCGCCAGACAGCCACACCAAAACCTCCATTTCACAGGTTCTTAAGTGCTTTGGGACTCCAATTACCCTTTGAAAATCTCAGAACTAAAGCCCTTTTCCTTTACTTGAGCCCTACATCTAAAGAGGCTACAGAACCCTCTCTTTAGTATCATTATTATTGGCTGGCAGCCAGCTAAACTCCAAAAATCCTATTACACCTCCATCATAGCCACTTTTCTCCCCAAAACAAACAATACATTGTCAAAGGAATTTTTTTAACCTTAAAATGAATGTTTAGCTTCAAACAAAATTTAAGAGAATTCAATGGTATTAGTTCACCCACTCTTACTTAAAAAATAAAAACTGAAAATTTTTAAAAGTGAAATATTCTTTAATGAACTAACTTACCCCATGATTTTGCAAATATTCTAGGCTAAACACAAGTGACTTGCCCCAAAGCCAGAAAGCTAAGATCCATGTATCCTAACATTCTTTTCCAGCTCTTCACACTTTAGGCAAATACAGAACAAGCCACATAAAGACAGTTCTTTTTGAACTTTATAATTTGTTTCCAGAGTCCTCAATAAACAGGAAATAATCTTAGAAAACTTTGCCACTCATTCAAAAAGTCAAAGCAATACAGATACTGCTCAGTTACTTGCCCTAATAAAAATCGAGAAGAAGCTTAATGTAATCAGCAGTTTGCCCCAATTTTCAATAATAACTATCTATTCCAATCTGAAAAAATTGTAGTTCTGTAAAATATCTTTTGGGGCAGCCGGATGGCTCAGTTGGTTAGAGCGCAAGCTCTCAACAGCAGGGTTGCCAGTTCAATTCCCGCATAGGATGGTGGGCTGCGCCCCCTGAAACTAAAGATTGAAAGCGGTGACTGGACTTGGAGCTGAGCTGCGCCCTCCACAACTAGATTGAAAGAACAATGACTTGGAGCTGATGGGCCCTGGAAAAACACACTGTTCCCCAATATTCCCCAATAAAATTTATATTTATTTATTTATTTATTTATTTATTTATTTATTTATATATACACACACACACACACATACATATCTTTCAATTAGCAAAAAGTAGACAACGCTGTGTTGGGAGAGACAGCCCCCCATGGGTCTCTCGTGCTTCTCTACATCTTGCTGGGTACGCTAAGAATGCAAGGCCCTAACCACTCTACTCTACCCAGGCCATGCCAGAAGGTTGTGTTTGCAGCAAACGACCCTGAAGGACACAGAAATATCTCCCTCTGGGACAAAGAACAAGCTTGTTCCTTGCTTACTACCGTGTTTCCCCGATAATAAGACCTAGCCGGACAATTAGCTCTAATGCGTCTTTTGGAGCAAAAATTAATACAAGTAAAATATAAAATAAGTATAGTATTATAGTAAAATAAGACCGGGTCTTATATAAGACCAGGTATAATGATATAATATATATAATATAAGACCGGGTCTTATATTAATTTTTGCTCCAAAAGACGCATTAGAGCTAATTGTCCGGTTAGGTCTTATTTTCGGGGAAACACAGTATTAAACAGTGGGTTCCCCAAGCGCAGTGTTCCTCAGCTATGACACAAACCCACTGCATCTCCTACATGGAAGTCTTAGGGGTAAGGGGAAGCAACATACACTGACCTGCTGCTGACCGTGCCTTAATTAAATTCTTTGTCTCTGACCCAGGAATCTCGTGTCTTCTGCCAGCATCCACAAAACAATACCAGGCTAAACAGATTAGCTCGTAAGGAGAGTAAAATAAAATCCCACATCCTGTTTATTTGATTGAGCTTTGTAAGAGATAATCATTCTGTTGTGAATTTAAGTTTTGCATGTGAATAACATGGCAATTAGATAATTTCTCAGAATAATTATTACAGTAGAGGCGAGGTAAGAAACATCTAGTATTAAATATTTTATTATCAAAATTATTGCTTTATAGGAAAATCCTCCTGAAATAATTTTAAGATTTTTTTCTACCTTCTGCTCACTCCCAAGCCAGCCAACACATCTTATCTAGGAGCTGATTGGTTGTTTTCATTTGTTTATGTTCCATCTTCTAGGCGTCTAGTCTAACTGAAAGAAATTAGTGAAGGCACTTATTTTCCCCCAAAATTCTACTTATTCACCGTCAGAATTAAGTCATTATAAAAATTTAAAAGACAAGGTCTCCATGGCACATGTCCAAGAGCCCTGTAGTTGCTTTTCACTTGTTGATTTCTGACAAGAAGACTGATAAATATATACAAAATTGGTAGATATTACACAACAAAAAAAAAATAGTAAAGGAGACTTGGGCAGAATGCAAGTGATAACAGCACTACTGCTTTTGATTGTTGGAAAAAATAGTGGGTTCCCCACCCTCCCCAAATGTACTTCTCAGATGTTGCATAAAACACAATTTTCTTTCGATTTTTGAGAAATACATGCCATCTTGAATTCTTCATGCATTTCTCTCCCAAAATGGTTGCAAAACTCTTACTATCTCCAGCTGCTAATTAAATGCATTAACACATGCAAAGTGTTGGATGGCATGGCAAATAGTAAGCATTTATTCAAGCAATTATTCAAATAGCTCCACTTGTGCCACTTATGAAAGAAATTGATATATGCTGTGAATATAACCTACATGAGAAAGTTAACAGGCGAATTTCAAATTAACGTTCTATGGGTCCGTGAGATGACAAAAATGAAGCAACTGTCAGGGGGAAAGTGCTGACAGTAGCACTCACAAAATGAACGATTATGATTCTATGTGGTAAAGATGTTCTCGGCAGAGCTAGACAAGTTTGTTGTGTCAGCTTCGTTTCTGAAAATGACTTCATCCCAAAATGTCTGAACCAATCAGAATGTTAAGTCCTTATTTTTACTATAATGGTGAGTTTCCCTTCCTCAAATTGTCAAAAAATAAGGGCTGCCAGGCAGTCATCATTTTATATTTGTGAAAATAAATAAATTGAAACCCAATTAGTACGTATTTAAATAAGCTGTATAATTTTTAAATTTAATATTTCAAAACAATGTGCAAAAACTCAAGAGTATGCAATAATGTACAAGAATACTAAGTATTTGATTAGAAGAGAATGGAAACTACAATAAGATTTTTCCTCAAAATATTCAAGACTTGTAGATTTCTTCACTCATTCAACAAACCGTTACTGATCACTTAGTATGTGCCAAGCATGGTCCTATACCATAGCTATGTCCCTGACGCCTGCAACAAAGTTTACGTCTTGTTGGGGCAACAATCCTTGTGGGGTATACAGAAAACAAACAAATAAGCATCATCTCCCCATTCCCCCAACATATTCTTCTTTCATCACATTACTGATACTGACGCCCTTATATGCAATTTTTTTGCTCTGGTTTCTTAATTAAGGCCAATATAATTCTATTCTATTAAGAAAGGGCAAGGAGATACATAATGCACACTCAAACCTCCCTAGTTTCATGCCAAAGACCAGATAATGAAAGGTAAGGGCATTTCACTTACCCCAAATCTCAAATCTGAATTTACCACAGCTGAGAGATCTGGACAACTTGGGGAAAAACAGGACTGAAACTGTTCAACCAGTTTCTTTGCATCTTACTCTGCCCATCTAATTGATTGCCAACTGCCTGATACTATTTAAATTATATGGTTTGGTGCTTATTTCAAAGTTTTTGCCTTTATTCACATCATGTCTCCAAGCCATGGATGTCTAGCCTTACAACTCATTCTACTTCTGTCCTAACTTTCCACCCCAAAGTTCCACCTTATCTGAGACTCCTTCCCTAACTATTCCAGCTGTCAAAAACTGCCCCAATTCTGTGAACTCCCATAGCAAGGCCCTTCTTAGCTCTTAAATCTCATTATTTTGTACTCATTTCCTCTTCACTCTCTATGCTCTAGCTACACAGGTCTCTTTATGTTCCTCAAACTCGCTAGACCCTATCCTGCCTTCAGGTCTACATACTTGCCAAAAGTACTTTCCCCTGCTCTTAAAGCTGTTGATTTCTCATCCTTCAAATCTCAGCTCAAATCTCCTCAGAAAATCCTCCCCTAAGCACACTATCCAGAGTAACAGCCAACCCCTTCCCTCCTTACTTCTATCACATTACCCTTTTTATTCCCTTTATAGTATGGTCATAATCTATAATTATCTTGTTTATTTGTTATACTGCAGTAAGGGAGACATAAAAAAATAAGAAAACAACTTCTGTAACAGCAGGAGGGACTCTGCTGTATTCCCAGAAAATAGCTCAATCCTGGACACAAAGTACTCACTAAATAATTGAACCACACAACTGACTACTTAACCATGTTGTTTTTATTCACATATGCTTGTGCTCATTCTAATAGATTTTAGGCTCTCTGAAAGAAAAACGAGGTTTGTACTTCTTTATCTCCCTCCCAAGGCACCTATACAGTACTGAGCATATATTAAGGGTAAGAAAAAAATTTTAAATGTTTTTTAACAACCTTGTTGGCTAAAGTAACATTAAAAAAAAGCACAGGATTTTTAAAGACAAGCAAATATGGGTTCCAATCTTAGCTCCATTTCAATGTGTGGGATCCTGGCAAGTTACTTCACTTCTGTACCTTAATTTTCCCATCTACACAATAACATCTAACTCAAAAAACTGCTACCGTGTTTCCCCGAAAATAAGACCTAGCCAGACCGTCAACTCTAATGCATCTTTTGGAGCAAAAATTAACATAAGACCCGGTATTATTTTACTATTACTATTTACTATTTTTGCTCCAAAAAACACATTAGAGCTGATGGTCCAGCTAGGTATAAAGAGAAATGAGAAAATGTATACAGCAACTAATATATCACCTGGTAAAGAATAAACACCTAATATGGCACCTTATTCTTACCCCCAATTAAAATTTGCAAAACCCAAAATGGCCCTGATAAAGATTAGAATTACTACCGTTAAATGAAAGCATCTGAACACTGTACGTAAGAGAAACCTCAGAAAAATCCATGCTTCTATTTGAAAGGGTTATCTGCTAACTTGATCAATCCTTTATGAAAATCCCTCACTCTGATCTCAAAGAGTTTAAATTAAATTTCGTATTTGTAGCCAGAGGATTAGGAATGTTACAAAAAGGGCTGTAATTCATCTGTTTGTTTGTTTTTTTTAATTTTATTTTTTAAATTTATTGGGGTGACAATTGTTAGTAAAATTACATAGATTTCAGGTGTGCAATTCTGTATCACATCATCCATAAATTACACTGTGTGTTCACCACCCAGAGTCAGTTCCCCTTCCATCACCATATATTTGATCCCCCTTACCCTCATCTCCCACCCCCCAACCCCTTTACCCTCTGGTAACCACTAAATTACGTTCCCCAGATTAATTTTCAAACCCGTGGCCATCCTGTGGTCACCGACTGCCCTCCAATCCCCTCACCCTCCTCCCCACCCCCCACCCCTCCCGCCCATCTAGCAACCCTGTTTTTCCTCTTTGTCTCCAAAACTGTTTCTGATTAGTTCATTCACTTATTCTTTTCTTTAGATTCCGCAAATAAGTGAGATCATATGGTACTTATCTTTCTCTATCTGACTTATTTCACTTAACATAATGTTCTCTAGGTCCATCCATGTTGTTGCAAATGGTAAGATTTCTTTCTTCTTTATGGCTGCGTAATACTCCATTGTATAAATGTACCAGTTTCTTAATCCAGTCATCTACCGATGGACATTTTGGTTGTTTCCATGTCTTAGCTATTGTGTATAGTGCTGCAATAAACATAGGAGTGCATAAAGATTTTTGAATTGAAGTTTTGGATTTCTCCGGATAGATACCTAGGAGTGGAATTACTGGATCATAGGGTAGTTCCATTTTCAGATTTTTGAGATACCTCCATACTGTTTTCCATAGTGGCTGCACTAATCTGCAATCCCACCAACAGTGCACAAGCGTTCCCTTTTCTCCACATCCGCGCCAGCACTTGTTGTTTGTTGATTTATTGATGATAGCCATTTTGACTGGGGTGAGGTGGTATCTCATTGTGGTTTTTATTTGCATTTCTCTGGTGGTTAGTGAGGTTGAGCATTTCTTCATATGTCTGTTTGCCATCTGTATGTCCTTTTTAGAAAAATGTCTCTTCAAGTCCTCTGCCCATTTTTTAATTGGATCGTTTGTTTTTTTGGAGTTGAGTTGAGTGAGTTTTTCATAGATTTGTGATATTAATCCCTTATCAGATATATCACTGGCAAATATCTTTTCCCATTCAGTAGGATCCCTTCTTGTTTTATTGATGGTTTCCTTTGCTGTGAAAAAACTTTTTAGTTTGATATAATCCCACATGTTTATTTTTTCTCTTACTTCCCTCGAGCGAGGGTATATATCAGTAAAAATCTTACTCCGGGTAATGTCTGAGAAGTTTCTTCCTATATTTTCTTCTAGGTATTTTATGGTTTCAGATCTTACATTTAAGTCTTTAAGCCATTTTGAATTTATTTTTGTATATGGTATAAGGAGGTGGTCCAGCTTCATTTTTTTGCATGTGTCTGTCCAGGTTTCCCAGCACCATTTATTGAATAGACTGTCTTTATTCCATCGTACATTCTTGCTTCCATTGTCGTAGATTAAATGGCCATACAGGCGTGGATTTATTTCTGGACTCTCTATTCTGTTCCATTGATCTATGTGGCTGTTTTTATGCCAGTACCATGCTGTTTTGATTACTGTAGCCTAGTAGTATAATTTGAAGTCAGGTATTGTTATACCTCCCACTTTGTTCTTATTTCTCAAGATTGCCTTTGCTATTCGGGGTCTTTTATGGTCCCATATAAATTTTAGGATTATATGTTCTATTTCTGTGAAAAACGACGTTGGCAGTTTGATAGGAATTGCATTGAATATGTATATTGCCTTAGGCAGTATGGACATTTTAACTATATTAATTCTTCTTATCCATGAACATGATATGTGTTTCCATCTATTTATATCTTCCTTCATTCCTTTCTTCAGTGTCTTATAATTTTCTGAGTACAGATCTTTTACTTCTTTGGTTAAATTTATTCCCAGGTATTTTATAGTCTTTGGAGCGATTGTAAATGGGATTGTTTTTTTAATTTCTCCTTCTGATGTTTTATTATTGGTATATACAAATGCAACTGATTTCTGAATATTAATTTTGTATCCTGCTACTTTACTAAATTCATCTATCAGCTCTAATAGCTTCTTGGTGGAGTCTTTAGGGTTCTCTATATATAGTATCATATCATCTGCATACAATCATCTCTGTTTTAAGAGACAAAATAACATTACTTACTCATACAACAAATATTTATGAAGTCTCTAAGATGCCCAAGGAAGACAGTGTAGAGTAGCGGCCAACGACAGAAGCTTTCGAGCCAAGCAGATCCCCTCAGCTCATGTCCCTTCTTGTGCGACTCTGGCCAAGCTACGTAACCTTTCTTTAAGACTTTGTTTCTTAGCATTAACATCATAGGTTGTAAGAATTACTTGGTTACTCGTTTATACGGCACTTAACACTCAAATATGAGCTCTTTTTTTTCATTGTGAAGTAACGCAGGTAAGCAGTCAATTTAGAATGTGATTATCTAGGCAATCTTGTACAGGATACTGCATTTATAGTCCATCAAAGTGCTAAGTGAAAACCAAATCGTGTACCCTAAAAATAAAATGTGGTTTTGGAACATAATACACAAGGCAAATTTTTGCTTTCAAAAAAAAAATGACGGAAACAATAAGAAACAAGACTTCTATGTCTAGGCCAATACCTACCAAAATTTAACATGTACTTTCTTTGACCTGGCAATTCCATTTCTAAGACTTTATCCAAGCATGCAAAGAGGTAGGTACAAGGATATTTACCACAGGCCTTGCTTGTAGGAGCAAGACTAGAAACTACCTACATAAAAAGACTATACCAACAGGAGACTGGTAAACTAGGTTATAATACAAAGGAATATTATTCAACTATTAAAAAGAATGAGCCTGTTACGGACTGAGTTGTGTCCCTCACACCCCAAAAATTGATATTTTGAAGTCCTAACCCCCAATACCTCAGAATATGACTGACTGTATTTGGAGATAGGGCCGTTAAAGAATTAAGGTAAGATGAAGTCACACTGGTGGGCCCTAATCCAGTATGACTGGTGGCCTAATAAGGAGAAAAAGAGGGAATGAAGATCCTAAAAGTGGGCCATGTATAAACCAAAGACAGAAGCCCTCAGAGGAAACTAAACCCTGACAACACCTTGATCTTGGACTTCTAGCCTCCAGAACTGTCAGGAAATAAATTTCTGTTTGAATCACCCAATATAGTACTTTGTTATGGCAGCCCTAGCAAACTAACACAGGGCCAATATGAACAGCTCCGAAATATATTAAGTTTTTAAAAATGTGCAGAACAATGTGTGTAACATGGCAACTTATGTGAGGTTTTTTTTAATGGAGAGGAGATATATATGTACTTACAGGTGCAGAGAATATCTACAGAGACACATATCTGCTAGGTAACTAACAGTGGCTGCTTTTGGGAAGGGGATATGGGTGCGTGGAATGGGGAGTTATTTTTCACTGTATTCTCTTTTGTACTTAAGTTTTCACCATGTGCATGTAGTATTTCCTTTAAATTTAAAAACAAAACTATCTACTGAAATGAAAAGGTCTCCAAGACATATTCAACAATTAAGAAAAACACTGCCAGCAAACCCAGTCTAACAGCTAACAAGTCCTGATAAACCAAACTCACCAAAGTCCTCGATCTACATGTATTTTATAAGCACAGGCAGTTTTTTAATGCCCTACACATGTATTTTAAGGGCCATAAAAATATTCACATCACTTGTCTCAATAATTCTACTTCATTCACTTCATTTAGTAATGCAATGTAAATCACTCTACTAATGTAGTTCAACAATTAAAACATTTTTATCCCTCTTTAAAAAAAATAAATACCACTTCAGATAATTTATCCAAAATGAAGAAAATAATTCATCAAGAAACAATGGAATGCTATACCATTAAAACAGTTAATGCAACATAAAAAATGAATAAGTAACAACATACCCCAGGATGAAATTATATACATATTACAAATAGTTGTGAAGATGACCAATACAGCTAACACAAAGTTATTAAAAACATATACTACCACTGTTAAAATTTTGTGGTCTAATGTGTAAAAAACAAATGCAAAGAGAGTTTAACAGGAGCATGCTAGTGTGTGTGTGTTAAAGAACAAGACCAAGCACCTAACCAATCTTACCCAATCTTCACTGCATCAGGACACAAGACCTAGAGCTTGTTACAAGAGGTTCCTGTTCTTCCAAGAAACAACTCTATTCACTGTAAAAGTCAGCAAGATATTTAAATGCCTATTATAGTACTATATTGGTTAAGACAGAAACCCTGCCTTCAAAGGCCTTCAAAATATTTCAATAAATTACTGAATGCCTACTCTGTGCCAAACACCATGCTAGATAGCTTGCCATGCATCACCTGGTATATTTTGCTGGTTATTAGCAGAAGAGGCTAACACAATTTGTAGTAGTCTGATTGCTACAAAATTACACTACAAGTACCATAGATTTTCAAAAGAACAATAAATATGAGAGTGGTCTAGAAGAATATGAGAAAAAATCTCTAATTAGATGGAATATCAGGAAGAAAGGCACAAGTACTGTCAACCTGAAAAGTGGAAGAAACAAACAAAAAAACTGGATGAGTCCAAGTCATTAAAGATTGAAAGCGGAGTTTTAATTTAATCTGGGTGGCAAACAGGTGGCTACCATTTCTTATCTATGAAAAGTTTTTTTTAGGAATATCAATCTTGTGCCTGTATTCCAAGGCAGCCTGCAAAGATAACCAGATATAGCAAAGGAACTCAACTAAAAAACTACTTTAATAATCCGAGACTTAAATGAAGGACCTGCACTAGGTTATTAGCATGAAAATACAGAACAAATAGTTGACCAGTTTGAAAGTGGAGGGTGGTTTGCTTAAGGAGGTAGTAAGTTATGAGGAAGTTTTTTAGTCTGGGATATTAGATAGGTTTGTACCACAGACAAATGGAGAAGTTAGAAAAAAATCTCAAGATCAAGTTATTATGTTCTTAAAGCATTCTTGTAAGAAAACAGCCTTTTCAGAATCAATACACAAATTCTGTCCTAAGTCTATCAAGGATGAAATCACAGGCCAACCTGTATCAGAAATCCTACATACAAGCATACATTGCTGCAAAAAATAAGTCACTATACTACCTAGGCAACACACACTGTAAAATGAGTGACAGGCTAAGAACCTTTCTTTGAAAGGTTACCAGGTGAGATGCGAACTACAAAACTAACCATGATCATTTAGACTTCCTTCGTTATATCTAATGAGGCAGAGGTACCTACATTCAGATTCTCAGTCTGTTTTATAAACTACAAACCATTTTTTAAAGAACACAAAACAAGATCACCAAGATTCTGAATCATTGCAGTCTACCAATTTTGATGTAAAATCTGTTGTTTTGGGGGTAAACACCTACAGAAGCATTCAAGCATGTGCCGTTTCCCGGAAAAGAAGACCTAGCCGGAACATCAGCTCTACTGCGTCTTTTGGAGCAAAAATTAATATAAGACCCGGTCTTATATTACGTTATATAAGACCTGGTCTTACATTATATTAAAATAAGACCCGGGTCTTAAATTAATTTTTGCTCCAAAAGGTGCATTAGAGCTGATGGTCCGGCTAGGTCTTATTTTTAGGGAAACCACCGTACTTGAAGAAACAACTGGACAAAGAATGGTAAGAGATGCTGTAACAGTTGCACCAAAGTCTGTCAATACAGCTGGCATGACTGCAGATGTTTCAGTTTGGTTGCATAGCAGTTGAGTAACTGTATATATAGTTCTATCCGCTACAAGAGATTGAGAGAAACAAAAACAACAAAGATAGTTTTAAAGACTGAAAAATAACCACTATGTGTTGGCAACAAATCTGCCTTTTCAAGCACCATTTGAAACCAAGGCCAGCACCATCAGAGCACAAACTTCTGCCCTGACTACCAACTGTCTACGGAAATTATACACATGCACCGTATTTTGGGAAATTAAGCTCCTGTAATGGTACTCCAGATGCATTACGGAATCGATTGGCTTAATGTCTACTTTTAAAGATTTTATATAAAAGTTAGTGCAACAGTACTTATGTTTCTGATAGAAAGTGATCACAGTTGTGTCCTCTATCTAGAATTCTCTTGCCTGCATGGCTCGCTCATTCACATCCTCTACGAGGTCTTCACTCAAATGTCATTTTGGAGCTAGAACTCCTGTGACTACCTTATTTTTAAAATGCAATCCAAATTCTATCAAACCCTGAAGCACTCCATCGTTCCCCACAACCAGCCCTCCCTCATTTTCCTCCAGTTCTTCATTTTTCTCCAAACACTAATCTCCAACTCACACCCCAGTATGTAAACTTCATGTGGGGACAGAAATTTGTTTTGGTCTGTTTTATTCACTGCTATGTCCCCAATACCTAGAACAGTGACTGTCATACAGCATGCAAAGGGTTGCTGAATTCATGAATAAGATAGTATGGGTTAGAGATGCACCAAGAAGAAAAACATGTTTCTGGACTCAGAATATACCCTTCAATGGGTCCTTTAGGTTCCTAAACCCTCTACTACTATCTGGATAAAGAACAACAACAAAAAACAATTTCATACCCTTTTGAAAGACAAAAATCCTACTCCAAAGTCCTAAGTCCACAGCCTGAACTAGCTAGCTAAGTAGTTAACACCAAGTATTTAAAGACACCCAGTATCATTTTCAGGATAAATAATCCATCATCATAAGCAATTCTATTCTATTCTGGGAATGCACAATTTTAAACTATCAAAAAAGACACTTTCCTAGAAAAAGCAGGATCCCCAAAAACTACGTGTATCACATCATGTTTGCAAGTGTATCAGTGACATAGTTAATGTAACCAATCTTACACTCAATGTAATTACACATTTAACTATAATTAAAATGTGCCTCTAATTTTGAAACAATTCAGATTTAAATCAATTAAATAGTGCATAATGAATTCAAACATCACCTAATTGCCAAAGAATTATCTCCAGAATCTAGGTCTTCACAAAAATCTTTGCCACTGATTAGCTCTATTTTAAAAGCTGCTTCTTTGTCATAGATTTTAGTTTGTTTGGTTTTTGTGGGGGTGTTTTTTGGGGGAGGACGTTAAAATTTTGTAAAGAATCACCTTATCTTCATATTTAAAAAAGAGAGAGCGTGAGACCCAGAGAGGTGGATTTATATTTTATATGAGTAGAAATGATATCAATTTTGCTAAAAGAAAGTAGCACAAGAAAGTTGGTATCAGCCGAAAAACTTTTGGATCTTCAACACGTCACATCCAAGACATGAATTGATTTTGATCCTGAAGAAAAATTACTCAATTACCAAATAATAGTAATTTTTTTAATGAACTAATAAGACAGCTCAACCTAAACCCCTAACCGCAATCCTGATACTCAAAATTACGGTACGTCTTTCCTCACTCCCCACTTCTCTCGGATAATTGTAACACAGATATAAATTAAAGAATTTTTCCGTTCCTGGCTCTGATTTAACCAGAACCAAGGACAAGTTTTTAGGAGAACTTTTCTTCATTTCCATGTAATATATGCAACTAGGAAAAAAAATTAATCTAAAAGGTGGGATGGGGTGAGAGGACTGGGTAGTATGTGTGACACAGGAAGAAAAAGCAAAAGAAATATGTCAAATTATAAAATACAAAGAATTTGTAATTACTCCTACAACACTTTTTGTTTATGTGAACAATTATTTTTTTTTAAAAAAATTACTTGAGCAGCAAATAAAACAGTTAAGAATTATATGACTTTCAGAACATTAAAATACTGGCTTTGAAATTACTGCAAGCTTTTCAGAATACTGGAAAACAATAAAATACTCAAACTAGAATAATCACTGATCTAAGAACAGAGGAAACTGGAGACGGTGACTCCATTTCAGAAGTTTCCCTCGCAGCCACTGGACAATCAATTTCCCAGTCCCTAATATTGGTCAGCTTCTCCCTCCCAATACATTGCCCCGCTTTTAAGTTGAGATGGAGCTATTCCCCCATAGATACCCCAAAGATGTATTTTATATATAATATGCTCAGTTCCATAGATACCCCAAAGATGTATTTTATATATAACATGCTCAGAAATTGCAAATTAGCAATTTCTATACAACAGCTGTTGAATGGGGCTTAGGTCACAGCAAGAATAGATAATGCGTGGCCTCTGCTGAAGTCTCTACCATTAATTCACCTGCCTCAGGAACTTGAGAAAATGTTTCCCATTTTTCTACCCACAGTAAACACCGGCCACACCAACAGCCCGTGAACCTAACGGAGATTAATAAACCACCAGACATCAGTGTCTCCCAGTCCATTTTCTCAAAACTTTAAAAGGTGTCCCATGGAGGGAAGGGGAAGGAAGCTCCGTCAAACAAGTGTAAGAAACACTGAATTAAACAGATTCTCTCATGACTAACTTCTCTGAGCCTTTAATAAACATATACAGTATGAATTTCCAAGATGGAAATATAGTAAGTAGGGTTTCCAACTAATGTGACACCCACCCCCATGGAAACATCTTTCAGGTATTCTGAAACACAGTAAAGAAACAACACAGTAATTTTATACTCTTAAAATTAAAAATTATGCACTACCCCACCTCTTCTGGTTTTATAAACTCTTAGAACGATCTAACACTCCCTTTGGCCCTATGGTGAGTAGAATAAATAAATAACCTAAAATAATTCAAACATTTCCATAGCTTGTATCTTGTACTATTTATACTATTTGTACACCTTCTGAAACAAATGGGGGTTATTTTAGTGATTTAAACCCTAGCAGTCTAATACTTATAGGAACTGTCCATTTTTTCCTAGTTATCTGATATGAAAATTTACGTTTCAAAATCTAGTAATTTTAAAATCTGTTACTGTTAATCTTAAACTCCACAATAAAAATATGGTTTTCTGGGAAAGCAATAAATGATAAAGATGGTTTAATTCCACTGCAGAAGATTCTAAAATTGAGCTCCTCTCAAATAGCATTCAGCTAGTAAAACAAGTACTAGTAGCTCAAATAAAGTTGTATTAGCAATGAAAATCCCTTAAACTACAGATAACAATTTTGTTAAGAAACTTTACTCTTTTACTTCCTACTCCTCTTCATCTGCTTTAAAAGATTTAAAAGCAAACAAAAAAAACTAGTACAAGTATTCTTAAATTGCCAACCAACAAAGCAAATGGATTGCAGGTAAAATCTCGTTTATGTTTTCTTCTACAAAATTTATCCTCTTCTCATACTCAACACAGTACTCTTTTATTCCACCTCTACCTCTCCCTCTAGTTTAATTTGTTCTTCATTTGATCTGTTCTGAATCTCTTTTGTTTCCACAGGATAATCTTTTTAGCTGAAAAGGATGGTTGTGGTTTAAAATCCAATAATAGGTGGCTTCATACTGCCACTTGGGACACGGAATGGACACAGGGCTGTCTGATATATTGATCCTCCAGCTCTCCTGCAGGACACCTGCAATCAGCCAGGAGCAGCCTCATCCATTTACTCCCTTGTGGCATACAAATAGTTTTCTGTCTGCCTTTATTTCCAAAGGGTTAGGAAAGACTACTCTAGAATATACATTGCACAATAATAGCACTGGTGAATTTCTCCTACACCGGAGAAATACCGGAGTGCCAAAAAAATGTAATGTATACAAGACTTGTATTCATCTTTTGTTATCTGTATACGTATATTGAGTACATGTTACAATTTTAATGGTTTTTTCCTTTCTTAAAATGTGTATACATTTTTTTGGCACCCTCTGTAGTTTAAGAAAAAAAGGGAAAAGTTATTAAAACTTCAATCTAGTCCTTAAAAATAGCAATAATTTTTCAATATGGCAGCTAAGACTAGAGTTTTATTATTTTATTAAGAGTCAATATCATTGTAATTGCATGGTGTCACATGGGTACTAGACTTATCAGAGTGATCACTTCATTAAGTTATATAAATGTCTAATCACTATGTTGTAAACCTGGAACTAATAATACAATAGTGTATGTCAAACTATATGAAAAACTAAAAAAAATTTCTTGAAAAACATTTTCCCTTGAAATTGGACATGGTTTATTTTAGTAAAGAAAGAAAACATTTTTACATCTGACCAGCTAAATGCCAACTGTGTATTTCACCTGTTTTCATAACCAGTAGTTATATGAATGATCCTGATCATATGCTCTTCATAAAAATTAGTTTCCAATAAGATGTCATTTGAGTTCAAATGTGTAATTGATATACTAAACTAAACTAGAATTGAAGATTATCTAGTTACTACTAAGTGGCAATGACATTTGAATAACTAACAACACATTGTTTTTCCTGATAATGAGCACAAGCGTAAGTCGATTCTGCACGATAGGCAAGAAACTACCTTTCCTTTAAAAACTAAATAGGTTTCACATTCACTTTAAGATGATGCTCCTCGCAATAAACTCAGTTACACTGCCTACGAGAAAGCAGGTTATACTTAAGAAGGGGGAAAAGCAAGAATAAATTCTGCACATTGTTTCTGAAATTCCTTAAGACATCACTCTGGCAGTCCTGAAGAGGGTGCTTCAAACTTTAATGTGCATGAAAGTCAGGTGGGGATCTTTTTAAAACACAGATTCTGATTCAGTAGGATTGGGATGGAGTCTGAGATTCCTAATGAGCTCCAAGGTGATGCTTATGCTGCTGGTCCATAGACCATACGCTGCGGTACTCCGGACCTTTACACTCTTGCTTCTAAGACACTGGTTAAGATAACGCATAAAAATTTAAAGCAGACAACAATTTCCACTTCATTTAATAATTTAAATGGTTTCGTGAGATTAATCTGGGGTAGAGGTGGTTATTAACATCCTGATGTTTGGGGGAAATGCAGACAGCTTCTCAAAGGTGGGGGCCTAAGAGATAATAATAAGAGCAAACACCTACACAGCATTATGTGCTTCACAGGGGTTAACTGATCTGATTCTCAGAACGCTGGGAGACAGGGACTATTGCTAGCCATTTTATACAGAGGTAAACCTGAGCACAAAGACTGCATACAGCCAATAAACGGCAGAGCCAGGATTTGAACCTAGACAGTCAGGTTCTAGAGTCTACACTTTTAATCACTATACTAGGTAGGAGTATCTCTCTCAAGTCTACACAGCAGAATTAAAATGGCAAATCATAATGGCTTACTCTTGGAGAAAACGATACAACTGTTAAAAGTGTGGTGTGATGCTTGAATACCACGACTAAATAATACGTAGTTTTTTGCTATATCAGAAATTGTACTGAACTTCAGCGTAACAGCTAAATATTTGAGAAAAATATTTCAATGGGACACCATTTTGGTGGCAGAAACCTGGTTTCACTTCATGAAATAAGCAGTTTAAGACCAATGTCCCAGGGGCAGCTAGTGAAGGAGAGTAGACATAGCTGAAATGACAAGTAATAAAAATTGCTTTAGCAAAAACATTTTGGACTGAAGAGATGAGTAACTAAAAGTAGAAACTGGGAAGACACAAAACATAACATGGCCAGGAATTTGATACTGTCCAGTAGAGGGGGAAAAAACAGCAAAAATAAGCTGCTGTTTGCAAACAAAGATATAGAGGAAGGAAACAAATACTAAAATCTGAATAATTTCTAAGAGTATAAGAACTGATCATCAGAAGATTTTCTAAGCAACAGTAAACTGTCCAGATAGTATTAGCTGCAGAAGATACTACATTAAACAGATGGATGTAGTCAAACAAAAGATTAGTAATCATCACTTCAATAAACCCAAATATATGGATTCGGCTGAGCAAGCACAAAAGAAGTCTCAGGAAACACAGTACACAGGCATACAGAATATGCAGAAAGAGAAAGTTAAGCCTCAGACATCATCAAATTCATTCGACAAGCATTTCTTGAGACCTACTACGGTGTTTCCCCGAAAATAAGACCTAGCCGGACAATCAGCTCTAATGAGTCTTTTGGAGCAAAAATTAGTATAAGACCCGGTCTTATTTTACTATAAAACTGGGTCTTATACAACATAACATAATACCGGGTCTTATATTAATTTTTGCTCCAAAAGACTCATTAGAGCTGATTGTCCAGCTAGGTCTTATTTTGGGGGACACATGGTATGTGTTTGGCATATTCTAGGTGCTAGAGATACAGGAATGACCATGCCAGGTCAAAGCCTGCCCTCATAGAACTTACATTCTAGTAGGTGAAACTAATAGATTTGGAAGAGAATATTGAACATTGAAGGCCTAGAATTAAGCCCTTTATTATAGGAGGATTATAGATCTATTTATGGGAAGTAAGTTAAAATATTAACCCTCCTTGTCCTGAAGAGGCCCTGTAGCCTGAAATGCTTCTCATTAAGTGTTCCTCAACCACTCAAAAAACAGCCTAATACATGCATTTAAAATGTACCTACCAGTAAAAGTACAATTTGACTTTTATTTCCAAGAATGCCTATAAATACTGCTCCCAGACAATCACAATAAACTGTACTTCAAAACTTTCCAAATGTGACAGCTCTTGGATCAAAACATTACTATAACCATTTTAAAAATAACTAGAAATGCTTTTCTAATAGACCATAAAATTTAAGTGGAAAAAAGTATCCAAATAAAACAAATCTTGATGTTACAAAAAAAGTCAAGATTTGATCTTAGTGGGCTTTAAAAATCTCACTGATGTTTAAGTCCTGACTACCCTAGGCTGTAACACCTGTCTTATTTCCCAAAAAATTAAATTTAACTGAGTACGGTCGTTGGTTGTTATGTGAAAATATTTTAAGAGGATGCGATACCTTTTAGGTCATGAAGAAATTACTGGAAAAGAGCTCACTTTTAATATTCAATTAATTGTCAATCTCAACTCCTTGCTTCAGTCTAAACACTGTAAACTCAAGACTATTCTGCTATATTTTAAAAGGAAGGATACAAATTGATGTATGTGTAATTCAACTTCTTAAATGTGGAAGACTCGAGAAATAAGGCAGCAGATAAGTGTTCCATTTTTATATTCTTAAAAAGAGATTATGGCAAATGTATTTGAAGATCCAAGCTCCACACCTATCCAATCTACAACACCTAGACTACAGAAAGCTGATTTAAACCTAACCCTACCACTTCTTTAAGTGTTTCTTAACAAGCAACCCCTTCTTTCTATACAAATGAGAAACAATAGGAAAGTGCTTGTTCCAACAAGAACTTATAACAATGCATTACACAACTGATCTCATTTGCTTTACAATGCTAACATTTTTCTGTGCTACTGTATACCCTGTAGTCAATGAAGGATGTACCTTACATTTTGGGGAACAAATACTGGGATCCCAAATGGCTTAAAAATGTCACTCGAGTTTTTTTCGGTTGAAAATCCAAACCTTGTTTTTAATTACAAAACTAAAAGTGTCTAGCAAGCAAAGATTAGGCATAAAATGAACTGATTCTCTTTTCACCACACTCTTGTCCCAAAAAGGGCACGTGAATCAACTTAAATATGTAGTCTGCATCTAAGTCAGATGGGAGAAGTTAAACAGTCGGGAAAAGTCATTTTGGACCAAAGAGATGCTTCCACAAATAAATTCATTTCATTCGAGTACAAAAGGATCTTTCAAGTTATCGCCTACACAAGTAGCTGTAGAAGGTGTTGTTTTGCGCTGTACTCCCTGGCAGAAACTAATCTTGAGATTTTAAACCTTCCTGGCTTTTAGGTGCATTTGAGACGGCCGGGATTTGAAAAGATCACCTCTGAATATGATGTAGGAAGCAGGCAGGATATTCAACTAAGGCTGAAAAATGCTGTCTTAATTTGATGAGTCCCTGACTTGCAGGAGTTAAAACTCTCACTCCTTATATTGCGGTGACGTAATCTTCCACACTGCATTTCTCTTGGACTTAAAGGGGGGGAAAACAAAACGAACAAAGAAAATATCCCCCTAGTAAGAGGAATTAAGCAAGTGGCCAAACGACAGTTTCGGGAGGTGGTTAGGTAACTCCCTGAAAAGGAAGCTTCGGTTGAATAGGCAGGAAGATTGAGTTGGAGAAGCAAACGGAAATGGCATGAGAAACTCAGCCTAAGGCAAAAATAAAGGCGACTGGAGAAACCACGACCAGGCCCGCCGAGCCCGTTCGAAGCGTCGGGCGGCGAGGCCGCAGAGGAGAGCGCGTCGCAGCCAAAGCCGGGGCGGCCGACGAGCCGCCCCCTCCCCGGCCACCACTTCCCCGCCGCGCCAGCAATTCCGCTCCCCTCCCCCCGCCCGCCGCAAAATGTCCGCGGCCGCGCCGGGCGAAGCAGGAAGTCGAAGCCGGAGCGCAGGGGGCAGACCCAGGCCGGCAGCCCAGGCCACCGACACTTCGTTCGGCCTGTGCACCCGCCAGCGGCTCCAAGGCCCAGGCCCACGGCGCCCCGGCCTGCCGTCCGCCCTCGGAGCCGGCCGGGGGGAGGGGAGCCCGGGCTGCCGAGATGGGTGTGACCCCTTCCTTCCGCCGCAGCCCGGTGACAGCCCGGCCCCGCCCGCGCCCTCAGGCCAGCACCCCGCGCCCCCGCCGCGCTCCTCTCTGGGGAGCGGGCGCCCCCCGCCTTCCCCTTCGCGACCCTCTCCCCTCCACTGCCCGAAGGAACCCGGACTCGCGTTCCCCCGGACGGAGCAGCGCGAGCTGGCCACCACCCCACCCCACCCCCCCGCGCCCCGCGCTCTTCGGCCTCCCGGGATCCCAGAGGCGGGTTATCCCCGCGGACGGGAGAGGCTGGGGGCGGCGGGGCCAGGACCACGGAGACGCCGCTCCCGCGGGGAGCCTCGGGCCCCGCACTCACCTCAGCTTCTCGCCGGGGCGTTGGCAGCACTGCGCGGGGTCTCCTCGACTGCCGGACAGGGGCACGCGCCTGACGTCAGCACGCAGGCGACGCACGGTTGGGTACCCGCGGAAGTGGGAGGAACCGGGAGGCCAGCAGAGGCCGAGGCGGGGCTTGAATTCATCCCCCGCCCAGGCTCGGACAGTCTAACGCGCACGCGCCGCTCAGCGCCGCTTTCTTGTCTGTGGCTGATCTTCGTACGTCTCTCTCTCATGGTTGTTACGTATTTGTAATAATACTGTAAGCAGTCGTTTGCAGAGCGCTTTTGATCCTTGCAACTTTGTGAAGCAAAGTACTATTATCCCTATTTTGCATAGAAGACGGAGGATACTCAAAGGGTGAGAGTGACTTGCCCGAGACCACTGCAGGTGGATGGTCCAGACTCCCCAGGCCTGTGGGTCCGCCGCGGCATGAGAGCTGTTCTCATCTCTGCCTACACCCGTGTCCCTCGTTCCAGGTGTATATTCTTCTTTCGGTTTAGACACTTCCTCCCCACAGCAAGGCCTTGCACTCACTGTTGCCCCTGCCTGTCACCAGCCCTTTCGTTGGCTCTCAGCCATTCCTGATCATCCTATCCTCACAGCACCTGTTTATCATCTGTCTTCCCTGTGAGTGTGCAAGCTTTGGGAAAATGGCAACCTTCACTGTCATATTCTCGTATGTTTCCCAGTGTTAGAGGAAAACAGCTTATCTTAATAGTTCATTTATTGATGACTACCAAGCATATTTGGCCAACAAAGACACGTTTCCAATATATTTGATTTAATAGTCACATTTTCTTTGGGACTTATTAATTACCCAAGAAGAATAACTACATTTTTGAGTGTTTAGGTATGGTGCTAACAACTTTGGGTGTAATAGTAGCTAATTTAATACTCAACAACCATTTTATGAGTGAAGAACTAGAACCCCCATTTATTGATATATGAACTGAGGCTCAGAGGTGTTGGGAACGAGCCAAAGTTGCCAAGGCAGGAGGTGGCAGAGCTGGGACTTGGACCCAGGAAGCTGGCTCTAGTTGACAACTACATTATCATACTACCCAGCAGGCTTATTATAGACAAACCAAACAATAAGCTTCAGTTGTAGTCCTACACCTAATAATACCAACTATTAACATTTTGGTGTACACTTCAGATATTTATTTACGCTCGTATATATATGTGTGCATACACACACACATCTATTGCGCAAAAACATTGTAATCTGCCTTTCTCTCTAAAAACTACATTGTGAACATCTTTCCATGTCAAATAAAGCATTATTTGTAAAGGCTGTATGCTAATGTATGGGCGTTACAATATTTACCCAATCTCCTCTATTGGAATTTAGGTTATTTGGGGCTATTATAAATTTTTTGACTATTGTAAAAACGCATCAGCTTAGTTTCTTAAACTTCAGGGAAAAGTGGTTGTGTTTTCTCCACTGCAAGGCCAGTTGGCAGTGACCTTTCCTTCATCCCGTCTCACAATCCCATGAATGTCCCCAGACAATGTCTGCCCTTTCCATCAGCAGCAATATCTTGATGGGGTGTCACCCAACAGCTTGGCTTTTCCTGCCTTTATTCTGAGGACACTTGGTCGTCACTTGGTCTATTAGCACTTGGTCTATTATGTTGCCAGGTTTTTGGCAGAGGGGTCCACCACCACCTCCTCACAGCCCCAAAAGGCAGTAGCATTACTACTTAACCCCAGTCTACCCCTTCCCTTGCTGCTGGCCCTCCCAGACACCCGTGCCCCACCCCCTCCACAGCCCCATTTGCTACAGCTGCCTCGTATTAACAGGCAGGGCAGCTTGGGGGTTGCCAGCACCCCTTCCCCTGTGGTTACCAGCCCAGTGCCCATTCCTCCTTCTTCTGGTCACAGCACTTCCATTTCTCCTGGAGCAGCCCCACCCCCATTCTCAATCCAAGTGGTTCTAGAGGAAATGACTTAACTCCCGCCCCTTTGGCCAATCACTGCATTTTAGAGAGCCCTCTTGCCAGAGCATTTCAACAATGGGCATAGGACCCCATAAACCCCAACAAGAGTCAATTTGGGGACTTTGGCCAGAAGTGTCCAGTTGAATGAATCTATCTGCTGAGGGCAACGTGTAAGCATGGCACTGCTGGCAGCCATCTTCCCACTGCAAAGAAAGAGACTGCCTGAGAATGAGATGAAGACAGAGGGGGAAAATTGAGCTGAGAGATGGAGACAGTGAAACCAAGTTCCAGTGGCGTCGTTTGAGCCCTTGGATTCTGTTTTGCTTCAATTTCCAGTCACACTAGCCAATAAATTCCCTGTACTGCCTGAGCCAGGTTGAGTAGGTTTCTCTCACAACTGCAAGACTCTTGATGAATCACTCTGCCACCCCTGCCCCCCATGTCTGTTCCTTTGTGGTACTTGCCACCACCCTCTATGTAAATGGTTCCCAAATCTCTACCTCCTCCAGTCCTTATTCCCATCCCCATTTCCAAATTTTCAGCTACTAAGAAGTCCCATCAGCACCACTGAAATCATCTTCCAGTTGCCACCTGCTCTAACTTCTATGGTGCCCATATCCACTTTGGGTCCCTGCACCCTTATTCATCTGGGGACTCCCAACCTTTTCTGCACCATAGATCCCACAAAATTATCCACTTTCTAGATGTTTCCTTTGAGAATCTTTTAACTCATTTTATATAGCACAACCTTCATCTTTCCAGATCTCAGCTCTTATTAAGTCACTTCCTGGCTAACAAACCCCCAGTGTTTTCTCCTTCATCCTCAAAATAAAATGCAAAGTCCTTTAGCCAGGAATTTTGTGTTCTCCATGATCTAGCACCAACTTGCCTTTCCAAAGTTCTTTCCTTTTCCCTTCTGTATTAGGGTTCTCCAGAGGAATAGAACCAATAGAAAAGATCTGTGTCTTTATCTATCCACATCTATTGACCTTTCTATCTATCTACCCATATATATATATACGACTCACACAACTATAGAGGCTGATAAATCCCAAGATCTGCTGGGTGAGTTGGCAAGTTAGTGACCCAGGAAAGGTGACGGTGTAGTTCCAGTCCACATTCTAGGGCCTGAGAACCAGAAGAGCCAATGTCTCAGTGGCAGTCCAATGACCCCCAGGCTGCCCTGCCTGTTAATACTGCCCTGCCTGTTAATTCCTCAAGACCCAGGAAAAACCAATGTTTCAGTTTTAGTCCAAAGCCAAACAAAGGAGTTTGTTCTATCCAAGCCTTCAACTGATTGGACGAGGCCCACCACATTAGAGAGAGCAGTCTGCAGTACTCAGTCTACCAATCCCAATGTTAATCTCACCCCAAAACACCCACACAGACACACGCAGAATAACGTTTGACCAAATATCTGGGCACCCCATGGCCCAGTCAAATTGACATATAGAATTAACCATCACACAACTTATGCTGTAGCTAGACTGAATTACTTAGTTTAGTGCCATGTGCAGGTACCATGATTTCTTGCCTCTGTGCCCTGCTCATGCTGTTCCCTTTGTTTAGAACACCTTTCCCACTCACCCATCCTAGCTGTCAAGTCCCACTCTCCTTGCTACCATGAACTGTCCCTTTTGCCAACACTGTCCTGTGTCCTTTCCCACCTGTTCCTCTGCAGATTCAGTGGTTCCCTTCTCTGTCTGCCAAACTCCTATTCTCTCTGAAGCCTTCCCTGACAACCCCAGGCACCAAGCATCCCTATTACACTTTGTATTTCAAGCATACTTTATTGGGATCATTTATATCTGTGCTAACACAACCATGAGGCCGTGAGCAGGCAGAGATCTTATCTTATTCATTTTTGTATCCTTTGACCTAATTTCCTGGCACACTGCCAGCCTTCAAAAACGTTTGATACATAATGCATGAATGAATGCAGTGCCACCTCTTCCACAAAGCCTGCTCGGCTCTCAGCTGCCAAAAGCGATCTCTGCCTTTTCGAAACTCCCATAGCACTTCTCTGGGGACTTCTTGAGGCCCTTGCCCTGTTCTGTCATGTGTCTCCATGCTGTTTCTGCCCTACTGCAAACTCCCGGGGGCACGCGCGGTTTGGGATGCATCTCCGTGCCCTTCACCATATTCCTCAGGTGCCTTAAACAGAGGGAGCGCTGAAACAGGCTGAAAGAGAGAATCCGCCAAAGTGCATTCTTTGTCAAACGCCGAAGTCCGCAAATCCACCACCATCACCCCAGGCCGTACCAAGATTTCTGAAAGAAGAGGGGGCTCCATGTTGAAGAGGCTCTCTTTCGAGGTCTTCAGTCTTAGGATTTGAGAAAATCCTAATTTAAGACTTTCCGTGTGATTCCCAGGCGTTAAAACTATAAAGAAAAGCCAAGAAGTGATTATTATAAAAAATCCGGCTACTGGCTGCCTCTAAGGGAGGTTGTCACCTGGGAGGGATTGGGGGGGCGGGTGTGCAGGGGCGATGCTCTATTTCATGACCTGAGTGATGATTACACAGATGTCTGCTTTGTAATTACTCACTGTACTGTACGTTTGTGTTAATGGGATTTTTCTAATAATATTTCATAGAAATGAAGGTTAAAAATAATTCAATAGAACAAAAATAAAGTCTCACTGTTGTTACTAAAAGGTTGGTATGTCAATTCCTATCACTTAAGAACTAAGCCTACCCTTCCATGCTGACCTACTGGCTAGTCTTTCCCTCCTGTGGCTGATGATGGCCCAGACGTTGTCAGCAGCCCCACTGTGCTGCTAGGACTCCAGATGTGCTCCTGGTTTGGCCTGTCACACCCTCAGGGGCTAGAGCAGCGGCAGCTGCTGCAGTCAGTCTCCTCCACCACTCCGACACCATCCCCACCCCTTCTGCAGCCCCTCCTGCTGCTCAGCCTCCCTCCTCCCCTTTGTGCCACATCAGTACACCTGTCCGGGGACCTCGACCCTTCTAGGTGTCAGGGAAAGAAGAGGAACTGACCGAACCTGTTTCCTTCTTGCCTTTTCTACAAGTGGCCCAGGCTTGCCTCCTTCATCTCTGTTACACATCTCTGGTGGAGATAATCTGGGTCACTGTCACTGAAGAAGGGTGGATGACATGGGATAGGGGAGAGAAGAGTCTAGAAATAACCGAGCAACTCCATCCCCATCCGGCAGGGTTTAGTAAGAACCCAGAGGTACATACGTAGCACAGTGATGAAGTTTGAACTTGAAAACTATCACTATGTGAACCAATTGGTCACGGGCAGTTGTGACCAATTGCAGAAACAGTTTCCAGGCGCTGGGCCTCACGTGGAAAGGTGCTGGCTCGGTTATTAGATGGCCATCAGCTGTAACCAGTTGGCCATTAGCCACTATTGTTTTGTATATAACTGCCATGGCTACGCTAGCAAGCGCGGATCGTGGTTAGCAAGTGCGGATTGCGGATGGTGTGGATCCTATTTCCTGTGTCTCGCCCAGCCACCAGCGAGACTGTGGTGCAGGAAGACCCCTTGTTGGGGTATTGGCAGATGTTAGTTTCTTGTGTCTTGACTGGCCACCATTGAGAAAATAGTGGTATGGACCCCCTATCTATGGCTCTGTTGGTGTTCCTTTTCGGCCTCACCATATCCTGCGTTCACCTGCCGGAAGTGGGAACTGAGACCCTGCATTACACCAATATTCAACAGTTAGTGAGCGTCTATTATGTGCTCAGTACCTCGGATGCAAACGTGACCAATACACACCTGCTTAACCCCTTTGATGGCTTCTCCTGGCTTTTGTCCATCTCTCCAACCTCCTCTGGACCATGCACTCACTCCCTAGGCTCCAGTCATGCTTCCCTCTTTGTTGTTCTGACATATTGAGCTTACTGCGCTCCTCAGAGCCTTGTACTTGCAGGTCTCACTTCTGCTCTGCACATGCCTGCTCCTTTGTACCCTGCAAGTAGGTCTTTGCTTAACTATCACCTCTTCAAGAAGACCTCTTCCCCACCCAGCTTAAGCGGCACCCCCACCTATCACATCACACTGCTTTATTTCCTTCATAGTGCTTATCACCATCCCAAATGATCTCACCTCTTTATTTTTCTTATTATCTGTCTCCTCCCAGTAAAAAGGAAATTCAGGGGTCTTCTTCACCACTGTACCCTCAGTGCTAGAATATAGTGCAATCTCAATAAATATCTGTTGAAGAAATACAGTGAATAAAGACCCAATCCCTACTTAAGGAATTAAGGTCTCACAGTGGGACAAACAATAACCAAAATAATTGCTAGGATAAGAACATGAACAGGGAACTAAGGGAATAAAAAAGCAGAGTACTCACAATAACTATGCCTAACACTTATTAAGTACTTCCTATGTTCCGGGTATTGTTCTAAGTATTTAATATGTCTTATCTCACTTGAAATTCACAAGAACTCTGGAATATAGAAACTAGGATCTCCAATCAAAATGAGGCGTGAAGAGGTTGTTAGTAACACTCGCCGAAAGTCATACAGCTGGTAAGTAGAGGAGCTGGGATTCAAACCCAGAGCTGATCAGGGAAGATTTCTCAAAGGAGCCAGGTCTGATCTGAGTCTAGAGGACTTGCACAGACTGGCCAGGCCAGGGTGGGGCACGCTGTAAGAACAGAAAACTTCCTGGCAGAAAGGTGTGCCCAGGTACACAGGCATAGAAAAGCAGTAGGTCCAGGGGATAGGTGAATCTCTCAGACATAATGTTGAACACAAAAAGCCAGACACAAAAGGGTATATACTGTATGATTCCATTTGGTGCAGAAACAGGCAACACTACTCTAGGGCAACAGATTATCATAATAGCAGTTACTTTCAGAGGGGTAATGACTAGGAAAGCACATGAGACGTCTGGAGTGCTGGTTAGAGTATCTTCATCTGGAAGGTGGTTATAGGGGTATGTCCACTTTGTAAAATTAAGAATTGTACACTGTACAGGATGTTTACGAGTAAATTTTTAAAAAGTAAAGATCACCACAGTAGCATTCACCTAAAAACCGAAACACTTGTGATTTTTTTTTTAAGAAGTGTAGAATTTTTTTGATGATGAGGTTCAATGCCTGCGAATAAGGTAAGCAACAAGAAGGATGGGGAAGAGGGGGACATAAGACAGGATTCTATGTGTGGAAATTAGGAAGGAGAAGATGGGGCTGTTTGAGAAGGGCTAAGAAGAAGAGGATCAAAGCGACAGCTGCGAAAGAATCACTAACTGGATCTTCCCCTAGCCAAGCAGTCAGATACGACAGCATTTATTGAATGTTCCTGTGCTTCCGAGGCTGTGCTAGCATGACTCTAGCAGGGAGTAAGACAGGTGTGGGAACCGAAGCTCAGAGAGGTGACATGACTTGTCTGAGATCACACACTTCGTAAGTGCTGGAGCTATCTCTGCTAGAAACAACCTGTTTGTGCTCCAAAGGCAAGGCTCCAAAACACTAAGTGTTGGCCCCAGTTGAAGGCGGAGTTTGGGCCGAGAGGAAGTGAAGGGGAGGCCATGGCTGCTTTGGTGGTGTTGGTGGCTTCCTGCCCAGGAGACACACCCAGCTCCAAAATCACCATTCTGGGCAGTCAGGTTGTTGCTAGGCACCGAGGGGGCCCTTGGGCTTTCAAGCAGAGCCAGCACAGGGCTGTTAACCTCACCTCATTGCAAGGTGAAGTGCAGAGCAGAGAGGGAAGCCAGACACCCAAGTGAAACCTAAGTGAAGGCTTCCCTTTTTTCTTTGGTTTTATTTTCACTGCCATCCCAGTCCTTACATGTAGGAATGAACAATCTCACTCCCTGTCCCTCCCCAAGGTAACACTTAATGGTCTCCCATGAACTCGAGTTATGTGTGTTCACTAGAAGGAAACACCTGAAAACAGGGAACCACCATGTGTCTCCTACAAAAATCAAACTGTTCCTTGAGGATCAGCCACAGGCAGGCCCCGTGTTGGAGATCAGGAACATGAGAGATTGTCTTCCTGGAGCTCACAATGTGCCTGGGGACACACACTAGATGCTGCATTGCAGTGTGATACTGAGAATAGTGCACAGCACATGGGGTACACAATACACCTGGGTGCCAGAAACATGACAAAAATGCAAGCAAGTGGTCACTTTGGTCCATATTGCTCAAGCAGGAGTTTGCCGTCATCAGAAGTGTCTGGACGCTGATGGGAACCACTTTGAGCACCTCTTGTAATTGCAGAAGTCAAACGTGACTTGTATTCATCTTTCGTTATCAGTATATATCATTACAATTTTAAGTTTTTTCCTTTCTTAAAAATGTGTGTACCTTTCTTGGCACCCTCTGTCTACTTGCTGAATGAACAGGGACTGAGAGAGGAGTAAAGCTGAGGCGCTATCAGCGCTCACAGGAGGGCTTCAGATGCCGATCAAGGCAGACATCAAAGATGGCCATGCCTCTGTGCGTCATACAGAATGAATAGGAGTGGGCTGGCAGAGATTGGGGGAGGGGCATTCCAGGCCAAGGAAAAATGTTCAATAAATGCATGGCAGTGGGTGGAAAATGTTTAGCAAAATAGTCAAGTCATTGTCAAGTGCATTGTACGAGGACCGAGCTGCTTGTGGAAACGAACCACACGTGATGCCCCTGGGAAGGCCAATTACACTTGAATTCTCCAGCCACCATCACCATCAGAGTGGACTCCTCGTGGCCCCCTCCCCCCTCCTGGGGTTGGCCTCTTTTCCAGCAGCCAGCGCCTGGCACCCACTCACTGCTCAGGGAGTAGCTGCCCAACAGATGACATATTTTTCCGTGGCACCAGCCAGTTGCTAGCAACCTCATATTACCTTGTGGTCCCAACACTGACTTTCACCAGCAGCCATCTGACAGGAATGGCTAACTAGATGACATATTTCGGTAACTAGATGACATTATTCTTTTGCAGAGTTTGAGAGTCAATATAATCACAAAGGAAAAATCAAGACACGAGACATTTTAGAAACAATGCCCTCTGGTTCCTCCATTGTCCTCTTCCTTCCCTATCACTCGCAGAACTAAAAGCTGTCAGGGTTCTTTAGAACTGGGATCTATCTTGACTCAAGAAATTACAATGACAGACACTGGTGGTAACTGGGTAGTGCCAACCAAGAGAGAAAGCACAGGAATAATCTCAGGGAGTGGCAACAGAGACAGGGAATTACTGTACTCCCAAATCCCTAGAGCCCTTGAAACAAAGGAGTTGGTTTACTCTTTGATACTCAGGCAGTGTGACCTTGCAGCAAGGGCATGGGGCTAGAGCCAGATGAAATGGAGATGAACTCCAGCTTCTCCTCTTACTGGGTTTGTTTGGGGTAAGGAATCTCATTTGTAAATTCACTTCCATGAGAAAGAGCTGGTACCGCAGGGTTTCTGAAACAGCGTGCTGGGCAATTGTGAATTATACCAATTCTGGTTTTAGAAAGTGAGGTTCGAGTCCTGGCTCTGTCACTTAGCTCTCTAAACCTCACTTATGCTTTGGAGGTTTGACTCCATACCTAAATAGTCTACCGCGTATTTTGTACTGGGAAGTATTAGGCTAGGTATTAGTCATACAAAGAAATACTGCTAAAAAAAAAGTTTTTAAATAAAAAAAAATTTGAAAGCAAAAGTCCTCTAAGGCTTGTTGGGCAAGAAAAAATATATATACTAAACATGCATAATATATATTTTGTATAAATCAGAAAGAGATGTATGCACACACACGTGTGTATGTATTTGCTTACATATGTATAATTCATATTTTTCTGGAAGGTACATAAACTGTTAATGGGAAAAGAGCCTTTAAATGTTCCTTTTATACCCTTCTGTACTGTTGGACTTTTCTGTCCACATGCAAATATATCTTTTACTTTAAAAAATGTCAGTAGGAGTTACCTAGGTAGTGAGTTTATGCACCATTTTTGTTTTTTTCATACTTTTTCTGTATCAACTGAATCAAAGAAATGTTCTTTTAAATTGTACCGTGTTTCCCCGAAAATAAGACCTAGTTCTAATGTGTCTAATATAAGACCCAGTCTTATTTGACTATAAGACCGGGTATAATATAATATAATATAATATAATATAATACTGGGTCTTATATTAATTTTTGCTTCAAAAGACACATTAGAACTGATGGTCCGGCTAGATCTTATTTTCGGGGAAACACGGTTAAGATAAAGATTAAAATAGCACAGGAAGAAAGATTTTGCACAGATTCTCAGGAGACACTTGTTAAATTAACATTTCCAAACATGACGGAAAAAGCCCAAGACCAGGGCTCAGGTTCTAGCTCCATGACTATTAGCCATGTTGCTTATCTCAGGGTCATCTGTGGCACGTCTGTGATGAATTCTACTAACTCACTGGTTCTCAGGGCACATTTGCCCTGAGGGAACATTGAGCAACATCTAGAGACATTTTTGGTTGTCACACCTAGGGTGGAGCTAGTGGCATCTAGTTAGTAGAGGCTAGGGATGCTACAAAAGATACTGTAATGCGTAGGACAACACCCACAAAAATTATCTGGCCCCAAAGCGCCATGGTTGAAAAAAATCTGTGCTAAGTTCACTCAATCCAGGAAAGCTCAGCTGCCTTGCCATGAAGTACTTAAGGTGAAGACCTTTTGGTCTTTTACTTGCATGCAAAATTCTAGATCATTGAAACAGCTAAGAAACTGGTGCAGGCTGGGAAATCCCTGAACACCAGGAATTCCTGATCCCTGCAGACCAAAGGAAATACCTTCAGAATGTTCTGGAGATACTAGGACTCTATCAGGGTTACTAATTCATTTGTCAATGTTAAGTTTACTCCTAGAATTAAGAATAGGAAAGCTTAGCTTGTCAATAAGAAGCACAGTTCACTTGTCTGTATGTTCACTATTCCCCAAACATTACACAGGCCTTTCCATTCCCATGCTTTGCCCAAGATAAGCCTTCTGTCCAGTGATCTCCTACTCCTCGAGTTCAATTAAAATGTCACTTCCCTAACTTGGCTATTTCCTCTTCTTTGCTTTTAACATACTTAAAAAAAAAAAAGGGAAATGTGTTTTCTTAGTGCTATTTCAAAACCAGATACCAAAAGGAAGACTAGCTTTACCCTAACATTTCTAACAATATATTTTGGTGGCTTTTTCCTCTCTCCTGAAAAGCTATACATTTCCTTAAAACTAGGTTTTATATTTGTATTCTAGCATCTAGAGCAGTCCCCAAAAGCATAGGAAGTACTAAACAAACACCAGCAGCATGGAGCTAGTCAGCCCCCAACCCAAAAATATTAGGTGCAAATTGGCACCAAGTTTGTTATAGTCGCAGGTCTACAAATCCAAGCGCCAAGCCACAGAGGCACACAGTTTCCTCAGACTGGACCATGCCGGGCAACCAGCTGCTGTTTAATCTCTGTCACAACCACAGCTACTGCTCTGTCTCAACTGTCACCCAAAGTACAGGTCTCCATCCGCAGAGAGCCAGGATGACCTGTTTCAGGAAGAGCAGAACAGAACTGTCCGACAGCTCCCAAGTTAGTTCTCTAGCAAGAAGACAAGCTATAGAACAAAGGTGATGGAAATGGAGAAAGAGCAAATCAAAAAGCTGTAAGAGTTACTCACCTCTTATGACCCTGTTTTGTCCGGTTTAAATTCTGACTTTGAAAACAAAGGGCAGGCCTGTTCCTATTTCCCAGCTCGGCAAACACCGCATTCACGGCTCACCTCCATTCTTGATCACTATCTCACCTTGCTCAAATGCTGACTAAGAGCTTGGTAAACTACCACAGGGTATTTCTATGAAGGACCAAACTTTAGTGTTTCAAGGACATCCCAAAGGAGTTACTGGTGGGGTTACAGAAGCTCCCACTCATGCCACCACAACAAGAATCCAGAAATCTGAAAGTTAAAGCAATTATCTCTTTGGATACATAAAAACAATATATTAAAGCATGTCACAAAATGCAAAAAAGGAGGCATTCAGCAGAGCAAAAACAAGTAGCAGGCTGACTGTCCTAACAGGAGG
Source organism: Rhinolophus ferrumequinum (assembly GCF_004115265.2). Lineage (NCBI taxonomy): Eukaryota > Metazoa > Chordata > Mammalia > Chiroptera > Rhinolophidae > Rhinolophus > Rhinolophus ferrumequinum. The sequence continues at coordinate 14,891,250 of NC_046292.1, read as the reverse complement.
GCAGAGAAACTCCTTCTGGAGTTCACAGTCCCAGGAAACAGAGCTGCCTCAGGCAAAAAGAGGTCCAGACATGGGTAGTGATGGATTCTTATTACAAGTAGTCAAAGGCAAGCTCAAAGAAAACCTAGGCTCAGATTTCCCATGATTGCAGTTGGATCTTGCAACAATTAGAACCTTTGGTTACATCTCACATGTAGGGTGACCAAGCAAACAGTGAATCTTAGCCAGTGATTCTGACCCCCAGCTGACATCTCTGCGCCCGAGCTCTGAGCTCCTCGGGCAGAACAGCCTGGAACGGCTCCTCCTCCAGCGTTTCCACAGTCTGCTCCTTTGTGTGAATATCAGGTCTCAGCCACTGCCCAGCAAGGTCCTGGAGACATCTGAGGACATCCCTGGGCCCAGCTGCATCCTCAGTGTGGAACTTTCCGAATCTCTGCCTGGAAGCCGAGGGGTTGGGAGGATTCCTTCGAGGCATGGTCTCAACATCGTCAACACGGTCTTCATCAAGGCTCTCCAGTGGACGCCTCGAAGGCTCCTGGGGAACCCAGACCTGGGGAGCCACTATTAGAACAACTTCTGGCTTCTCAGCCATCGTGTCATGTGTTGGTAACATTATTTGATCAATCTGGACTACTCTATTCTTTGTGTCTCTGGGTATCGTTTTGTTTCCATTCTAGAACTCTGGAAGGATGATGCAGACTCCTAGGAACAAAAGAGAAAAGTCAGGGTCAGCAACAACAGACCTCAAAGACCATTAAAACCACCCTGATCTCACGGATCAGGTCCAGACCCAGGTTCCATCAGCTTTCCGTTCTTAACAGATTTTCTTAATAAAGCTACTAAAAATTCTATTTTTGTTTCCTCTTGCTGGATCGACACCATTGAGAAAATGTGTCTGGCTTACTTACCAAAAGGAAAAATACAGATCCTCAAAGCAGAAAGAATGAACATTGGCCTTGTTAGCTGGAGAATCTTTCATCCATTTCCCCATTACAAAGTATTTCACATTATGCTAAAACATAACACTATATATGCACACGATTTATAGGAGGGAAAAATCTTTAAAATCATGGGTGTTTTCTTCCTCCAACATTTTTATAGAGCATTTGTGATTTCCAAAAGCAAATTATGAAGAGGTGCTAAGACAGAGAAGAAAAAGATCTGTTCGTTATATTTACTCCGCTTTTTTCCACCTCCCCCCATCTCTTTCAAGATGATGAAAGAGTAGCAAGTGTTAAGTTCTTAAGGAGCTAACATCAGGGTAGAGCCTATGGCTCGGGGAAAAAAAAAAAAAAAAAGGAGTGAAAGAAAAATAAAAAGCCTCCATGCTAAAATCAAGATCCTATGCTCCTCCAATCAGTGTACAGGGAACTGAATTTGTCAGAATCTCTTTGGATGCTTGCTAGCTCCAGGATTAGCAGACAAAGGATAATGGGTGAAAAGGAGTGGTCAAATGAAATACCTATAAAATGCCAGGGAAAAAAATGTTTTGCTTCATTTGGGTTAGACGCCAGTCCAAAAGAGGGGTTATTTACAGGAAAACCACATCCTATGTTAATTTATAGAAATGACTAAATTAATTTTCACATCAGGGTATGTCCAATCAAAGAGAATAACCCCTATGATAAAGTCAGTTTTCAGAGATCATCTCTTTTTTCATTAACAAGAACTAATTCCTCCCTAGTCTACACAGCAGAAGTGTTGACATTTAAAATCACTCGTACCTTAGAAACTCTCAAATCTGTTTCCTGGGTGAAAACTGACAGAGGCCAACAATCACCAACATTGACCAGTTGCCCTACATTAACTAGTTCTCAGCTCCCAGTCACCTCTTCTCTAAAGCTTCCCTGACCCATTTTCTAGGAGAAATGAATTGATTCTAGATCCCGTAGCTTGAATATTCTCGGAGTGCAGCAATTCTGCTCGTATTATCTGGGCTTTTGCTCAATTAAAAGGGCATGCTCATCCTCAAAAGTAAGTTGTTACTAAGTAGAGTGATGAGGACAAAAGCAAAATACAGGGCTACCTCGGTTTTCGAACATAATCCGTTCCAGAAGACCGTTCGAGTTCTGAAACGTTCAAAAACCGAGGTGCGGTTTCCCCATAGAAAGTAATGCAAAATGGATTAATCCGTTGAAGACCTTTAAAACCAACCCCTAAAACTGCAAATTTAGCATGAATTTTACTATCTAATGATACCGCAGCTCCACAAAATGATCCACAATGAAAGCAATAAACACAATATACTGTACTGTAAAAGCAATAATAAATAAATACAATGTAAAAACAGTACTGTAGATGATAAAAATGAAAATGTAATTTTTTTCTTACCTGTGATAATAGTCATGGTTTGGATGGCGGGTGCCCTTCAATAATCACAATAGGTGAGTGTTGTTCAGATGTTCTGTGGCCTTCTTCCAGAATCGCAATAGGTAACTGCTGTTCAGGTGTTCTGTAGCCCTCTTCCATAATCACTATAGGTGACTCCTCTCCTGCCATTCCATCCCTTGATATTTTTACACCACTGACGCCTGGTTTAGATTCACTGTATCTTTTCCTCACTAAAAATTTTTCAATTGACATTTGCTTTTTCCGATGTGTTAAAATTTGTCTAAAGTGAGACACAACATCATCATGGAAAGTGGTAGTGGCCTGACTTACAGCAGCTTTATCAGGGTGATCGTTTTCAACAAAAATTTGCACTTCAACCCATTTTGCACACATTTCTTTGATCAGTGCAGTAGAAACACTTTCTCTTCCCTCCTCCTCCAAAGACAATTCCTCAGTTGCGCCTGTTGCTGCTCCGTCAGAATGTTCTGAAGTTCTTCTGTGGTGCGTTCAGTCTGGTGGTCCTCCACTAACTCCTCCATCATCATTACTCACTTCCCAACTCATGGACTTTCCCAGAGACACAACGTCCTCAATGATAGGAGCTTCCTCTTCAACATCCTCAAATACACGTTCAAGGACAGCGTCTGGCCACAGTTTCTTCCGTGCTGACTTCACCGTTCTGTGAGACACATCCCGCCATGCTTTGTCTATGAGATGTATGCAGTGTAAGATATTGAAATGATTCTTCCAGAACTCTTTGAGGGTCAGTTCTGTGTCCGAGGTCACCTCCAAGTACCTCTGGAACAGTGCTTTGGTGTAAAGCTTCTTAAAATTAGACATGACCTGCTGGTCCATGGGCTGGATGAGAGGAGTCGTGTTGGGGGGCAAACACTTTACGCTGATAAAACTGAACTCGTCCATCAACTCGTCCTCCATGCCTGGGGGGTGAGCTGGAGCATTCTCCGTAACAAGCAGGCACTTCATTGGATTTTTGTCTTGGAAGCATTTTTTTACACTTGGCCAGAACACTTCATGAACCCACTCAATAAAAAATGGCCTGGTTACCCAAGCTTTGCTGTTTGCCCTCCACATCACATGCAATTTGCTTTTTATGACATTGTTTTTCTTAAATACCCTGGGGTTCTCAGAATGGTAGACGAGCAAAGGCTTCAACTTAAAATCCCCACTTGCAGTCCCACAAAACAAAAGGGTTAGCCTGTCTTTCATGGGCTTGTGTCCTGGCAATGATTTCTCTTCCTTTGTTATGCAGGTCCTCTTCGGCATTCTCTTCCAAAAGAGGCCTGTCTCATCACAGTTGAAAACTTGTTGGGGAAGGAAACCCTCTGCCTCTACATAATCTTTAAATTCCAAAACAAATTGATCAGCGTCTTCTTTGTTGGCACTGGAAGCTTCACCATGTCTCACCACATTGTGTATGCCACTTCTCCTCTTCAACTTTTCAAACTACCCTCTACTTACCTTGAAAATATCACTCAGCACTTGTTCCAGGAGTGTTTTTGATGAGGTCAGCATGCAAATGTAAAGCTTTTTCACAAATTATGCTCTCAGAAATGCTGTCACTGGCCAACTGTTTTTCATTTACCCATATGAAAAGCAATTTTTCCACTTCTTCAATTGTCTGTGTTCTTTGTCTTGTAAGTTTTTTAAAACCTCTTGCAACATTGGCTTCTTTAATGGCGTCTTTATTTTTTAAGATGGCACAAATTGCAGATATGGCAATCTGCGCTGCCAGATCACATACACGGACACCACTTTCATGTTTGGAAATAATTTCCTTCTTCACCTCTATTGTTGTTCCGTTAATGATTCTCTTGGCTTTGCAGCTTTTATCCATTTCTCACAGCGAGGGGTGATTGGCAGAGGGCTCCTGAGAGGACATGAACACAGACTGACTGCACAGTCACAAAAACAAATTGCAATAGTACCCCGGTTTTCGAACATCTCCGTTGACGAACATTTTGGTTTACGAACGCCGTACATTTTATGGATCTATGGTATCATTAGATAGTAAAATTCATACTAAATTTGCAGTTTTAGGGGTTGATTTTAAAGGTCTTCAACGAATTAATCCGTTTTCTTTCTATGGGGAAACTGCACCTCGGTTTTCAAATGTTTCAGAACTCAGTCTTCCAGAACGGATTACATTCGAAAACCAAGGTACCACTGTGGTTGCAAGAGGGCTACTTAGATTAGCTGAATACAGATTGATGCACTGGGTTCCACACAGTCACAAAAACAAATTGGTTGTAAGAGTGCTCCTGAGGTGAAATGAGCACAGATTGATTGCACACAGTCACCAAATAAGCCCAAATATCACCTCCGTGTTGCTAGGGTGCTCAGGACTCAACAGCCGACAGCTAGGCCTCAGGATCTTGCACTCAGTGGAAGCCGCGTGACATGTTCGACTTCCGAGGTGTGTTCGAAAATCAAAGCATTTACTTCTGGGTTTACGGCGTTCGTAAACCGAAATGTTCATCAATGGAGATGTTCGAAAACCGAGGTACTACTCTATCACCATAGCTCACGGGTGCTTTGAATAAAAAGGAAGTATTTAGTCAAGGAGAAGTTGGATGAAACATTGTGGAAAAGTAAAATATGGGAACCAAAGTGACCATCCAAAGGGACATTAACTAGTCATTTAATGGGATCCTATGCAGCCTTATAAAGAATGAAGTCGGCCTATGAGATACATGAAGATGTCCATAACGCATCATCCCGTGACCAAGGTGCAGATCAGTATGTGAGTGTGAGCCCATCTGAGGAAATTAAAAATACATATACATAAGTTTATTACCTGATCTATCCACAAACAATACTTGGAAGATGATCAAAGAAATTAACTGTATTTACTTCCAAGGGGCAGGACTCAGAAGAGGAAAACATTTTTCATTTCAATCTCTTTCTGTATAGTTTTCTTTTTAACCATAACTATGTGTTACTGTCATAACAACTCAAGAGGGAAGAAAACTTTTCAGGCTTTCCCCTCCTGCCCAAACCTTTGTGAGTGAAAAGCCCCTACCCACTTAGGAAAACACCTTTTTAGTAATTCTAGTTTCCAGTACCCAGGACTTTACAACCCCAGCTTCTAGAAATAGTCTGACTTGTCAGTAGGCCAGTTCTCAAGGTTGGCTCTGAAAGGTGGGCCCAGCTCATAATCCTATCAGTTTTAGAAGACCCCCTGACAGACACAATGGTGATCCGCACCAGTTATTAACTCCAGTCTACGGAGCCCTTACTTCCTGCCTCTGTGCAGTGCATTTTACATTCTCTTATGTGCTCCTCTTAGCTACCCAAACTCTTGATACAACTCTCTACTGCCCCAGTTGTCTCTATTAACAGCAACAGCCACTACTATTGAATTGTACAGGCCAGACACTCCGCAGCTTTCCCACATCCAATCAATTCTCTTGAGAACCCCGTAGGGCAGTTACTCTCATTTCCATTCACAGAGAAGCAAACTGAGGCTGGGAGAGAGGGGACTTGCCCAAGCTCACAAGGCTTGGAGTTGGTGGCACCCCTCAGCAGACCCGACTCCCCCCGCCAATGTGGGGGCGGCTCAGAAGGCCTAGGTCGAACCGGAAAATGCGCTTCTGGCGACCCAGAAACGGGACCTCCTGTCCCGAGCTGAAGCGAGGCCCCGGGCTATGCCAGGCCAAGCAGCCCGCAGACCCCAAGGCCAGGGCCACCCCCAGCCTAGGGCCGGCCAGTGCAAAGGCCTCCGCTCCCAACACACCGCGCGGCGGCGGGAAGCAGAGGGCAGACGGGCAGGGACGGTCACCTGCGCAGGTGTCACCTCGAAGGGTCGGGGGGTGGGGCAGCTGATGAGGAGACCGGAAGCCCAACAACCAACTCCCGGAAAAGCAAACCACGTCAGTGCGGAGCGTTGTAGCCCACCACCAGAACCGGAACCGGAAGTCACGCCCTGCCCGGAAATTGGAAGTGGAGGGAGACTAGGTTAGAGGGGGGCCGGGTCTCTCTAGGCTTCGGCGGTACTGTGCAGCTTTATCGTTTTAACCCGTGGTGGTCTTTGGGTTTCCTCAGGTCTCAGTCGTTACTTCCGTGCGGAGCCCTGGGTACAAGCCCAGGCAGCTTTTCCGCTTCCGGGAAGTTCTTTGTCTTTCTGAACAGTAGTTTGCTCAACTGCAAAGTGGAAAGAGGATGAAGCTGGAATTGAGACATCTAGGAGCCCGCCCTCAGCTGAATCAGCGCCCCACCCAGAAGTTTCACCCTTGAGTCTCTGCGCCACCGGAGGAAAGAAACCAAAAGGGGACTGGGTGGCTGCTGTTGGGAGACAGTGGTCCTGTATGGCGCCCGTGGACCCACACAGTCTATTGAGTACCCCTGCAGTCTCCCCAGACAGAAGTGGGCATGTGCCGTGGGGGGTTGACAGTCTGTCCTGGGAGAGACCCCCATGCCTATAGGAGGTTCAATCTTAGCCTTGTGTACCCCTTCCCCAAGACTTTCCAATTCCTGATGGCTAAGAACTGAAGTTTTAAAGTCATACTGAGCCGGTGTGAGTCTGGGTTTAGTCTGGATTGGAGTGTGGGCACACAGGTTAAACAGCACAGCCTGTAAGAGGAAATACAGAGATGCTAAGCAAGGCAGCCCTTCCACCTCACTCCTAACCCTGCAGGAGAAGGGACTTGGCTGTTAGGAAGAGGCATGCAGCTGGTTCCTCCCACTCTTCTTTTACTGGCCTAACCAACTTGGATGACGAGGGAATTCAGAGGGGCACTCCAGCGCCCCCTGCTGGGTTATCGTCCCCCACCCCCACGCCCACCCCCAGAGCCATGTCCCTGGGGAAGGGAAGATGTGCTTTTTGTGTACACTGCCACTGCTGGTCAGTTCTCCAGCTGGCAATTGGAGAACCACAGCTCTTTGCCGTGGCCCCAACCCTTGCTCCCCTAGTGACTGTGTGCCCTTTCCCCACTCACTCCCACAATGCAGTTTCCACTTTTCACCTCTTCTCAGCCTTCATTTCCCTCTCTGTAAAACAGAACATTGGACTAGATTAAAGACTTCCAATTATTATCCTGTCACCATGTCTCCAGCACCTAAAACTGGGCATAGGCTGGGCAAACATTTATTGGATGATGACTAAATGAGTGAGTGAATGAACAGAGAAGGCATGAATTTCATGATAAAGCCAATCTGATAAAGACCACCAGGGACACAGGTGTAGTTTAACAAAGTTAGGTTTGTTAACTTGATGCAGCAAGCACCCAGAGAAACCATGGGTGTCTCACTAAACAAAGGAAGAAACAGGGTTATCATAGGATTTGGCAGAAGAGGAGACTTTAGGTGAAATTGAAATGAAGCAGTGTTGACAGTCTCAAAGCAAATCTGGCTGTGTGGAAAAGGGTTAACATCTGGCGTGGGATGAAAAGTAGACTTATAGTCCTGTTTCCCTGGACACTACAAAGTTAAGATAAATATAGACTGTTGCGTTCAAAAACCCCTTATCTGAGACTCTGCACCTAGGTTGGTAATCCAGGCTGTTTCTCTGTGTCAAATCTGACCCACTAGACAAGAGGAGGATGTTCCATTCTCACTGATGTGATTTCAAACAGCGAAGTTTCTCAGCACGATGTCTTTGGTGTTAATTGACAAAAGAAGGTTTGACAGATTCACATTTGACAAAATCCCTTGATGACTCAATAATCGGGATGCGAGGGCCGTCAAAAGCTCCCATCTTCCAATCCAAAGTAACCCCAGCTCCTGCGACCCCCCGCCCCCATCACTCTGGGCCTCCGTTGGAATACTGAGTCAAACGTCCATCCCTGCTTGGGTGGACCTGTCAGCTTTCTAGCCAGGGGGTGGGCTCTTTGCGGGCTTGGCCCAAGTTTGGGTCATTTTCCTCTGCCCATGCCTGGCGTAGGATACCAGTAGGTATTCAGTTCATATCTTTTGAATCTAACTGTTGATAGGTTTTCTAAATGCAAAGAAAAAGAAGTGGAAGGAAGCATATCAAACTGATAGTAGCAGCGGTGTAAAACAGGTGGGAATGTGAGTGATTTAAAAAAAATCTTTCCCAAAATGGAAATTTCTAAAATGGAGCCAAATTAACGTTTGGAAAAAGGCGAAGAGAATGGAATTGTTGATTCTTTTAAGATTAAAAATGAATTATTGGCACTTTAATAATTAAAAAATGAGAACTAAAGTGTTGACAGCGTCTGATTAAAAAGAGCATTGCAACACGATCCCCTCTCGTTTTTAAAAGGGAATTGAAGTATTGATATAGTGCTTTTTCAAAAAATGGATTGATCTTCATGATTTAGAAAACGAAACCAAAAGAATGTTGGCGTTAACACTCTAACCATTACTCAAAAATTAAGCTATTGACTATATGGTTTTTAGAGGATTTGAATTGTTGAGAGTTGGAGACTAAACAAAAGGAAATTGAATTGTTGATAAAATTGTTGGCACTTTTAGGTAAGATTTCCTCACTCTGATGCCCAAGTATGAGAAGGGTATCATAGCAGTTCTCAGCCTCCCCCTAAAGCAGGGTGCAGGGCCCCTGAGGGTCCACTGCCCAGCTACAGGGTGGAATTTTACACACTTGACTGCCCTTTGTCCTAAAACTGTTTTTAGAAAATTGCCCAAGGGCCCTTCCCTGATCCATTAGAAGAAGTAGATACTCAGCTTTTGCAACCCTGCTGTCCCTTGAGAACACCTGACAGTTACATATGTCACCCGGTACTGTCTGTCTCAGCACAAATGATTAACATATGCTGGTTCCAGAATTCCTCCCATCCTCCCCACACTCCCATGATGCAGAGGTCTCTGCTCTGTTTGATGCAGTTCCTTCCTTGACTTCACTCAGGTCTTGCCATGCCAGTTCTTGGGCTTTTGTAGGAGCTGAAGTGGGGTAAGGGCTGGAGAGAGTTCGGGGGGTGGGGGAGAGGGGACTTGAGAATCCAAGAGTGGTTTTAGGAGAAAATTGTGGGGCAGTTGTAATGTGTGGAGACAGTGGACGGGAAAAGGGGGAAAAAGGGAACTTTGAGAAGCACTGTTGATAGAATCACTTTGGAGGGCAATTTGGCAATTGGTAAAGTTGAAAATGAGTACACCCTCCCACTCAGCAATTCCACTTCAGAATATGCCCTAGAAAAACTCCCACACGTGCACATGGAGATATGTCCAAGGACATTCATTGAAGCACAATTTGTAATCACACACACAAAAAATTGGTGTAAATGTTCATCAGTAGGGGAGAAAGGATAAATAACTAGAGTTGTTTTACAGTGGGATGCTCTACCATGAACCAGCCTGGGTAGACCCTGAAAACAGCATTGAGTGAAAGAAGCAAGTTGCAAAATCAGCCATACAGCCTAAAGCCATGCATGTATTTTTAAAAACCAAAACAGTGCAATATAGTGTTTATGGATATTTGTATATGTGATAAAAATATAACACACACATATAACACACGGAGTAGAAGGGTAAACACCAAACTCATTTTATCAGTCAGGATAGGTTAGGGCCATGTCTCTGTAACAAACACCCATCCCAAATCGCAGTGGCTTATAACAAGAGTTTATTTCTTGTTTGTTCTACGTGTCCATCAGGGGTTGGCAGAGGCTCTGGTTCCATGTCTCTTCACTCTAGGCCCAGGCTGACCTGTAGCCACCAGTTGCCAGGGCAAAGGGAAAGACAGCTTGGCAAATTGTCCTGTCTTTCAAATCTTCACCATAGCCAAAGCAAACCATAGCCAAACCCAACTTCAAGGGGGCAGGCAAGAGCTATCCTATTACGCGCCCCAAAGGAAAAGCAGTAATAAGGTTGACGACCCCACATGCACGACGATGGTGACCTCTGGGAGGAGAGCAAAGGAGCCTCAATGTTGACAATAGTAATTATTTTAGAAAATATGAAACAAAAATGTGAAATGTGTGAATTCCAGAGGGAAGCTACATGGGTGTGTCCTATTTTATTCGCTAATCTTTTAAACTTTTCAAAACTAGAAGTATAATTTTTAAAGGAAGTGGGTAATGGAATCACATTCATACTAAAAATTATGTGTCTGTGTCCTCACTGGGATTAAATTTCCTTTCACGGCACTCAGGAGAAACATGAGTAAAGGAATTCAGTTGTTTTTATGCTGCTTTTGACGCAGCCGTCTTGGATCTCAACCACAGCTCCCGGGGCTCAGACCTTGTTTTCAGCATTGTGTTCCCATCTGTGTGTGTGTGTGTGTGTGTGTGTCTATTCCCGCTGCAAGTGCTCTCCCCAGGTCGTCCGACTCATCTCTGCACTCCCAGCCCTGAACTTGCCACAAAGAAGGTGCTAGGAAATGTTTAATGGATGATTCTGCTATGCTCATTTCTATCTAAATAATCAGGACAGGAACCACATTTCAGGGCAGGAACCACATCATCTTCCCGCTCTGAGCCCTCCTTTGGAACAAGGAATGAATGCTTGTTGAACGAATGAATGACTGCGGTCCTCCTTCCTCAGCCCATCAATGGAAGCAGAAAACATATGGCCCTTCCCTCTCCACCATCAGCCTCCCAAGGAGCTGGCAAAGTCAGTTTTTCTGTCAATTCTATCATGTTTTTATGCCTGCATTGAAAAGCCAATGATTGTGTGTGGCAACATAGGGTGCAAAACTTCCTGGGACCCTCCTAGTTTTAGCACTAAAAGTCCTGTGTCCTGGGAACCCCCTCAATCCCAGGCAAACTGGGATGTTCGGTCACCCTATAGCAACTCCCTTCTTCTCTCTGGGCCTCATTGTTTCCCTCTCCTTCAGATGTCAGGGTTGGTTCTGGTCTTGTCTCTACATCTCAGGTCTACGATTTTAGGAGCAGGCTGGAGGGGAAGAGGTGAGTCAAAGAAGGAAGCAGGACTCAAGTTGAGATTTTCTGAGATATCTTTATTTTGTTTTTGCAGAATGTAGATGGACACTGCCAAGCAGGCTGTGGGTCTAGTGGCTTGCCATAGTCTGGAAAAAGAGGGGGGGAAATCCAGAATAGTCTAGTTAGGAGCACAGGTTATGAAGCCAGGTGGAACTGGGTTCAATTCCCAGCCATGCCCCTCATTAGCTGTGTGACCCTGTGAGAGTGACTCGCTGTCTCTGAGCCTCAGTTTCCTCATCTATATAATGAGGGTAATCGCAGTAGTTACCTCATGGTGGGTTTTAATTAAACTATTAACTAAGGTGCTCGTCACCGTGCCTGGTGCATGTTTAAGTAGTCTACAAATAGTGGCTATTACTATTCCAGCATTATTAACCCTCCCTGCCCACTCATCCCCAGATGAGGCTTGCACTCTTCCTGGGGCCTGAGCTTCCCCTATCGCAGCTCTCACATTTCATCATTATGGCTCATTTAATTATCTGTCCCCCACAAGGCAGCCCTTCGGCACATTGCTCTGTCCTCCATGGCAAGAAAAGCCCTGGACCAGAGGAGCCACTTCATAAACACTTATTGAAATAGGAAGTTCAGCAGTATTTCAAAGCTCCACCCAGAAGCCATAGCAGAAAACATCCCCAACCCTCTGGAATGTCCCCAAGGGCTCCTCCCCTGCTGACCTTCTAGGGTCCTTGGAGCCCCTCCTCAGGGTCTGCTGGTCTCACCCGTCCCGCCGACACCCTCAGAAGAGCAGCCCCCAGGGCCCCACTGGCTTGCCAGCCTGCTCACCTCCTCGATCCAGTCATTGAACGCCGAGACGCGCGTGAACACAGTGGGCTTCTTGCGGGTGTTGCAGCCAAAGGCAGAAACGAAGCTGGTCACACCATGGACCTGCCAGGAGCCGTCCGCAGCAGGGCAGTTGAGGGGTCCTCCAGAGTCACCCTGAAATGGTCAGAGCGTGGTGGGGGGCTGAGCTGTGTCTGAGCTTTAAGGAATTGGTCCTGACTTTGGGGATTTTGAGAAACCCATATTATTTGACCTCTTTATGAATGAACTCCCCATCATGAATGAACAAGCCTCCGTGTGTTCACTCATGATGGGGAATTGTATCTGTCTTACGGGATCTTGTGAGAATTAAATGAGATGATAGATATACAATCTTAGTACAATGCCTCGTAGAAAGGAAACAATCAATAAACGGTAGTTCTCATTATTAGTACCACAGTTAACCATTAACATTGTTGTTCATACTCAATTATAATACAATGATAGTTTGGATTAATTTTAACTTCAAGTCAATAGAGTCGAAGGTGACTTTGGAGGTCATAAAGTCAATCTCCCCTGCTGGGCTGCTGGGGAAGCCTGAGGACCAGGGAGGGAAAGTGATTTTCCCATTTCAAGTCAGTGTGTGAGCTGGGACTAGAATCCAGAGGTCTTGACTTCCAGGTCAGGGGTGTGTGTCTGGACTATGCTCGCTTCCTCAAAGTCCCACCTGGCCTGGAGGCCGAATGGAGCAAGCAGGCAAGATTCCTGCTCCGCCCTCCAGGTAGATGGCAGTGGTATGCCAGGGTCCTGCCTGCCCAGCACCACATAGGGCAGGTGAGAGCTGACTCACATTGCATCCGGAGCGGATGTCCCCGCCAGCACACACCATGGTCTTCTTCACGGAGCTGCCCCACCAGTCCCACTTGGAACAGCGCTCATATTCCACTACGGGCAGCAGGGCCTGCTGCAGCTTGTCCGGGAGTGGCCCACCGGCTATGGGAATAGAGAGCACTGAGCGGGGGTTCATGAGGCACAGGGCTTGGGCTGGGGTCTGGGAATCAGGGCTGGGAGCCCCAGAGTGCGATGGGGTCGGGGGGTGAGGCAGACAGCACTTCTGATGGGGAAAATGGGGACTCTCCTCCCACCAGGTTATATGGTCCTGCCTGCTTTAGAGGTCTGCACCTGGCACACAGGAGACACCAAAAAACGTTCAGTTGAACACATTCATGTGTGGGAGGATGTGGGGAGAGAAGGCAGTACAGGGCCCTCAGGCCCTGTCCCACTGTCCCTGTGGCGGGCTGGAAGCATCCACACTTACTAACGAGACGGCCCCAGCCGCTGATGTAGCAGGGTGCCTCGTTGGGCAGGATGTCACCGGCAGGAGGGAGGCAGGCGAGCTGAACGGAGTCTCCCAGCACGGCAGGGCGAGAAAGCTTGATGAGGGCGATGTCATTGCTGGGGAGGAGGGAATAGTCACCCGGAGCCTGGTCCTCGGACCAGACTAAACCAGCCTCCCATCTTTGCTCCAGATAGTTCCCCGCTGGGCCGGCCCCTGCTGCTCCTTTTCCTTCCAGATCCCGTGCATTCTTAAGGCTGAGCCACTTTAGGAAGCCCTCCCGGCGCCTTCAGCCCAGGCTGACCCTTGGCCTTCAGAACTGTCCCCAGCTTTGACACCAGTGGTTCTCACCCTCCAGCTGCATCAGAATCACCAAGAAGGCTCATGAAAACACAGGTTGCTGAGTCCCATGTCAGAGTTTCTCATGCAGCGGGTCTGGCCAGGGCCCGAGAATTCACATCGCTACCAAGTTCCCAGGGGAAGCTAATGCTGCTGGCCTGGGGACCATACTTGGAGAATCCCTGCTCTCAGCCTGCATCCTGCTTGTCATTCAGATCTTTTCACTTGGGTCTGATTATTCTGTCCACTGACCCCAGGAGCCCCGTGAGGACGGGTGAAGTTCTTGGTCATCATGGCCCCCACCCCACGCCCGTACTGCACTTTCAGGGGCTCTGCACTCTTTCACCCTCTCACCAGAAAAGAGCTAAGCCACCCAGACACACAATTTTGTATATGCTTGAGGGGCTTAAGAGGCCCCACTGTGTGTCCTCACCAAGTGATTGCCTCCTTGACCTTCATAACCACCCAGGAAGCCCAGAAGGTCACCCTTGACAAGTGGTAAAACTGAGGCTCAGAGAAGGGCAGTGACTTGCCCAGACCACATAGCAACTTAGTATTGGAGCCTAACTCTCAGTCCAGTGCTCTTCCTTTTGCCCACGGTGCAAGGAACCCAGGATGCACTGGATGAACTTCGGTTGAATGGAGGAACCCTTGGATTTAAGATAGAGGGTGCCAGAGGTGTCCTGGTTCTGAAGCCACCTAGCCAAATAGCCTTCGGGGAGTCCCTGCCCTTCCCTGGCCCCTGCTGTCCCCTCCATAGACAGAGAGGTTTGGCATAGACGGTCCTTACCGGCTCTGCTGGCTCCGCCCATCCATGAGTGGGACCTGGGCACAGGCTGTCGGACCCAGCCCCACTGACCCTGGGAGTCTGCTCAGAATCAGCTTTGGGTCACGGAAAGATGAGCAGAGGAGCGCCTAGGTCTCAGGTCTGAGCGTTCACTCACCCACAGGCCACACAGTTGGGGTTCCAGAGTGGGTGCACGAAGAGATCCTCTGCATTGATAGGGATGACCTGTTCAGCGCCCTCGTTCTCAGCCCGGTCATACTCTCCCAACACCACCTGGTAGGTGAGGGAGCTCCTGCCAGGGGAGGTAAGGTTAGTCCAGGCCTGACTAGCCTCCCTCGCTCCCTCCCAGGGTCACCCCCCACTGTGGTCTGCCTGGGTCTCATGCAGGGACAGGGGCAAGAGAGACAACTCACGAGATGCAGTGGCCTGCAGTCATGACCCATTCGGGGTCAATGAGGCTGCCACCACAGGTGTGGTGGAAGTCTCCGTTCTTCTCATACTGCAGGGAAACCTGGTGGCCAGAGAGGGAGAAGCCTGAGTGGTTTGGACCCCGCAGTGAGGGCACTAGCCATGGGTGTATAGGTTGTGCACTGTACAACTCTAGAGGTCCTATCATACCTGCAGAAAAGAATGACGCCCCCCTAGAAATATACAATGCCCAACCTACCCAGCTGTTCATAGTAGCCTTGTCACTTTTCGACTAGAGTCATATTCTGACTCTCCAAACGATTCCAACCCCAGCTCTATGAACTCCCTGGGGACCTCAACATTTCTGTCCTCTAGGATATCTCCAAACTTTCTGTCTCTTCAGAGCCCCAGGCCCTCTGTCCTATTAGGCTCCCAGTTCTTCTGAATCTCAGTTCTTTCATAGCCTCTTGGGCCCTCCACGGCACAACTCCCCAAGTCCTTTGCCTCTCTTCTCATTTCCTACATTCTGACTTTCAAAAGCTCCCTCTCAACCAAGGATTGGCAAACGATAGCTCTTGGGCCAAATCTGGCCCATGGCCTGTTTTTGTACGTAAGATTATTGGAAAATATTCACTCATTTATTTATGCATTATATGGCTGCTTTTGTGCTACAACGGCAGAGTTAAGTTATTGCAATAAAACTATATGGCCGACAAAGGCTAAAATATTCACTCTGGTCTTTCATAGAACAATTTAGCTGACCCCCGCTGTAGACCAGTGCGTCCAATAAAACTTTCTGTGATGATGGAAATGTTCTCTAACTTGGCTGTCCAGTGTGGTAGCCACTAGTGTAGCCCTCTGTGCCTCCTTCCCTCTAAAAAGCCCTTCATCCCTTTATTGCTCTTATACCTTATAGCCTTTTTATATAAGTTGAGGCATCTAGAAACCCAAAATCTCCCTCGCTAAACATAGAGCCTGAAATTCCACTTAAAGCACCAGCCCTCGGGTTAAACATTGCCCTCTCCCCAGATTTCACTTTTAACTTGCAAACACCCCAGTGAGGGTTACAGATTGAATGGGCAAAACTTCCATGTGGAGTAGATTGACCAAGGATTTCCTGGCCTTTGGAAGCTGAAGTGAATACTGGAAGCAAAGCAGTGGGGTAAAGACTGGATGCCTGGCAGTCAGAGCTTGGGGTGCAGAGCCCATGGGGGGAAACAATGCCACTGGTATTGCCCTTACCTGCCAGGGCCAGCTGTAGGGGACCGCATCTTCACCATTGACGACTCGGGTGGAGGGGTTGTGGGAAGGTCGGCCACACCCCGAGGCTGGAGGGGAGAGTAGAAGTGTCAATCATCCAGAGGGTCCTCTTGTCAATCATCAAGAGGCCCGGTCCCAGTCCCAGTTGTGCCACAAACTGGCTGTGTCATCCCATGAGAACCCCTTCCCCTCTCTGGACCTCTGTAGCCACATATGAACAGCGAGCATCTGGACTAGAGCAGGGGTTTCCAGAGTCCCAGGAGTCCAGGATGGAGGTGAACATGGAGGCCTCCTTCCATGGTAGGACTGAAGGGATTGGTGCACTTAGAGCAGTGTCTGGAGCCCAAGAACTCTCAAGAAGCGAAAGTTCTCATCATGAAGTGAGGTGGTTTTGGAGAAAGACTGCCTGGGTTCAAAGTGCAGCTCTGCCCCGCGTTTTAAGGTGAGATATTTTACTTCTCTGAGGATCAGTTTCACCATCTGTAAAATGGGGATAATCATAGGACTGACCTCATGGGGCTGTTGTGAGGATTACATGAGATAATAGAAGAAAATTCTGCCTGTCACACAGTAAGCACTCAGTAAATGTTATCTGTTACCATTACTGTCAGTCAAGGGAGACTGTTTGGAGGAGGTGGCCCTAAGCTGGAATGTAATATGGCAGAGAGACCAGGAAAAGGCTAGACCACAGACTGTGGAGCAGGGGTAGAAGGAGTGTGAGAAGAGGGTTGGAAGGTTAAGTAGAGGAGCAGAAATTCCGACACAAGCAGTCTGACCACAGAGCCCAAACTCTTCACCATTAGACTTTGTTTACTGCCCCCATCAAGGACTCCCACCATAGTCCTTTGGGTTCCCCAGACTTTCTCCTGAGCTGGTCCATCCGTGACTTCCTCTCCATTCTTCTGCTCTAGCGCCAAGCTGAAAGCCCCCCAAATCATGCCTAGGTACAAACTGAAGCCCCCTCCTATGGATCTAGATGTTGGGTTCATGAAACCCAGGGCAGGCGGCAGATTTCAAGGGCTCCCATCCAGTACAACACAAACACAGGCTGGGGTCTTACCAAGGGCCACAAAGAGGAGGGAACTCAGCAGCCGGAGCATCGTGAGTTTTGAGATGATAAGAAAGACACGCAAAGCCTGGGTCTCTTATATAGGGCAGAAGGCAGTGGTGGTGGGCTGGACTGGGCCCCATTCCTGGAACAGGTGGAGGAAGGCCAGGTTTCCCATGGTCCAAGGCCACGGCCCCCACCCACTGTAGATGGGGGTATGACAGCCAATGGCAGGACCCAGAGTTCCAACATATGGCTAGCTACACAGGTGGCATTGAATGGCCACCTGATAACAGGGGATGGGGAAGGAAAATTCACGTCAGAACAAGCCAGCCTCTTCCAGGAAAGAACATGGGCTCTGGAACTGGTCAGACCTTGGTTCAAATCCTGCCACCTACAACCTCTGCAACCTTGGGCACATGGCTTAACCTCTCTAAGCCTCAGATTTCTCATCTCTAACATGGGATAAGTATCCACCTCAATAAAAAAAATTTTTGTTGTTGAGTACTTTCTTTATATCATGCTATTCTAGGGGGTGCAGCCGTGAACAAGAAGACATAGTCCCAACTTTCCTGGAGTTGGAGTCCAGGGGAGGAGACGATGACAAATCAATAAAAATAAGTAAAGCCTATTTCTGATTGTGGTGGTAGGTGCTATGAAGAGAATGACACAGGAGTGACTAGGGTGGGAATGGAAGTAATTCATTTAGATGGGGGGCCAGGGAGAGTGACATTTGGGCTGAGGAGGTCGTGTCTGAGGATAAGTGAAAAGCCAGCGTGGGAAGCCCTGAAGGAATAGCACTCCCGGTGGAGAGGACAGCAAGTGCAACTGTCTGGGGGCTGGAATGGGCTTGGCTCGTTCCAGGAGAGGGTGGTCAGTGTGCCTGGAGCATAGCAGTCAAGATGGAGTGTGCTGGAGGATGAGGTCAAAGAAGAGACGACTCCTAAAGCTGAATTCATTCATGATCCAGCAGTTCCACTCCTAGTATAGACCCTCAAGAAAATCTTGGGCCGGCCCGGTGGCTCAGGCAGTTGGAGCTCAGAGCTCCTAACGCCGAAGGCTACCGGTTCGATTCCCACATGGGCCAGTGGGCTCTCAACCACAAGGTTGTGGGTTCGATTCCTCGACTCCCACCAGGGATGGTGGGCTGCGCCCCCTGCAACTAACAATAGCAACTGGACCTGGAGCTGAGCTGCGCCCTCCACAACGACGATTGGAAGGACAACAACTTGACTTGAAAAAGAAAAAGTCCTGGAAGTACACACTGTTTCCCAATAAAGTCTTGTTCCCCTTCCGCAATAAAATCTAAAAAAGAAAATCTTGCACACATGCCCAGGAAGCATGCACAAGAATAATCCCGGCAGCCCTGGCCTCAATCCTCAATTACAAAAACCTAGAAAACAACTCAAATGGCTCTCAAGGAGAATGCATGGATGTGTGCAGTATTCACATTCACAGGATGGAGTATGAATCAGCAGTCAAAGAGTGACTCACGGTGACATGCCACCCTGTCGATAATCCCTAGGAATATAAATTAAGGGAAAAAAAAAAAAAGATCCTGGAAAATTAAATGCAGCTCTAATACCCTTTTTTACAGAGTTAAAAACAATTAAAAATTTTGAAATATACTTTTAAAGCAATACAAATAAGTGGATAACACTGTATGAAAAGGCGGGCAGAGGCGTGATGGACATAGGATTCTGGATGATGGTTGGCTCAAGCCTGGTGAGGACGAGGAGGGTAGAGCAGACGTTGCGAGAGGTTCTAGCTTTACTTTCGTAGTCTTTGTTTTGTTTTGGCTTTATTGAAAGTTAATTCACATACAACAACGTTCACCAGTTTTAACTATAAAATTAAGGTTTTGACAAATATATACAGTCATGTAAACACCACCATGATCATGATACAGAATAATTTCATGACCCCAAAATTTCCCTCCTGCTTAGTTTCATTCTATCTCACCCCCAAACGCCTTGCCGCTCGCAACCAGTGAGCTGGTTTCTGTCACTACAGTCTTGCCTTTTCGAGAATCTTTACTACATGTAGAAGACACAGTATGTATCTTTTGTTTCTGGGTGTCTCTTACTTAGCATAAGGCTTTTGAGATTCATCCTGTGTCGCTATGTTAGATGTGATTTTGAAGGTGCTAACTACATAATTTAAAATAACTATATGTCTAACTAAATAAAAGAGTCCCACGAGTGAACTAATGACACCTAAAACAATGATGAGAGTATATCATGGACTGAGAATTATGATTTCTCCAATTCTGTCACCTGAACAAGAGAGAGAGAGAATAAGAAAAAGAGGTGAGTGAAGGGCAGACCTTGTAGGGTTTCTTTGCAAGTCAGGTAATAAGGAGTTGGGTCTTTATTCTCAGCATAAGGAGAAAGCCACGGGGGAGAGGGTGGTGATTAAGTAGGGGAAGGACCTGGAATTTCAGTTATACTTGAAAAGAATCTCTTCCTGGGTGCTGCGCGAAGGATTGTGGGTGAGAGAGAAGGGGACCAGCTAGGGCTATTTCAGGGGTGGGGCAAAGCGGGGATGGGGTTGGGGTGGGGCTTGGCCTTGGGCAGTGGAGGTGGCAATGGAGAGAGAGGGGTGGAAGCAGGGTGAATTTTGGAAGTAGAGCAATACCTGAGATGACCTCTGGGAAGTGGGAAGCAGTGCCCGGCCCAAAGTCAGAGAACTTAGCGCACGTTACTTTGTAGGAAAGACTTGTACATCCTTGTTGGCTTTTGGAAATAGGCTCCCAGGCCAGGCCGGCATGTTATAGGTGTTCAACAAACGTTTGCTAAATGAGGCAAACTGACTCTGCAGACTTTCCTGAGTAATCCTTGTCACTCCTCAACACCCAGTGCTCTAAGAATGACAGACTCCTTCCTGCTGGTGTTACTGACTGAGTGTAGAGCCTTCCTTTGGGACTCCTATGTTCTGGAAGCACGGGAAGAGGTCCCTGTTTAGCTGCTTTAGGTGGAAAGTCAGGCATCGGCCCAGCAGGTTTTCTTTCAGGAGTGCACCCCCTCAAGTGATGGCTGCTTGGGCCCGAGGAAAGTGTGTGGACACAACAGAAGCAGCTGTGAAAATCCTTCAAACTGTGATAAAAATAGCCATGCCCTCCCTCACCACCTGTTCCCTCTGGGCCTGGACATGTTTATTTGCTCAGCTTTAAAGTTCAGTGTCATTTCTCAGACCCCAAGCTGAGGAATAAAGAGGGAGGGGAGGGGACATGAGAGGGGAGTGGGAAGAATACGTCAGCTACTCCCAGATTCCACTGAAGAATGTCTGAAACAGATAGCACCTGAAATGATCTAATGATCCAATCCATTTCTTCTAACAGATGGGAAATTGAGACCCAGAGAACAGTGACGCCTGGGTCAAGGCCCCCTGGTTTGTTACTGCCTGGCCTCGCAGATGGTAACCCAGGATGTAGGGAAACCCCCCACCACAACTTCACGCGATAAGCCACCCCAGCCTTTCTGCAGGTGGCTTTGAGTAGGTCCCAGCTTCTCTTTCAGCTCTGCAGACAGACACGTGGCTACCCTGGCCCTCTGCCCTTCAGGATAACTCTCCCATCACAATCCATCAGGTCATCTCACCTTCGGGCCTCATGGACACACTGTCAGCTGCACTGTTGATTAATCTTCTGGGAGTTTTCTGGCCTAGAAGAAGATGAAGCAAAATCCCTAAAGATGAACCTTTTCCCAACCCCAGGGAAGACAGAGAGAGCTGGCCAGGGAAGCTGGAAGGGATGGCTCCAGAGTAGGCCTCAGCCTGGAGCAAAGCAAGCCACATCCCTGGAGGTGGAAGTCCGGGCCTGCAGGAGAGTATGGGGAATAAGGAGGTAGGTGTGGAGAGGGGCAGGGAGTAGGGCTGCTGGGAGGGGTTTCCATTGTTTCTAGTTCCCACCTAATGGGAAGCTCCCTGAGGACAAAACTTTCTCATATTCACCTTTGAATTCCCAGTACCTAGTAGGGGTCTGTCCAATCGTAGGTGCTCAACAATATACACGTTACATTAAAAGAGGCAACGAATGATTGAATGAAGCTAAAGGACTCTTCAAATGCCTGACTCTTCCTACCCTGAAAGGACAGTTGACCCTGACCTTCATGAAGGGCACACCTGGAGGCCGACCCCTCTGTGTGTCTGGGAGAAGCTCAGCGGCAGCTTTGGGGTGATGGTTCTGAAGAGCATCATTCTAAAGAATATTAACGAATGTTCTATGACAAATGGACCCACAGGAATGGAGCCGCAAAAGGCAGGGGTTTTCATTTGCTTTGTTCATGGCTGTGGCTTCAACTCTCAGAACAGAACCCAGCAGGCACTCAATAAAGAAGCAAAAGTTAAATGGGATTGGAAAATACGAGATTAAACAAAGTTCAAATAGTTCTTTGCTGCAGGACTTGTCAGAGCCTTTAAGGTGTCAATGTTCCTTACGAGTCACACACAATGATCATAAATTCAGGACTCTCTGGTGCCTCATTGTCCTGAAGTTCCCCACTACTAGCCCTCTCCCTCTCAGATGAAACAGCCCAGCCTCAGGCATGGGGAAGGGGGGCCCAGGATCAAGCAAGTGCCTCATTTTCCCTGCAATGGCACAGAGAAGTCACTGAGGAGATCCAGGGCTAGAACTGCAAGCAGGTGGCTCCTATCCCCAGGAAGCCGCTGCCTCAGTTGGGACCCAAGAGGATTGTTAGGCAATGGTACTGGTGAGGAATAGGGAGCAGAGACAGCTTTCTTCTCAAAGCCAGTGCCATATCGTCCTGGGCCTGAGCAGGGGTGGGGTGGGAGGAACCCCCCAAGCTGCTCTGGGGGATGGTAGTGAAGGAGGGACTGGCTGTGTGAAGGCCCCCCCTTTTCCCTCCTCTTATTCCACTGCCCTCCTGGCACATACACATTCAACAAATGTTTGTCCAACACCTACAAGATTCCAGGCATTGTCCTGGTCAGCAGGGATCCTTCTGAGAAGATGACGAAGTCCTCCTGAGTTCACAGCCAGCAGGGGGAGTGTTTCCGCAGCAGGAATTCAATGTCAGTGTGCTGGACAGTCTCCATAGGCTCTCCACCTAACTCCACTGGCTCCACCCGGCTCTATCCTGCCCCACTGGCTGACCTGATGGAAAGCATCAGTGGGCTCCTTTGTCCTCTGGGATTGGGTCAGCCAGTGGAAGGTGCCAGCCCGAGACTGGAGGACAGGAAGAGAGAGCGGTTGCAGTATCTCTTCCCCAGGCCCCTCCCTGCTGGGCCTCAGGTTTGCAATGGCTGCATCCCTCCACCAAAGGTCCTCTCTCCGTTAACTGCCTCCCGCCTCAGCCCCTTCAGGCCTCGGGTGGTTTCATCTTCCCATTGTTGCAAGCCACGGATGCTCCACCATCCCTTCTTAGTTTCTCCAAACCTGTCTGCACTTTTATTAAATATTCCTCCGCTTCTCCTTGGGGTTGACATCTGTTCTACTCTGGGACCTTGACTGATGACACAATGTTGGATACATAAAACACAGACTCTGAATCACAGTGCATAGAATAAGATAGAAATTGATTCCCCTCTAACTTCAAATTCTAAGCTGGAATTGCAGCTGTGCTCTGTGAAGTCCATCCCTAGGCTGTGCCCTCACCGGCAAGCCATGTGTTATGGGTTCAGTTGTGTCCCCCCAGCACCCAGGGTCAACTCCTGTGTTCAAGTCCTCACCCCCAACACCACATAATGTGATGTGATTTGGACATAGAGCCCTTGCAGATGTAAGTAGTCAAGATGAGGTCATCAGGGTGGGCCCTAACCCCATACGCTCAGTGTCCTTCTAAAAAGAAGGAACTTGGACACAGAGACACACACATAGAGGGAAGATGGCCATGGACAAACCAAGGCGAGAGACCTGGAACAGAGACTCCCTCACAACCCTGGGAAGGAACCAACCCTGTTGACACCTAGATTTCAGACTTCTGGCCTCTAGAATTGTGAAAGAATATACTTCTGTTGTTTAAATGACCTAGTTTATGGCCCTAGGAAACTCATGCAACATGCAATGGCTCCGTCACCACACCCACATTCCAGACAGAGAGTGGGAAAGGACAAGCATGTGCTTTATCTTTAAGCACCCAACCTGGAATTTGCATTCATCTTTTCTGACAATGGTCAGAAATCAGGGGGTCTCCCCTGGCTGCCTGAGAGCCCAAGAAATGCCCTGTGCAGGAGGGTGAATCCTCTTGCAACGGAAGAAAGGGAGAATGGATATTGGGGACAGCTACAGGGCTCTGGCACCAAATGCCACAGATGTTTTCAGATGCAAGCAGCAGGAACCCTTGTCTCGCGTAAACAATTAGGAAATTAATCATCTCAGAGGACTTGACTTCAAGTCCAGAGGCAAAGGGAGCACAGGGGAGGTAACCAAGATTCGGGTTCTGTTCTCTGCCGTCCTGTGGCTCTGCCGTGCACTGGCAGCTGGCTTCCTCCTCAGGGTGGGCGTCAGATGGCTGCTGATGTCAGTCAGGGTCAAACCAGGAAACAGAAATCTCAAGTATTTGAAATGGAGGGAATGGGTTACCCAGGTGGGAGAAGTGCCGAGAAGAACATAAAGAAGGTGGAAGAGCCCAGAGATTAGCCACAGCCACCTCCAGGTTAGAGGGACAAGATGCTGTTAGTTGGAAGCCAGGAGCCAGGGTCACCCTGCAGACGCTGGGCCCAGACCGGGCCTGTTAAGAGGGACCCATGGAGGAAGTGTGGGGAGAGAAATACCCTGGATTCTCTCTTCCTCCCACCCTCCAACCTCCCAGGAGTGCTTCCCATTGGCTGAACTCAACTAGAAACCAGCTGTCACTGGTTGCTGGGAAATATAGCCTGCAGGAATCCGTCCCCCTACCCCCCTACCCAACCGGGATACGGTAAGGAGTAAACCGAAGGCTGGAGCTTCCGTGGGAGGTGAGGGGAGATATGGGACGGGAGACCTCTGCAGGGTAGGTGCCTCAGAGCAACAGGGGGCCTTTGAAGGGCTTTCAAAGAGAAAGATGATCCAACACGTGTGTTTTCTGACTGCTGAGTGGAAAATAGTTTAAAGAGGAGCATGCATACCATTAGGGAGACTAGCTGAGAGTCTACAGAGGTTGTCCAGGTAACCAGGGTGGGCGCAGGACAAGGGAAGTGCTGAAGAAAGACAAAACCTGGAACTGACATAGGGAACCATACGGGACATGCACAAACAAGTTGGATGACCCAATTCTGTGTCCGAGATACACAGCCACTACACGAGGGATGGCACACAGCAGGCACTCAGTGGATATGGTTTGCATACACAACCACTGTACACGCACGCACGCACACACACACACACACACACACTCGGCAGTGCCCTTCCCATTATGGCTCATCTTCAGCCGGCCACTGACCTGCCCTTCGCATGGAATCCACCCTGTAAAGTTCCTACTCCTGAAAGGGTTTCAGTCCCAAGAAACCGATGCCTCGAGTTGAAGAGATGTAAGTGGTTCAGGTTTTCTCAGCTAACCAGAAGGTGGGGATGGGATAGTTGCCAATTGGTTACTTCAGAAGAGCAGATGCTAGGATGGACCCAGGCTCTTGCCATCTTTGTGCTCTGCCAACCTCTGCAAGTTGGCCTCTCCTCGTGGGCTGCCTCCTTCATTGTCCAAGGAGCAGACCCGGAGACAAGGATCTGAGTACAGGTAGTTTATTTGGGAGGTGACTCCGAGCAGCACATGTCAGGGAGCAGGGAAGTGAGACGGCAAAGGGAAGGAAGCCCAGACAGGTGCAATTAGTGAACAACTGCGGCCCAATCCTACTAGGAAACCCTGGGAGCTGACTCCTCAGAATTGTCCCACGCACAGTCGCACAGAACCTGGTGTGCACAGGTTAGGATTACTTGTGTTCACGTCTCCATCGTGCCTGTGGTACGGCATGTGAGCACATGCTCACAATTCGTACCTTGGTTCTCCATGTACACGCACCCTCACGCATACCAGGGCACACACCTCCTCTCCATTAAAAAAAAATCTCTGTCTTAGCTTGGGATGCTGTAACAAAACACCACAGACTCAGTAGCTTAAACAACAGGTATTTATTTCTCACTGTTCTGGAGGCTGGGAAGTCCAACAAGCAAGGTGCTGCTGGCAGATCCGGTGTCCTGGTTTGCAGAGGGCCATTTTCTCACCCTAGCCTCACATAGCAGAGAGCAAGGAAGCAAGCTCTCACCTCAGGACCTCATTACCTCTCAAAGGCCACACCTCCTAATATCATCCCAATGGGGGCTAAGATTTCAACATACGAATTTAGGGAGTCACAAACATTCAATCCATAACAACTTCTCCCACTGCTGCTTACTCTGGCCTTTGGCTTGGGCCTGCCAAAGGCTGGAGCATTAAACATTTCTTTTTTCTTTTCCCCCTTCTTTCGCGCCCCCCTGCTGAGGCAGTCAGTCACCGGTTGTTGGTCGGCCACTCACAGCAGCTCTCGCCAGCTGCCAGCCACTCATGGCAGCACACAGTAGCCCAAGGCCGCTCACGCAGGCTGCTGGCCAGTCACGCTGGCCACCGGCAGTCCGCAGCAGCCCAGCTCCAGGGAGAGCCATTGTTCACAATCTTGGCTGTAGAGGGCGCGGCTCACTGGCCCATGTGGGAATCGAACCAGCGACCTTGGCGTTAGGAGCGCGGCCCTCCAACCACCTGAGCCACTGGGCGGGTCCCTCATTAAACATTTCTGACAAGAACTCCACCCGTAGGAGCCCCTAAAGTGGAATTGCTGGCAGAAATTACAAGGCAGGTGGAGTGCAGTGGAGGAGCCAGAGCTGCCCTTTCTTTGAGACACACTGGAACTCTCTGATACAGGATGTAATCTCTAAAATTACCAGCAGGGGGTGTCTGAGAGCCACGGCTGTCTTCAGGCTTTTTGTTTTTTGTGTTTCTTTTTTCTTTTTCTTTTTTGTTTTGCCTTCAGGCTTTCTTTCATAAACCAGGTTGCTGGTTTATGTAAGGGTTTGTTTGCCTCTGGGTGTGTTTGAGGGAGAGGACAGGTCTCGGGGGTTCCTCATGGAGCTTTAGCTGAGTGTGATGGATACACTCGCCACCAGTTTGAGGCACGGCCATCAACCAGGCTCCAATGCTCTGGCACAGCGTTGGTGCTCAGTTCACGTTAGATGAATGGATGAATAAATGCATGGATGGATGAATACATGGATGGATGGATGGATGACTGGGGGAATGAGAGAGAAGATGACCCAAAAGAACAAAAGGTAAAAAGAGAAAATTGAGAAGAAAGATTAACAGCAGAGAGGTCGGGAAGAATCAGGGGAAATAGAAATGCAAGGAAGGCGTGTGGTAGGGAGGAGCCGAGGGGTGGTGGCTGAAAGGGTGCAGTGTACACCTGCCCGCCTCAGTGCCCTGGCCCTAGAGGTCTCTTCTCCCAGATGCCGTCCACTGCTGCCCACTGCAATGTTCCCTGTCTTTCCAGGCCAGTTGGACTGGCCACTTCTCAGGAAGGCCTTCCTGAGCCTGCAATCAGAATCAAGTCCTCTTGCCTTTATGCTCCCACAGCTCTGGGGGATGCTATTGGGGCCCCTCTGGTCTGGTTAAAATATAGGCAATGGAAGCAGACAGATCCAGGTTTGGTTTGAATTCAAGCTCAACCATTGTTGTGTGACCTTGGCCACGATACCTGATCTGTCTGCACACTGGTTTCCTCAGCTGGGGTAATACCAGTAGCCGGTCCCCTCCCAGGGTTTTTGTGAGTCGGTGAAACATTTAGCATGGGGCTTGGCCCATAGAAAGCATGAACAAAGGGTCGCAATTATTGCTGTTGCAGTCTAGAAAGTCCCAACCTCAAATGGTCTGTCCCATTGTCAGGTTGTTTGCCTCACTTTGGGTTCAGAAACTATTGTCACCAAAATGAATAGTTTAATAACGTTGGCCAATGCATGTAAGCTGTCTGAAAACAGTCATCTTTGCTGAATTCATTTTGTGACATGTACGAGAATAGTTATTTCAATGTTCCTTCCTTCCTTCCAAGAACCCACCAAGTACTGGGGCCTCTACCTTCCAGGGGTTCTGGTGTCTACTCAGGAGATCAGATGTGTAAATAGATAAGCACCTAATAGACAGTCGATACATGTTTGGATTGAAGAAAGTGAAAACTAGCCAATAAAATACCAGCAGTGGAAGGGTGCTAGAGACTGGCCCGTGTGACCCGCGGGAAGGCGGTGACTTGCTCAAGTCACAGAGTGGTGCAATGGCAGAACTGAAATTAGGACCCAGAACTCCAGACTCAATCAGGACTCTTTCTACTGCATCTCACCCCCACTTTCTTTTTTAAGTTGGTTATTATGAAATAGTTCAAGCATACATAAAAGTTTAAAGAATATAGTTCATGCGCCTTGGGAACCCACCACCAAGTTTTGTCACATCTTTAAGCTGGCCGCTGGTGCTTCCCTTCTCAGCCAGAATCAGATACTCTCCTTGCTTCCTGGGACATTTTCTTACGTGGGCTCCATGCATATAAGAGTTTCTTATAAAGAGGATATGAGGTGTCTTCTGACACCAACAAATTCTCTAATTGTCTGATGCCCACTGGGTATCCAACAATTTAATTCATTTCTGGTACTAGGGACCTGGTCTTAGCACCAGATCCCACAAGTTAAAGGACTTCGTTCCATAAGACTGCCCCTACTTCAGACACCAGTCACATGTCCCAGGCCCCTCACCCCCCATATTTCTGACCTATCACCTATAAATTGGGGTTTCCCAGGACTCCCTCCTTAGGTTTGATAATTTGCTAGAATGGCTCACCGAACTCAGAGTAAACTTCATTCGTGTTTTCCCATTTATTATAAAGGATTCAAGTTAACAGCCAGATGAAGAGATACATAAGGTGAGGTCCGGAAGTGTCCTGAGCGCACAATGCAAAGACTCACGGTGCCATTATGAGAATGACAGGCCTGGAACAGGCTTTAGAGACCATTCAGTCCCACTTTCTCCTTTCGCAGCTGGTCAAACTGAGGCCCAGTTCATTCAGTAAGTTAATAATGCAACTGGGCCTAGAACCCAATTTCCTCATCTGTCAAATAATCAACAGCCATTATTTACAGAGAGTGTACAGCATGCTGAGGGATCAAATTTGTGGGGCAGGGTTTCTTATCCCGTTTATAGATGAGGAATGTGAGGCTCAGATAAGAGAAGCAACTTGCCCAAGGTCCTATAGCTGGTAGAACCAGTACGCAGGACCTCACTGCTAAATTCCTCTCTGGGAAGACAAAGGCTTTCCTACTTCACAATGTTATTGAAAGGATCTAGTCATCTAAAGCGCATTTACAGGAAGGAAAAAATGGTCAGCAGCTGCTTCCACAGTTTAATGAGGGCACAGCAGGAGGAAACCACTTTCATATGCAAGGTGCCCTCCCTCCAAGGTGAGAGTCAAGGGAGCAACTTTTGGGGGTACAAAGAAGAATGGAAATGTCAACTTTGGCATCAGCATCAGGAAGGTAGGAGACCTGTGGGGGTGGGAGACCCAGCATGGACGCCCAAGATAGGAGGTGGGATGGAGAAGGGTCCCTCATGAGCGTCATGGGGGGAGGCCTGGAAAGATCTGAGGAGAAAGGAGGCCAAAAGATCTGAAGAACTGAGTGGCCGCCATTTATTCCGTGTCGGGCTGTTTTCTGTCCTGTGCAGTGTTGTCACCCCTCTGTCACTCTGTGCCTTCAGTGAAGTCTGTCACACACAATAACTCCATGTCTGTGATGGCTTGGGGCACGGATGAGTAAGGAGTACTGGTCACAGTGGTGGGGCGGGGGTGTATATCTCAGCAACTGTGCTGAGAGAATATGACAGTCAGACAAGGTGGGGCAGCAAGAGGGGACAGAGAATTGGTCCAAGCAGGAATTCAGGGTGAGGGCTGACAAGAGGCCATAACAGCCCCCTGGGCTTCTCAGAAAAAGTGGAGAAGGCTCTGAACTTCCGATGGCACATGGAATGGAGGTTTGAGCTATTCTACTTGATTATTGAAGGAAGGGGTAACCCAGAAGGCTCGAAGGCTTTGGGGAACACCTGTAATATGATGAAAACGCTTAGCATAATGTCTCGTCAGTAAATGCGTAATAAATGGCAGTGTGGTGATGGGCCTCGAGGCAGTGGGTGCAGTGGTGAGTGGCAGGTCTGAGCCACGTCACTGAGGTTCACATCTTGGCCGTGTTCCTTTAGGGGAGTTACCGCGCCTCTGCCCGTCGGTTTCTTATCAGAAGAAATAGGGATGCTATTAACATCTACCTCATAAGGTCGCGATGAAGAATAAATGAATGAATGCAGGTAAAGCACTTAGCACAGTGGCGTCACCAGGTTCTCCAGAGAAACAGAACCAACAGGAAATATATATCTTCCTAACCTGTGTTCAGACTGCTGTAACAAAAATACCATAGGCTGGGTGGCTTAAATAACAAACACATACTTCTCACAGCTGTGGTGGCTGGGAAGTCCAAGATCAGGTGCTGGCAGATTCGGTGTCTGATGAGAACCCTCTTCCTGGTTCACAGATGCCTGTCTTCTCCCTGGGTCCTCACATGGTAGAAGGGATGAGGGAGCCCTCTGGGGTCTCTTCCATAAAGGCACTAATCCCATCCATGAGGGCTCCATCCTTATGACCTACTCACCTCCCAAAGGTCCCACCTCCAACACTAACACACTGGGCATTAGATTTCAACATATGAGTTTTGGAGGGACACAAACGTTTAGCCACATGTAGTAAGTCCTGACTTAATGTCGTTGATTGGTTCTGTAACTTTAAGCGAAATGTCGTGTAATGAAACCAGTTTTACCATCGGCTAATTGGTAATTGATATGAGCAAGAGTTAAGTTCCTATGGCATCTTGTCAATGTTTTAACAAAACGATGTTGAACGAAACAATGGTCATCAAGGACCCTGCTGTATATATATTTAGAAATATAGATACTATTATATATATATATGTATATATATATATATATATATATATATATATGCATCTATATGAACAAAGAGAGATTTATTGTTTGGTACCAGCTCGTGTGATTACAGAGACTGAGAAGTCACATGATCGGCCATCCACAAGCTGGAGACCCAGGAAAGCTGGCGGTGTAGTCCCAAGGCCTGAGAGCTGGACCACTGATAGTGCAGATTCCAATCCAGGTCTACAGGTCTGAGAACCAGGAGCACCAAAGGCAGGAGAAGATCGATGTTCCAACTAAGGCGATCAGGCAGAGGATGAATTCAACTTTCCATGCCTTCTCATGGGGAGGGCTCTATTCAGGCTCTCCACCGATGGGGTAAAGCCCACCGAATTGGGGAAGGATGCCTGCTTCACTCAATCCACCAATACAAATGCTAATCGCTTCCAGAAATACCATCACAGACACACCCAGAAATTAGGTTTAACCAGATATCTGAACATCTCGTTGCCCAGTCAAGTTGACATATAAAATTACACCCAGCAACACACACAGCAGCTGGGACACAGTAAGCAATCAATACATACAGCCATTATTATCACCGTTGACGTAAGAAATATCCAAACGTGTAAGGAATTTGTATGAGAGTTTATTTGAGCCAAACTGATGACATATGACAGGGAGGAAGATCTCAAATGCTCTGGAGAATGACAGTTTTGCAGGTTTTTTTACGCATTTGAAATTAAGGAGGGAAGGTAAGGAAGATGTCATAAAGGTGGGAGAAGGCAAGGCGGGGACTGGATTACAGGATGGTTAAGATTATGTGCTCTCCTGAGGATGGTCACGCTTTAGAGGGAAGGGTCTGAAAGGGTGGTCAGGTATTAGAAAGCGGGGACACTTCAAAGGTGCATTAACCTAGATGCACAGAAACAATGAACAAGGAAGTTTTATGCCTGGGGCGTGTCTATCACCAAGACCCGCCCAGCTGGGCATTTATGATCAGATCACCTTGTGAGGTGGCTTTCCATAGACGTCCTTCGCGTCCACAGTACGGTTACATGGGTAAGAAAACAAAAGTTCAAACAGGTTAAGTCATTTGGCATAGTCACACACAGCTTCAATGGTATGCCGGTGAACCAGGTCTCAAAAAAAGAAAAAGAAAAAAAAACCAAAAAACCCTGATTTGTCATATTTGCCACATTTCTGTGGTGTAAATATTCCCACCATGGCTGACTTCAAGCTCCCAATCAATGGTTTAACAACCAATTCGCCAAATTCCAGAATACTTAACAATTGGCTCTTATGAGCCAGTGTGAGCTACTCCAGCCCAGGGCTGCTGCTCCCGCTGTGCCTGCAATGGTGTGTGTGTGTGTGGGAAAGGGTTCTTAAACATTAGCTATTACTGCAAGTCTGGCAGGTCAACAGTGTTCACTGGGCACCCTCCTTCCCCCCATTTTACACACAGAACTTCTTGAGGTTTGGAGAAGTTCAGCTACCCATCCGAGGTCACAGCACAAGCCAGTGACTTGCTATCCTACTTTCTCTCAACAAGGCTGTACGTAAGCCTCCGTATGACCATCATCCCCACCCCTCTTGGAGGGAATTTCCAGGCCCCATAAAGATGGGAGCCCTGTTCCCGCCCAGACTGGATGCTCTACCCCAAAAGCCCTGAGGTGGCTTGGCAGGAGGGAAGCTCTTACTGGCTAGGGCTCCCGCCAAGCCACACCTGCCCCACCGCTCCTGAGCTCAGATCTGTCCTGGCTTGTACCTGCCACATGTAGGCTTGGGGAAGCGCTGTTTTAGCAGCTGGTGAGCAGAGGGCCCTTATCCTTGAGAATGTTAGGGGAAGAGGGCATGTGACTCATTCATTGTGCTTGGGTGGGTAGAACCTGCAGCCAGGGGAGGGCCAGACCAAGCCCAAAGAGATTTTCAGCCCTAAAGGCAGGCTGGCCCCACTCCAGGTAAGGACTCAAGTGAGTCACACTTCCAATAGTCACCTGAGGCTGGGCACAGATGTCCTTTAACTAGGGTGGGACAGCCAAAAGTTGCATTGCTCTTGGCTCTAGCTGTCCCCTGTACAGAGCTGGGCTTGCTCCTTATCTGCGATGCTTCTAAGAGCCACGTGGCTGAAAGGACAAGGGAACACTCCTCCCACCATATCAGGACCCAGGGAAGGAGAGAAACTGCTGAGTGGCAGGTTGGGGATTAATAAGCAGCATATGCACCATTGGGGCAGGGTCCTAAGGTCTCTGGAGAAGGGGGTTGTTCCCTCCATTCTGAGGACCCAGGGGAGTGAGCGGCCCTTGAACTCTTCGAGCCTGGGGTGGGAAAGGGCCCCTGATGGTCTTAGTGGGGCACAGGAGGGGACAGGGATGTGGGTAGGACTGCAGAGAGGGGGAGTGGGGTGAAAGGAAGAGAATGGGCAGGCCAAAGGCTAATGGAAAACCCATGATTTGCAGCTGGTTTGGCAATAGAGCTAAGGAGCCAAGGTTGGAGGTTGCCCCAATGGGGCAAGTGTGGGGGCCATTGTGGCTCGAATCTGTCAGGGAGGGGCCCCCCAACGACTCGAGACATTCTGAGACCCTGGCACCCATCCCTGCAGTGCTAGGGAGGGAGAGGCAGCTGGGCTTGGCTGGGTGGTGGGGGATGGGGACTTAGTGGGGGACGGGGCCACAGCGGTGTACCAGCCTCTGTCTCCAGGCTGAACCCCTCCCAACGCTGCTCAGTTCACAGGGTTACTTACTGAGTCCTCACCGAGTGAGGGGGTGGCCCACCCTCTTCCTTGCTTAGTGCCTCAGCCTGTAGAACACAGAACACCGGGTTCTAATTCTGACCACTGGGAGAGCTTAGGTAAGTTTTTTACCCTCTCTGAATCTTAATTACCTTACCTGGAAAACAAAATACCTACCTCTTAGGGGTGCTGGGAGGATTAAATGAGAGGGTGGATGTGAAGTTCCTGGCACTGACAATGTCGGGTTCTCTGGCACATAGAAGGTGCTCCACCAAAGTCAATTTCTCGGGGATGATCCTGAGCAAGAGGTGGGGCAGGCAGCTCCCCCATATCCTCTCCTTCATGTATCCCCGCACTTGGAGTCAGCTGGACCCCAGCCGGCTGGCCTGACTCCAGGCTGGGCCCTGAGAGCCCAGTATCTAAGGACAGAACCACCCCTCCCACTCCAGGCTCCCAGCCCTTTCTGGCTCACAGTAAGTGATGGCAAAATGCTTTCTAGAATTTTCTAGATGTTAACATGCTTAATGTAAGTACTTTGCCATTAGAAACCATATTTCTGTTTCCACAAATCTAAAACTCTGTTGTATACACAGTGGGTCATGGGAAATAAGTATTTAATGTATGTAAATGAGAAAATAAACTTGGGCTATTTGTGTATCATTTAAATTGAAGGACCAGGGAAATGGAATAAGTTATATTTTCCATATTTTATTTATTGCATATTTATTTTCATAGTAAATTATGAATGGCATACGTCTACTAAATATTTTTCTTAAATTCTCTTGGAAAAGATAAGTTTTTCTGAAGTTGTAGGACATGTTGTTAGGTATATACTCGTAGTAGTACATTTGTCAATTGGTTGAAGGCCTTGTGGCCCCCAGAAATCCTAGAGATCCCCAGGAGTTGGGGAGGCCCGAGAGAGCCTCTCCCGATCTCATGGGACACAGCCTGGCTTTCTGGGAGGATGGAGGAATAGCACATTCCTCCTGAAATAATCGTCCTGGAGCTATTTCCAAAGGCTCTTAGTGCCAAGGCCAGAAATGGCCAGTGATCTGGATGTCTGGGTACCTTCAGGACAACGGCAGAGACGTCCAGCCCTCTCTCTGGCCGCTTGCCCAGCCCCCAGCCCAGATCAGAACCAGGCTTGGCTGAGGCCCCACGAAGGAACTGTTGACACCACTTCCCTGGTCCACTGAGTTCCCCCAGGCTCCTCTTCCTCCTTAGGATGGGTGCAGGGTGGGGGGGTTCTGATCCCTCCTCTGGCTCCAGGTTTCAGTGAGATAGCCACGCCACCCCAGGCAAAATGTCCTTCACTCTCAGTGACTGTGGGCTGGGAGGGTGTAACTTGGATCTTGTCATTAGGAAACATCAGATAAACCCAAATTTGAGAACATTCTCCCAAACAACTTGCCTGCACCCTTCAAAGATCCCAATGTCAGAAAAGACACACTGAGGAACTTCAGGTTGAAGGAAACCAGAGACCTGAGAACTAAAGGCAATGCCTGATCTTGAATTGGATCCTGGATCGGAGAAAGAGTTGCCATGAAGAACATCTGAGGAACAATTGGTGGAATTTGAATACGGACTGTATATTAGACAATAGTACTGACTGGATCAATGTTAAATATCCGGTATTTGGTAATTGTAGTGTGGATATGTAAGAAAATGGCCTTGTTCTCCCACTATGTAGGGGATACATGCTGAAGTACTCAGGAGTAAAAGATGCTACTGTCTGCAGCTTACTCTTAAAATAATAATAATCGGGGTGTGTGTGTGTGTGTAATGACCGATGTGGCAAAAGTGTTAATAATTAGTGGATTTGTATGAAGACTGTATGGAAGTTCATTGTCATGTAAGTTTTCAATAAGTTGAAAATTTTTCAAAATAAAAAAAAACTGTATTTCCAATATTAGGGAAGGAAATGATGGAGGGAAGCTTTTCCTGGCAAACAAAACACCGTGAGAACTCAAAAGGGGGATTTTGTTCGTTTATTCAACAAATATGTACTGGATGCCCCCTATGGCCCAGGCCTCGGCAAGGGGCATGGAGGTTCTGAAAGGAGTTGAGATTTGTTCCCTGAAGAATCCTCAGACTCTAGCTGGAGCTCCCTGCGTAGTAGGCACTCAATATCGAATTGTTGAGTGCATGAGGAAGAGGTGAGAAGGGAGGAAAGAAGATGCTGTTATGGCCTAGGAATGGGTTACTCACAGGGACAGTACTTCAGGGTGTCTGAATAAATGTTTGCTGACCCAATGAGAAAAGGCAAGGAACTGATGCTGCCCACAGCCTACGGGAGTTATGTTAGACCCCGCGTACAACTTCCTGACTCTCAGCATAATTAAACACTTAGAAAAACAACAAGGAATGCTGGAAATCATCCACTTCAGCCTCGCTTTAAAAATAGGGCCCATCTGTCCTGGAAGGCTTAACGTGGTGCTGGCCGTGCGGCAGGGGCCTGACCAGGATGACCCTGGAGGCCCCTCCCAGCTCTAGGATTCCGTGAGTCTATGACATGGCCAGCAGTCTGGAGTGGCGACATGAGGGTATGCCCAGTGGAGAGCAAGAGGAGGCCCAAGTCATCTACCTCGAAAGACAGAGTGAGAGGGGGAGAGGTCCCTTACGGCCGTGGGGCCCAGCCAGCCAGGAAGGGAAGGGTGGGGCCCTCAGTCACCTCCAATATTTCCAGAAGAGGAGATGGGGTGGGGTTGGACCAGGGAGGGAAGAGGCAAGGGTCTGGACATTCCACGCGATTCAGACCCAAAGGACAAGGGCAGCTGAGGGGCCACGGGCTGGGAGAGGAGCCGGCAGCTGTTTTCTGTGTAGGACAGGCTTAAATAGTGCTCTGTTCTCAGTAGGCAGAAGTGGAAAATTAGCATCAAGCTGGCAGTACTGGGGGAGAGCAATCAGAGCCTTCCTTCTGGTGGCGGGGGAGCATACTGGGGGACTCAGGGAGAGGGAGGGGAGGCCTACACTGCCCTTGGCTGCGCCTGTCAGGCCCAGGAACACAAGGTGGGGTGCCCATCTCTTTGGCCCGGTCAGGACTTAGTCCCTGTGAAGTGGCCACTTTTGGACCAGAAGGGGTAGGAGTCCCAATACCCACTCCCCTTGGTAGGGTGGATGAGGAGACCCCCTACTATCAGAGAAGATCAAGGCTAAATATCCCAAAGGTTCTAATCTCACAAGTCCAGTCCCACTATTAAACTTTTCATATCACCTGCCTCCCACCATCTGGGGTACCTAAAGTCAGGATCAACTTAGTTACAGGGTTAGCAAGCGCCCCTCTCCATCTGGTTCTACCCATTGTGCCCCCATCCTTGCAGGCAGAGCAGGTGAGGTGAGGAGTCTTCCTCAGTAGACTGTGAGAGGGCCCAAGTCACTCCAACAACATAGCATTGTCTTTCAGGGGTCATCCAACACACCCAAGATAGTACTTTGTCCCCACCACTAACAAGCTGTGTGATTTGAGGCAAATCACGTCACCTCCCTGAGTCTCAGTTTTACCGTCTGTCAACTAGGAATAGAATATTAACTACTACCTTGCTTTGTATTGAGAATTACACGTGAGACACAAGCAAAAGGATGAGCTCAGAGAGAATACACGTAGTATTGCGTCACTTCTAAGACACGTGTTTTTAGTATCGGGGTACATTGTGTAATTGATGATTAGCTGTTTGGTGTTACCTCAAAAGAAAGTGTGTCTCAGTGCTTGGAATTTCACCATTAGAGATTCAGTCCTTGGTCTCTGTGGTCTTCTGGAACCCTTGCTTAAAGGGCAAATGGGAGCTAGATTTAAAGAACAAGAGAGACTGTCCCACTTTTACTGAGGGGGTTCTCTGGCCTCGGTCATTCTCAGAAATCTTGCTTTTCTGCCCATCTTTTGCACTTCTTTGTGCTTTTTGAAGAACAGCTGTCTGTTTTGCAGTTTGAAAATCCCTGGGAGTAAGAGGAAGAAGGGGAGAGGGAGACAAGTGGTGTTGGCTCTGTGGAGGCAGAGGGAACACCTGGAGAGAAATCCTGGAGGGAGGTGGCAGGGAGCCAAGGAAAGCTGACCCAACTCTCTCCTTACTAGGCCCAGGTACCCAGACTCCAGGTGAGCTCACAGCAGGTCAGTGCCACGAAACTTTATCCGCCCAGCCTGGACAATGTCTAGACGCCAGGTGAACCGTTCCAACACTTACAGTCACTTGAACCATCCCAACCTTGTGTCCTTTCCGACCCGAACTCCAGGCTGGTCCCAGTGCCCCAATGTGACTGGAGCGAACAGCCTTAAGCGCCTCCACCCCCTGAATGGCTTGAAGTTCAGTGGCTGCAGCAGGCCTTCGGAGCAGTCCAAGATCCCCAGCTGCCCCAAACTTCCTATGAGGAGAATCTACACGGGCCAGCCGTGCAACACCAAGTGTGCAGAGACAAGGCATCTGGCGAACCGCCCCAAGGTGGCCCAAAAGCTCTCGGGTCGTGGCAGACCCCACTGCCTGCTCTGCACAGATCGTCCCTCGGACCCCGCTAGCCCCACCTTCCTGGACCACCTCATCAAAGGCATCAACTACCTTGACAGATCCACCGATGCCTTTTACACCCACTGCCCCAAAGCACTAAGCCTGCCAAGGCTTGCAGCCAACTACCTAGAACGCGCTGCCAACTCCATCCACCTGAACCACCCACACCACTCCTCCCCCCACGGTTACTTCAACACCAGCGCCAGCACGGTGCCGTCCACCAGGAGAGTCAATGCTCTGAAGTGTGTGAGTGATTCCATCAACACGAGTTGCCCACAGCGGCTTCAAAGCCGGAACCTCACTACAATGCTGCTGCAGAGGCCGGGGGTCAAGTTGCCTGAACTCCCTTTGTTTCGCAACAGGATCTTGGGCCATCTGCCCAAGTTCTGGGAAACAATCCGCTCAGGCTGGGGAGCCCCCGAGCCCATGTCTAAACCCTGTAGCTGGTGGTGACATTGACACCGACCGCGAAATGGACACATGTCTGTCAGGCTGCAGTTGTGGAAAATAAATCGTCTGTGGCAAAATGCCCCTTTCAAGGCTCCGTTAAGGGGAAGCTGCCGTTTAGATTAGGGGTTATGAATTCGAGGACCTACAAGGGTAGGCAGTTAAAAATGAGTGGGTGATTTACTTAGGGTGGTCCTAGGGAATGGTGGAGACTGTGTCTGAGTGGAGAGGGAATACCTGGTCTAAACCTAGCTCTCAAATGGGTTGTTGCCTTTGCAAGAAAACCAAGAATCTGAGTTTTATATGTTAGCATCAAATTCAAAATGGCTTAATGCTCTGTGGGTTGAACAAAAGTACTTGCTAGCTGAATGTGAAGCCCAGAGGTTTCAGTTTGGAATCTCTGGGTTTTATCTTGAAGGGATCACTGGGGAGGTTCCTAGCCTCCCTTAGCCTCAGTTTCCCCACATGAAGAATTAGGCTGGCTGTGTATATCCAATCCCCTTCCATATTCTTCTTTTTTCAGAATTGTGGTTGATTTTAGCACGTCATCATTACTACGTGGCAGGCACTGTTCCAAGGGCTTTACACATATTTATTCTTTTAAACATATGGTTTTGATGACTGGGGACTAGAGTGGACCTAGAGAAAATTTTACGAGGCCAGTGTGTTGGAACAGGCAACCAGAGATAATGGCAGGTGGAAGGATGGTCCTTCCTGGGAAATCTCTGAAAAGAATGGTTCTGTCCAAGCCAGGTGACGGCTGGAGGGCCAAAATGAGGTGGTCTCACACTTCTTGCTGGGGATATCTGGGAAAATGTTCACTGGACCATCAAGGGCTCCTACCCTTCAGACTCAACTGATTCGCGTACTGAGACATGAAGCCGCACAAGGCACCCAGGTATTCACTGTCCTGCTGGCGAGTGACGCTGGAGACCTGCATTCCAGCCTAGTTCTGCCACTCTCCTTCCCTGAGACCTTGGGTGTATCATTTCCCCTCTCGAGGCCTGCTTCCCCTTCTGTAACGTGCGCGGGGTTGCTTTGCTGATCTTTAAGGGCCCTAGAGTCTGGTATTTCTGAGTTTCTCCTTCTGATCCCAAGCCTGGCCTGGAGCCTCCTGAGCTGAAAACTGAGAGTGGCCCCGTCTCTCCAAGAATTCAGGCCTCTTGAGTCCTGAGTCATCTTCCTAGGGGCCATTTCAGGCCCCAGGGTCCACTTCTGTGTGGCTCTGAACTTCAAGCCTAGTCCCTTCTTGCAGGAGTTTTCCTGTCTCCTTGGAAATATGAGGACCAATAGCAGCTCAGAATGAGGAAAGTGGCTGACATTGAAATAATGCAGAATCTGGAGGTTTACAAGGTTCCAAGGCTCTTGGAGGAGGTGGCCTGCTGTGGCCTGGCAGAGAAGGCTACAGACTTGAATATCCCTACCATGAGACCATGAGATCACCACGTGATCCTAGGGTCCTAGGGTAGGAGGAAGAAAGGGGGCACTGAACCTCTAGCTCATTGAATTCACCCCCACTTCCATTCCGTCTCTTGAAGACAAGGGAGAGCCTCCTTGGGACCAAAGCTCAGCAGTTCAGTACCTTCCTTTCTTTCTTTCTGGCATCCTTTCCCTCCCCAGGGAGACTGACTTTTTCTGAGGGGTCCTCAGCCCCCCCAGTGACCCACTCCCATGGTGACCATTCACAGCACTACAGCTTGTTAGAGTCCATCTGGGCCCAGCTCAAGAGGTACTTCAAGAGTGTCCTGATTCTCAAATTCCCTATCTGGCTGCTCAAAGCCACCCCCTTCCTGTGCTAAGTCCATGTTTGCCTAAGAAGTGTCCCTGACTCTCTCGGAGATGCCTACCTCAAAAATGGTCCAATTCCCCCTAATCAGAGTGTAAGACCCTTGCCTAGAACACTGCTCTTGAGGTCTCCAGTATCTAGCCCAGCTCTGGCTCACAATCGAGGCTCAGTTATATTGATGTTGATTACTGGGCCTTGTGCCCAGTGGGTGCTCAGAAATGGTAACTACTATTATCTTAAGAATAATTACAGTATCTTGCCTGCAATGCATTTTCAATAACTGATAATAATGATGAGAGCAGCATTTATTAAGCGCTTCACCATACCCCAGGCATTAAGTGCTTTGTATGTATTTAGTCATTTAGTCCTCATACTAATCTTTTAAGGAAGGCACTCTTGTCCCTATTGTACAGATGAGGAAACCAAGGCACAGAGATGTCAGGTGTAAATGATATGATAAAGGTGGTTACAATGCATAGAACACAGCAGCTCGTCAAAAAGTGGTTGGCATTGTCATTATAGAGTACTTAGTGCTTAGTAGGTGCTCAATAATAATAATAATAATCTTTATGATTACATCTTGGAAGTAGAAGGTGCTCCACAAATGCACACTGTGGGTGCCCAAAGAATGGTAGGTGTCATCACAGAGCTCAGTACATAGTAGGTACTCAAATCGAGTTTGACCATTGGTTAGGGATTGGATTGTACCCTAAGGGGACAGGATCTCTGAGCTGGGCCCAACTGCCACTCAGGATAAATACTCACTGCTCACGAGTCTCATCTACCAATCACCCAGTCCAAGTCCAGAGAAAATAAGGCTCTTAGCTAGAGAAGGCCCTCTGCTCTGTGTAGTCATGTGGGGGCCACAGGAAGTCCCAATATCCACTGTTCAAGCCATGCATCTGCAGGGTCCGTGTAAACAGGAAGCAGCGTGCTGGCTGCAGAACAATACCACGGCCTGCTGTGCTGTCCATCTCATACACAGAAGCTGCCTAGGTGTCCCCGAAGCTGGGGGTGCCTGGGGAAAGTCCTTCACGCTTCCAGAATTACATCATCATCATTTATTGAGCATCCACACCATGTGCCAGGCATGCCGCTAAGGCCTGAAGCATAGCCTCTCAGCCCTATGCTCCCTGTGAGGCTAAGTTTTAGTAACCCATTTTGTAGATGGGAAAACTGAGACTCAGAGAAAGTGACATGCCCAAGCTCCTACAGCTGGTAATTAGCTGAGTTGGGATTCTAACCCAGGCCTCTGACCCCTAGCCAATGCCCTTTCTATCCAAAGTGCAGTTTCTTTCTTAGTATTTATTGAATGGATTTTAAGAGAAAGAGGTGTATATATTGGCCTCTAAAATATACAATAAATTAGATCAAGTAAAGATGGTGTTTAACCCTGGGGGTTTGGGCTGCCCCCAACACCAGTCTTCTGAGCAGGGCAGTGCTAACCTGGAACACGCCCTTTCTAGAAACGAGAAAACGGAGGGAGAAAATTCCTCAGAGTTCACCTGTAGTCTCAATTGCCCAATCCACTGGTCCCTGCATCATTTGGAAACATTGGGTATATAGGTGTATGATATTAGAAATATTTTTGTATATTTAAAAAAATGTGATGTGGTCCTTTTCAAACAGATAATTTGATATCACTAGTCTATGACCCTAAAAAATAAAAACAGCTTTTTGTATGGCCAAGGTACGTGTTTGAGAGACATACTCACCCAATTCCTGACCCTTTCTCTACCACTAACCTTTCCTTATCCTGACACTAACCCTCTAAGCCTTAGCCCACCCCGCCCCTCACCCCCTCCCTGAGGCCCACTTTATCCCTAACTGTCTTTTCTATCTACACAGGACTGTCCTGCTTGCTCTATATAAAAACATAAGACTAGGAATGGGGGACACCCTTCTCCCCAGTTTCATCCACGCTGCCCTCTTCTAAGTTGAAATCTCAGGAAAGGGAACGAGCCCCCCGACATGTGCTGTGGCTGAGTTGGTACCACCATTTTTGGCAAAAGCCTCTTTACAACCTCCTGGGCCCCTCCCAACAAGGCAGGAATTTCTCCCGAACAATTGAACAAAGCCGGGAACTCAGACTGAGAAGGCACAGGACATTCCAAAAGGATTTCTCTCAAGCTCCAAAAGACATGTGGGAACACTGCAGAAGGTTTGTAGCATAGCAAAGAAAAGCATGAAAGGGACGGAAAATCTGCGCAGTAGGAAGGGCAGTGCAGACTGGAGGAAGGAACAAGGGGCCAGGGTCAGGAGCCCTGGGTAGGAGGCCTGCCTCTGCCACTCGTGACCCTGCCAAGGCCATTCCACCTCTCCGGCCTCAGATTTGAGGTCCTTAAAATCTGAGGTTGCTGCAAAAGGAAACACATGGATGCACACATATGTGATCATAGCAAAGCTTTATTCATCACAATGACCTGGAAAGAGCCCAAATAGCCAACAAATAAGATAGGGTTAATGAATGATGATGTGTTGAGGAGACACAATACCACATAATTATAAGAAATATGATGTGCAAAGTCAAGATGGGTTTTATTCAAAGTAGCCGCCCTGCAAATTGCTAACAGTTACCATCTGTAATGAAGAGTTTGGGCCAAAATGTAAATCTGTGTGTTGCTTCCAAAATGGACCAAGTATTACAGGAAAAAAAGTGTCAGCTAAACTAAACAGAGTGCTTACTGATACAGTT
Source organism: Rhinolophus ferrumequinum (assembly GCF_004115265.2). Lineage (NCBI taxonomy): Eukaryota > Metazoa > Chordata > Mammalia > Chiroptera > Rhinolophidae > Rhinolophus > Rhinolophus ferrumequinum. The sequence goes on along the minus strand of NC_046292.1, from coordinate 14,849,043 downwards.
GGTTTCCACTCTGAGCAAGCCTCTTATCTCATCTCAGACTGGTAATAAACAGTTTGGGGACTGGCACTGATCCACAGAGCCATTTTTAAGTAGCCCTGGTCTTAAGTAGCCCTGCATTTATGAAAAGAATGTTAAGCGAGAAAAGCAAGACATGAAATCATATGCATACAAGGATCACAGGAGGTAAAATGCACATGTGTACAGTGACGAAGGAAGGGAAATGAACATTTATTGAGCTCCGGCTACAGGTCCTACACAGAAGTCGTCCTTAGCTGAAGCAGGGGTGTGTGGGCAGGAATGTGAGGGGGCACGTGGAGATCATAAGAATTCAAGTCTGGCTGGAGGGGAGCAGTGGGGGTCAGGGAGCACGAGTGACAAATTCAAATTATTGAAACCATTTATAGTCAGCTCGGGAGCGAGGCTCTGGAGCAGTATTTGCAAAGCGTGTGATGAGAAACACCAGTCTTGGGAGATGTTAAAAGATTTTTCTGTATCTTGAATATATTGAGGAGTGCTGGATTAAATAGAGCTGGACTGGAGACCGTACTAGAGGTCTGCTCAGAAATGTCCCTGTGTCGGTGTCTCTTGAGATGACCACGTTGTGGGAAAGAGGACAGAATTCCCAAACTTCTTGACCAGGGAACCCCCTTTTCAAGGAGCATCTCAGAGGGCAGGTGATCCATGAGGCACAGAGTGGGACCCAAGGCAGGAGCTCAGCAAGAAAATGATTGATTTAAAAAAAAAAAAAGTGATTGATAATGATGAGAGGAGGTGGGGAGATATCACGAGGGGACAGAGGGCCAAATCCCAAGCCATTTTCAGAAGAGTCACACTCCTGCCTGGGCAGAGTTGAGGACAACCCAGGAAGGCGCAGAATTGGGAATGGTTGAGAACATGGGTCTAGAGTCAAACATGGGCATGAAGCCTGGCTCGACCACATACTGACGGACTGTGTGACTTTGGCGGGCCACTTCATCCCCTGGGCCTCACTTTCCTTGTCTGGAATGGGGCAGTAATAACATACACTCACTTGTCTACAATCCCAGGACTGTGGTCGTGATCAGATGACATTCAATGTTGATCAAATGGTGAGGGAAGTTTATCTTTGCCCCAAGTACAAACCAGAAAAGGGACGTTTATGCCTTATGACATGGCTGAATCAACTTGCTCTTTCATTCAAGTAAAATTATTCAAGTGCCAACTCCGTGCCAGGCACTGTGCTCTTCAAAGGGAATATAGTTAGGAACAAGACAGAAACCAGACAGTCGTGCCCCCTGCCTTCATTAGGCCTCATAATATTAAATGAGGCAATTGTCAAATCATTGCAATTGTCAAAAATGTTAAGAGAGAGAAGCATGGAGGAGGCGGGTTGTAGCAGGAGGCGTGATCTAGTCTGGAAGGTCGGGGAAGGCTTCTATGGAGACATGATGATGTTTGAGCTGAATCCTAAAAGAGAGTAGGGTGAAGGAGGGGTGGGTGTTGGGTGAAAAAAGCACTCAGCCATGCTGGGGGAGGGATGTGGCTGGAGAAATGGGCAGGACTATACCTTGTCAGGCCCTGCGGGTCTTCTACCCTCCAAGGGAAGTTTTAGAAGTTTACTGCCTGCTTAGCACTGTGTCCTCTCTCTTCTCCCTTCTCTTCTCCATGTCATCTCCTTGTTTTATTTCCCATCCCCACTCCCTCTCAATAACCAATTTCCTGTTCCACATTCTTACCCAAGGACAGATCCTACCCTGCCAGCATCTATTTTCCCGCACAGGCATTGGAACCCTTGTGCAACATAAATGTTTACTTTCATTATTGAATAAATGCAGGGCCACAGCTAGTCCATACAGTGCCTTTGCTCTGTTAGCAAAAGGTACCCCACCCCCCGACGCCCTCCCGGGCCCACTTGGTTTCATTCCCTTGTTGAGTGAACAGCCTGTCCAACCGTCCACTGTCGCAATGAACAAATGAATGAATGAATGAATGAATGAATGAATGAAGAAATATGAAATAATGAGACACTCAGAGGCAGAGAAAAGATTTGGAGTAAGAGTGGAAGCCAGGAGAATTGGAGTCCTGTCCATTTTGGAGCAGCAGACAAGTGACCCACAAACTCTGGCTACTGGTTCCAGAAGGTCCCCAACTCCTGCTTCTCAGAAGTAAGAATGTTTGGGTAGAGCCAAACTCTTGTAGCCTCTCCTTATCTAAGGAACCTTGTGCAAGACTTGAGTTGTTTCTTTCCCAAAGAATGTGACGAGTATCCTGAGCTAAGAGTACGTACAATGCGAATATAGGCGCCTCCCAGACTCAGCAAAGCCCAGAAACCCTGCCTCTGCTCCTCTTCTAAGCCTTATGAGGAGATAGGCAGGCCCTAGACAAAGCAACTTGAGAACATTTACTAAAGATATCAAGGACTGCAAAATAAAACACAGCCGGCCAAATCCCTTAGTGGGAGATGATGCAGAATAAATAGGTGTATGACCAGTTCTCAGGGTGGGTGGGGTTACTCTGGAAGACTTTCTAGACAGGCCATATTTTCCTGCCCTCGTGTCAGCCCAGTTCCTTCCAGTTTCCAGTCAGCTTTACCGTGTCTTTCCCCAACCTCTTTTCAGAAGCAGGACTTATAGCTTGGATTTAGTCTTAACCAAAAATCTACAAAGGGTTACTTGTTTCTCTTTTCCCTTTGCTCATGGGCAAATCATCCAAGAAGCCAAAGTTCTGGAACTTAAAGGGCCAGAGGTAAGGAACAGAACTAAGGCAGCTCACAAAATGCGATTTGTCATGGATGCTGACCCTCAAGGCCTTGGAGAAATCCTGGCCACCTGCCAACTCTGAAGTCAGTGTTTTAGCCTGCCTTCTTCATCAGACAGGGAGTTCTCAAATGCAAGGCTATATTCCTCCATCAGATGGAGATCCTTGGGGTGGGGCTTGCATCTGGCCTTCAGAGTAGGAGCAACACATTGGGTACAGAAGCTGCTCCTCCATCAGACTGGAACCCCCTGAGGGCAGAGTGTGTTTCCCTCCTCAGATTAGTAGCTCACCCAAACACAGTAGTAAGCTGCTTATTTAGTGATTACCCTATGCCTGAAACTGTTCTTTTTAAACAATATATTAATTCATTTTAATCTTCATAACACCACTATGAGGGAGGTCTTAGCATTATTCTCCTTTTCTAGATGATAAGATTGAGAGGTTGAATAATTTGTTCATGATTGCACAGCATGGTGGTGGAGGCAGGATTCTCCATCAGACTGAAAACAACATGAGGACAGGGACGATATCCTCCCCCTTTCCTCCATCAGATTAGGGGTTCACAGAAGGCCAAGATCTGGCGTCTGTCCTCTGTTCACCCCATCTCCCTGTCTGGCGCAGAAACAGACCTTATTCTGTGCTGTGCCTGGCATCTGGATTGGGGTCAGAGAGGTGGCTAAACGACCGCGGATGTAATTTCTCCCTTTACAGCTCTGAGCTGGTCCCTTAGAAAGATGCCCCACAAGGTGGAGAACCCCATCTTTTGGAGATAGGCATCTATCTGGGATGGGAGTCAGGATGCCAGCGTTTTCTCTATGCCTGGATGGGAGGCGCCAGAGTACCTGCGGGACTGCCGGCTGCTATCACAGGGAACATACCTTCCGGAGGCAGGCCTGATGCCGCCCAGTTAGCTGGACATTTCCTTCTGTCCACAGCTCACCTCACTCCTGGCTGAAAATCCAGCCATGAGTCTCTGGAACCTAGCAACTGTCGAGGAAACAATGGAAACTTCAGTTTTTATTCTCCTCCCTCTATCATTACTCAAAAGGTTTTCCTCTAAGACACACACACACACACCACACACACACACACACACACACACACACACACGTTTTTTTCTCCACCCATCTGCCTGGGCTGCCTAGAAATTTTCAGGCAGAAAGGAGCCCTGGGCCGGCCCGGTGGCTCAGGCGGTTGGAGCTCTGTGCTCCGTGCTCCAAACGCCGAAGGCTGCCAGTTCGATTCCCACATGGTCCAGTGCCAGATGACTCAGTTGGTTGGAGTGCGTCCTCTCAACAACAAGGTTACCGGTTCGACTCCTACAAGGGATGGTGGGCTGCACCCCCTACAACTAACAACAGGCAACTGGACCTGGAGCTGAGCTGCGCCCTCCACAATTAAGATTGAAAAAAGGACAACAACTTGACTTGGAAAAGTCCTGGAAGTACACACTGTTCCCCAATAAAGTCCTGTTCCCCTTCCCCAAATTAAAAAAAAAAAAAGAAAGAAGAAAAATAAGAAAGGAGCTCTAAGCGTAGGCGGTAGGGAGGCCTGATGGTGTGGCCATGTGTGCTGTCTGCGGGTCTGTGTCAGACGTGGATCATCCGGGACTGTGATTTACTGTCCAAGCATCTGTGATTGGGGCTTTGGCAAGGTTTGTCGGTGTCTGGGTCTGGGTGTGTATGTCTCTGGCACTGGGGCTGTGATTTATGTGAATCAAAATTGGTCTGTGAGTATCTGGAAAATGGTGTGTGTAGGGGGCAATTCAGTTCAGTATGGTGTGCCCACTGTAAGTCATTGTGGTTAGTGTGCAAGAAAATGTAAAAAATACAGGCCAATGTATATGTGAGAAAATTATGTTGGCCTGTGTGTGAACTGAGCACCTGTGAGGAATTTTTGTGTGAAAACATGTCCTTATTCTTCGTGTCTTGGGATTCACATATGTGAGTCTGTGTAAAAATGTGAATATGAATGTAAGTGGTTGTGTGTGTGCGTGTGTGTAAGTTGTGTCTGCTGTGTCACCTGCAGAGGTGAAAGTTTTGAAGAGATAAAGTGTTCTTTTGAGTCTGTGAAGACAATTAGCGTATGAAAATTGGGTACCAGAGTGAGAAAGTGTGCTGAGTGTTCACAAGTAGCGGATGAAAGTGTTAGTGCCTGAAAGTTGCAAGTGTGAAAGTGTCCTGTGAGCCAAAGTTGGCATGTGTGTGCACGTGTACAGGCGCCTGTGTGAAAGGTGCCTACATATGTGACCGCTTGGAATTCTGGAGAGTCCTTGAGAGTTGCCCGTGGGAGGAGTTACGTTTGTGGAATGTGACAGCGTGTGAAGCTGTTTTAGGGGTCTGAGAGTCAGTGGTAGCGTGCGGGAGCGGCGTGAGCGTGGAGGGAACGCGAGTCCTGCACGCAGGACTCCAGCCCCCGTCCCATCCCTGACTCCAGGCCGGGTTTGGCGGGGAGCCGGGCCGGGCCGCGGCCCGCGCGGAGGGGGCTGTGGGGCCCAGACAAAGGCCCAGTTGGCTGCCCCGCCAGCTAGGGCGAGCGGCGCCCGCGGTCCGGGGGCGGGGCCTGGCGCCCCGGGCGGGGCGGTTCGAGGGCGGGGCCTGGCGCCCGGGGGCGGGGCGGGCGGCCGCGGGGGCGGGGCGGGCGGCTGGAGCGGTGGGGGTGGTGGGAGCGGGCCGTGCAGTCCCCAGGACTCCGCAGGCTGGCCAGCGGGCGGCTGCTGGCGGGCGCCGAGCGAGCGAGTGAGCAGAGCGGGCCGGGCCATGGGACGGCGGGCGGCGGGCGCGCTGCTGCTGGCGCTGCTGCTGCACGGGCTGCTGCTCGCGGTGAGTGTGCGGGGTGGAGGGGCAGGGGCCGCCCCGAGCCCTGCTCGCCGCGCCCGCCAACTTGGCGGGGGCGCCGAGGCTGCGCGGTTGGGACTCTCGTTCGGGACGGCGGCGCCTGCCAGGGACCCTGGGCAGGCACGGGCCGGTACCACCCTCCGCCGTGGGGCTGTCCGGTGGAGCGCCCAGGGAACGCTGTGTGGGGCCAGGGGCGGGGCCGGCCCGCATGGGAGCCCTTGGGTCGCCGGGCCACGTTGCCGAGTCTCCGTGTCGCTCTAGGCATGGCTCGGCCTGCTATTCGTGGGGACCAGGCAGAGAAACTTCGAGCAGGATGAGAACTTGGCAGGGTGAGGGAGAGCACCCCTTTCGATGACACCTTAGGAAAGAGGCACTCAGTGTTGATGGAGACCCTATCAGTCCTCACTGGAACTTTACCACGCCGTCTGTCCCGTTGGGGACCTAGTAACCAGGCAGGCACAAGTAAAGAGCCGTTCAGAACACAGCTGAGGCTTGTGTGGAAAGGCTTATGTGGAACACCCTGGGAGCCTGGGGTACAACAGCCCAGCGCTTGAATCAATCCCTGCTCTTCCATGCGTCGCTTTGTGACCTGGGGCAAACTAGTTAACTCTCTGAGATCACCCTGCGTGCCTAAAGGCAACTCAAAATACTGGCCTCCAAATGTATGGCCGAGGGTGGTTGTTAGGACTGGATGGAATGCGCAGGAAAGTGCCTGGTGCAGGGCCTGCTATGGGGTGGATAGGAGGTGAATCTGCTTCCCCAGCTTTCCTCTTCACCGGTCTTCAAGGTGCAGGAGAGACCTGCCCCTACAGCCCAGTCTCCTGCTCTGAGCTTGGATGGGCCCCTGCAGAGAAAGAGAGAATACTTGTCTGGGAGAGGCTCTGAGGACCTGAGTGAACTCCAGGAGGGTGGGGCTGGGTCAGTGGGCAGGGATCTGGTGGCAGATGTGGGTGGGGGCACATCTGGAGAGCTGGGTCTGCTGTGGTGAACCACAGAACCACCCCCACCCTCTTTGAGGTGGTCTGAGACTGTCCCTGTCCCTGCCTCCCTGTTCTCAGAGCCAAGAGAAGGACTTTTCTAAGCAGGCCAGTGTTTACCCAGTGACTGATACCCTGTCCTCACCTTGCTGGCTCCCTCTCACCTCTGCCCTCCTGAGTCACTTGGTAACCCCCACCCCAGACCTGACCCCTCACCTCTCTAGCCCCACCCACCCAGCACCTCTCCTATCACCCCCTCCCATCTGGGCAGCTTCCTTAATCCTCTGTCTGAGCCTCTCTCCCCAACACATCTAGGAGGGCCCATCCGGTTGTTCCGCAGTCTTGATCTGTACTTGCAGCGCCACAGCTCCCAACGCTGATCTTCCCTTTTTCTAAAAGTAGGCTCCAACCTAGCAAACAGGCTGACCCTCCTCTTAGCTCTGCCCCCTGAAGATGGTGTCCTGGGTGTCTGGGTTCTACAGTGCTGGAGTAGGAAGTTGGTGGAACTGTTTGCTATGTGCAGGAGGAATTTCTCCAGTCATCTCATTCACTTGTTCATTCAACACATCTTCATTGATCAGCATTCCATGACAGTCGGCAGGAGTTCAGGGTTCATTCATTCTCATTGGACAGATATTTGCAAAGCACCTACTTAGCAACATGGTGCTAAGGGCTGGGGTTTATAGGTGAGCAAGATCAGGCCCTGTCTGTGCTTTCCCAGAACTGAGATCAGTAAATAGGCAGCTCCGATCCTGTGAGATTCTAGTTTCTTCAGCAACCTCACTGAGGTCTTCATTGTCCCACCCCAGGCTGATGGTGGAGGGCTGAAAAGAACTTAGCCTCTGGAGGCTCACAGACCCAAGTTTGAATCCCAGCTCTGTCATTTTCCAGTTCTGTGATCTGGAGCAATTTCCCCTCTCTGAGTCTCAGTTTTCAAATCTGTAAAATGGGGCTAAGAAATTTGTTATAAGTTTTAAATGACATCAGGTTCCTAACCAGTGCCCCAGCAAGCCTTTGGCTCCTTGCCCTCTGCCCTTTATCTCTTCCACTCTTTAGTTCACGTCCATAAGCCAGTATTGAGTAGGTAAGGGTAGGATACAAGAGGAAGAGGATAAGATAGTGCTTAAGGAGACAGGAAACAGCGGTCTGTGATTAAGTGTAGGAGTAATTTCAGTTCAAAGGAGGTGGGGAGGCTTGCAGGAGGAGGGGGCCAGGCCTGGGTGACGCAGGGCTTGCGTTGGCCTGCTGACCCCTTTTCTTCCTGCTGGGGACTTAGCCCTTCCTTTTTTGGGGCCAGCCCTGCCATGAGACAGGAGTCTTGAGGAGGTCATGGTGATTATGGTGTTTTCCAGAGCTGAGGAGGCAAGTCACTGAGATACTTGTTTCCTACCTCAACTGGGTTTCCTCACTGGGGAGCTGTGGGCTGGCGGGAAATGGAGGAGCCTCTCCTTCCCTCAGGGGCAGTGTTACCTCAGCCCTCCCCTTGACATAACTGACTACTTTGCCCACCCCCCCACCGCCCCCTTTGTTCCAGACCTGCTGCTGGAAGTGGGTTGTGAGTGTACCCTGGGGATTTCCGGAGGGAGGGCTGCAGGTCCATCCACAGAAGAAGGCGGAGGCTGGAAGGATCAGAGATGGACCCCTTCCCCCCATGCCCTAGGCCAAGCTCCCTGTGTGTGGGGAGTTGTGGCCCCCGTCAGGCTTGGCCCGGGCCTGTTCTCAGGCTGCGCATAGGCAAGTTGGGATCTGTGGGTCTGAGGCCCTGCCTGGTAGATGGGTAGAAAGAAGGTGGCAGAAGGTGACTGGGTTCAGGGCTTGGAGTGGTGGGCAGGGAGGTCTTGGGGTGCCAGACCAGATGATGACAAAATAATATGGATAGATCATATGTATTGAGAGCCCACTGTCTGCTAGGCACCAAGTTTCTCAACAGACACTCACATGTTCCCCTGCTCAGAACCTTGCCACACTCCCCATGTTCTTCACAGTCAGACCCAAGCCCCTGACTTAATATAGCCCACAAGGCCCTTCAAGATCTGGCCTCCCTGACTCCTTCTCTAATCTCTCCTCCTGCCAGCTTTCCCCTCGCTCGCTCCGTCCAGCTACACTGGTCTTTGTTTTTGAACATGCTGAATACACTTTCACCTTACAGCCTTTGCATCTGTTGTTCCTTTTGCCTAGAACACTTGTCCCGCAAATATCTGTGTGACCCTCTGGCTTCCTTTAGGTCCCTGCCTACTCTGCCCAATATTCGCTGTCCCCTTACACTGCTTTATTTTTTTCTCACCATCACCTGACATGTGTTTACTTGTTTCTCTCTCTCCTCCCCCTCAGTTTAAGGAACAGGACCTTCCATGTTTGTACACTGCTGCTGTGTCTTTAGCACCTGCAGCTAGTAAGTGCTCAGTAAACAGAGCTGTTGACTGCATTAAGCGATAGCTACTAGTCCAGTCCCCTTTCCCTGAGCAGAGGAAATTGAGGTACAGAGAAGTTACTTGCCTAGTGACTTACACACATGCTCGGTGGTACCATGAGCCAGGCTTTTGAAGCTCTCCTCGCCGCTCCCATTTGCTCGTGGCAGCAGACGACATGTTAATCACACTGTGGTCACTCAGGTTGATAAAAGGAAGAGCTCAGGTCCTAGGTCGTGCAGGGGCTATCTCAGGTAGGGGGAGCAGGGTCTGGCTTCGGGACAAGAGACACTGAGGGTGGGTGTACCTCAGGGTCCGTGGGGCCTCCTGGGGATACCTGCCTGGGCAAGAGCCTAGAAAGACTAAACTCTAGGGTGGGCATTTGTGGGATTACCTGCTTGTTTGTCTGTTTGTTAATTAATGAATTTCCTCATTAAATGTTCCCTGGGATCCTAACGACGGTTGAATTGATCCAGGGGTTTTAAGGCCTGAGTTGGCCAGGCCCGTTCCTACCCTGTGTGGAAAGTGAGGGGGAAGAACGGCTAGCTACCCTGCGTGGAGCCCTCGCTGGGTTCTGCTGGCTGTTCCCTGGGTGCTCAAGATTTAGAGGGAGACTGCAGAGGCTTCAGGGCTGCCTGGCCTTGGGGTGAGACTCTCAGAAGAGAGGGTGGGAGGGGCCGCCCAAAATGTGGAAAGATCTGGAATGATGATTCAGAGGCTACTTGGAGGCCAGACATGTGGGTTCTGGACCCTCAGACCATTCGGGGCATGTGGGAAGGACTCCCGGCCCTGGCCTGTTGCCTCCCTCCTCCGCTCTTCCCAGCTGTGAGGGTCAGGCTGGAGGAGGAGAGGGCCAACATGACTCTATCCCCAGCAGTTCTCTAAGACCTGGTAAGCCCATTGCGCCCTCCTCCCGGGCCACCCCGGCCTTTCCTCCATCTCGCTCTTGCTAAGAAGGCAGACGTCGGGCTCAGGGTCTTGGTCCTGCTGGAATGTTGCCCCAATCCGGGCCTTGGCCTCTTTGGCCCTGCTGCCCCCTCCTGCTCCCAGGGCCTGGCTGGGGCTTGCTGGCTGCCCCAGCGCCCAGAGCTGGCTGACTGAAACCCAGAAGAATGTGTGGAACTTGCTTCGCGGGGAGCCGCCAGCCTTACTGCCCAGCCTAGTGGCGTCGTCCATGTCAATAGCGGCCTTGAGAGGGGAGTGGCCTGGTGGCTGCTTGGGGGTGGCCGGGCCAGGGGCACCATCATGAAAGCCTGGGAACAAGGCGGCCCTTTGAGGCAAGAGAATGTGGGGACTTCAATTCTCCGCCGCCCCCAGAACTTACCCTCCCTCCTTTCCCCGACCTGCTGCCATTGCCGGGGTTACGGGGACCTCAGAGCATCCCCAAGGCATCTGTGGCGTCCCCGAGATGTCTTTAGGACTAGCTCCCAGCTACCTACCAGGGCCCTTTTCCTGAGGCATGAGGAGGATGCCCTACTTCTCTGTTGCTCTGGGTTTTAGGGGGACATCTGGAACACCAAGACTTACAGTGTGTGGGTTGAAAGACTGAATGGACCCATGATGTATGTGCCTAAATATTCTGTACAGTGAAGTCGCCTACAGGTGTATGTTAGACTCACATTCATTTGACAAATATTTACTGAGCACCTTCTAACTATCTGACCTTGTTGTAGGTGCTGAGGTGACAGCAGAGAACAAAAAAGTCAAATTCCCTCCCCTCATGTAACTTGCATTATAGCTAGTGCAGGAAGACAGGCAATAAATATAATATGTCAGTGAGCGTCAAGAGCCAGAAAAAATAAAGCAGGGGCAAGGATAGAAAGGGATGAGGTGGAGTGGTCAGGAAAAGCCTCTGAGAAGATGACATTGGAACAAAGGGCATCTGACGGAAGTGAGGGCGTGAGCCCTGCAGGTGTGTAGGGAAGGGCACTCCGGGCTAATGTAAAGGCCAGGGGTGTTGCTTGTCACGTTTGCAGAAAGCAAGGTGGTCCCTGTGATTGGAGCAGAATGAGTGAGGGGGAGCACGGTCAGTGCGGCCACAGGGTTGGTGAGGAGAGACTGGCAGAGCCTTGGCCGTGGGAAGGGCTTTGGGTTTGCTTCTGAGTGAGATGAGAATTCACTTGAGTTGCTGTGTGGAGAAGAGAACGTGGAGGGTTGAGGGCAAAAACAAGAAGGCTGTGGCTCAGGCCGGAGACAATGGTTGCTGATGGAGGTGGGACGAAGTGGGTGAATCCTGAATGTATTTTGAAGGTAGGGCCAACAGGATTTGCTGAGGGACTGGGGGTGGGTGGGACAGAAAGAGCGGAGTCAGGGATCTCTCCATAGTCTTTGGCTTGAGCGTCCAGAAGGATGTAAATGCCACTGAGATGGGGAAACTCCAGGGAGTGCAGGCTTGAGAGGAAGATGGAGAATGGCCGGTGAGGGAAGGGACTCAGAGCTAGGGCAGTCAGCCCCCTCCCTGCCCCTTCTCCCCTCCCGCCTTCAGGGAGGGGGTCTTGCTGAGTGTACATTTGTGGAGCTGTAGACACTGATCCCTTAGAACCCATAGCCTGAGGTCATGGGTTATAGATCCGTATGTGTCATTGGAATATATCGTCTTCCACCCGTTTAGAGCCGGCGCTCCGTGAGGGCAGGGACTCAGTGTTGTTCATTGCAGTTTGCCCTGTGCTCGGCAATAGTAGGTGAATGTTTATTGAGTGAATAAATTAATGACCTTGAAGCCAGAAGACCAAAAAGGCCCAGGCTCCTTGCTGAGGGTTGAGAAGAGTCTGCTTCTGGCTCCTGGAGGCAAGGGAGCTGTCCTTTCAAGCCACTGCTGTCTGCTGAGAGCTAGAGTACGTGGGATAAGCCAGGGTGCCCCTCCTGCCGTCTTCCACTTGTCTGTGCCCTCATTGGACTCGGAGTCCCTGAGCATTATGGCACACCTTCTGATCAAAACTGCTGCCATTGATTGATCCAGGCTCTGTGTGAGCTCAGAGGGCCCCGACTTCAAGTCTTGGCTTGGCCCCAACTGGCTGTGTGACCCTGGGCAAGTTGCTTCCTCTCTCTGAGTGTCTCAGGTCAGAAATGGAGATCATGATGCCTGTTTCCCAGATGGATATGAGTCCAGGTGGATGCATGTCGCTTGGTGTCTGGAATGTGATAGGGGCTTGACAATTGGTGGCTGCTCTATTAGTCTTGTTTCTGCACAGGGCAAGGCCACAGTGGTATTTGACTCAGGGTTTCCATTACCCAGCTTGGCACACCTTCTGATCAAAACTGCTGCCATTGATTGATCCAGGCCCTGCTCTGGGCTTATTGAATGAATGACCGAGGAAAGGGATCATTCCTGCTCCCTCTGCTTCTCTTTGCAGTCTCAGAGCCCCAGATGTGACTGCATCTGATCTGTCACTGCCCCCTCCCCCCACTGAGGCCCCAGCTGCAGGACAGAGTTCACCCTTCCACCCTGATTGCTCCTTCCTGGAGGGGGAAAGGGTGGGGGCACACCCAGGGTGTGGCCTGGGAAAGGCTGGAGCCTGTGGACCCATTTTCCCCTTCCCAGATGTGTGCAGTTGGTGGGCTCTGAGCAACAAGAGGTGTGGCCAAGTGGCTCCCATGGGTGCAGAAAGGATGTTCATGCATCTTAAGGGGAACAGCGGAGGGGGGCTTCCTAGAACTCCATCCCAGCCCCATCCTCCCTCACACCCACACTGGAGGAGGCAGGACCTTGCCCAGGGACCCCTGGGAAAACCTGTAGCACTTCCTTGTTTGCCAGGGTTGGTGAGGTTGCACAGCACTAAATGTGGCCCCCGTGGGCTCTCAGAGAAACAGCAGGACTCAAGAAAAAGAGACACAAGTGCATGGTGACCTCTCCCCCCACGCTGTGCCTTGGGCTTGAGTTGCTAGATGGGTCGTGTCCAGGTGTTTCATTTTTTAACATTTGGCATCTTTCCCCACCGTGTCCCCAGTGTCAGTTTGTGAGGATGGGGAGGCAGCCTGCCTGCGGCTGGGCAGGGAAAGGTCTTCAGAGGTGGCCTCGGGTGACCCTACAGATGCTTCTCCTAGGGTGGGGCTGGGAATTCCCAGCTGCCTCTGGCCCCTTCCCAGCCCACCTCCGGGTCCCTGCCCCCACGTCTTCCTTCCCTGCCTCTCCATGCTCACCCCCAAGGAGCCAGCTCTGGCCCCCACCTCCTGGTCCTGGCTTCCCTCCTCACCCTAGCTGACTCATCCCTCTCTTTGTTTGGCGTTACCAGTTTTCACATAGTTGGGAACTGGGATCATGCCTCTTCTTGGATCCTTTGCTGGGCTGGATGGATTGAAATTCTGGCCTCATAAGTTGTGGCCTCTATCACGTAACCGCTTCTCTCCCTCTCCTGCCATCTGCCTTCTGCCTTCCCGTGACCCTTGGGCCAGAGAAGAGACCTAGGAGTTTCCTGAGGACGGACCAGTGTCTTCTGTGCCCTGGGAACCCCACGGTCCCCTCGCCAGTGATCTCAGTCAGCAGATCATCAGCCAACGAGCAGTGAACATTCCCACCTTCTCTTGGTTAAAACCGCCCCCTCTCTTGAGCCAAGCCTTGCACGGGGCTCTCACTGGCCGTTATCGCATATAATCCTCCCAGCAATCTTTCGAGGTTCGAGGTTCGCATCATAATCTCCAATTTGCAGAGGATGAAACTGAGGCACAGAGGGGGGGAATGGCTGGCCCAAGTCATCCGTCTAGTATATGGCATAGCTGGGAGTGGAGTTCAGGTTGTCTGAGCCCAAAGTTTTCGTCCCTTCCTGAGTGCGTCCAGCCTGTTTGGTGCAGAGAGAGGACCATCTGGGAGGACTGGCATAGTCAGGACAGGCTGTCCGGAGGAGGTGGACTGGACTGGCCTTGGCAGAGGCTACAGTAAGCTGCACGTCCAGCTCCTACTTCTGAGGCTTGGGTGCCTTTTGCCCCTGGGCCTCCATCTCAATTTAGTGATAACGTTCGCCAGGGAGATTTGGCTTTCTCTGGGATTGGGACCCTTGGGAACCTATGGATCCTTTTCAGTCAGGTCCCAGGCCCCCTGTGGAACCTGTAGGTTTTGCCGTTGGGAGTTCAGTGAATTTTTGCGTAGTAGGGCCTGCCCTGAGCCTGCCCTGTGCGCACCTCCGTACTGAGGGATTGGCTGAAATTGAAGGCAGAGAAGCACATGGCCCACCTGGAGGGTGAAATCCACATACAAGCCCCAAACTGTGTCATTTGAACATCCCTGTGCAGCAGAGGAGTCAAGAATTCATGCATCCATTTATTTATTCACTTGTTCATTGCCTGAGGACCTACTGTGTACTAGACATTGTGCTAAGTGTTGTATCTGCATTATCAACTTGACTATGTAGTTGGGATTATACTTCCACCTTCCAGATGAGAAACAGCTCAGAGGAAAGCAGTGACTTGCCCAAGATCACACAGCCAGGCTTAGAGGAAGGTTGGACTGAATCCAGCTCTAATAGTCCTCCTGGAAAACGTCAGAGGCATGGTCTCTCCTCTCCAGAAGCTCTGGTTCTTGGAGAGTCAGGACCACGAACTCTAAGTACCCAGCACAACTCCAAATCCAGACAACAGCAGACAGTCAGGGAAGGAAAAGATCAATTTGGCATGAGTTATATGGAAAGACTTTCTGGAGGAAGTGGGGCTTAGAGGATTTGGCTGGTGGAGGAGGAAGATAGCCCCATTGTCCCTAGATCTGCATTGTTGTCAAGTGTGTGGGCAGGAAAGCCATGGCCTGCTGCTAGAGTAGTTAACACTGGGGAAAGAATGAAAGGAAGTCACCGAGATAGCTGAGGTGACATCCATTCCAGTCCCCTGCCCTGTACCTGGCCAGACTAGGAGGCAAGAGGTCAAGACCTGGGCTTCCACTTGGTTTCCAAGCCAACTACCCACCCTCTTCCCCAGGCCTTGCTTTTCCTACCCACAAAATGGGCTTCTTTTTTGCTCTTTGACCATCTGCCAACTGAGAGGAAAGGGACCTGAGTTCTTGGAGAAAATTGCTGGCTTCCTTTCAGGAGTTGGTGATATTCCATTCTCTGGGGCTGGGGATGGAGCCCACCCTCTTACCAATCCCACGTGTTCCTTCATTGACGCTACAGGCCACAAGTGCCAGGGCCTGGGCTACGGAAACATGAAGATTGCTCCCTGCTCCCTTAGACCTCCTGGAAGCCTGCTCCCTTAGACCTCCTGGAAGCCTTGCCTGGAAGCCTTACCTCCTGGAAGTCCTTCCATGGGGACCTGGGATGATCCCTGCAGTGGTCTGCCATGTGGGTTCACCTCTGTGCCGTTTGAGCACCTGCAGTTGAGCTAACATCCAGGGGCCCTGTCAATGTCTGTTTAGTGAGTGAGCTTAGACTAGGAGTCACAAGATTGCTGCACTCCTCCTGGCCTTGCCTGTGTGATCCAGGGCAAGTCACTTAACTTCTCTGAGCTGAATGCTCTCCAGATGCAAAATGGGACTATTCATTCATTCATTCATTCATTCATTCATTCAGCAAACATTTATGGAGCGCCAGCTCTATGCCAGGCCCTGTGTTAGGTATGAACACCAAGCGTGGACTAAAGGAGCTTCTAGTCTGAAGGAGATGAGCTGGGTGGTGGACTGGTCAGTAAAAGGTTGGGGTCAAGGCGAATGCATTCAAGGAAGAGTCTTCGAAGAGCTTTAGAGCAGGTTTTCAGGACCACACAACCTCTGGGAGCTATATGGGGTCTTTGTGACCGTCTCAGCCCCCATGTGTTATCCTAGTTACTGCAAAATCTGCTTCCCTCGAAATCAGCTTGCGGGAAGAGAGGACCTGAGGAGACAACTCCCCTGGGCTAGGGCAGCTGCACAGGATCCACAGGGGCAGAGAGGAGGGCTGGCCGGTTTTGTTGTGAGTGTCAGATGAGCTCATGGATGTGGAAAATAGCGGGGCTATTTATGCTGAGTCTGGTTATTTTAATTCAGGAGAAGTGGACGCTGCCTGCAGAGCTCAGGTGTGGGTCTCACTCCGTGGCACTGCGTGAGTTAAATGAACGGAATAGGCCTGAAGCTTTTCACTTTCCTTCCTTTCTTCTCTCTTCCCACTCTACTGGCAGGGGTGAGGGAGGGCGGTGAGGCGGGTGGATGTTGGGAGGGAGGCCAAGATCAGCTCCAGCCTGGATTTGACTTGGGGAAATGGGAGGAAAGGGTTAAGATCGCCAGTTTTTCCACCTCCCTGGGGATGGGAGGAGGGGGGTAGAGGGGACTAGGATGACTGGGGCTGGGGCAGGAATGTGTGATAAGATCAAAGCTTTCTGCCTGCCTGGGCCTCACCTTGGTTTCACCTGAGCAATTGAAGGGAATTCTCTAAGTTGGAGGAGGATGGAGAATGGTGACATCCTGGGGGAGGGGGGTTTTCAGGTCGTACTCTCCTCTCTTTAACTGCTCCAAGAGGCCCCACCTCCTGCAGGCCTCAGGTACACCCTCCCACCTACCCCCAATCTCCCAGAAGGCCCAGCTCTGGCCCTGGCCAGCACTGGAAGTTCTAGAGGCCATCTTTACTTGGCACATCTAGCCTGGGGGAGAGGGAGCGCTTTCCTTACCCCCCCCCCCAGTTCTCTCCCCCCTGGGGTTTCTGGCCTGGACTCAGAGGCTCCTTTATGGGGCCTGTTAGTACCCCCTCAGTTAATTCTGCTCTAGTTAATTCTGCAGGTAGTACTTTGGAATGCTGTCCTGGGCAGGAAGTACAGCCCTGAGTCCTGTCCTAGTTCCATCACCTTTGCTGTTTAATCCTGGGCTGGTGACTTAACCTCTCTGAGCCTCATCTGTCAGCTGGGAATGATAAAACCTTTGCAGGGTTTTGGTGAAGATTAGAGATCATGTAAATCTGTAGCCAGAAGAGGCAGTTGATAAATAACAGGAACTATTATTTTGTGATTTTCTTTTCCCCTCTTCAAAACAGTCCCTGGTACTTGGTCTTAGGAAATTTGAGAACTCATTTTTGTTCTGCCTCCCCCCCTCTTTTGAGACTGTCCCAAGCCCCAGGGTCCACCTCCTGTCCAACACTCTTCACTTACACGTCTTCTTAATGTTAGGAAGGGAGCTGGGCAGGAAGGGTTGTGAGTGAAGAGGGTCTAGACCTCTGTGTTTCCCCGAAAATAAGACTGAGTCTTATATTAATTTTTGCTCCATTAGGGCGTGTTTTCAGGGGGCGTCTTATTTTTTCATGTAGAACAGTCTACATTTATTCAAATACAGTCATGTCATCTTCTTCTGGAATATCGTCATAATGTGCTAAATGTGTCCGTCTGGCTGACGATCTTAACTGGGGCTTATTTTCGGGATAGGTCTTATTTTCGGGGAAACACTGTAAGTGCCTGCCAGGCACTTCCTGCTCTAGTGATAACAGGTTAGGCCTTCCTGGCCAGCCCCAGTCTGCCAAGTGGTCAACTCCACCCCTCCCTGGACCAGGAGCCTCAGGGGCCCAGCTGTGTGGAAGGTGGCTCTAGAATGCCCCAGCTGGGAAGGGGCCTGGGGATACTCTAGCCTAGGCTCCCGGCTTAGTGCTCTGTCCTGGCTCTGCACCAGTTAATGATTATTCCAGGCTATAGGAAAGCAGGGAAGGGGGAGGCTCACCCTCTTAGGTCCTTAACCACTGGTTGCACCTGAGGTATGTCAGCAGCCTGGGTGTTCCCTGCTTTAATGTGGCAACCCTGCCCTGGGGCGCTTGGGGTGGGGGAACAGGGAGTAGGGGCTTAGGAGTCACAGATTGACAGACAACCTGTGCCCCTGGGGTCCTGGGGACAGACAAGATGTAGCTGAAATGTGAGCTAGGATATAATAGTCCCCTGTGGTTTGGCGCCAGCCATGTGAGCAGATCCTTTAGTAAATACCAGGTGAGCAAGCCCCTTCTAGCTCATAAAGACCCCTGCGTCCCTCCTCTCATTGGCTCAGACCCTGCAGAGAAGTCTGAGCTAGAAGGTGCTGTGATGGTTAGGGCTTTGGGGCAGCGGAGCTTGGCCTCCAATCCCAACTCTGCCACTTCCGGGCTGTTTGACCCTGGGCAAGTCACTTCACCTTTCTGAGCACCTGTTTGCTGAAACTGGAGAATACAGTTCCCTACTTTGTGGGGAGCCATGAGCCAAGGTGTGGGAAGTGTTTAGCTTGTAATTAATACCTGGAAAATGGTAGTAATTATTACCATTATAGTTTTTGTTATTAAGGGAAAGTGAAAGTTGAATCCTTGCCTTAGGTAACCAGGGCAACAGTGGTCCGTGAGATGAGCTGGGGGTTTGGGGAAGGCAGGGGCGTGGGGAGATCCCAGGGATGTGTATGTGTGGAGAGGGCTGGAAGGATGGAGAAGACGGGGCTTTGGCGTGATGTCTTGGTCTCCCCAAGGCCCGGCTCTGGCTCCTCCCTGGGCTGGGTCCTAAGGCTGGTACAGGCCAAGAGTGGGGGAGGAGGGAGAATTGTTTATTTCGATACCATTAGGGCATTTTCCCCCACTGGCAGCCGCTATTTTGGGATCCCCAGAGAGCAGGGGTATGGTTAAATTAGGTAATGTTGCTCCAGAAGGAATGTGTGAAGCCGTCAAGCCCAGGCTGCAGGGAGAGGACAGTTGGTTCACTCCATATAAAATTAAACTGCAACTTGGAAAAGAGCAGCTCGGGTCGCTTTATAAGGCGATGGAGGGGGAGGCTGCTGGAAGCTGTCGCTGGTGGGGGCGGAGGCGATGGCCCAAGGCCTCTTTTGGGGGAGCCTGAGCCTGGCCCGTGTCAGAGGCAGGACTAATGTGTCCTCAGCACCAGGTCTCGCTGCCACTAAGGCAGGTGGGGCCTGGGGTGGTGTGATGCATGGGGAGGATGGACCTACCGACTTGGCCTGGAATCCTAGCCTCTGTGCTTGGGGAAGTCACTCAGCACCACTGGACCTCAGTGTTACCAGTGGGGAAATACTGGTTCCAATCCCCTACGGATGTTTGCTTAAGGATGAAATCTCTAGGAGTAAAAAACGAAGCTAACTTTTATTGTGGACCACTGTGGGCAAGGTGCTGTTCTGACTCACAGGTGCTGCTTGTAGCTTGGGTCTCACCTGGGAGCTTGTCAGAAATGCAGAGTCTCAGGCCCCACCCAGATCTATTGAATCAGGATTTGGATGCTAACAAGATCCCGGACCCCAGACCCCCCCAGGAGAATCCTGTGCGTGTTAAACTTGGGGGAGCTCTGCTTTACATACATTTTCTCATTTTGTCTTGAAAACCACCCCCACCCCCACTTTTGTGATGGAGGAATTTTCATTTGACAGTTGTGGAAGCTGAGGCATGGAGAGATAGGCAACATAGAAACTCCTTCCGTGTTCATTCTCTCCCAAATTCTGCCCCTCCTTCTCCTCTTTTGGTCTGGGCCGCGGTTGGGGAGAGGAATGGAGTGTCAAAGCCCCTGGCAGGACTGGAAAAAGTCAAGAATGTCTCCTGCTTTTGAGACTTAATCAGACTCTCTTTTCTTCATTCATCCACGGGATCAGTACCTCTAGACAGGGGTCAACTCCCCAAAGTTATTCTACATTTCCCTTCCTCCTCGGAGAAAGAAGGCGGTAGAAAAGGGGTTCGCTACTGCTGTGGCCTGTGGTACAGACGGTGGCCACTGCCTGGCAGGTCAGAGGGGGTCAGGGGTTCTGCAGGGGCTGCGCTGGGCTTAGTTAGGGTCACCCCACCTGTCACTGGAATGATTGGGACCGAGTCAATCTATTAGTAAATATTTTGAGGAACACCTACCATATGCCCAGCCCTGGGAAAGTATCCTAAATTTCCCACAATTCCATAAACTCTTTATCATGCAGAGGAAAAACATGTTACTACAATTTATTTAGCACTTACTAGGTGCCACACACTGTACTAAGCATTTGACTTGCATTATCTCGTTTAGTTTTACTGTCAAGTTTCCTCTCCTATAAAATGGGGGTAATAATACCTGTCTCATGGGGTTGTTTTGAAGATAGCTGTTAAGTGCCTGGCACTTGGAGTTAAATAAATATAATACAAATAATTTTCCAACAAGGCGGGTACTATCACTGCCCCTGTTTTACCGATGGACAAATTAAGGTCCAGAGCAGGGAAGGGACTCGCCTATTGGGGTCACAGAAGATTGGGGTGCAGCCATGTGAAACTGAGTTCCCAAACTTCTAAGTGACTATTATAATTCAACTCAATTTAGTAAATATTTGTTTATTATCCACTAGCTGCTGCTCAGCATTGGGAAGTGTATAAATGTATATGTATATGATGAAAAAACCCAACCTGGTGTTTATCCCCAAGGAGCTTTGGTTTTCCAGCAGGAAAGTAGAGACCTTTACTCAAGTGACTATAATTAAGACCAAATCACTAAGAAGTAAGAAATTAAGTCTAGGGATGTGTGGGGGAGAAAGATGTCTTTGTGGGGTATCCATGGAGACTTCAGAGTGGAGGTCCGAATTGAGCCAGGCCTTGAAGGACAGATGAATAGATTAGATTGGGAGGAAGGGGAACAGCATTCTAGGAGGAGGGAACAGCATACACAAAAGCCTAGAGGCAGGAAAATGTGCCCTGTGAGAGTGTCATTGAGTTCTCAGGAGCCCCTGGGGGCGCTGCATGGGGTCCGGGGCGGGGGGTGAGGCGGGAAGCTCAAGCCCAGCTTTCTTGTCAGTAAAGGTTCCCAATCTTCTCAAAGACTTGGCCCCTTAACCAGCTGGGACTATTCAGTCTTCATTCTGCTCTTCCTTCACGTCAAGAAATCAAAGACTTTTATAAATGGCCTGTCTGAGCTTCTGGTCAGCATGTGATAACCGGTGTAGCTGACAGAATTCGGGCCAAAAGCAAGACGACTTGATGTCTTGATTAACTGCATAGCCTTATCGCCCACACATGTATGATTTCCGTTAGATTTTTCCAGTGTTGACAATAAACCTGGGTGGGGAGCACAGTGGAGGGGCCAGGCCTGGGTTCTGATTTCGCCTCTGCAGCTTACCAGCTGTGTGCCTTAGGTAAGAAGCTTCACTTTCCTACTTTGTAAAATGGAGATGGATCTACTTCCAGGCTTAGCTTCAAGATGGTGTTATCTGCGCTCTCCAATATGGTAGTCGCTAGCCTCATGTAACGATTTCACTTTAAATTTTCATAAAATAAAATTAAACAAGACATTTTAAAATACAAATTCATTTTCTCAGTTGTACTAGCCACCTTGCAAGTGCTCAATAGCCACAGGTGGCTAGCGGCTGCCTTACTGGACAATGCAGATCTAGAACATTTCCATCACTGCACAAAGTTCTATTGGGTGGTGCTGGAGCATGTGAAGTGCTATGTGCACTCAGTAAGGAATGGCTGGTATTCCTGGTTCCCTGTTCCATTTTGGGACCCTGGGCCTTGGTAGAGGTGGCTAGAACGGCCCGTCTGGTGGTCCTGTGCCATCCCTGCTTTCTCCTCAGCAGCTGAGGAGGTCTCACTCTCCTCTCTCCTGACTCCACACACAGTGTTAAAAAGGCCATGACTTCACTCCATTCAGCCCACCCTCTCCCTTTAATTTCCCACCCACTCCCCTCTGCCTGTCTCTGCTTATCTCCCCGGTCAGCTGCTAGCATCTGGAATCTCTATGTCCAGCCTCTGAGATTCACACTGTCCATTCCCAGGGGGCGGGAGTGAGGGAGGAGGTCTCCCTTGGCTGTCCCCAGTGGAGGTGCCAGCTGCCTGGGCCCCTCTCAGGGCGGAGATGATGGTTTGTTGTGACGGGGCGGTGGGCAGCCTGCCCGCTCTAACACTCCCGTATCTGGGCGCCAAGCATGCTGTTTGCACTTGGCTGGGCCTCAGGGTCTGGCCTGGTGCCTGTGAGCGTTGGCCTGCTTTGGCACCCCCAGTTACAAAGGCCAATCGTGGGCCTCCGCCTTGTCAGGACACCAGGAGCTGTTGCTGGGCTGGGTGCTGGGGGTGAGGGTCATGTCTGCCAGACATCTTTAGCTGGAGTGCAGGACAGATTCCCAGTCGTGGCTGGGCCCTGGGTGCTGAGTGGGGACGAGACCCAGGTGGTGTAGGCAGGGTTCCAACACTTGGGGGCCAGGTTCCAACACAGGGGGCCAACCTGGGTGGTTCAGGTTGGTAGGGTCTGCATACAGCATTCACACCTGTCCGAGGTGGAGCTTTAGGTCTGAGATGCCAGAGAAG
Source organism: Rhinolophus ferrumequinum (assembly GCF_004115265.2). Taxonomy (NCBI): domain Eukaryota; kingdom Metazoa; phylum Chordata; class Mammalia; order Chiroptera; family Rhinolophidae; genus Rhinolophus; species Rhinolophus ferrumequinum. The sequence continues at coordinate 14,826,940 of NC_046292.1, read as the reverse complement.
CTCAAGGTCATCTCCTAGCATCATACTCTCCCCTCCCCCTCCTTTTTGCTTCCTCCCTCATCAACTGGGAAGTGAACAAACAGGCATGGCTGGTCCACGGGTGCTGAGGATATGCAGGCCCAGCAAAGAATGGAACGTCTAAGATCACACAGCCAGCCTGCAGGAATCAGAACTCTGACTCTGAACACCTTATGTGCTTTTCTCCCATCCTGTCTCTCCCGGGGGAGCTCTGAGGACAGTGGCCCCCGGACACTATGCTGAGAAGGAGAGTTAGAATCCTGGCCTTGACGCTTAACTCCTTCTGTAACCTTGGACAAGCCTCTCTGGGCCTCATGTGTCTCACCTGGGGAATGGGGATAATTATACCTAACTATCAGGGCAGTTGTGATATTTAGATAACGGACCTCTTGGCTATTTCCAGAACATTCCAAGGATACTTCTGCCTTGGGGCCTTTACAGCTGCTGTTACCTGTATCTGGAATGTTCTTCCTCTATGCATGCATCAGCTTCCTTCACACCTGTGTGTCACTTTCCCTAACTGACCTGTGTAAAATAGCAACCCTACCGAGCAACTCCCTGTCCTCCTCACCTTGCTACCGTTTTTTTTTCTTTTTGGCACTCTCACCATTTGACAAATAGTAGTTTATGATTCAGCGGGCTCTGAGTAGAATGTCAGCTCCGTGAGGGCAGAAAACACGCATGACTCATGGAACCTGCTCATATAAAAGTGATTGGTTATTTCCCTTCTCTTCCCAACACTTCCCAATACCTCATGGCCACTGTTTATTGGGCCCTTACTATGTGCCAGGCCCTGTGCGAAGCGGCTCACGTCTCAGCTCCATGAGTTTCCCATAGTTCCCGTCACAACTTTGTCACTTCCACGTCAGAGGCGAGGGGCAGGAGGGGCTGCGGTGACTTGCCCACAGTCACCCAGGTAGGAAGTGGCAGAGCCAGGCCTCCAACCGGTGAGTCCTACCTACCCCAGACCTCACTGCGCCGCGTCCTATGTTGGGTTAGTAAGATCAGCGTCTTCACCCAAATTTGGATTTCAGAATCCATGTTTGTCAGGATTGGACAGATCAGGTTTAAGAGTGGCTTTCAATCTTGGGGTGCCCCTTAGAGCCCTTTCGTCTTCTCCTGGATTGGTTAGTTAAAAACCTCTCCCACTGTCCCAGAATGGAGGTGCCCTTTGGTTGGGGAGCCCCAGAGGCCAACCCAAGACCCCAGGGGTGGGGCAGGGAACACAGGGCCAGCCCAGGTCTGGCCTGTCCCAGGGCTGTCTGGGGGCAGGTGGACAGGATGTTCCCTCAGGCAGCAGACATTCCTAGTCGGAGGTGGCAGGCAGTGGGAGATTTACCATTTCCTTTCCGGTAACCCGAATCTCTGGGAGGTGAAAATTCGCCCGGCCAAGGACACGTACCTCTCGTTTGCCAGCCCTTCCTGCCATTTCCTCTGCTGGGTCTGTTTGCCTGGGGCTGAGGACAGGCCAGAGGGACCACGTCTTAGTCCCAGAGCTTGAGACTGAGATTTCACGTGCTGATCGACCCCTGACAGAGACCCAAATTAACGTCGCCTTCCCAGAGTCCTCAGCCTTGGGGAAGGAGGGGAAGGAGGTGACATCGTGAAAGGAGAAGAACCCTGTATTAGAAGCCAAGAGACCTGAGTCCCTGGTCGGCCTCCACGTCCACTTGCTGCGAGATATCTTCCTTTCTTCTTGGAACTGCTGTTTCCTCTCTCAGTACCCAGCACTGTTCTAAGCACTCAGTATATGTCATCCAGCTTATTCTTACACCGGCACTTGCCGTGGAGGCACTAAAATGAAGCTCAAAGAGGTAAAATCACCCAGCAGGCAGTCCGTGTCACACATGGAATGTGAACTCGGGCTGTCCCACACTGGTTGGTCCTCTTGGATGTCGTCCTTCCCCTCTCTGGGCCTCAGGTTCCCCTTCTGAGAAGTGAGGATATTGGGCTAGGTGATCCCTCCCAGCCCTCATAGCCCAGGATCCAGGGATTTGTCGGAGCCTTTGCAGGCAGGTTTCTCTTGAGCCTTACCTAGACTGTGGGGGGCATCGCAGGAATTGTTCTCCACTGGGAGTTCTGAAAAGGTCATTCTCTTGGCTCTGAGCTCTTGGATGGGTGGGGTGGGAGGGGAGGAAAGGGAAGAAGTGACACTTAACCTAGTAAGTGCCAGACACTGGACTAAGCTCTTAGTTTATCCTGTTGGGTCTTCACAGCAGCCTTGTGAGGTGGCCATTTTTGTTCTAGTTTACAGATGAGGAAAGAGGCTCAGAGAGGTCAAGTGATTTGCCCAAGGCTGCACAGCTAGGAAGTTACCAGGCAAGAATCTCCAGTCAATTCCAAGGGGTATGGGGTGGCAGGTGGCCAACACGCATTTCCTAGGATTGCTTTAATTTATTAATAAAATAAAAATAGTCTTCCCAAAAGACTATGAACATGCCCCAGAATTTGAATTACCTGTGCATCCAAACTACATCTCCCAGGCAACCTCTGCCACCCAAAAGTAGCCCAGGAATCCTTTGTTAAACTGCTTCTCCGCTGCTCTGGAAAATACGGTCAGTCATAATTATGGGTATGCAAGAGTTCAGAGGAGCAAGAGATGCGTGGGCTGTAGCGGACTGCAAAGGATTGGCACTGAGCCAGGAGTGGAGCTGAGGGGGCTGAGAGGGGCCTGGGTGGGGCCGGCCAAGGCCAAGTTCACAGGCTCCAAGAAGTCTCCCTGAAGGGCCTATTTGCCAGGAAAACCACAGGCCTCTCCTCAAATCCCCTTCACACCCAGCTCTGCCCTGCCCATCTACCTCCTCCTAGGGTCTCTGGGGCAGCCCAGGCTCCAGGCAAGGCATGTTCGACCCACAGACCTCTGCTGTAGCCCCCCCCACCCCTACCCCAGACTTCCATAGAAATTGGGTAAAGGACCATGGGGTGGAGCAGCGAGGCCTGTGTCCTGGCCAGTGGGCCCTGCGGAGCCAGCCACCCTGGGATTTGAGCAGTTGGCAGCATGAGGACTGAGATGACCCCAGCCAGCCTGCTCCCACCCCCTTCTGCTGTGGGGCCCTTGGCCCTGAGGCCCCATCAGCTGTCAGCAGGGAAGGGTAACAGAAGAGGGCCAGAGGTGACTTTTCCCCATACTTGGGCCAGGCCCAGAGCTCTTACCAGCTGTTGTCAGCAGCTGCTGAGCTTTTGTTCCAGTGCCAGCACTGGGCACCCCCTGGGGAGGGGTTGTGGCTAATATGGGGACTTGGTCACATCCCTTTGTTCCTTTGATCCTACCAATAACAGAAAGAAATAGTAATTAGTGCCCCTGTTTTTATAAAAGGAGAAAACAGATCCAGAGAAGCCAAGTGACGTGCTTGAAGTCACACAGCTGAATGGCTGAGTTCAGGCTCCTGGCTCCCAGCTCACCCTGCGGCATTTCTTCAGGGTGTGTTTGTGCAGGATAATAGAGACTTCTGGGTTCCTGGGTTTGACTCTCAGCTTGGCCACTTAGTAGTTTTGGGATTCCCATTTTGTTGCTTGTAAAATAAGATAATAATAGTATCAACTTCTTGGGATTGTTGAGCAAATTAAGTGAGATAATCAATGCAAAGTACTTAGCATGAGCCTGGCACGTTCTAAGTGCCCAAAATAAAATCTGGCAATCTCATTATCAAAGAGTATTAGCCACCTGCACACCCAGCACTTCGAGTGGTTGTATGGGGTTTACAGACACATTCCACAAATATTTATATCAGTCAGTAAATATGTATTTGGCACCTACTGTGTACCAGGTACTGGAAAAAGAACAGTGACAAAACAGACAAAATTCCCGTCCCTACTTACATTCTACCCCACACTGACTGGGGAGACACAATTTCATCTTAACCGCAGAAGCCTCCGGCGTTTTTACACACACTGATATCATTATCCACATTTTGCAGATGAGAAAACTAGGGCTGAGAAGCAGGGGCTAGGACCTATTTTTTCTGAGGGTCTTGGGCAGTGACCCTGAGGGCTTCCTGGAGGAGGAGGCCCTTGTGCTGCATTCCACAGGGGCACAGGGCCTTGAGGCCTGACGAAAGGTTGGGACACCGAGAGTATGGGATGCAGCCATCACAGTGCTGGCAGCAACAATTTCAGGAAGGTATGGCTGAGTTCAAGGCCTCTTGTTCCCCAGGGAGGGAGGCCCAGCCACAGTTTTAAATACTCTACGCAGCCCAGAATAGCCCCTATTGTCTTGAGCAGCAGCTGGGGGACCCAGGAGGATCCTGAGGGAGGCTGATCCTGGAAGTCTTTGGGCACTTCCCTACATGGTATTAGTGGTGTTTCTGCGAAGACTTTTCCATTTGGCTACTGCAGGAAGGCCCGCCTTGTGGGAAGGGTGGAGCCGCTGCCTTGGTTCTGCTGGAGCAACGTGCGGCTAAGGAGAGAGTCTGGTGGGTGGGGGACTTCCAGGGAGGGCTGTATTCCTTAGTGAAGGTGCTCTTTTGTGCACCAGGCATGTGTGTTCATTGGCCCACTGGGCCCTCCACTTTGGGCGGGCTTAGCCAGGTCCCTGCCTGGGGCCTCCTGGCACCCTCTCCTGCTCTTGCTATTTTGGGCACTAGCTGTGTTCAGGCTTGGGGAGGGATGGGTAATTCTCCCCAGACCAGGGATGCTGGGAGCACTGCCTGGACTGCCATTCCAGCCTCCTGGATCTTTGATCGCTGCAGACTCTGCCCCTGACTTCAGCCTCAAAGGGTCATGGTCAGTGGATTCCAGGGGGATGCTGGTCCCACTGGCAAGGGCAAAGAAGGGCACCAGACAAAACTTCCCTCGGGACATTCTCTGCTCTCAGTCTCAGGAGTAGTTGTGCTACTTCTAAGCAACGGGTTTGTTTTTTACCTCATGGGACATGGAATCCAGGGACCGGTCAGGTTTCCTTCTTCCCATTGGCTACCAGAAAGCTCAGAGCCAAATGAGCTGTTGCTTTCCCAGAACTTCAGAATCCGGCACATGCTTTCTTGTCTACTCACCTCACTCCAGGCTCTGTCTAGCTGCCCTACCCGAGTTTTTCTTATGTATGTTTAGTTAATTTTCTCTTGCTATTATGTGTACATCTTTATAAGCTGCTTTGAGTCTTTCTGGAACAGGGTGATGGGGGAGGCACGAAAATAAATGATGATGATGGTGAAGGTGGTAATGGTGGTGGTGATGGTCGTGGTGGTAGTGATGATGGTGGTGATAACCCTTTGCGGGTCGGTTCCCCATAGTCTGCTCCTTATGCTTAGTTCCAACTTTGTAATTCCCTCCACTAGCCCGGCCCTCTCTGCTGGTCCAAGTCACAGCCCAGAGTTTTAGAATCCTATAGTTTCAGAATTTCCATGTCCTAAAATGTCAAAACCGGAAGGAATCTTTGGGATCACCTAAGTTGAGAGCTTTCAAACTTATTATTACTATAACAGTGTAACCCTTATTTTATCAAAATAATAGTATTTTCATTAAATACTATAATATTTTAATAAATAATAGCAAACACAGAGCATGTACCGTGTGCTAGTGCTATTTGTAGCATTTTACATTTTTATTGAATCCTCACAACAACCCTACAAGATAGATACTATTCATATAAATGATTACACCCATTTTACAGATGAGGAAATGGAGGCACAGACTTGCTCATGGCCTCACAGCTAACCAGGGGCAGAACCAGACATATTATGTAGAAGGTGGGTTTGTTTTTATTGAAGTGAGTTTGGGTTAGGGGGCCCAAACTTGACCTGTCCATGCCCCACCTCCTCACCTACTTGCTCAAGTGGCCCCTGAGGCGGCTGAGGACAGGACTGGAAACCAGTGATCTCTACTTCATCATTTGACAGAGGGAGTCTGAGGCCCAGCGAGGGGAAGTGACTTGCTCAATAGAGCAGGGTGAGCTGGAAGTCCGGTCTTAGTCCTCGTGGCCCATCCTGCTGCCTGGAGGCGCACCAACCCCTTTCTGCCTGCCCCTTCACCCACCCCCGCCCCCCAGCAAGCCCCAGGCCCAGTCTGGGCACTCAGCTGAACTCTCCCTTACAACACTCAGCTCCTTCCCTTTCTGCGGCGCAGGTACCTTCAGACCTTCTGCATGGTCCTAGGGGACTAGGAGTGACCGAGTGCTGGGCCCCCGCTCCGTCCCCTCCAACAGGACTCGTCACCTGAGAGGGCAGGATGATGGCCAGTCAGGGAAGGGGCAGCTCCTGTGTGGTTTTCTCAGACTCTGGCAGGGTTTCTCTCTGCGGAGAGAATATACCTGTCCAACTAGCCCGTCACCTGGCCTGCTTTTCCTCCGTTCGCACGACACTTCACGTCAGCACGACATTCCACGGGGCTTTTCTGTCTTATAGACCCCAGTGCAGGGAAAGGGCTCATATCTTATATCTAAAGCCTTACTTAGGGAGAACTAGTGGGCAGCTTGCTGAAGGAAAGGCATACGTTTGGGGAGGGTGTTCCCAAAATGTGTTCTGTGGAACCCTAGTCCCGTGAGGGTTCCAAGTTAAGGAAGTTTGGGAAATACTAGTCACCATGTTCCCTCGTCTGATACTAATGGTATTAGAGACATTAGGACTTCAGGAGCCAGCTCAGGTTTGTGTAACCAGCCTTTCACAGATGTGTTTGTCTGCAGGACCCTCCCCAATTCCTATTCCTATTCAGAGTTACTCTGCCCTGGAATGGACATTAATCATGAGGAAAGGGGGAAGGGGCCCTTCCTCTTATTTCCAGCTCTGTTTTCCACAGGCTTGTCGACAGCCATGAGCTCGATCCTGCCTGCCCATTCCTCCTCCTCCAGGAAGCAGATGGGGAAAGCTTTGGGGGGAGGAGAGAAAGGGGGAGCTGGTCTCCTTGGCCGCAGCTGTTGGGTTGCTGTTCCTGTCTGTTTTTTCCTGTTGCTGATCCCATGGGAGCAAGCAGGAGTAGAGCCATGGAGGCTTGGCTGCCTGGCTGCCTTGCTCAAGGCCCTGGCTCACCTCTGAGACCCTTGCCCACTCCCTGGGATACTGGTCTTCGCAGTGGACAGGTCTTGCCTCAGTGACCATTGGCAGCTTCTTGTCCCCCCTGAGATGGGCCTACTGGCTGGAAAGCCCCAGGTGTCAGAGATGGCAGGAGGAGTTTCCAGTTTGGAACCAGGGGTCTGGCTTCCAGTCTCGACTCTTCCAACTCTGTGACTATGCGCATGTCTCCTTCTGCATCTCAGTCTCTTCATTTGTAAACCCCATCCTTTCATTAATTTAACAAATGTTATTGAGCATCTACTGGGAGCCAGATACTTTTCGGTGCTGGGGATACAACAGTGAGCAAACTGGCCTTCTTGGAGCTGCTGTTCTAGTGAGGGAGGTAGATGACAAACGGATAAAGGTGTAAATATAGGGGTGAATGGAGGTGGTGAGGCGCTATGAACAGTGCAAGGAAAGTGACGGAGAGTTGGCTATAATAGCTTCTGGACCTGGGGTGTGGTCAGGGTGTGTCTCTGTAAAGGCGACATTTGAGCAGAAACTAGAGGAAGAGAAGGAGTGAACATATCTAGGGGCAGTGCCTATCTAGGGGTGCATATCTAGGGGATACAGTAAGTGCAAAGGCCCTGGGGTGGCAGGGAGAGGGGAGAGCACAGTGGGCGAGGAGATTGGAGAGGTGTGTGTAGGTGTGTGCGTGTGTGTAGGCAGATCACACGGGACCTGGCTGGCCATCATAAGGGCTTTTTTCTAATCTGTTGGTGAATCAAGAACAATGGAAAGGCCTCACTCACCTAGTAGGATCAGGAAGTGGCCATTGTCATCGTGGTGTTTCATTTCAACAAAAATTTGTGAAACGTTCCTCCCATCCTCCCATAGGCCTGGCACTGTGCTCGGAGCTTCATTCATGAAATCTGTGGGCAGTGACCACGGAGGGCATGGGCAAGCCCGACCAGGTTGCTGTGGCCTTGAAAGCCCGTGGACACACCAGCACTGTACGGCGGGGCCACCTAGGAGCCAGAGAACCTGAGAACCAAGCCAGGCCGCGGGCAGGAGGCAGGCACGTGAACACCGCAGGCGCTGTTGGCACCAACAGTGCTTGGCAGATAATATTCAACCCCTGGGGATCTTCTTGCTGGGCGGCTCAGCCCGGAAGCTGTTTCCGCTTGGCCACCTCCACCGCCTTAGCGGCACCTGGCAAACTGGTGGGGCAGGGACATTTCCCGGTGGCTTCCTGCTTTCTCCCGGTAAATTGGCAGGCAGCTCACTCTGCACCAGGGGAGGCCCATTCTTAGGGTATCGTGGGGACAGGAGCAGAGTACAGGGACTCTGGGGAGACTGGGAGAATTGAGCTCTGTGACTAGCACCATGGCAACGGCACAACCCATGGGCACCGCTCTTTAAGTGGAAAAGACCATTCAGAGCTGGTCCTCTTTGATCCTCTGCCACCTGGCACACCGTGTCCTACTGCACCAAACTTCTAGTCTCAACTGTGCCATATACTCTCCTACCTCTGGGCCTCCATGTGTGCCCTTCCTCTGCCTGGGACACACTCTCTTACTCTTCTCCAGCCTACGTAAGCAAAATCATCTTTCATACCCAGCTGAATTGTCATTTCCCCTGGGAAGCCTTGCCCGAACTCCCACCCTGCCTCACTAAGTGAGGGGACCCTTCTCGGGGCGCTCCCATCCCCCATCCTTCCTCTGCAGAGCTCTCCATATACTGTGTTGTCATCACTCGGTTTAATGGTCTGTCTCTCCTAGGAAGACCTAGAGCTCTGTGTCTGTCTACTTCCCAGTTTTAGCCCCAGCACATAGTAGGTGCTCTATAAGTAAAGATCAAAGTGACTTGACTTGAACATCATGGGTCAGGTATGATTGATTAACCCTTTTTTACAGATGAGAAAGCTGAGGTCGCCCAGCTAGAAAGTGGCCGGGGCGGCCTGGAGTCAGGGTGTCTGAGCAGAGTCCGCCCTCTACCCCACGGGCGCCATCTCTCTGAGACTTGGGGGTAAAGTGTTCTTGCTGAGCTGTGGCAGCAGCAGACCTGTTCAAGAGCACGTCCCAGCTGCATAGAAGGGCCTCAAAGCCGAGATCACGGGAAAGGGCTAGACAGATTTGGAGTTCTTCAGCCACACTCTCCAAAAAAAAAGGAAGTAGTTCCCCTCTCATCCCAAGTTCGTTTCTTCAGTCATTCAGTCTGTCAGTGGGTCCACAGATATTAATGGAATACCTGGTATGTGTTTTCTGTTCCAAAGATGCAGCAATGATCAAAACACATGAAAATCATTGCCCTCCTGGTGCTTTTGTCGCCATTGACAGGGATGGCTTGTGTGGAAGCCTTGCATGTATCAGCGGGGCTCGATGCAGTTTGCTAAATGGGAGAGGTTTCAAGAGGCTTGGCCAAGGCCACATGGTGAGTTTGGGGCAGAGCTGGGACGAGGAACCCCAGGCCGCTGCTTCCTGCTCCCGTGGTCTCTGGTGAAGGCCCTGATGGGCCCTCTGTGTTTCCCTAGGCCCTGGCTGGAATCCAGCCTTTCCAGGCCCCAGGCCTTGGTACGAATTTATAGAGGGCAGGGTCAGAGCCTTGGAGCTAGCAGAGTACAGGAGAGCGGGGCCTGCTTTCAAACTGGATTACTGTTGTCTTAGATGCGTAGCCTTGGGCAGGCGACTTCACTTCTCTGAGCCTAGTGTTCTTATCTGTAAAATCCGGAGTGCCGGTGTCTGCCTCATGAGGTTGTGGATTTGCGTGAGCTAAACCTTGCCAAGACCTGCACTCATGAGCACTTGAGGAGCTAGGCCCTTCTCTTTATTTTGGGGATCATTGTTCTTTCTGGCCAACTGGCTGGAGGAGGTCCTGCTGCCTTGGGTGCCTGAGTGTGGGGAGCTGGCAGGCCTCCCAGGTGCCACGGGCAGTGCAGGCATGCCAGAGGAGGCTGTGGCCACCTCCTTTCCAGCCCAGCGCCCCTCTCAGCCTGCCAGGGGATTAAAGGCCTTTTGGCCTTTGTGTCTGGCTCTCCCTCCCCTGGCAGTTTGCACAACAAAGTGCTGCCCCAACAGATTCCTTCCCCTTTGCTGTCTGCTGCCCACAGACAAGGCACCCACAGCCTGGGGGTGGGGGTGGGGCAGGGCTCCTTGACCCTGTATCTGGGACCTGAGTGGCAGCACAGTGATGAGAGCACTTGTGGGATTACCTGGGAGCCTGCATCAGAGCAGAGGGGGAGAGGAAACTTGTTCGGGTCACGTCCCTCCTGGAGGATTGGGGCCTGTGGGTCAACACGTCTTCTTGGTCACCATGCAAGGCAGAGTCTGTGCTGTCAGGAGGCAGGTGGGCAGGCAGGGGCGTGTTGGTCCCCCACCCCCACACTGTCGCTGGATTTCGATGGGGTGAGCTCACTCCAGCCCAGATGCCTGGAGCCTTGCCCTGGGCAGCTGCAACCACCCTGGGGACTGTGGTACTCAGACCTTCCTGCCCAGCTGCGGTGGGGGGCTCAGCCCCAGTTCTGGGCCGTGGTGGGCTGCCTGCCCAAGGCATGTGAAGAATGTCTCTGGAGAAGCCTGAAGTCCCTAGTTGTTCCAAGGTCGTTCTAGAGTCGGCCTCAGAGCAGACAGACAACTTGAGCCTTGGAACTAAGCTTTGCTGTCACCCCCAGCCAATGCTCCGCCCGTTCCGCCAGCCCAGAGCCCGGGCAGCAGGGCCAGACTCCTCCTTTCATTCCACACCTGGAGGTTGACCCTAGGCCCGAGCCCACACCCCACACTCCCCTGCATCCCCGTAGCACCCCTTATCCCCTCACCTCTACCTTATGCTCCCTCCATGGTACTACCTCTAATGCTTATTGGGCGCTTACTGTATACCGACCGGCACCATGCTGAGCTTTATAAGCTTTCACCCCATTTACACAGATGACCCACTTTGAACCTGTTTCCGCATGTGCAAAATGGAAATAACAGTACCAGCTCAGGCTTTTCATTGAAACCCTGGGCGGCAGACATGTTGTGGAATTCAGAAGTTTTCAAGCTTGAGAAAAGTGACGTAGCGCACGTGCCAGCTGTGATATGACATCCTCAGCAGAGTCTGGGGCAACACCCCGTAATCAAACACATTACTATTGCTGCAGCAAGACGTATGACTGTTTACCTAAAGTGGAGTGAATAAGCTATTAATAGCTTCATGTCAGTTCAGGTCAAGACCTGGCGCTAAATGAGCTTGTTATAAACTTATTTTAAAACAGCACACTCGTGGTTTTCAGAGCACCTTGAATTTCCCTTATTGCACATGTGGGGTCGTGCGCCTGTCGAGCCCACCCTTCCTGGTCGGTGTGAGAATAAACTGAGGGGATCCACGCGGTATTTAGGAGAGGGCCTGGCGTGGAGGCGGCCCTCTGTGAACACCGACCTTCTTCTTGGCACCTCTTTACTGTGCCGCTCACTGTCTTCCTACAGCTCTGATTTCAGCAGCTCCAGAAACTCTTATCGACATACATAACCTTTGCAGGGCCCACAATCCTCACATGAAAACTCCTTTTAAAACCCTGTGTCCTATGTCTGTATCTGTACCCTCCCGGAACCCCAGACCTCTCCACCTTCTATCCCCTTCTGTCACAGCTTAACCTTTCAGCGCCACGCTTCTTCCCAGCTCTCCTTGCCTCCCTCTGTATCCTCACCCAGGCCAGGAGAGGAGAGGGCCTGTGCAGGAGTTGGATCTGAGGAGCTCCATGTGTGCCCCGTCCTCACCGCGAGGACCTGGACACAACCCAGCCTCAGGAAGCGGGACCTTCCCAGAAGTCCCCTGCCTGTCTGGTACCCCCCAACCCCGCCTGTGTTCAGGGAGTGTCTGCCCATTGGGGAGCCAGCCTGCCCACACCCTTGCCCCAAGCAATTGTTTTCAGCATACTAGAACGGTCCTCTGACCTTGGTCTGTATGAGTCAGCTGCCCCCACTTCCCCCACCAGGAACCTGCAGGGTCTGGAAAATCCTCTTCTCTGCCTGGCTTTTTCCTCTCTGGCCCAGGTCTCTCTGGACCCCTCCTCTCTGGCCCGTCATCCATCCGACTCCTTTGCCTGCCCAAAGTACTGGGTTCCTCTGGGAGGAAGCAGAGCTCCCTCACAGCCAGAGATAGGCTGGAAGGGAGGAAACCTGGGTTCTATTTCTCGTTTGACTTTAAAGTCACAGATGGCTCTCCTTGGAAAGTTAGGCACCTGCTCCATGGGTGCAGGCCACTGCCAGCTCATGCATCCCATGATCCATCCTGGGAGCTGGTCGGGTTGGGAATGGGACCAGCTAGCCCTGGGCTTCCTGGCCCAGCTCAGCCCTTCCTCCTTTTCTGGTGAGCAGGGGAGTTGGGGGAGGGAGCCTGGAGGTCCTGGGTCACTTGTCACTCTGCCAGCTGCTCACCTGGGATCTTGGGCAAGTTTCCTCCTCTATGAAAGGGGGCCATTCACACCTGCTCAGCCACCTCAGGGGTCATTGTCAGGATCAAATGACACTGAGGCTGAGGAAATGCTCTGTAAATCGTGCAATGCAATGTGGTTGAGAAGGCTTTGCAGGAGTGACTCTCCAGTGACCTCCGTGAGTTCTGGCTCATTCCACAGCCCTTGGTACAGAGGCAGTATGGTGCCGTGGTAAGAGCTTAGTCATTGGAGCCAGATCTCCAGGGTTCCAGTCCCACCTCTACCACCTGCTAGGTCTTCAAGCAGGTGACCTGACTGCTCCATTTCCCCATTTTTACAGTGGGGCTATTTAACACCTACACATCAAAGTCCTTAAAGGTGTGCCTGGTGCCCAATAAATTAGTTCTCATTATTCCTCAAGTAGTCCCTGGACTTTCCAGGTCTGAATCCAAGTTCCCTTCTGTGGTCAAGCCTCAGGCTCCTTTGGGCTCTTTCTGAAGCCTCTTTCCGGTCTGGCTTACTCTCCCCTCCCAGATGTGAAATACAGCTGCTAGAACCTTTTGATCTTCAGCTTTTCACAAGTGAAGTCTCTCTTCTTGCTGGCTTGGCCCTTGCTGCAGGCCCTGACCTGACCCCAGAGCCTTGGTTCCTGGGGAAGGGGCTGCAAGCAAGGGCAGGCTGGCATGTAGAGGGCCCATTCCCTGGGGTTCCTGGGGTAGGAGGGGCTTCTGTCCAGGCCCAACGTGCTCTGAATTCTCTCTCTCCTCTCACTGCAGATGTGTGTTCTGGGCATTTTTTTCCAAGCTGAATCTCACTTTGCTATTTATTTCCTGTCCAGTTCCCCCACCCCCCGCCCCAGCTTCTCCCTCCCTGTGAGAAATTCTGAACCTTCCTCACCACCAGAGTTCTTTCTCCTTTCCAGACAGCGGTCTGGAGTCTAGCGGGTGCCAGGGATCTCTGTGTCCCATGCAGCCCCCTTCTGCCTTGCTTACATGGGGAGGAGGAAGGTACGGCCATGGCACACAGAGAATCCTGCCCAGGTGGTGAGTTGCCAAGCCTGTCGCTCTAACCTCCTCTGCCCAGTGTGGGTGCCCCTGCACCAGCCCTAGCCTCATACTCCCCTTAGGTCAGTCAGGGCCCATTGCCCTCTACCCCTAGTCAGGGGAGGAGGGAGAACCCCTGGGGGGGGCGCTGACCTTGTGAGTGTCAGAATCCCCTGAGCTTACATGACTCACCTCCCGCCTGGGGGTGGAGAGAGCCTGACTCAGTGGCTCTGAGAAGCAGTCCAGGAATCTATTTCTCACCGTCTCCTGGGAGTTCTAAAGCTCACTCCTGGATGGGAACCTCATGGCACAGCCCGGAAGTCCACTGATCATCCAGGACAGGGATGGGCACTTGTCTAGAGGGAGAGGGTGGGGAGAGGAGAAGGAGTAGAAGGAGGGGTTTGCCCATGGACTGTGGGGGGAGGGGGGTTAGGCCATAGCAAAGGATAAAGTGGTCAGTGGAGGCCTTACGCAAGGTTTCGTAGCACTGTAAACCCAAAGATGACCAAATGGCACCAGCCCCTGCCCCCAGGGGGCTCCCAGCCTAGCAAGGGAGACTCATGTAGACTTGTGGAGGTGGCTGGAACCTTCGAAGCAAGTCATCTTCAGGAAGCAGCTAGAATTAATAGGTGATGACGTTTTTGTCCATCCATTCATGCATGTATTGAACACAATTGCTGAGAAGCTAGAGATGAATTAATCACAGTACCTGCCCTCAAGGTGCTTCTCTTCCAGTAGAGGTACAGCATGAGCCCAGCCGAGGGGTATAGGTGGCTGGGAAGGGCAAGGAGTCAGGACAAAGTCTCCCAGAAGTTTTCTTTCTAGTCATCTGTATTGAAGTGTAAATTATGTGCAATAAAATGTACCCGTTTCGAGTGTCTAGTTCAGTCATGAGAAGGAGATGTATGTACCCAGGGAGCCATCACTCCAAAAGGCTCCCTTATGCCCCTTCCCGGGCAGCCCCACACCACCCCTGGTCCCAGGCAACTACCGATCTTTCTGTCACTATAGATTAGATATTTTCCCTCAAGAGTTTCAGACAGTATGGAGACTTTTGTGTCTGGCTTCTTTCACTCAGTATAATGTGTTCGAGGTTCCTCCGTGTTCCATGTGTATCTGTACTTCATTCCTTTTTATGACTGAGCAGTTAGAGTGGGTGATGTTTAGCTGAGTTTTGGAGGACGAATTGAAGTTAGCCAGCTACACAAAGGAAGGAAGGGCATTCAGACAGAGGCACCCGCATGAGAAAAGGCCCGAGGCTCCCGGCCATGGACTATGTGAAACTGCCGGGTGGAGAGGGAGAGGGACAGGCTGTTTCTTCAGTTTTCTCTTCTCCGTGGGCCTTTCTCCTGCTGCCACCACCTCGTCTAGCCAGTCAGGGCTGGGTTTGGTTTTTACAAGTGAGACCATTTCCTTCTAGCCGGGCTGGTCTCCCCAGATAGGGCTGAGGCCAGGGCAGGGCATGAGGCGCTCCTGCCAGGCCATCTGGCGCTGGGTGTGTGTTATGGGACCACAGTTAATCCATGCACACTTGTGTGTGGGGGGTGGGGGGTGGGGGGTGGTGTGGAGTGGGGGCGGGAAGCTCTGAGGCTCCACCAGGTTTGTTTTCCTCTCAGTGATCTGGTAAAACTCCTTTGGATACATCTCGATCTTGTCTAAGGAAAAGAGACATTCCCTACCATCACACCCGAGAAACGCAGGTATGATGGGTGCAGGGTCTCAGCAGCCCCTGGTGGAGCTTGTGCTGGGCTCAGCAGCAGCCTGAGGTCCCGTGGAGTTGACACCACGCCTGTCCTGCTCCCACTCAGCCCAGTTGCTGGGCTCCACCCCTGCCTCTGCACAGATGATCCTGTGAGTGCGGCAGAAAGTGCCAGAACTAATTTTCCAGCATGGCTGGAATGTGTTCCCTGTGGCCTGGAGATGTGGAGTCCAGACGGAGGCAGAAAGAGGTGGCCAAGGTGGCCTGAGGGGAGCTGCTGTTGGAGGCCACAGCTTTGATGGACTCACCCCCAGTTTCTGCTTCTGTCCTGCGCCCAAGCTGACCTTCTCCACCTTCCACCTGCCCATGTTTCCATCTTTGCTGGCCCAGGTCTCCCTTTACCTGCCTGTGTCCCCCTGTCCGCTAACTCACGTTCTGGATATCCCTTGCTTTCTCCAAAGAAAGAAGAGGCATCACTTACCAAAGTGATTTGAATTTCGTCTGTTTGTTTGAGGATTCCTTCACTTGGTGTATTTGTAGGTTTGGGCTCAGAGGCCTCCAGGGGCTAATGGGATTTGGGGAAACTGAGTCCAAAACAGTGGTTCAGCCCCAGCCTGACTCTCTTAGCTAAACCAACTCTGACTGACTTAACCACTAGAGAGAGGGCTTTGGGGTGGGACCCTGGGTCCCACTTGAGGGGAGCGGAGGGGTCCTGGGCTTGGCAGGAGCTGGAGAGTGTGATGCAGTTGGCTGTCTTGTCTCCCACAGACGACCCACGGGTTGAAGGCGTACGATGGATTGTCCCTGCCCGAGGATGCAGAAACGGTCACGGTGGGCCGGGCTGGCTGGAGCTATTTAGACCTTTCTGATGACGAGGACTTGCTGGCTGATGAAGCCTCTGGAGGTGGGCAGAGGCTGCCGGTGGCTGGGAGTGGGACTGGGGGGGAGGGCAGAGTTGGGGTTCTTCTCCCTGGGCCTTAAAGAGGCCCCGGGAAGCTTGCCCAAGGTGGCCCCTCAAGAGATGGGGTAAGAGCTGTGTGTGTCCTGAGCCCTGGTCCCGGTGACCCCAGCATTCGCCACTTACAACTTGTGGGACCCTGGGCTGGAGGCGGTTCCTGTGCTATGGCAGGCCCCTCCTGGCACGGGATGGTCAGGACCGCTGGGGAAGGTGGTGGGCAATGCACAGTGGGGGGCGATTACCATCCCTACCCTCCGTCCTCCTGCTCGCACCTGGAGGCCATTCTGGCCTGTCCCCTCCCACCCAGCCGCCCTTGGTTCACACCCTCTCTGATGGAGGCTTCCAGACCTACCTCTCCAGGCCAGCCCTCCCTAGGCGTGGGGAGGAGGTAACAGTTGTGTTTTTATGACCTTCCACATTATGTGCCCAGAACACTGCCTGACACCCAGTAGGTACTCAACAAATGTTTCCTATTGCTGAATAAGTCTCTCTTTTGCTTGCAGATGACCTGGGCAGCGGGGACATAGGTAGTGGGGACTTCCAGATGGGTAAGTTGCTGGGGGCGTCGCGCAGGCTCCCATTCTGCCCTTGGGGAAGCCCCAAGTCAGGTCTTCCCAGTCACAGAGATGGGGTTGAGGGCCTCGAGGACTCCTTGGGCCTGCATGCCTGTGGTCTTATACCTGAGTGACACTTGTGTGAACTGGCTAGCCTGGGCCTCTCCAAGTGTGGGGTCACCTCCCTTCTGCTGGCTTCTCAGGGGCATCCAAACACTAGAGGGTGACGTCCTAGCTGGGCCAGTGCAGACAGGAGGGTGGGCCCCTGAGTGGAGTCGTCCTGACTG
Organism: Rhinolophus ferrumequinum; assembly: GCF_004115265.2. NCBI lineage: Eukaryota > Metazoa > Chordata > Mammalia > Chiroptera > Rhinolophidae > Rhinolophus > Rhinolophus ferrumequinum. The sequence goes on along the minus strand of NC_046292.1, from coordinate 14,810,048 downwards.
TGACCTCGCAACCCCTGGGACTCAGACACCGCCTGAAGCTTTCCCACATATAGGTCTGTGCAGGGCTATAGGACACCTGGGAGCTGGGTGGGGCCTGGGAGTGGGTGTCAGGTGGGCCCTAGGCACACAGCTCACACCCCAGAATGACCTGTGCTGATGCGTCCCAGGGAGCTGCCTCCTGCCTGTGGAGGCCCTGGTCCCGTCCACCCTGTCCATTTGGAGATACCTACGGCCCCTCCCTTGGGGCTGCCCACTGCAGTAGCTCTGCCCACTCTGAGTCGTCCTCACCAGTCCATCTCCCCACTGTGAGAAGCAGCTATGAGGGCAGGAGAGCCCAGGGGTGGAAGAAGGGTGAAGATGGGGTGTAGCAGCTGAGGAGGGCCTGAGAGCAGGGCAGGAGCCTTTCCTTGTGGGTAGAGTCCATCTGTAGGAAGATGTGGGGCTTTCGAACCTTTGGACCCAAGCCCGGGCACCGACTGGCTGCCCTTGGGGCAGGTCCCTGCAGCTGGGCTGAATCTCAGCCTGGCAGGCAGCAAGTGTGTCCCTGATTCCCAGCACGTCCGCTTAAGCCTTGCCCAAGGGCAGTGCCCTCCCTGTGCTGCTAAGCAAGGGGCATCCTGACCGTGATGGGGCCATCCCGCGCTGTGTCCCCTGCCTGGGCCCTGGCCCAACCCCAGAACAGAATGTAGCCCCTGAGATGGCTCCTCCCCTCTCCTCTTCCCTCGTCAGGGCTGTGGCCCTGGCCCACCTCCCCACCTGCATTCCATGGACTCCTCCTTGATAGCTCCTGCCCACCTCTCCTCACCCAGTTTCTTTCCATCTTCTGACTTGTCTTTCCCACTTCTGTCTGCCCTGCTTTGATACCTGTCTCCATGTCTCTCCTGCCCCCCACTTCCCCTCGCTGGTCTGTCTCCTTCCTACCCTTTGTGTCTCTCTCGTCTGTGCCTCACCCTCTGTCTCATTCTGTGTCTTTCTTCCTCTGTCTGTCTGGCTCACCATCTCTGCCCCATCTCTCTTTGTTTTTCCCTCCCTTCTGCCTTTGCCTCGCCTTCTCTCTCTCATTCTCCGCCCCCACTTTCTCTGCGTCTCTGTCTCCATCTCCGGGTCTGTCTCCATCTCTTTGTGTCTGTCATTCCCGCCTCTCCGTCCGTCTCGTTCTCTCTCCATGTCTCTGTCTCTCCCTTTGGTTTTCTCCACCTCCTTCCATCTCTGTCGCTCCTCTCCTCCTCATCTGCTCCTCCACTCTGCAGGCCCCGGGCCGCCCCTGGGCCATCCTCCCATGGCTGGCATGATGGTCTTGGAGCCTGATGAGGAGTCTCCTCTTAGTAAGTGACCTGCCGGCCAGGTGGGGACTCATTCTCCTTCTCTCCCTCCCCACCCTCTCTCCCAGCTTTCCCTTCTCATTCCTTTTCCTTCCTCTTCTTTTCCTTCCCAGTCAGCACTTTGTCACACTGGAGACCCAGCCGGCAGGGTCCGGGGGCCAGGCCAGCCAGTGCCCCGTCCCAGCTGGCCCACCTGCTTCCCTGCCCTGCTCAGGACATAGTCAGACCCCATCTGGTCACTCAGTCTGAACACAGTGGGGTAGGCCTGGTGTTTTCCCCACAGAGTACTGGTTGGGCAGGGATGGGTGCAGCAACCCCACAGGGAACAAGGCCCTGGAATCTGGAGGCAAGTACATCTACCTCAGGACTGGCCGATCCTGGGCCTACCCAAGGGACCCAGAGGGACCCAGGGCTGGGGTTTGGGGAGCCTGGGTGTGTGGGAGTTCTGGTGAGCAGGGACTGAGCATGGGGAGCAGGTGAGATAGCCTGTATCCCCCACCCCGCCGTGGGTGCAGGACAGCTCTGGGCCTTCTATCCCTCAGGGAGCTCTCCAGCAGCAGGGCCAGGAGGCAGGCCCCGGCTGGCTGGCCGGGGCAGGCACCCAGCAAACATTCCCACCCCCGGGCAGCACCACTGCCTTCCAGCACCCTCAGCTCTGGGGGCTGGTTCCTGAAACAGGCAGGCCTCGCCTTCTGCTCTAACCCTCAGGCACGGGCTGCAGGGACACAGCTCAGAGTGGGATATAGAGGGGGCTCACCCTGACCTGCCCCTGATCTGGGAGAAGGCTGGTAGTGGGGTCAGGCTGGAGGGTCCATGCCCTTCCCAGGCCTGAGTAGAAAGAGGCTTTGTGGAGCCCCGGCCCCTCCCCCGGAATCGGGCACATTCCTGGGCAGAGGCCTGGCCTCCTCGCCCGCGCCGTGCCGCGGGGCTGAGGCCAGGGCCCAGGGTGGGGGGACTCTCAATGGGCCTCTGTGCCCGCTCACAAGGGGCCTCTGTGGCCAAGCTCATGGCCCCCACACTCCAGCCCCCAGAACCCCGCCCACCTGGTACCCAGGAGGCCGGCACTGTCCCTGTGGCTCAGAGCAGGCAAGACTGCCCTCACAAGCACCCTCTCTTGGGGTAGGAGTCCACTCCTGTACCTTGCTTGATCCCCGTGGGGCTTGCTCAGCCCGAGCCACAGAGGGAAAGCATCTTGGCTCTGGGAGGGCGTGGACACCTGTGGGCTTGGCAGAGTGAAGAGGGAGGAGGACAGGCCTTACAGTCTGGCCAGCTGATGCCACTGTCTGTTCTGCCTCCTATATGCTGGTCATCTGTCACCTCTGCAAGCCCACTTCTGCCTCAGGGACTTTGCAGCTGTTATTCCCTCAGCCTGGAATGCTACCCTCCCAGATAGCTTCCCTTCCTCCAAGCATCCCTTTTTAGGAGAGGCCTTCCCTGGCCACCCGGCGAAAGCAGCCGCCCACCTCCATAAATTCCTCGCTCATGTGTTTCATTTCCTTCCTCCTCTCACTAAAAAGTGACCTCCATGGGGATGGGAATTATCTTTTGTGGAGTTCACTGCTATCTGCCCTGCCTATAGAACACTGCCTGTCATACAGTAGGCCCTCAATATAGATTTGTTAAAACAATGAATGCATCCCTGAGTTGGGAAGAAATAAAAGCAAATTCCTCAGGTTCGTTGTAAAGACCAGAGAGTAATTACAGCGAAACTGTGCAGCCCCTCGTATGCGCCAGACACTGTTATAAGCATCTTACATTTGTTCACTTACTTAATCCTCACACTAGCCCTCTGGGTGGGCACTACTATTGTCCCCATTTTATAGATAAGAAAACTGAGTCTTAGGTTAAGTAACTTGCTCAAGGTCACAGGGCTATAACTGGCAATTTTGCTCCAGAGGCTGAGCTTTGAACCACTTAAACACTACCTCTCATATGGTAATAGTTTGTATTATATTGCACCTACTGTGTGCCAGGCTCTGTGCTAAGCACTTTGTACATATTTTAAACTCATTTGTAACTCATGTCAACTCACTGTTTATAATGTACATCTTAATTCATGCATATGATGAGAATTAGTGCATAAACAATCTTGTACATAATAGGTGCTCCAGAAATGATCTTGTGTGTGGGTGTGTGTGTACACACCAGTCTATGTAAACCATAGGCATACGGTATGGATTGATTCAGCATCTACTACTATCAGTGCCAGGCTTTTTTCTAAGCACTGTGTGTGTGTATGTGTGTATACACATATATATGATTAATTTGCAACTCATATTCATAATTTCTATATTCAATGAACATTATGAGATTTAATGTGTATAAACTGTGCGTAGTAGGTGCTCAAGAAACAATAGTTCTATGTGGATGCACACACCAATCTGATAGGAATTGATTCAGCCATCACTTATTAGGCCCCTACTATGTGCCAGGTGCTATGCAAGCACTGGTGAATGAGATCCTTGGTTCCCCCCATCAAGTTTATAGTCTAGCGTAGAGATTCTCTAGTGCTTGCTCCATGCCAGGTGCTGTATCTAAGTGCACGGGGAGGTGGTGCATGTAAGCATGATATCTTTTATTCCCTGTGCAACCCAGTGTGATAAGTGTCATTAATGTCCCCATTTGACCGAGGAGGAAACAGAAGCTCAGAGAGATGAGGTCACTGCCTAAGGTGTGGCTGACCTCAGAACCCACGATTTTCATGATGAGGCTCTGTGGTCCATGTGTACCCAGGCAGGATCCATGTGATGTGGGGTAGAAGGTGCTCTGAAAGGAGAAGCAGAGGGGCTGGAGGAGCGCAGAGGAGGGGGTCTCTAACCCAGAGAAGGTTGGGGGAGGAGGGCAGTTCAGGCAATCTTCTTGGAGGAGGTGATGCTTGCGTTGAGCCCTGAGGGATGAGTAGGAACTGGCCAGGGAAGAGTGGGAAAACATATCATGGTCACTCCCCTGGAAGCCCTTTCTTGTCCAGCCTTCCGATGGAGGTCTCCCTTTCTGCACCATCGCTTGGTTTCTGGATCAGGCCATTTTCCCAGTTGGTTGAAGCCCCTCACTCAAGGGTGAGCCTCGGCTTTGACCCTTCGGCAGGCCAGCCAGTGCCACTGCTGTGTGTGCTAATAGGGGCAGTTCTGGGCATAGCTGCAGGCACATACATGTCAGCCTCAGCAAGAGGCCTCTGGGGACCATCCCCCCGTTTCCACCCACTGGCCTGGTTTCCTGAGATCGTGAAATGCCAGCCTGGGCCCTTCATGGTGATCCCCCCTCTCCTTCCTACAGTTTATTTCCGAGCCCTGGTGAATTTCACTCGCTCCATCGAATACAGCCCTCAGCTGGAGGATGCAAGCTCTGAGGCATTCCGAGAGGTGTCCGAGGCTGTGGTAGACACGGTGAGGTGAAGGGGCTCTGGGGGGCTCACTGTGGGTGGCAGGGCAGGGCTGAGGATGACATGAAGGTCTCTAGAGGCTGATGGTGCTGTGTCTTTCCCCAGCTGGAGTCAGAATACTTGAAGATTCCGGGAGACCAGATTGTCAGTGTGGTATTCATCAAGTGAGAAGGGTGCCCTGGGGGCTGCCGAGGGATGAGGGGTAACCCAGAGGGAGCTGACAAGGCTGGGGGGAAAGCCTGGGTGCCAAGAGGAGACACAGGACAGACCTAATCGGTGAATCTCTACTGGTGGAAATGTAGGAACTGATGGGGGCACAATTGGAACCTTCACTTGCCCTGCTTGAGGGATAGCAGGGCAGGGGTCAAACGATCCGGCCCACGCAGCAGGCCGGCAGGGGGCCGAGGGAGGCGCTGAGACCTTAGCCATCTTCCTCACCCTGCTCCCCTGTCCCCTGCCCGTCCCTAGGGAGCTGGACGGCTGGGTCTTTGTGGAGTTGGATGTGGGCTCCGAGGGGAATGCGGACGGGGCTCAGATTCAGGAGGTGCTGCACACAGTCATCTCCAGCGGCTCCATCGCCTCCTACGTCACCTCTCCCCAAGGATTCCAGTTTCGACGCCTGGGCACAGGTGAGCCCTTCCTGGAGCCTGGGGTCACCTCCTCCAGTTTCTTGGACTCGTGTGGGCCCCCTTCGAGTGTCCCCACCAGGGGCTTTGTTTGCTTGGGCTTGCACACCACTAGGGACAGGGAGCTCACCACCTTAGGAGTCTGACCCATCAATCTATGCCATCTTGGCTTGGGGTGAGCATAATCTGTTTCTTCTAACCATTAGGCCCAATTTCTGCTCTCTGTCGACCTCTATACAGTGACAATAAGTTAATAATTCCTTTCTTCATGTAGTACTTTCAGGTGTAAAACACCTTTGTGTTTACTAATTACCAACAATTATTTACTGAGCTCTGACTATATACTAAGCACTCTGTAAGGCCCTTATATACAGCCTCCCATTCAGTCTTCCCAAGAATTCCTGCGAAGTAGATATTATTCCTCCTGTATGAGAGATGAGGGTAATGAGGCCCAGACAGGAAAAATGGCTTGTCCAAATCCACACACTCAAATCATGGAAAAGCCAGAGTGTAAACCTGTGTCTATGCCAGTCTTTCCAGAATCTGTGACGAGATAAAATGAGAAATAGATGAGAAACCTGAGGCTCAGAGAGATTAGTTAATTGGCCCAAAGTCACACAGCTGTTAGATGCAAAGGCCTGGCCTCCTTGCTACCAGTTGGCTCAGGGTTCTTTTCGCTTCACCCTGTGTCTCCCTGCGTCTTTTCTTCTGTAGGCCAAACAGTCCCAGTTCATTCCTCACATGTTACAGGTCTCAGCCCTGTCTCCATCTCAATCCCCTCTCCTGGGAAGGTTCCAGCATGTTACCATCTCTGACTCAGTGGAACCCAGAACTGAACAAACTCCATCCCTACCATGGTGTAACCCAACCAGAAAAAAATAGTGAAACCGTTACCTCCCTCATGCTGCACTTAAAACCTGGAGATGGAGTTCATTCTTTTAACATCCCCAGGCCCAGGTCTGAAGATGGCTGGGGGTCCAGCCCACTTTTCAGTCAATCTTCCTAGCTAGGGATGGTAGGATGGGCCTGGCTCAGCCCTGCAGCCCTGCAGCTCCCAGGTCCCAGGTGGGATGGCTGCTGATCACACCTTCCTTTCCAGCACAGACACCCCCGCCCCCCTTGGCCGCTGTGGCGGTCGCAGTGACACCAGGTGAGAGTGTAAGCCAGACCCAGGCCCAGCTGGGTAACTAAAGTTAACGGATGGAGGGGAAGGAAGGATGAGGGCAAGATGGCTGGGCATAGCTCACCAGCCACCCCTTCTCCCCTTCCTCTTTGTCCTTGCTGGACCAGGTTGTGGCTTGCTTGTGTGTGATGTGGTTGCATGTATGTGGCATGTTAACTGTGTGGGGTCTGTGTTAGGGCTGGGTGAGGCTACTGCTACATATCCATGTCCAGTGTGTGCTATGGATGTGAATACCACGTGTTCCTTGCCCTCGCTGAGTCTGCCAGAAATCACATGGCCTGATGCAGGGCACCAGCCCACTGCCAGCCCTGCAGTGCCTGTGCCGTCCGTACGACCTTCCACAACCTTCCACCTGCCTCTCTGACTCCCTCCAACCCCACAGTGCCCCATGTCTCGAGAGTCTGCGCCGAGAACGAGTTTGCCTGCCACAGCCACAATGAATGTGTGGCCCTGGAGTATCGCTGCGACCGGAGGCCTGACTGCAGGGACATGTCTGATGAGCTCGATTGTGGTGAGAGTCTATCTGGGGGCACAGTGGCCTGCAGACGCCAGGGGAAGGTCAGGCTGTGCCTGGGCCTCCAAGTCAGTCCGGGCTGTGATGTTTTGGTGCAGGCAGAGGGGTCTGAGGGAGGTGGGCAGGGACACGGAAGGGTGATAACAGGGCCAGGGGCATTAGCTGTGGCAGGGAGGGCCTGGGCATTGTTGGGGGGTCGGGGGAGGAGCCACCCTTCCCTGCCAATGTCAAGTGGGCTCTGTCCACAGAGGAGCCAGTCCCCGAGTTCAGCTCCATCCCACCCCTTCTGGCAGAGACATCAACTATACTTCCCCAGCCAGAGGCAACCCCCGCGCGGCAGCTACCAGTCACCCCCGCTCCCCAGCCTCTGTTCCCCGAGACTCCCAGGCCCCTGCCCTGTGGGCCCCATGAGGCCAAGTGCCGCAGCGGGCACTGCATCCCCAAAGCCTATGTCTGCGATGGGCAAGAGGACTGCAAGGACGGCAGTGACGAGCTGGGCTGTGGTGAGGACGGCGCGGGGGGTGTGGGGGGCGCAGGGGGCGGGGACGCTGGCTGCGGGAGGGTCTCTGGCTGAACCCTGCCTGGTCCACCCAGAACCCACTCCGCCCTGTGAGCCCAACGAGTTCGCCTGTGGCAACGGGCACTGTGTCCTCAAGCTGTGGCGCTGCGATGGCGACCCTGACTGTGACGACCGCACCGATGAAGCCGACTGCCGTGAGTGTCCCAGGCTGCACCGGGGCCCACGCCTCGCACTCCCTGCCCCGTCCCATCCCCTCTGGGGCAGGTTTGTTTGCATTCCCTGGCTGAGTGAGGCAGACCCTGGGGACAAACTTTAGAGTGTATCTCCCTCTGACCCCAACAACGAGGGCCTTTTGCTCTGAGCTGCCCTTTGTAGCAAGCAGTACTGCCAGCCTGCCCGTGATTCATGTCTCTGTATTTCTTTATTTTTGTTACCATGAATCTTGTCTTTGGTATTTGTCCTCGTGTGTGGCTCAAATAAGTGGTTAAGAGGGCTTGATACACCAGAGGGCCTTGATATGGTGTCCTTGATGTGTGTGTGTGTGTCAAAGCCTTCCCCATGTGGGCCGAGAGGATTTTCACCTAGAACTGATTCTTATTTATTTGTCCCTCCGTCATCCCAGCTCTTATCCACCTATCCATTCAACCATCCATTGTCCACCTGTCCTTCCATCCATCTGTCCGACATTCTTCTTTCCTCCCATCCATCTATCCACCCACCCATTTATCTGACTATCCGTCCATCTGTTGTCTCTCTATCTGCACAGCTCTTCATCCACGCATCTCTTCAACATCCTTCCTCCGATCTATCTCGCCATCCATTCATCATCCCGTCCATTCACTATCCATTTTCCAGCTCTCTATATATCATCCCACCATCCATTGTCCATCTGTCCACCCATCCATTTGTTCAACATCCTTCCTCCCATCCATCTCTCTATCCATTTATCATCCATCCCTCGTCTTTCTTTTCTGCTCCCTGTCCATCCATCCATCTATCCATATAGCCAACGTCGTTCCTCCCTCCTGTCCACCTGCCAGCCTTTCATCTAGCCATTGCCCTCCTTTCCATCTGACATCCATCAATCTAGCCAATGTTATAGGCATTATGACTGTTCAGTGGGTGAGGTTGGAGTCAGAGACCACATTGGATAGCATCTCATGTGGCCTGTCCTTCGAAGTGAGATTGAGGATAATCTTCAACCCATTTCTCTGTGATCGTGGGTCACATGTCTAAGTGCACGATGACCTGTGTGCTGTCCGCTGGTGCAGCTTCTTTTTGCCTTCCCTCACCTGCCCTACTCCAAAGTAAACACGGCAGCGAGGCCACATCATGCCTCAGCCTGGCAGTGTTATGATGACCTTCCTGTGGCTCTAAGCTCGCTGGACAACATGGCCCCCGGGGAGAGAGAAAGTCACTGAGGGCTGTCGTTGAAAAGCCCTTCTCAGAGGCTTTGCTGGGAAACAGTCAGAGGAAGGCCTTGTTGACAGCGCTCAGGACAGAGAACGTGCAAGCTGGCTGGCTTTGGGGGCTTGTAGAGTAGCAGGACAGAGGCCCCTGAGGAAGTGTCAGTAGACAGCTACCTCCTGGCCTCCTCTCAGTTCCTTCTCTGTGGAAGCGTGGCCTCCACTCCTGTACCACTCTACCCTCTCCTTTCCTGTCTGTGTGTCTGTCCCAAGCTCAGTCTCCCCGAAGAAGAATGTCAGTCACATCTAGTAGAAACGCCTAGCTGGGGCCCAGGCCTGGCGCCAGGCCAACTGTAGGCCTCTGGCCAGTCCACAGCTGGTGCCTCAGGTCAGGTGCCTCCCCTGGGCCAGTGAGAGGGGGACAGAGCAGCAAAGTCTGGGCTGCGCAGGCCCCTTGCAAGGCCTTTCCAGTAGAGAACTGCCCTGGGTAGTACCCAGAGTCTCGAGATACCAGCCACTTTGGCTGTGCCTTTGACAGGGGCCTTGGTTTCTGAGGGTGGCCAACTATGGGAGGAACTGAGTGACTGTGACCTGCCAGATGTAACTGTTTTGGGGAATGCAGGTGGAGTGAGTGAGTGTATGGGGGTGGGGGTGGGGGAGGGGAGGTCAGGGTAACGTGACGAGCTGCTTGATGGAAGACTGGTGACTGACATTGTGGGCAGCATTGTGGCAGCAGCGTCTGGGTCTGGTCAGGGCAGCTGTGTGTCATGTAGGCGAGATGAGAGAGCAAGATCTTGGGAACACCTGGGGAAGGTGGACAGGATGGGCTGTGGGCACAGGTCAGAAGTGGAGGTGGTCCTTCCTAAGGGCAGTGCCTGCTGCCAACACCACCTGGCTCTGTCCCCTAGCTGCCAAGCGCCCTGAGGACGTGTGCGGGCCCACGCAGTTCCGCTGTGTCTCCACGAACAAGTGCATCTCGGCCAGCTTCCACTGTGATGAGGAGAACGACTGTCTTGACCACAGTGACGAGTTTGGCTGCAGTGAGCAGGGAGCTGGGGGGCGAGCTGGGGGCCCTGGGCTGGGTTCCAGGTACCCCTGTCCACAGTCTTAGCCTTGACTCTCTCCTGCCTGACTCCGCTGAGCCGTTCCCCCTACTCCTCCCTTTGCCCCTCACACCCCTCACTCCTACTCCCGTCTCCCAGTGCCCCCCCAGGTGGTGACCCCTCCCCAGGAGTCAATCCAGGCTTCCCGGGGCCAGACAGTGACCTTCACCTGTGTGGCCATCGGCGTCCCCACCCCCATCATCAACTGGCGGCTCAACTGGGGCCACATTCCCTCTCATCCCAGGTGCAGCTCTGGGCCTGGGTGGAGGCTGGGACTGTAGGGGAGGCTGAGCCAGTGGCCCAGGTCTAAACCCGCCTCTGCTTCGGGGCCCGCCAGGGTGACAGTGACCAGCGAGGGAGGCCGTAGCACACTGACCATCCGAGACGTGAAGGAGGCAGACCAGGGTGCCTATACCTGTGAGGCTATAAACGCCCGAGGCATGGTGTTCGGCATTCCGGACGGTGTCCTGGAGCTCGTTCCTCAGCGAGGTACCACCAACAGGCCGGTGGGCACTGGGCACAGGGTCTGGAGCCAGGGCTGCCTGCTGGGGGGCCGGCAACAACCCACTTCTGTGCCGCCCAGCAGGGCCCTGCCCCGATGGGCACTTCTACCTGGAGCACAGCGCCTCCTGCCTGCCCTGCTTCTGCTTTGGCGTCACCAACGTGTGCCAGAGCAGCCGCCGCTTCCGAGACCAGATCCGGCTACGCTTCGACCAGCCCGGTGACTTCAAGGGTGTGTTGGCGGGTGGGCGGGCGCTGTGGTGGGCACCAGGTTCCAGCCAGCTTAGAGAGAAGGTAGACACGGGAAAGCAGCATGTGCTGGACACGTGGGGCCAGGTGCGGGAGGGACACAGGGTTGCTGAAGAAATGCTGAGACCCGTGAGAAGAGCGTTTCGGGGGGGGGGGGGGGGGGAAACAAGCATATTTCTTAGGAAAAGTCAGATCCACACTTGATGTTTGCCCGCTTCAGGTTGTGAAGAAAATGGGCCCTGGAGCCAGATTTCTGGTTCAGATCCTGACTCTGATCCTTACTGCCTGTGTGCCCTTGGTCAAGTGCCTAACTTGGGTCTCAGTTTTCTCATCTATAAAATGGGGAGAAAATACCTCCCGGGTTGTTGTAAGGACTTAATGGGTTAATATGTTAGCCTCTGAATAGTGCTCGGCCCATGGTAAGTGCCCAGTAAGTATGTCCTAATGTCGTCCTCATTATCCTCATCCTGGCAGGCCGAGAGGTGCCGTTGTCCCCAGTGCACCAGGTTTTGGAGCCCAGGTTTTGGCATCTTCTTAGCCTGAGGCTGACCTCCAGCTTCACCAGTTCCTGACTGTGTGACTTTGGGCAAGTCTCTTGGCTTCTCTGGGCCTGTATTCCCAAACATAAAAGCAGGCATCTGGACTCAGTTCTCTCTAGCTCTGAGAAACAAAATGGCATGGGCCCCGACATCAGACACTCCAGGGTTCAAGTCCCAGCCTGTCATTTACCACCTGATGGCAAGCAGCCCCTCATCTCATTTCCTTCATCATAGTTGATTAAATAAATGCAAGTGGAGGGTTGGCACCTGACACAGTAAGCGCTCAACACACGTTGCCTGTTATGTCCCTTCGTTGGCTGAGGAACCTCAAAGTGACTCGTAAAACATAATTACCCCCCGAAGTTGTCCCCCAGTATATTTAGAATAATAATGGCCATGACCACCACACGTAGTTGGCACTGGGGATTGACTCCCACAGTCTATAGTCCTGGCAAGGTTGGGGCTGTTTTTACTGTTTTCCTATGAGGACCCCAAGCCTCTGACAGGTTGTGGGGCTTCCATGGGGTCACACAGATCTTTAAAGGCAGAACTGGAACTCAGGCCTGTCCGATTAGAATCAGGATAATCAGGGTGGGCGGGGATTCCAGGGCGAGTAGGTGGTCTGTACGTGGATAAAGAGGGGGCAAAAAACATCCCTGGAAGGGAGGGAGGAAGGCAGGCGTGGGGCCCTTTCGCCTGGTCTTGGCGGCTGTGTGTGGTCATTCTGCACATGAGGGGCTGGACTCCTCCAGGGTTGCAGGGGCATATTTAAGATTAAGGAGAAAAGCTATTGGCAGACAGATATAGGTGCAGGGTAAGGAAGAACATTCTAAGAGTCAAAACTGTCCAGATTTGGGGGGGACTGCCTTTGGAAGTAATCAGCGCCCCATCCCTGAGAGCTGTCCAGTGTGATAATCACTAGCCACGTGTGACTATTTCAATTTTAAAAAACTAATTCAGTTCCTCAGCCACTCTAGCCACATTTCAACTGCTCAGTAGCCACTTGTGGTTAGTGGCTACCATATTGGATAGGACATTTAGGATAGAGCGCATTTCCATCGTCACAGAAACGTCTCTTGGACGGTTGGTGCTGCCCTAGAGATCTGGGAGGATGCTGTGGAGAGAATTCCTCTGTGTGTGTGGATAGGAGAGGGTTAGACTAGATGACGCGTCATAGTAACAGCACCAATTACACCTGATAATATTTTTTGGAGCACTTCATTTTGCCACACTGTTTTAAGCATTTTATATCAGTTTGCTCATTTTACCTTCCTAATGACCCTGTGAGGTAAGCCACTATTACCCCATTTTACATTCAAGCAAACTGAGGTCTTTGCCCAGACTCACCTATCTGGAGGGTGGTGGTACCAGGACTTGGATGCCTGTCCTTGGGCCCTCTTTTGTTCTCTACTGCCCCCTGAGGACTGTTCCAACGCTGATATTTCCTAGATCTCTTGGCAAGCAAAAGGCTCTGAGAAAGCCTGCTACAAAGAATCCCCTTGACCTTTTTTTGACCCTGTGGTTCCCAAATGGTTCCCAACCATCATTCCAGAGCATTGGCTTTCCTCAGAGCATTTTTGAGAAATGCTGCTCCAAAATTTCAGGAGGAAAAGAATTGCTTTTTTTTTTTTTTTTTTTTTTTTACTTTGGGAGAGAGACAAAATTCTCTCTACATCAGATTTCTCCCAGAACTTTCCATCTTTGAGTTTTCATGAGTGTCTTAGGCAGACATGTGCTATGGTCCTCACCCTCCCTTTTGCCACCTGCAGGCGTCAACGTGACAATGCCCTCGCAGCCTGGCATGCCACCCCTCTCCTCCACCCAGCTGCAGATCGACCCTGCTGTGGAAGAGTTCCAGCTGGTCGACCTGTCCCGGCGCTTCCTGGTCCACGACTCTTTCTGGGCTCTGCCTGAGCAGTTCCTAGGCAACAAAGTGAGGGGCCAGGCGGTCACCCTGGATAGGGAAAGGGCTGAGCCCCTTCCCACATGCTGAGAACCTGCCTGGGCTCTGCTCCCTCTGAAGGTGGTGGGCAGCAGGGTGGACTCAGCCAGGGGGACAGGTATGGTTGTGCCCCAGCGCAGCCCCTGTGGGCAGCGGCTCGTTCCTCCTGCCCGCCCCTCCTGAGTTGGGAGGAACGCTGGCTCAGCCTTCAGAAAGCCCTCCGACAGCACTCCCACACATGGGCTGGGTTCAGGGCCCCTCTTCTGGCCTCCCTGGGCACCTTCAGCACAGCAGTATCATACGCCCCCACCGCATCACACTGAGCACCCCAAAGGCAGAGCCTAGGTCCCACCTGTCTCTGTTCCCCTGTGCCCAGCTCCATGCCAGGCACACGATGAGTGAGGGAGGAGGGGGACACACAGTGGGCATCAAGCACACCCACGGCTGCCCTGCCCTGATCTGCCCTGTTGTGGCCAGGTGGACTCCTATGGTGGTTCACTGCGGTACAAGGTGCGCTACGAGGTGGCACGTGGCACCCTGGAGCCTTTGCAGCGGCCAGATGTGGTCCTTGTGGGTGCCGGATATCACCTACTCTCCCGAGGCCACACGCCCACGCAGCCTGGTGCTCTGAACCAGCGCCAGGTCCAGTTCTCTGAGGTGGGTAGTGCCTAAGCCCTCAGGGGTGGCGCTGGAGGGGGTACGGTCAGGGCAGGTGCTAATGCATGACCCCCCCCACACACACATACACCCCTTTGTCTGCACTCAGGAGCACTGGGTCCATGAGTCTGGCCAGCCCGTGCAGCGGGCAGAGATGATGCAGGTGCTGCAAAGCCTGGAGGCCGTCCTCATCCAGACAGTGTACAACGCCAAGATGGCCAGCGTGGGGCTGAGCGACATCGCCATGGATACCACTGTCACCTACACCACGAGCCACGGCCGCGCCCACAGCGTAGAGGAATGCAGGTGCCTGACTCAGCAGGGACCCTGGCAAAGATGGGGGAGAAACAGCAGAGCCTCATAGTTCCTGCAGCAACTGTCTTGTTCCTGTCCCCATAGATGCCCTATTGGCTATTCTGGCTTGTCCTGTGAGAGCTGTGATGCCCGTTTCACCCGAGTGCCCGGCGGGCCCTACCTGGGTACCTGCTCTGGCTGCAACTGCAATGGCCATGCCAACTCTTGTGACCCTGTGTATGGCCACTGCCTGGTGAGTAGTGCCAGCTGGCACTTGGACACTGGCTAGGGGCAGGGGGTAAGGACAGGGTGGGAGGCCCAGGCAGAGGTTTCCTTGCACCCACAAGCTTAGCACAGCCTCCAGAATGGCTGCCTTGGCTGCCAGACAAGCTATCATGACCTCTGGGTGCATTAACAGAGATATAACGTCCAGAAAAGGGAAGTGAAAGTCCTATTCTCTTCCACCCTGGAAAATACCATGTAAAGTGTGGTCCTTAGCAGGGCAGCCCTAAGAAGGAAGGAGCCTATGTTAATTCTTAGAAATAGTGGAGAGAGCTGGGATTGTGGACCTATCAGACGAGAAGGCTCTAGCAGGAGAAACTATTATCTCCTAAAAATCTGAAGAGCTGTCAGGGATAGAAGAAATGGACTCCAGAGGGCAGGCCTGGGCAGTGGGTGCAGATTAGAAGAAGAAGGCAGGCTTAGGTCAGTATAGAGCCGGGATTTGGAACCTTTTGTGGGATGGGCTGCCATGCGAGGTGATGAGCTCATCAGGATACAGCTGGATACTCCCCTGTGTGCAAAGCTGTGGAGCCATTCCAGCATGATCGGGAGGCGGAGCCACACAGCCTCAGAGACCCATCCTCAAGGAGCCCCTCTGGTCCAGCATGGCCCCACAGTGGGGGCGGAGGGCTGCGCTACAGAACCTGAGCCACTTCCTCCCCTTCCCCCTAGAATTGCCAACACAACACCGAGGGGCCACAGTGCAACAAATGCAAGGCCGGCTTCTTTGGGGACGCCACAAAGGCCACGGCCACTGCTTGCCGGCCCTGCCCTTGCCCGTACATCGACGCCTCCCGCAGGTAGGACCCAGCTCAGGGTGGGGCAGATATGTCTGGGGGAGCGGGCAGTGCAGTAAGCTAGGGGCAGGGAGGTGGGGGACCTGACCTGGCTCATCATGGCAGCCCTGCCCCATGTCCTGTCCACTTGATCCCCACAGATTCTCAGATACCTGCTTCCTGGACACCGATGGCCAAGCCACGTGTGACGCGTGTGCCCCAGGCTACACAGGCCGCCGCTGTGAAAGGTGAGAGAGGCCAGCGGAAGCTGGGGGGAACAGATGGGGGCATGGAAGTGCCACTGACAACCTGCTGTCTCCCCCAGCTGTGCCGCCGGGTATGAAGGCAACCCCATCCAGCCCAGTGGGAAGTGCAGGCCCACCAGTGAGTATCAGAGCCACCGTCCCCTGGCACCTCCTTGGGCTGCCCACTGGGCCCCAGCCCTGGGGTCCAGCACAAATCCCGTGATCCTTGGGAGTGACCCCATCCTGTCTGCCCAGACTATGTCTGTCCCATTCCCGCCTACCTGCCAACACCCACTTTGTGCCTGCAGACCAGGAGATTGTACGCTGTGATGAGCGAGGCAGCATGGGGGCCTCTGGGAAGACCTGCCGCTGTAAGGTACACGTGCCTCCCTTCCCCCACCTCAGGGGCCCTGGCTCCCAGCACACAGTTGGGAGAGGGAGGAAGGAGGCTCCATCCTCTCCATAGCTCCTTGGCCGGTGGGTGGTGGCTTAGCCGGAGGCGGACGGGCTTGGTTGGCTAGTCTTACCCCTCATGAGGTGACCTGGCGTCAGGAAGGGGCATTTGTTAGCAGTCAGGTGACCCGGGTTCAAACCTCAGGTCCTTTGCTAGTCATTCTTTGGGCACCCATTGTATCTGTCCTGTACCTTTGCCTTTCCCGTACTTTCATTCTCACATGGACTCACGGACACAGTGCTGTAGGTATTAGCATCACCTATTTACAGGGGAGGGAATGGAGGCTCAGAGGAGGGAAATCATTTGCAGTAGGAGTGTCAATGGAAAGATGAACTGGACAGATGTTGCAGTCAAGCACCCCTGACCTTAAATCCCAGAGTGGATCAGCAAGCCAAGGGACCGTGTGTAAATCCTTTTCCATCCTCAGTTTCCTCATGTGAAGCATGGAGATATCACATACCTCTTAAGATACTTGGAGGACTTAAGTGAGATTATGGTTGAGCAGAAACTAGCAGCGCATGAAACACTCCATAAACAGTAGCAGTAATTATTTTAACCAGGTTGCTATATTTCAAATCTAAATTTATTTGTGAGCCCCCTAGCAACCAAAGAGAAAAGGGAAAACTGATTGGTTGCATAAGCTCCCGATAACTGGGACTTATTATTCACATGGTGGCAACCCTTCATACATGTGCTTTTCCCATGGCTCCCCCTGGCCTTGGGTCCCCATGTAGAGTGTGGGCAGATTAGGCCGGAAGCTACAGACAGCTCCTCCCGTGAGCCATCCTGCAGCTCCCATCTCTGTGCCTGCAGAACAACGTGGTGGGGCGCCTGTGCAATGAGTGTGTCGCCGGCTCTTTCCACCTGAGTACCCACAACCCCGATGGCTGCCTCAAGTGCTTCTGCATGGGTGTCAGTCGTCAGTGCACCAGCTCCTCTTGGAGCCGAGCCCAGGTACCTATGTGAGGCAGGTGGGCGGGCAGACTGGCAGGACTGCCAAGCCCATGGCCGGGTGGACCAAGCACCAGTCCCAGGTCCCAGCCCCATCCTGGCCTCTTCTCCTCTCTCAGGTGCAAGGGGCCTCTGAAGAGCCCACTCAGTTCAGTCTGATCAATGCCGCAGGCACCCACACCACCAGCATGGGCATCTCATCCCCCGTGCCTGGGGAACTGGTCTTCTCCTCCTTCCATAGCCTCCTATCTGGACCCTACTTCTGGAACCTCCCTGAGTGCTTCCGGGGGGACAAGGTGGGTAGGGGCTGGGAAGAGAAAGGGAATTCCAGGCAGCAGGAACAGCAAAGGCTCGGAGTCAGGAGTGTCATGGTGCTTTGGAGAAGAGGTGGGAGAGGTGGCTGGAGCAGTGGGAGGGCCTGACGGGGGGCCCCAGATGAGCGCTGTCCACCCTGTGTCCCAGGTGACCTCCTATGGAGGAGAGCTACGCTTCACAGTGACCCAGACGCCCCAGCCTGGCTCCCTGCCCCTGCACGGGCAGCCACTGGTGGCACTACAGGGCAATGGCATCGTCTTAGAACATCATCCCTCCCGGGACCCAACCCCTGGCCAGCCCAGCACCTACACCGTGCCCTTCCGGGAGGTAAGTGACACTGTCACTGTCCCTGGAGCCTTCAGCGGCGGGGATGAGCCCCCTGCTCCTCCCACTGAGGGGTGTCAATATCCCAGGACATCAGGGGATGCAGCTCATGTGTCCTTTCCTTGGCAGCAAGCATGGCAGCGGCCTGATAGGCAGCCGGCCACACGGGAGCACCTGCTGATGGCCCTGGCGGGCATCGACGCCCTGCTGATCCAGGCATCCTACAGCCAGCGGCCCGCTGAGAGCAGGTGTCGGGGTCGGGGGCAGGAGGCCAGAAGGGGGCTTGAGCAGGCAGCTCCCGTCGAAGCGGTGTGATGCAGTGCAAGCAGGCTGCCCGCTCTGCCTCTCACAGGCTGTGTGGCCCTTCTGTGCCTCCTTTTCCCTGGCTGTAAAATAGAGATTATAACAGTACTTGCTTCACAGGGCTTGTCTCAGGTCGGGTTCCCGAGAAGCAAAGCCTGAGACGGGGAGTGGGGTGCACGTGATTAACAAGGGGAATGTGGAAGGGAGGGATGGAGAAAGGGAGGGGCGCAGGAGGAGGGAGAAGTGACCAGGCCAGGAAGTGGTTTCAGGTAACGCCTCAGCCTCATCCCTGTGGAGCTCTGGAGTCATCTTCTTTTGAGGCAAAGAGGCTTTTGTACCCTGGGTCAGTCTGTCATGGGTCACCCCAGGGGAGCAGGCTGGTGTGGTCGTTCCAGGCGAGGAAGGCGCGCATCCTCTGGAGAAAGTTGCGGGCATAAGCCCTTCGCCACAGCCCTCACAGCCACTGGGGGATGGTCGGCCAGAAGCATCACAGCAGGGTTGTTGGGAGGATGAATGAGATAATCGCCTATGGGACTCCAGGGATGCCGGGCATGGAGCAAGTGCTCATTCACAACGTCTTGTCACGCCCAGGATCTCTGGCATCAGCATGGATGTGGCTGTGCCAGAGGACACCGGCCAGGACCCTGCGCTGGAAGTAGAACAGTGTACCTGCCCACCTGGGTACCGTGGCCCATCCTGCCAGGTGAGCCCTGGGCCCCACACACCTGTCCAGCCAGCTCCCTCCATGGTGCTCCTGGGCTCCCCCTCCTTTAGCCCTCCTCACCTTCCCAGGCCCACCCCAGCCCTGCCACCCAATGGTCCCTGCCCAGAGCCCGGCCGGGCCGAGGAAGCCCTTCCTACTGTCATCTTCCTGCCCCCAGGACTGTGACACAGGCTACACACGCATGCCCAGTGGCCTCTACCTAGGCACCTGCGAACGCTGCAGCTGCCATGGACACACGGAAGTCTGTGAGCCTGAAACAGGTGCCTGCCAGGTGAGTTGCACTCTCCATCCTTCCTACCCCAGGGATCTGTGGCTTCCAGGGGCCCGATCTCAACCCATGCTCTGCCTCTCCAGGGCTGCCAGCACCACACTGAGGGCCCACGGTGTGAGCAGTGCCAGCCAGGATACTACGGGGACGCCCAGCAGGGGACACCGCAGGACTGCCAGCCATGCCCATGCTATGGACCCCCTGCTGCTGGCCAGTGCGTCCAGTCCCCCCCTGCACCTGCCCTTTCCTGAAATGTCCACTGACTTCTCCCAGACTCCCTTCCTCCCAGGCCCTTCTGAGAGGCAGTGGTTAAATCCTGGCCTTACCACTTCCTCAATGTGTCATTTTTGTATATGATACATTTCCCTCTCTGGGCCTCAACTTCCTCATCTGTGAAATGGGGATAATGATACACTCCACCTTTATACAGGGCCTGGCACAAGACTGGCCCTCAGAACACATTAGTTTACCTGTCCAATCTTCCTCTCCCTTCCCCGCTGATCTTGAAGGAAGAGCTGCTGACCTTCTAACTGGGAATTTGTCCCCACACTCTCAGGGCCACCCATACTTGCTTTTTGGACACAGATAGCCACCCCACCTGTGATGCGTGCTCCCCAGGCCACAGTGGGCGTCACTGTGAGAGGTAAGGTGGGCGGTGGACAGGGTGTGGAGTGTGCAGGTGTGGCTGCCCCTGGAGTCAGGCTGGGCCCAGCCTTCCTGACCAGCAGGGCCAAAAGCCTCCCAACTCACCTCACACAGGCCCCCAGCAGACAACCTGAGAGGCTAAACCTTGAGCCTGGTATTTGAGATCCTTAGAGATCTGGGTCTGCTGTTCACCTCCAACCCCCAGCACCCCCTGCCCCAGCCAAGCCAGTCTTCCCAGAAAACCCCTCATTCCTGTGAAGCTCGTAGGTTCAAGGCTTGGTCATGCTAACTCACGGGCTCTGTGGCCTAGGAAACATCCCTGCTCCTCTCCCAGCTATCGCCCCCTCTGTAAAATGAATGAGTTGGCTAATTGGTTCCTTCTAGTCCTGTGAAGTCACTGAGTCCAACACAGGTCCCCAGAGCCCCAGGTCCGGGCTCATAGCAGGTTCGCCAGGATTCTGTGGTTCTACCTTCCGTTCATCCAGTGCTTTCTCGCTCCGTAGGTGTGCCCCGGGTTACTATGGCAATCCCAGCCAGGGCCAGCCATGCCGAAGTAAGTAGGGCTGGGGATGCTTTCGGTGTCGGGGTACCAGTCTCCCCCAGGGGTGGAGCTAGGACAGGACCTTTGTTCTGTAACCTGGGGCAAGTAACTTTACCTTTTTGAGCCTCAGCTTCTTTACCTGCAAATTGGGGCTAGTAAAAGCCCCTCCACCCCCACCCCGGAGAGCTGCTGTGAATGTGTAGAATGCCTGCCTACACATGGTAGGTGTTTAGAAATAAACACTTCCTTTCTTGATGGTGAGTTAGATGCCCATGGGTGATGGAAATGGGGGCGCTTGGTGGCAGGTTTGGGGTTCCAGCTGTGGCTTTCCTTTACCTCAGGAGACGGCCAAATGCCAGAGCCAATCGGCTGTGGCTGTGATCCCCAGGGCAGCGTCAGCAGCCAGTGCGATGCTGCTGGCCAATGCCAGTGCAAGGTTAGTCCAAACCCTTGCCCTCTGCAAGGCTCTGAACCACAGCCACAGCGGTTGCCAGGTCTTTGCTCTCACCACACCCTCAGGGCTGTCCCTGCACCCCCACTACCCTTCCCCAGAGGGCCCCTCTCTGCCCCACTGCTTGAGGCCTGGTGGAGATTCAGGCAACAGCTGATGGGAGCTGGGGCCGAGGCATAGGGGCCTGGGCATAGGGGCAGCAGGGGCTCTAACTGCCAGAAGTGGCTGGGAAGTCTGGCCTCACAGTTGGCTGGAGGTACAAGAGACCCAGCCAAGCTCCCCACACCCACCTTTCTATCCATCCTCTCAGGCCCAGGTGGAAGGACTCACCTGCAGCCACTGCCGGCCCCACCACTTCCACCTGAGTGCCAACAACCCTGACGGCTGCCTGCCCTGCTTCTGCATGGGCATCACCCAGCAGTGTGCCAGCTCTTCCTACACCCGCCACCAGGTAAGAGCCTATACACGCCCAGCACTGGGGCCCGCTGTCTGCTTCTCCCTGGGTCATCAGTGGGGCAAGTCAGAAGCCTGGCCCAGTGGCATCCCCATTGCCTGTGAGGACACCTGTCCCCGTGCCCACATTTTTGCCCGTGTAAGCACAGATCCCGGCAACCTTCGCCCCTAACCTATTACTCTCCCATGACCCCATTATTGCTTATGTTAGCTCTCAATCCAACTCCCCCTGATTCCCCCAAATATCTTCCCCAGTCCCCCATTATTTTGGGCCCAGCCGTGATCTCAGCAACCCCCATTACCCACCCTAATGCCCTCCCATGCCCCTCCCCCACCAGGGTGCTGGCCGTAGTGCCCAGGCTGACACCCATCCTCCTTCTGCTGCCAGATCTCCACCCGCTTTGCCCCTGGGGACTTCCAAGGCTTTGCCCTGGTGAACCCACAGCGGAACAGCCGCCTGACAGGAGGCTTCACCGTGGAACCTGTGCCCGAAGGTGCCCAGCTCTCTTTCGGCAACTTTGCCCACCTTGGCCACGAGTCCTTCTACTGGCAGCTACCGGAGACGTACCAGGGAGACAAGGTGTGAAGCACAGTGGGGCTGGCAGGCCCTCCCTGATAGTCAGCTCTAGCCAGGCGCCTGCCGAGCCCTGAGGCCAGTGGGGATTCAGACACACGTTGACCTCAGAGCAGTCTGGGCCGGCGGCAGGTGTCAGCCATGTTCTGGTTAAGTGCATGGCCTTTGGGGTCAGAGAGGCCTCAGTCTAAACCCAGCTCTGCCACTTACCAGCTGGCTGCCTTTTGATAAACCTCAGCTCCAGGGTGGCTGAGAGGATTGGAGAGCATGCCTGGCACATAGTAAGTGCTCACCTGTTAATGATTATTAGCTTCCGTGCAGTTAGGTCCTGGGCGAGGCCCTCAAAACACAAGGACAAATGAGACACAGTATCAGTTTCGTTCATTTGCTCACTCAAAATTCAGCTCTGCTCGGTGTGGGGCGTAACAATGATTCTAGTTATAGGTCATATTTATTGAGCTCTGGCTCTGTGCTCGGCACTGTTCCAAGCACTTTTACATGTCACAAGTCACAGCTGTCTGAGATATGTACTGACTACCTGTCTCATCAGTGAGGTGATCCCTAAGGTGAGAGGTTTGTTTGGTAAGTTGCCTGAGCTCCCACAGCCAGAAGACGGCAATGCTGGGATTCCGATCCAGGTCTGAGGCTGCCCATCTCTACACCGGCCAGAGATGGACGTGTCTTGGCTACTCCGGAGTCGTGGCCTGGTGGGGAAGTGATGGTGATGGTGGCGTGGGGTGCAGGTCTTAGGGATGGACTCCAGTGTCCAAATGTGATCCTCAAGCAGTCAAGGCCACCTGGTGGCACCCAGGGAAAGTGGGTCTTGGTCCAGGAGTACCCTACTTCTGAGGCTGGTGCTCAAGCAGATGTGTCCCCATGCCCAGGGTCCCAGGGAGGTCAGGGACACTTAGGAGGGGAAGTCCCGAGGCTGCCCTGGCCCTGTTCCTTGGACAGACCCAAGTATCCCAGCCTCCTCCCAGGGCTGGCTGCCTTCTCGTCCTTTCTTCCTTCTCGGGTTCCGTCTCTCCCGGCCTCCCTGGCTGCCTCCCTACTTCCCTAGCCTGTACTTCCAGACCTCTCTCTCTGACTCCCTCTCCTGGTGTTTCTCTGCACCCCACAGAGGGAGGCATATTTCGCGCGAATGCGCCGGGCTCACCAGGTAGGCCTGTGATCTGAATGGTGTGAAGCTGATGTGACATAAGCATGGTGTTCTTGGATGCCTTCAGCCCCGCATGGGGAGATGCCCAGTGCCCAAGACAGTGTGGGTGTGCGTGAACCCAGGTAGTGCCCGAAGGCCCCACGGTGAGGGCACTGCTATACCCAAGCCCTGTGCCAGGAGTTAGAGCCAGGAGGGTTATGTGCCTCATCTGCTGTGTAGTCTGGTTTTGGTGCCAACTGTTTGCGGCCAGAGTGGTGGCTGAGGTGGCAGGGAAACTAACTTGATGCTAAACCACATGATTGTAACTGGCCCCCAGGCTATCCTAGCACTGCCTCCCAAGCTTCTGTGTGTGTATGCCCCTCCAGTGGCCTGGAGTTAACCCGTGTGTGCCAGCCTAGAGAGGGGAGCATGCGTCTGTCTCCCCAGTGTGGACCTTTCTGGCCACCATACTCACGGGGAGAGGACACGCCCCAGGGCTTCAGCTCTGAGGCCCGGGGAGGTCTGAGCTGGCCTATGCCCTCCACCCGTCAGAACCGCACGTCCCTCTCAGAGGAGCAGTTGCGGATAGCTGTGACAACTGGGAGGATCCCGGGGCCCCCAGAAGGCAGGGGTCGGGCACAGCGGCCGTCACAGGTAATTCAGGGACTAGCCGGGATAGGCTATGTCAGGGGCCCCAGGGAGGAGACCAGAGAGCATCGTCCAAACAGGAGCCTTGAGCCAAGGCCCTGGCCTTCCGGGGCCATTTCCCCCCATGCCAGGCCAGGCCCCAGCCTGATGCTTAGTCCACTCCAGTGTTGCCCTTGGGAAATATTCCAGAGCCCTGAATGGCTTAGGTTCACCCCCTGGGCACGCATGGAGAATAAGGCCCAAGGAGTGGCCTCCCCACCACCACAAATGCCCCTAGGGCTACCTCCAGCCCCTCTAGCCTGAGCTGGACAGAGCTGCCTGCCCGTCTCTTGCTGGGGGCACCCTATGTATGGGCCTCTCCCCATAGTCAGGGCTTATCCCAGGATAGCCTTGCCAGGTCATGAGCAAGAGGGCAATGGGTACCAGGGCCAGAGCCTCAGGCATCAGACTGGTCAATAGATAACCCAGAAGCGGGCGGCTGGCTGAGCCTGGCGTGGCCTCGGGGAAGGCAAAGCCTCATGGCGTCCTTTCTGTCCCTCTGTGCTCCTTTCCTCCGTCCTCCCTCTCTCGGTCCCCCAGGTGGACGAGGCCCAGAGGCGGATGGATGCCGAGATCTGGCAGCTCCTTTCCAGCTTTGCTGCCCACCCCCACCCCCGTCCCGGGGGGCTCTCACCCCACCCCCAGTCTGCAGCTGCTCTGCGAGCAGTTCCACCTTTCTCCCACTCCTCCCCCTCCTCCTCTTCCTCCTCGGTTTCTCTGTCTTCAGCAGGCCCTCAGGTATGTGCCAAGGCACCCACCAAGGGACCACCCCCATCCACCGTATTTTTTCTAGATGTGCGTTGTCTCTGGACCAACTTTGCACATTTCCTGCACCATTTTTTACTTCAGCTTTCTCCTTTAAATTAATCATATACCAACTCAGTTGTGCTACTTACATACTTTTAAATATATGTTAAAATCGCCTCTAAATTTAAAAATGTTTTCTGGTGTGCCGTGTCAGTCATCGTGGGGTCCACAAGAGGCATGCACCAGATGTGAGAAGACACTGACTCAAACCACGTCCGGCACGAGCAGTTGGGGTGTCCAGGCCCAGACACGGGGGGCAAATTGTCCAAGAGCAGGGCCTGGACCGGGGCTGTAGGGGTGGGGGCTTCTATCCCTCTGCCCTCGTGGGTCTCCCCCTATCTGCCCTCTCAGCTCTCACCGCCTGCTCTTCTGTCCTAGTTCTCTCTCTCCTATGAGGGCTTCTCTCTGCTTCCCGAAAGTCTCTATTATTGGCAGCTGCCCCAAGCCTTCCTGGGGAACAAGGTAACAAGGAGTTGGTGGGTAACAGGGGTGTCATCAAATCCTAAAACATCAGAGGGCCCTTTGTCGAAGACTTTTATGATCCAAGGGGAAGACTGAGGCCCAGAGAGGGGAAGGGACTTGCCTGGGGTGCCACATTCGGGTCAGAGGAGGCTGAGGTTGAACACAGCTTGGCCCTTATTCCTCAGTGGCCTCAGGCCTCTGGCAGGGCAGAGGGGCCATCTTACCTGGGAGGTAGACACCCCTTCTTTGGGTAACCTTTACCCTGTTTCCAGGTCACTGAGCTATCCCCTGACACTCCATTCATTCAAGAAGCGTTAATTGAGTACTTACTATGCGCTGTATTGTGTATGGGCGGAAGAAGACCCTGGCCTCCCAGAGCTCACTATTAGTCTAAATGTTATGCTTATCATCGGCATTATTATTATTATTAGCATTAATGTTAGAATTGACATCACCTCCATCTTGTTCCAAAAACGAGTTAGAGTCCTCTTACAAATACTCCTAATATGCAATAAAATAACATGCAGACCAGGGGGGAAGCTCAGCCGAAGCTGAGAGTGGAGCTGGGTGCGATGAGGATTTGGTAGCCCCGATGCTGGGTGCTCGCAGCCACTGTGCCCGTGTTACTTAATTCTCATGCTACCTTTCCAGGTAGATACTATTTTTACTCCCATTTTCCTATGAGGAAAGCAGGGCCCAGAGAGGTTAAGTGACTTGTCCGAGGTTAAGTTGGCTGTCCAGCCAACAGAGCTGGACTTGAACCCTGGTCTCAGACTGGGGAGTTTGCTACCTTAGCCACCCTGCTGCACGCATCTGCAGCTTAGCCCTGGGCATGGGGATGAACTTGCTGGCCTTCAAAGCAAACAGGAAATCAGTTGTTTTATGGTGATCTGGTTATGGCCCTGAACTCCTTACCTTACCCTGAGCTTGTGGAGAACATCCTCAGGGACCCAGTGGTCCAGGGTCTGGTATGTAGTCAGTAGGTATTTAATAAATGCTCACAACTGAATGAACACATGGGATAAGCCTGACACTCTGTGGTATTGATTTGAACATCTGCCCTAGTGGACAGTCCTGTGGGACAGAGCTGAGGCCTTGGCTGCCCACGTGAAAGCCCTTTGCGGCAAATGAAACGGCTCTTCCATTGTGAGCACTAGAAAACCCAAGTCCAGCTGGCTTGTCTGGAATGAAGAATCTACTGGCTCATGTAACTCCATGGATATCTGGTATCAGGCATGGCTGGATCCAGGTGTTCATTAGGACTTTATCTCAGTTGGCGTCCTTCTCCATTTTCCAGTCTGACTAGTAAAAGGAGTTGCTGTGTTCCTGTAGAAAGAGCAGATGTGCCAGGTTCACGTGTCCATCCCTGATGGAGTAGAGATGGCAGGTGGTGGAATGTGCAGGTTGGCCAGGCCTGGCTCACATCGCCACTCAAACCCCATAGCCTGCGTGTAGGACAAGTTCCTTTAAAGCAACCAGGGCTGCAGTTTGCAGAAAGCAGGGAAATGGATTCTGAGCCAACAAAACCCACCTGCTTAGGCAGCAAGACCTCTGAGGGGCCACCCTCAGTCTCCGCCACCCATGGCTGAGAACTTTGGAACCTTCTGCAACCTCCCTGTGGTGGTCTCAATAGCCTAGAAAGCCGAGGAGTTATGGAGGCCACTTCCTTCCCCCGTCTGCTTTATGAGACATTTTTTCCAATGGAAAGAGACTAGGAACTTGTTTGCTGGGACTGTCAGGCAATGGGAAGTGGGTAACCCCGTAAAACAGAAGAGAGGCAGCTCAGGGTCATCACCACCAGCTCTGGGGCTGTGATGGACCTGAGAGATGTCCGGTCTTCTAGACAAGCACTGCCTCTGGTTGGGTGGGGGGACAGCGCTGGGGACAAAAGCGCCTCGAGAGGCTCCACCCCCTCAGCTGTACGGTTGTTTCCCCCCAGAGGAGGGCGGAGTGAGGCTGTGACTGCAGGGCTTGCCTCTTTGCAGGTGGCGGCTTATGGTGGGAAGCTGCGATACACCCTGTCCTACAGAGGAGGGGTACAGGGCAGCCCACTCTCTGACCCTGACATCCAGATCACGGTGAGTACGTGAATGCCACACTGAGCGGGGAAAAGGGGAAGCCAGGGGCACCCTCCGTGTTTCTGTCCTTTCAGTTCAGCACTCAGCTGAACGGACTGGGGGGTTAGGCCCGTACCCCCACCTCAGTGTCTGGTTAGACGCCACCCAGGCAGAGGCCCAGCTGCCAGGAGAAGGGGGCAGGGGGCATGGACCGGATTCCTTTGGGCACCTGCACCTGAGAGATGGGAGAGATGGGAGGCTGGTGTTAGGGAAAGGCTGGAACTGGTGGAGGACCCCACTGTCCCCGAGAGCCCCTCGATTCCCCTCCCAATCCCGCTGGTGTCTCCCCAGGGCAACAACATCATGCTGGTGGCCTCGCAGCCAGCACTGCAGAGCCCCGAGAGGAAGAGCTATGAGATTGTTCTCCGAGAGGTAAGGCGCCCTTGCCCACCCTGTGTCTGACCTTCCCCCACCCTTGCTTTGGAACCTGGCTTTGAGGCCAGCTCCGCTGCTTCTCACTCCCCCATCCTCACCTCAAAGTCTTCTGTCAGTGCCTGGAAGGCAGGACTTGGGGGGCGGGGAGGCTGCAGAAGCAGCACACAAAGCGCACCCACACTTGCTGTCATTGCCCCACCCAGGAATTCTGGCGTCGGTCTGACGGGCAGCCAGCCACGCGCGAGCACCTCCTCATGGCGCTGGCTGACTTGGACGAGCTCCTGGTCCGGGCCACCTTCTCCTCAATGCCACTGGCAGCCAGCATCAGTGCAGTCAGCCTGGAGGTCGCCCAGCCCGGGCCCTCAGACAGACCCCGGGCTCTCGAGGTGGAGGAATGCCGCTGTCCCCCAGGCTATGTCGGCTTGTCCTGCCAGGTGAGCGTGGCCAGTCCATATGCGTCTGCTCTGGTACAGCTGGCTCAGCAATCTGGTCAACTGGCGTGTCCGTGGCCGGTGATTACTGCCCTAACTTTAGTGTACTCTGCAATCTCTCATTTATGCTTCCCAACAGCCCTGAGAGGTGTGTAATTACCCCTTTTAATGGATTTAAAAAAAAAAAAATAGAGGCACGGAAGCATGAGTGACTCACCAAGGGCACACAGCTATGGTCTCCAGAGGTTAAGACCCAGCTCGTGCTGTCAGGGTACCCACCACAGACAGAAAGACCATGCAGAGACACAAAGGGCTCTCGCCTAAAGCCGAGCGTGGAAGTGCCTCAGAGAGGGCAGCATCGTGGAGCAGGGTAGGATTCTAGGCAGGAAAGCAGAATAAGCAGAAGGTCAGAAGGAGGGACATGTGGGGACATCGCCTGTGATACAAAAGGGTCACCCCTGGAAAGCCAGGAAGGCACTTCCTCAGGCCTGGAACAAGGCGATCGGAGCTGGGCCCCAGGACAATTCCTCTGCCAGTGGTGAAGGAGGTGGATGGGGCGGGGGAGAAACGGAGATCCACTGGGAGGAAAACACAGAAGGCTGTCAGTTGGAGGGCATCCAAGAGTACCTGCAGGGTTCGGCTGGAGACTGAGCTCCCTGAGGGCAGGGCCTGAGCTGACTGTTCACCACTGAATCCCCAAGAACAGAGCAGGTGACCAGTTAGCAATTATGAGGGAATGTGGAGCTGGGGAAGAGGGAATCTGCGGAGGGGGGCAGGGCTACTATGCCACGTGGGCAGCAGCGAGGTCCAGCGGGAACAGCCAGCCCCTGCTCGGGAACCCAGCATTGGGAGATCGACATCTCCGCCATTTTACATCTGTGCATATTTGCTGAGGCCACAAGAACTTTCAAATCCAAATATACGAACTTGACATCCCTTGAAATGATAAAATCTAACACAGTTTGAAGGAGAACCCCTGGGTAAAGCAGAATCCTTGGTGCAGATTTTCCGTAGTCGGAAACAAAACAGAGGTATAAACGTGCCTTTGAAATGGTCGGGTGGGGAAGGAGGGCCTGAAAAGAGTTCAAAGAAGGGGTAGGAAATAGAAATACACTGTTTTCCCCAAAAAATAAATAAATAAAAATAAAAAGAATTACGAAAAAAGAACTGACTGCTTTAAGAAGCCAAGAATACTCACTTTGAACAGGTGAAAACATCCTTGGTGGTCTGTGTGCAGCTCCTTTCACTTTATTTAGTGAATGTAGAAATAGTTGTAAAGGTCTCCAAGGGCTCATTCCAAATCTAGGTCTCCTTTTTCCATCTAGGGGTTACTGTTTTCAAGAAAGGCCCTGCCAGAACAATTTTCAGGAACAAAGTCCTGGGGATGGAGATGGGTCCTCCATTCAGTCTGAATGATTGTTTCAGTCAATTCAGATGGCTGGATATACTAAGCTGGGGTCGGCCAATATCCCCAGCTTTAGAGTGCTGAGAGAGTGAAGATGGGGGGTGGAGGGCTGGGCCTGGGATCTCCCCTCCAGACCCGAGGGGTGTCTAGATGGTAGAAGGGAATGGAGGGAACGCGGTTCTGTGTCTGTTGGCTCCGGACGGGACTGCACTGTAGACAGAGACCAACCTTCCTCTCTCCCCACCCAGGACTGCGCCCCAGGCTACACACGCACGGGGAGTGGGCTCTACCTCGGGCACTGTGAGATGTGCGAATGCAATGGCCACTCGGACCTGTGCCACCCAGAGACCGGAGCCTGTTCGGTAAGATGCAGGCTGGGCCTGGGTGGGGTACCAGGGCTGTGGGATAGGGTGGGGCGGACTTGGGAAGGTAAGGTCGGCCTGGGTCCAGGGGCCAGGCCTGTGGGACAAAGCAGCTAGACCAGCAGCTCTGGTCACTGAGGGGCTGCAGGCCTGGTGGGGTGGCCAAGACTATGGAATATCACCCTTCTTTATAAAGGAAACTTTGGTTCCTGTAGTTCTTTACCACCAACGCGACACATATTCTCTGTAGAAAAGCCAGACTACAGAGATAACCCTAAAAGAAAGTAAAACTCCCCTGTAATCACTGTCAACGTTAGTGTGGAGCTCTTTGGCGCTTTCTGGCCGAGTATGTGCACATATTAATACACCTTTTGGTTTACAACTAAACGTAGGATCGCTGTGCGGTCGACTTTCTTCTTTTACAGCTTCATTTCCATATTGTTAAATGCTTTTTTATACCTGAACTTTTCAGAGTGGGGTGTGTATAGTCCTCCAGGGTATATGGTCAAGTGTTGGGTGGTTGACAGAGTAAGGAACGTCCTGTGTGAATAAAACGAACATGGATCTCTTTGGAGGAGCATGTCACACCCACACGTTTATATAATAAAGCATCTGTTTTCAAAAGTCTTCCTCTACATACGCGGGTGAACACCTTTACTTTCCTATGATATTACAGGTATTTAGGTAGAAACATGTAAGAAATGCGATCAACATCATCCTTTTTGATAGATACTTGGCTAGATGTTCTTTTTACTCCATCCAGTTCCCTATTCATGGATGTTTCGGTTTGTTTCCAGCATTTTGCTTTTATAAACACCACTGAGAACGTCCTGTAGTGAAATCTTTGTGCCCTTCCACGATTATTTCTTTAAGATAAGCTCATAGACATGACTGTCCAGCTCAAGGGAAGGCTTTTGGACAATTCTACCACATGGGGGGTGGCTCACATCCTTGTGCTTTGCAGCTATGCCAGCACAACGCCGCTGGGGAGTTCTGTGAGATGTGTGCGCCTGGCTACTACGGAGATGCCACGGCTGGGACACCTGAGGATTGTCAGCCCTGTGCCTGCCCACTGACCAACCCAGAGAACATGTGCGTCCCTTTGCTCAAGGCCCAAGGAGGAACTCCCACTGGGAAGTGGAGGGCACTACAGTGGCTTTGGGGGCAGAATGAAGAGAGCAGGGTGGGGCATGGGTGTCCTATGGCCTGACCTTTGCCTCCTCTATCCCAGGTTCTCCCGCACCTGTGAGAGCCTAGGAGCTGGTGGGTACCGCTGCACGGCCTGTGAACCTGGCTACACTGGCCAGTACTGTGAGCAGTAAGTTTGCAAACAGGAGGGGTGAAGGGTGGGGGGGCATATGGTAAAGTCCGAGGTGAGAGCCCTGGATGGTGTTGCTCAGAAAGGTCTCTCCCAGGATCATGTCCCTCCCCTGTCCAAAAGCCTTCCGAGATTTCCCATTGCCCTTGGGATAAGCCCAAGCTCCTTAGGTAGCCTGATACTTACTCTTCAGTCTCGTCCCCGTTCCGACACCCACCTCTGCTCTAGCTGGACTTCTTGACTACAGGCTGTTCAGGTCTTCGCATGTGCTGTTTCCTTTACATGGAAACATTTTTCTCCCTTATCCCTCCCTTTTCTGGCTGAATCCAGTTTGGCCTTCAAGGCTCAGCTTCATTCATTCATTCAGTGCATTTTCCCGAGCATCTCCTGTGTGCCATGCGGTGCGCCAAGGCATTGGGGATAAAGTGCTGAACAAAACAGATGCACTCCCAGCCTTTATCGAGTCTCCCACCTGTAATGGGAGACAAGACAGCAAAAATCGTACAAATATGTAGTTAAAAACAGTGACAAGTTCTCCGAGCAGTGCCATCTACTCCAAGGGAATATAACAGCTCGAAGGCCCATTCTCTGGAGCCTCTCGTTCTCAGAGCTGGATTAGTGCACTCGCCGCCCCCATGCACATCCTTCACTTTCATTTTACGCAGTTTTCATGTTGGTTTCCCCATGAGGGAGTTCCCTGAGAGCAGGGACTTCATGTTCACTGTTGTATTTCCATAACCTAGCATGATAGTTGCTTAATAAACGTTTGTTGAATGAACGTTTTCCTGGAGAATAAAGGCTCTACCGCCCTCACTACCCCAACCTGCAGACATTCCTTACACTCCCCTTTCTCAGATCACTGAGGCCCTGTGGGGCCTTTTTGGTCTCTGGAGTCCTTCCAGAGCTCTCAGCCTCTTCACCCCACACTGGGCAGTCGGCTGGGCTCCTGGCTCCCCAAGTCCACCCTGTGATACTGGGTGTCCAGGGGGCTGACAGAGCTGGTCCTTATTCCTCCCTACAGGTGTGCCCCAGGTTACGTGGGGAACCCCAATGTGCGGGGGGGCCGGTGCCTGCCACAGAGTAAGTGGGACCATGGCCCCGGGTCGGGGTAATGAGCAAGTCAGGGAGCCTGGGGAGCCTGAGAGACACCAGGTCTGGGGGACAAGGCTGGGGGTGGGGTACACCAATCTTTGGGAAGGCAGAGATATCTGAGACAGTGCTGAATGTTGGGGGCCTCCTGCCTGAATGACCTCTCCTCTTCCTCTGCCAGCAGACCAAGCGCCGCTGGTGGTCCAGGTGCAACCAGCTCGGAGCATAGTACCCCAAGGTGGCCCCCACTCCCTGCGGTGCCAGGTCAGTGGGAGCCCACCCCACTACTTCTACTGGTCTCGTGAGGACGGGCGGCCTTTGCCGAGTAGCACCCAGCAGCGTCATCAAGGTACTATGGCCCCGGGTCCCACAGCCTCTTGAGTGACCCCAGTAGGAAGGGAGCCACAGGCCTGTCCCTGCCCTGCTGGTGTCCTGTCCTTCCATGCAGGGCCGGGTGGGAGAAGGGGACATCTGCTCTGACGAGCTCCCATCTGTTCCCCACCAGGCTCTGAACTCCATTTCCCCAGCGTCCAGCCCTCAGATGCAGGAGTCTACATTTGTACCTGTCGTAATCTCCATCATGCCAATACCAGCCGGGCAGAGCTGCTGGTCACCGGTGAGGCCCTCCTTCCCCATCCCCAAAACCGCCTTCCTGGGCTGGGCTGCAGACTGCAGACCCAGGTAGCTGGTTCATTCATCTCCCAGGGGGGATGGTAGTTGCCTGGACCAGGGCACTGGCCATGGAGATGGAAAGAGGTGACGGTGTCAAGACTGGTTTTAGAGCAGAATTCGTGGGAGTTGATTGTTGTCACTGAGGCAGAGAGAAGTCTAGGATTATGCCAGGGGTCTGGTTTCTAGCAGCTGGACAGATGGATTGCCATTTACTGAGATGAGACAGGCTCAATAGGAGGTGTCTTCATTTGGGCTCCCCCAAAAGCAGAGTCTGAGACAAGGGTTCATGTGTAAGTAGTTTGTTGGGGAGGTGAAGTGAGACAGGGAAGAGAAGGCATCCAGTAAAGGGTGTGTTATTGAGCGAATTACCACCCTAAGCTGCTGTTTAATGCAGCCAAGGGAACTCTGGGCAATTCCAGAGAAAAACATGCGCTTTGGAGTCATCCCAGCCCAGGCCCGAGGGCGCCTGGGGTATGTGTACACCATCTCCTGTCATTCATTGATTAGGGCCTGTTCTAGAAGCATCAGTTCCCCTGCATTTTGTCCCACCTCATGGGCCGGCATAATGGTCTCTGGTGATCTGAGAAAGCCTTTGTGCAGAGAAGTGCAGCAGCTAGCAGAGTGGCACTGAAGTGACAGGGTGAGGAGACTGGGTGTGGGATTAGCAGTGCCTGCTACAAACAGGTCAGAGGGAATCACAAGTTTGGTTTGGGACTTGTTCAAATTTGAGATGTTTCGGGAAACATCTAAGCAGGTGCATCAGGCAGGCATTGGATAGGGGAATCTGGAACTCAGAAAGAAGACCCTGGCCAGAGAAATGAATTTGGCAGCTATGGGCATAGGGGTGGTGTTTAAAGCCATGAGACAGGATGAAATCACCCAAGGAGAGGGTGGCTCAAGGACAGGACCAACACAGAGCGCCAAGGAGCCCCAACGTGGACATGTCAAGTTGAAGAGCCTCTTTTACAACAAAAGAAACTGAGCAAGTGGGGCCAGTGAGCTAGAAGGAGACTGGGAGAGGTGTGTGCTAGCAGCCAAGAGGGGAGCAGGCTTCCAGGAGGGAGAGGTCGGCCTCACCAGAGGCGCCAGGGAAGTGAGATACGGTGGGGAAGTAACCCTTGAAGATCATGCTTTGTCAAGAGTGGTTTTCAGTGGAGAGAAGGGATAGAAATCATGTTGGAGGGAGGCAAAGAATGGATGGGAAGGCAGCAAGTGTAGACAAATCTTTCGAGAGTCTTGGTTCTGAGGAGAGGCCAAGAAATGGGGCAGTAGCTGGGGGGAGTTTGGGGTCAAGAGGACCTTTTCGAAGATGGGAAATTCTAGAACGCATTTGTCTGTAGAGATGAATGACCCCGTGGGGAGGGAGAGGAAGAAGTCCTTGGAAGGGGCTCCAGCACTCAGAAGGTGGGTGGGGCTTAGAGGGCGAGTCTCATTCTTTTAGGGACCAGAAAGGAGGGAGGGAGGTAGATTTGGGAAGATGGGAAAATTCCTGACTAACTAATAGTTTCAATTTTCTCAACAAGTGTGCCTTGAAGCCATTAGCTATGAAAGTGGAGGGGGCGGGTTCTGATGGGTGGAGAAAATGGGAGGAGGTGTGAAATGGTTTGGCGGAGGATAGAAACTCGAACCAGACAGAGAAACCCAGTTAGAGTGAAGTGCGAAGTGTTAAGAGCTCATTTGTGGTCTGTGGTCATGAACTGGAGCCAAGTGGACTCCTGATGTGACCGTCTCCGATCAGAACCCTGGCTGCTCAGTGCCAGCAGTGAAAAGGCAGGTCATGGGGTTCCAATGGAAGATGTGGGGGAAGTGCCAAGGAATGGAATAGAATCTAGACTACACTGGGAAGGAAGTGACCCCTGGATGGGATGGTGAAGAGAGAGAAAGTGGCCATAGGACAGGGGACTGGATAGCACCCCACTCACTGCGGGGCCTCCCATCCCTGCAGAGGCTCCAAGCAAGCCCATCACGGTGACAGTGGAGGAGCAGCGGAGCCAGAGTGTGCGCCCCGGAGCCGACGTCACCTTCATCTGTACAGCCAAGAGCAAGGTGGGCAGGGCAGGGAGTGGTCATCAGGGAGACTGTCTTCTGGGGTCTCCGAGCACCACCCTTACCCCCCATACGCCACCTGCAGTCTCCAGCTTACACCCTGGTGTGGACCCGCCTGCACAATGGGAAACTGCCAGCCCGAGCCATGGATTTCAATGGCATCCTGACCATTCGCAATGTCCAGCTGAGTGACGCGGGCACCTACGTGTGCACCGGCTCCAACATGTTTGCTATGGACCAGGGCACAGCCACACTGCATGTGCAAGGTACACCATTCGTGTCCATGCCTGACACCCCCCTCGCCCCCCACCCCCGGCCTTCTCCCATACCTACCAGGACTAGCGACTTTCTTCATTCAACTGAGTTTCTGAGCATCCACGGTCTGCCAGATCCTGGCCTAGACTCTGAAGAAATGGGAGGGAAGGTCAAATAGGAGCTCTGCCCTCCTGCACTCCATGTTCTAGTTAGGGTGACAATAAGCCTGGGAACAAGTGAACAAACAGCATAATTACATGTGGTGATGGGTGCTGGGATAGGAGTAAACAGTGATGGGAAAGTGAGAAATGAGGTGGGAGAAGTGTGAACTACTCCACATGGGGTGGTCAGGGAGGGCTTCTCTGAGGAGGTGACATCGGAGCTGAAACCTGAAGGAAGGGAAGATATTCAGCCACGTAAAGAGCTGGCAGAGCATGTTCTTGGCAGAGGAAGCAGCATGTGCAAAAGCCCTAAAACAAGAGTGTGTTGATGTATTTGAAGAATGGCAAGGCCACCATGGCTAGAGCTACGGGTAGGGCGGGGGTGAGGAACTTGAAGATATAGGCAGAGGTGAGTGCACCCAGTATGTGGGGGATCCCAGCAGGGAGTTCGGGTTTTATTATAAAAGCAATAGGGAGCCATGGACAGGTCTTATATGAGGAAGTAACAACATCCCATTGACATTTCAAAAGCTGCCTCTGGCTGCTCTGTAGACAAATGGCCATGAGGGGCTGAGTGGAAGCACAGAGAGCAGTGAGAAGGCAGTTGGCGTGGGTCACACGATACGCCTTCCCGACCACATGTTCTTTCTCCCCCACATCAGCCTCGGGTACCCCATCTGCCCCTGTGGTCTCTATCCACCCACCACAGCTCACAATGCAGCCTGGGCAGACGGCTGAATTCCGCTGCAGCGCCACGGGGCACCCCACACCCACCCTTGAGTGGACAGGTGAGACCGTGGCAGGAATTACATTCAGGGCCTGGCTCTCCTGGATGTGGGAAGCCGGAGGCAGGACTCTAGGCTGTGGGGCCTACAACATCTGGGGGACCAGTCCCAGTAGGTGCTGACCTCATTTCTCCACGTCAGGGGGCCCTGGTGGCCAGCTCCCTCAGAAAGCACAAATCCATGGCGGTATCCTGCGCCTGCCGGCCGTCGAGCCCTCGGATCAAGGCCAGTACCTATGCCGAGCCCTCAGCAGCGCAGGGCAGCAGGTGGCCAGGGCCATGCTCCACGTACACGGTGAGAGGCCAGGGCTGAGGTCGGGGCTGGGAGCACGTGGGCAGCCCAAAGAGGTGTTCTCATGGGGCTCTGTCTGCAGGGGGCAACGGGCCCAGGGTCCAGGTGAGTCCAGAGAGAACCCGGGTGCACGAAGGCAGCATTGTCAGGCTGTACTGCAGGGCCGCAGGTGTTCCCAGTGCCACCATCACCTGGAAGAAGGAAGAGGGCAGCCTCCCCCCACAGGTGAGGAGAGCAATCTGGGCCGGGCCCACAGGCTCAGCAGAGTCCCAGAACTTGCCACCTGCCCCTCCCACCTGAACATCCTACCTTATCTCCTCTTCTGCTTCCTGTCACTTCCAAGATGGTAACCTACCCAGACATCGTGGCAGGTAGCAGACATCAGCCTCTTGCTTTGCTGCCTCTTTCCGCCCCGCTTGGTACCCCCACAGGGCCCTAATGTTGGCTCTGTGCTTGCCTCTCTACCTTTTATGCCCCCTCTGCCCACCCTCGCTGGCTAGCCCTCGCCAGGCTACCTAAGCCCCTCCGGCGGCAGCTGAGCCTTCTCGCTGTGTGGCAGGCCCGGTCTGAGCGTACAGACATCGCCACGCTGCTCATCCCAGCCATCACAACCGCAGATGAAGGCTTCTACCTCTGCGTGGCCACCAGCCCCGCGGGCACTGCACAGGCCCGGATCCAAGTAATCGTCCTTCCAGGTGCGGGGCCTCGGGGGGCTGACGGAGTGGGGAGGGCAAGCCAGGGTTCCCCTGCGGCCTACTCACTCCCCCTTTGCCCCCAGCTTCAGGTGCCAGCTCCTTACCAGTCAGGATTGAGTCCTCATCACCTTCTGTGACAGAAGGGCAGACACTAGACCTCAACTGTGTGGTGACAGGGCTGGCCCAAGCCCAGGTCACATGGTACAGGCGAGGGGGCAGTCTGCCCCCCCACACCCAGGTATGAGGATCCCTAACCCTATAGCAGGGGCTGGCCCTTGTTTCCTTCCGTCTCCAGCTTCCAGCCTGGGCTAACTCAGTGGAGCCGGTGAGAGCTTCATGAATGACTCACTGAGGCTCAGAGGGAGTAGTGACCATGGCTCCCTCTCCATCCTCACATACCTCTGTCCCCATGTGGCCCAGGTGCATGGCACCCGGCTGCGGCTCACCGAGGTGTCCTCAGCTGATTCTGGAGAATACGTGTGCCGAGTGGAGAATGGGTCAGGCTCCAAGGAGGCCTCCATCACCGTCTCGGTCCCCCACCGCACCCACTCAGGCCCCAGCCTCACCTCAGGTGAGCAGTCGGGTAGAGCTGGGCAGGGGCCACCCCTGGGATCTCCCCACTATTCCCAGGAAAGCTGCCTGTGGTCTCTCTGGGGCCATCAGGACAAGAAGGGCACTCAGCAGGCTTTGACCCTCCACTCTTTGCTTGGGGAGATAAGGGGGCTGATGTCGGGGCTAAGGTCAGTCTGGCTTACCTGGGAACCCACGATGAGGTACTATTTTCAGATTTCATCCGGAAGTAGCACAATCCGGGTTGAATGCTGAGTTGGGAGTCAGGCTGACCTGGGTTCAAATGCTGGATCTACCCCTTATCAGCCTTGAACTGGTTATTTTACCTTTGGGGGCCTCAGTGTCCTCATCTGTAAAATGAGGACAGTGCCACCACCATATGAAGACATGGCAGACGCTCTACAGAAGGGAGTCGTAGCATTATTGGCTACACCCTTAGGCCTGGCCTAGGCACTAAAGGATTCCGGTTCCCTGCAGGCCAGGGCAGCTCATTACAGATCAAGGTGCAGGCAGATGGGCCTTGAACTCTGAGCTGGAGGTGGGGGAGGGAAAGAGGGGTCTGGCTGGCCACGCTGAGGCAGAAGAGCGTGGTCCCAGGCCCAGAAAGGCTTCCCATCTGAGCAGCCCCTCTGTGCCCCAGCTTCTGTTGGAGGCCCAGCTCGGAGCAATACCCAGCCCATCCGAATCGAGTCGTCCTCCTCCCACGTGGCTGAAGGGCAGACACTGGATCTGAACTGCATTGTACCTGGGCAGGCTCATGCCCAGGTCACATGGCATAGGCGCGGGGGCAGCCTCCCGGCCAGGCACCAGGTACAGCAGCCGCCCAGGGCCAGCTTGCTGGATGGAGGGGTTGGGTGGGGCCTCTCCAACTCCCTCCCGACCCTCCCTGTTTGCACACAGACCCACGGCTCACTGCTGCGGCTGCACCAGGTGTCCCCAGCCGACTCAGGCGAGTATGTGTGCCGCGTGGTCCTTGGCTCTGGGCCCCTAGAGACCTCCGTCCTGGTTACCATCGAGGCCTCTGGCTCCAGCGCTGGCTCCATCCCTGGTGAGTGACTGCCAATGACAAGCTGGAGGAGGCCGAGAGCCTTCCAAGGTGCTAAGGTCCCAGGGACGCCTGTTGTGACATGGGGCAGGAGGCCCACACTGAAGCTGCCGCAGGGCCAGGCCCAAGTGGACTCCACTTCTCTGAGTCATCTGTCATCTTCCCATTTCTCCTCTCTGGCCACGTCACTCCTCATGTTTCTGCTGCTGCCTCCTTTTCCTCTCTCCCAGTCTCAGCTACCCTCTTCTCTCCCACTTCCTCACTCCCCTCTGCAAGGCTTCACCTCTGCCTGGACCTTCCCTTCAGGGTCGCTCAGCTGGGGACATGAAGCCCAGGTCACCAAACCCCCAAACATGGACGTGGCCTAAGAAGGCAAGGCTGAGCTGGCTCCAGGTGGGCAGTTCTTGCCATCTCTTCTGCAGAGCATGTACTACCTGCCCCACCCCTGTCTCCACAGCACCAGGACCCGTCCCACCTGTCAGGATCGAGTCCTCCTCCTCCACAGTGGCTGAGGGGCAGACCCTGGATCTGAGCTGTGTGGTGGCAGGGCAGGCCCATGCCCAGGTCACATGGTACAAGCGTGGTGGCAGCCTCCCTGCCCGGCACCAGGTACACGTTATGAGCAAGGGGGAGGGGGCAGCCAGGCCGAGCGGAGGACAGTGGTTTGCAGGGGTCCTGGCGCCTGAGCTGAGGGACTGGCAGAGCCCAGCCCAGAGGAGTGGGAAAAGGGCGGGGCATGTGCTGGGCCCCGGGAAGCGCCTCTCACACGCCTGCCCACGCTGCCCAGGTCCGTGGCTCCCGCCTGTACATATTCCACGCATCACCAGCTGACGCAGGCGAGTACGTTTGCCGGGCCAGCAATGGGGTGGAGGCCTCCATCACAGTCACAGTTACAGGGACGCAGGGGGCCAACTTCGCCTACCGTGAGTAGAGCCACCAGCCTGGACTGGGACTGGAAAGGGGGATGGGCAGAGGCACCTGCCGGGAACTGGAGTGACCCGGTGACCATCTGCTCGCCCAGCTCCTGGTGGCACCCAGCCCATCCGCATCGAGTCCTCCTCCTCCCATGTGGCTGAAGGGCAGACCCTGGATCTGAACTGCGTGGTGCCCGGGCAGGCCCATGCCCAGGTCACGTGGCATAAGCGCGGGGGCAGCCTCCCCGCCCGACATCAGGTATAGGACTAGAGGATGGATGGGCCAAGGAGAGGATAGGAGGGAGGCCCCTGGGTGGTGAGGTCGGGGATGGGGTTGGCGGGAGGCTCCTCTGAGACAGGGGAAGCTTTGGACCCCATTGCACAGGTGCATAGTAGCAGTGGTTAGAACCCAGGCTCGTGGACTGGCCAGCCTGGGTGTGAATGCTGCTCCTCCCACTTATTAGCTTCTGACCTTGGGCAACTTACTTAACCTCTCTGTGTTGCAGTTTCGGCGCTTGTTAAGTAGTAGTAATAGTACCTACCTACCTTACAGAATTGTCTTAAAGATGAAGTGAATTCATATGTATGCCAAGTGCTCAGAGCTCTAGTCCATAGAAACTGCTGTGAGTTATTATCATTACCATTAGCTATTATTTTTACTGTGTTTTGTAGAATTTAGGATGCCATTGATTGCAAGATGCACCATTTTATGTGCCCCTAAGGAAAAAAAAATAGCTGCCACTTGTAATCGTAGCATTATTCACTGTAAGATGCATCTGGACTTCAGAGACATTACAAAGTGTGTCTTAGCATTGATGGAATGTGGCATTAGTGTCTACCAGTTCAGATGGCTCCTCTTGGCCCACCCCCCACTCCTGGAAAGAGACCCTCTCTTCCCCACCTAAAGCAGGACAAAGCTGATGGCCAGGCCTCGGGCGTCAGAGAATGAGGCAGGGTTGCAGGTTATAGGTGCAAGGGTCCCACAGGGCCCCTGTGACCTCACCTCCTTTCCGGCCAGACGCACGGCTCACTGCTGAGACTACACCAGGTGTCCCCAGTCGACTCGGGAGAGTATGTGTGCCGCGTGGTGGGCGGCTCGGTGCCCCTGGAAGCCTCTGTCCTGGTCACCATTGAGCCTGTAGGCTCTGTACCTGGTGAGTGGCACATCAGGTACAGGACTAGAGGATGGATGGTCCAAGGAGAGGATAGAAGGGAGGCCCCTGGGTGGTGAGGTCGGGGATGGGGTTGGCGGGAGGCTCCTCTGAGACAGGGGAAGCCTTGGACCCCATTGCAAGGGGGGAGGGAAGGCCTAGGGGCCCCACTGGGGAAGGCTCCCCACTCCAGCAATGGCAGGATCCCACAAGACCAATGCCTTTCCCTTCACTCGTCCACCCTTCCTGCTCTCCTCCCAGCTGGGGATTGACCCTCTGCCCTCTGTTCCCAGCGCTGGGGGTTACCCTCCCAATCCGGATAGAGTCGTCCTCTTCCCACGTGTCTGAAGGGCAGACCCTGGATCTGAACTGCCTGGTTACTGGACAGCCCCACGCCCAGGTCACATGGCACAAGCGTGGAGGCCACCTCCCCGCCCAGCATCAGGTAGGAGGTGGGGAGCTAAGGGGGCTCTTGAAGGACCTTTGTGACGACAGAATAAGGAGCATAAGCTTTGAATTCAGGCATATGCGATGCTGATGCTGCTCTGCCTCTGGACTGCTGTGTGACTTTAGACAAGTCATTTGACTTTCCTGAACCTCAGCATCCTCATCTGTCAAATGGGCTCACACTGCCTAGTTCACCTGCCCTGTAGTACATCAACAAACACCGGTCCCCCACTTCATCCCATTGAAACCAGTCCTGACCCTGGGATGGGGTAATTGTAGGGTCACAAATGGCAGTTCTCCCTGGAAGAGCTTCCCCCAAGCTGTAGTTGGGGGGCCAGGCTGGGAGGGCCCAGAGATGGGAGCAGGAGCAAGAGCCTATAGCCTGGCTGTGCGCTCCAGTGCCCAGCTCTGAGCCTGCCTCCCTCATGCCCATCCCAGGTGCATGGCTCGAGGCTGCGGCTGTCCCAGGTGACTCCAGCCGACTCTGGAGAGTACATGTGCCGTGTGGTCAGCAGCTCGGGCACCCAGGAAGCCTCGGTCCTCGTTACCATCCAGCAGCGCCTTGGCCCCTCCCACCGTGAGTGTCTCGGGGTGGGACACTCCCCGAGTGGGGAGCAAACAGTGGGGGGCTATTAGGGCCACTTCACCCTCAGTGGCTCCCACATCCTGCCTCCCGTCTCGCCCTCCTAGCCCAGAGTGTGGTGTACCCCGTCCGCATCGAGTCCTCCTCGGCCTCCCTGGCCAATGGACATACCCTGGACCTCAACTGCCTAGTGGCCAGCCAAGCCCCCCACACCATCACCTGGTATAAGCGTGGAGGCAGCCTACCCAGCCGGCACCAGGTACCAGCCAG
Source organism: Rhinolophus ferrumequinum (assembly GCF_004115265.2). Classification (NCBI taxonomy): domain Eukaryota; kingdom Metazoa; phylum Chordata; class Mammalia; order Chiroptera; family Rhinolophidae; genus Rhinolophus; species Rhinolophus ferrumequinum. The sequence continues at coordinate 14,768,431 of NC_046292.1, read as the reverse complement.
TGGGTAGGCGGGGGCAAAAGCTGGGTGTACTGGCCCTGATAGGAATTAGGAGGAGTTCTCAGCACCTCTTCTGTACTCATTCAGTCATTCAACAAACATTGAGTATTCTTGCTAGATGGGCCCTGGACCAGTATTGAAGTTGCAGAGATAAGTCCCTCCAGCCTCAGTTGGGTCCTGTATTTTAACAGAACATTCGATGGTTCACTCACTCCATTTCCCTGAGAACCTGCTCCAGGCCAAGTCCTGTGCCTGGCCCTAAGGCTTCTAAATGAAATGAGATAGGTACCTGCCCTCAAGGAGCTCACTGGCTAGAGGGTGAGGCAGATGTGCCATCTGACAGCAGTGTAACAGGAGCCACAGCAAGGTACTGCGGAGTCTCTGGGGAGGGCCTCAGCAGGCCTTCTGCAGGGATGACAGGTGAGAATAGTGCAAAGCTAGAGAGAGGCACAGTCCACCCAGTCCAAAGCCTCAGGAAGGAGGCCAGGGTGGGGGCTGGCCCCAGGCAAGGCAGGGAGGTTCTTAGAGTCCAGACGCAGCAGCAGCACTGCCTGAGAGGTGGAGGTGCTGTGCCCACCCACTGATACCTGCTCCCCCTCAGATCGTGGGCTCCCGGCTCCGGATCCCCCAGGTGACACCAGCAGACTCGGGCGAGTATGTGTGTCATGTTAGTAATGGTGCTGGCTCCCAGGAGACCTCGCTCATTGTCACCATCCAGGGCAGCGGCTCCTCCCAAGGTGAGAATACATAAGGCACGGGGTAGGTGCAGGGGGAGGCACAGAGGTCCCTGGCACCGTCATTGGCTGACTCTAGCGACATCCCACCCTCTCTGTCCCAGTGCCCAGTGTCTCCCCACCAATCCGGATCGAGTCCTCATCCCCCACAGTGGTCGAAGGGCAGACCTTGGATCTGAACTGTGTGGTTGCCGGGCAGCCCCAGGCCACCATCACGTGGTACAAGCGAGGGGGCAGTCTTCCTGCCCGACACCAGGTACAGAGTGGAGCGTGGCAGTGAGGGCAGCACTTTTGCCTCCCGGGGTGGGCCGTGCAGGGACAGCCCCAAGGGCAAAGAACCCAAAGCGTGAGCCGGCAATCCTGGGGCAGTTCTCCCTCCTGCCCGGCACAGACAGAGAGAGCCTCAGCACCTCTGACAAGGGAGGCCTGGGAGGAGGCCTGACCCCGCTGCTGACGCCTTGACACCTCCCCTCCCCGTCCCTCTCCTTCCCCGTCCGCCCGCAGGCCCATGGCTCCCGCCTGCGGCTGCACCAGCTGTCCGTAGCTGACTCCGGCGAGTACGTGTGTCGGGCGAACAACAACATCGACGCTCGGGAGGCTTCCTTCATGGTCTCAGTGTCCCCCAACTCCGGCAACCCCTCCGGTGAGTGTGATGAAGGCCCTGGAAGGGACCGGGCAATGCAGGTAACAGTGCTCCCTGGGAAGGAGGAGCTGTGCAGTCAGAGCCCTCAGAGGACGGTGAGAGTCCCGGGCAAGGGCTCTGCAGAAAGATGCCTGGGTTCGAATCCTTCCTGTGCCACTAAGGGATTTGTCAGTTATTCTCCTCGCTCAGCTTCAGTTTCCTCATCAGTGAAATGGGGATATGGGTTATTCCAACCTCACAGAGCTGTCCAGTACCGTGGCCAGTAGTCGCATGTGGCAACTAAAGTAATTAAAATTCAAAATTCACATCCTCACATTTCGAGTGCCCAGTCAGTGGCCGCGTGTAGCTAGTAGCCACTGTATTGGCCACTGCAGATGGTAGGACATTTCCATCTTCGCAGAAAGTTTGTGAATTCTGTGAGGACTGAGTGAGTTAACATGCATAAAGTGCTCAGACAATGCCTGACACACCGTACGTGCTCAGTGAGTGTTAACTATTATTACCTTGGGGGGTGGGGGCTCCTATGGCTGAGGTGTGCGTCAACCGAGTTGTTCCCAAATCTGACTTATGGCCAAAGCCCCAACTTGGTATTTCTGTGCCCCCAGCCCCTGGCAATGCCATGCCCATCAGAATTGAGTCCTCATCTTCACATGTGGCCGAAGGGCAGACCCTGGATCTGAACTGCGTGGTGTCTGGACAGGCTCACGCCCAAGTCACGTGGCACAAGCGTGGGGGCAGCCTCCCTGCTCACCACCAGGTATGGGAGTGTGGGGGCGGGAAATAGTGGGAGGGCTGCTTGCTGTGGGGGCCCTGGCTGGGGCTCTGCCCCCCAAGCTCTGCCTAGGACTTAGACCTAGGAGCCCCTGTAGGGTGCAGTGCCTGCCTGGGTCAGAGTTTAGACCCTGGCCCCAGGCCATCCAGGATTCCGATTGCCACTGTTCATCTGTCTGTTCCTCTGTCTCTCTGTCCTATCCCTGCTCAGGCCCACGGCTCACGGCTGCGGCTGCACCAGGTGTCTCCAGCTGACTCGGGGGAGTATGTGTGCCGCGTGGTGAGCAGCTCTGGTCCCCAAGAGGCCTCCGTCCTGGTCTCCATCGAGGCCTCTGGCTCTAGTGCTGTTCCTGTCCCTGGTGAGGGTCCCTGCCATGGGGCTGGGAGGCTGGAGAAGGGAGGGAGGGAGGGGACCAGCAGGCAGAGGTCAGGAGTTAGGTCAAGTGGGGTTCAGCTCTAGGGCCCAAGAGCACAGACTTTGGAGTCTGGCATCTGTGGTCTTGAGTCCCAGCTCTTCTGTCCACAGTCTGAGATGTCACATAAAGGACTTCTCTCTGTATTTCACTTTCCTCATCTGTAAAGTGGGGACAGTCGAGCTCTTGAAACGATTACCTGAGTTCCCTAAAAGCTGAAACTGTACCTCTAGGAGTATGTGAAGGTGATTTTCAGCTGGTGCCCTGATGAAAATCTTTTATATTCATCTTGGTATGTTAGAGAAAAAACAGCAACACATCCAACCTGTCATGATTTCATGGAAATCGTTACCGTTAATGGGTCTAAGTATTCAAGGGGTTTTTTTTTAAGTGAATCGATTGAAAGGAAAATAATAAATAGTGCAAGGAGCACATGGCTATGGCAGATATCACGTGAGTTGTACACGTAGTGCTACGTAATAAACATGCTGTAGCAATTACTGGGTGCTGGACCCAGTCATATTTACACATATTAACTTGTTTCATCCTCACCATAACGCTTGAAGGTAGATAGGATTGTTCTCTCCATTTTATAGATGGGGAAACTGAGGCAGACCGGTGAAATAATTTTCCAAAGGTCACACCACTAATAAATGGCAGAGCTGGGTTTTGAACCCAGGCAGTCTGGCCCCAGAGTCTGGGTTCTTCGCCACATATTACTTGAGTTTGGGAAACATCAGTGATCTGTGTGGAAGTATTTGGCCCTGAGCCCTGGCTGCCAGTGGTCCTGGGAGCACAGCAGGAGATGGTAGGGCCAGCATCTGGGGCGAGGCTGGGAGGATGAGGGGTGTCTACCCCCAGGCTAGCTCAGCTGCTCCAGGTGTCAAGGGTGCAGGAAGGGGGGAGTTGAAGCCACCTCCTCATGGTCTATGGTCTGAACATCTGGGCATACAGGGGCAGGGGCTGAGGGCACAGGGGTCGAGGTCCCAGCTCACTGACCTCTTCCTGTGCCCAGCCCCAGGCAGAGTCCCACCCATCCGCATCGAGACCTCCTCCTCCCACGTGGCTGAAGGGCAGACCCTGGATCTGAATTGTGTTGTGCCTGGGCAGGCCCATGCCCAGGTCACGTGGCACAGGCGTGGGGGCAGCCTTCCTGCACGGCACCAGGTATTGGGTCTAGAGGAGGCAGGATGTGGGCACTCCCCACCATACCCCCTACTCAGGCAGTCCTGTAGGAATCCAGCCCCAGAGGGAAGGTGGCCCCAACATGCAGGCTTTGGGGAGATTGCAGTGGGAGATCATTAGGAATTAAGAGGTCAAGAACAGGACAGGCACTGGGTTAAAAAAGAACACCTCTTACTCAAGACACTGGATTTCCTCCTACCAGAAAAAAATGTCATAGCGAACATATTCCACAATGTCTGGTGTCCAAGGGGGTTGCCTTTGCCAGGATGCAGCCTGCATCTATATATGACAGTCCTGGGGTACAGGTACCAAAGGACTTGGACATCTCAAGGTCTTCGCCTCTGGCCCCCAGCTCACTCCCCCCGCTCTCGCTTTCACCTTGGCTAGGTCCACGGCCCCCTGCTGAGGTTGAACCAGGTGTCCCCAGCTGACTCTGGCGAGTACTCATGTCAAGTGACTGGTAGCTCAGGCATCCTGGAGGCTTCTGTCCTGGTCACAATTGAGGCCTCTAGCCCAGGCCCTATTCCTGGTGAGTGATGGGAGCAGTGGGCAATACTGGGGCCCAAGATTGGGGGGGGCTCCCTTTCTGGCCTTGGTCCTACCTGCTCTCCCACCTGGATTCTGGCTCTCGGTTCCATGAAGGTCCTTCAGCCCTCACCCAACCTCTGGGGACCAGTGCTGGGTTGTATCATGGCATCTTGGCCCCCAGAGAATGGAGACCCTTCCTAGGTCAATGGCACTCAGGCACATCACTCTCAAGCCACTGCACCTCCAGGGAAAGCATTTGGCATTCACTGCCACCACCTGAGGTTCCTGCCTTCACCCCTGGGAGCCTCGCCTTTCTCACCTGCTCATTGTACCCACAGCCCCTGGACTGGCCCAGCCTATCTACATCGAGGCCTCCTCTTCCCACGTGGCTGAAGGGCAGACCCTGGACCTGAACTGTGTGGTGCCCGGACAGGCCCACGCCCAGGTCACATGGCACAAGCGTGGGGGCAGCCTCCCCGACCGGCATCAGGTACAGGGCCAGGGTGGGGCAGTTTCAGGGCAGGCTAGGTTTGACCTGCAGTTGCCTTCCGCACCGCAAACCCCAGCCTGTTTGGGGGCCTCAGGGGAGAAAATACTTATGAGGGGAAGAGTTCACCAGCCTGGGAGTCGAGACACCCGGGTTTTTCTGGCTCTGCTGCCGAATCATTTCCTGAGCCAGTCTCCTCCTCTGCAAAGTGGGTGGGTTGGTTGTGTAGGATTCTGTGAACGAAGCTCGTCCACACAGCTGGAGCCCTGAGCTCAAGGCCCAAGAGAGAATTCCTGGGCTGGCACAGCCGGGCGTGGGGACGTGCCGGGTCCAAGTCCTTTGGCCTGATTGGCTGCCCCCTCTTTATGCTGACAGACCCACGGCTCTCGGCTACGGCTCCACCACGTCTCCCCCGCCGATTCGGGCGAGTATGTGTGCCGCGTGGTTGGTGGTGCAGGCCCAGAGCGGGAAGCCTCCTTCACGGTCACCGTGCCCCCCAGTGCGGGGTCGTCCTACCGTGAGTGTGGCTGATGCCAGGAGCAGGGAGGGCGGGGGGCTCTGAGGCTGTGGCAGGGGGTCGAGCCGACCCAGCCCTGCTGAGCCCAGCCCTCTGACACCTTGTCCCCCAGGCCTTAGGAGCCCTGTCATCTCCATTGAGCCGCCCAGCAGCACCGTGCAGCAGGGCCAAGATGCCAGCTTCAAGTGCCTCATCCATGATGGGGCAGCCCCCATAAGGCTTGAGTGGAAGACTCGGAACCAAGAGCTGGAGGGTGAGCCAGGTGGGTGGGTGGGGTGAGCCAGGCGGGTGTGCAGTGATCACCCCTGTGGGTGGGTAGCGGCCGCGGATGGCACCAAATTCATTGTGTGGCCCTGGGGCCCCAGTGTCCCCCTCTGGGTGGCAAGGGGGTTCGACCCAGGAGTTTCCAAGGACTCTTCATCTGCCATCTGTGACCCTGTGAGCGGGACACACCCAGACTTGAGAGGTCGGGGGCGTGGGGCAGAGGTGTACCCCCTGGCAGCACCACAGCACGAGGACACTCTTGCTGACCATACCTCCCTCAATGCCAACCCCACAGACAATGTCCAGATCAGCCCCAACGGCTCCGTCATCACCATCGTGGGCACCCGGCCCAGCAACCATGGTGCCTACCGCTGCGTGGCCTCCAATGCCTATGGCGTGGCCCAGAGTGTCGTGAACCTCAGTGTGCACGGTGAGGGGCATCAACCCCACGGGCTCTGCCTTTCTCTCTCCAGCCCCGATTCCAAGCTCAGAACCTCCAGGGTTCAGTCCTGCCTCTGACACTGCCCCTCTCTTGGGCATTCTCCCTCTCTGAGCCTTAGTTCCCACATCGGGGTAGTCGTGCCCCCCTGGCAGTTACTGAAAAGGGCGCTGTGACAGGGAGCTTGACCAACAGCCCTATCTCTGCGTCAGCAATGCCGTTCCTCTGGGCAGGGCCCCCGACGGTGTCTGTGCTCCCTGAGGGCCCTGTGAGGGTGAAAGTGGGAAAGGCCGTCACCCTGGAGTGTGTCAGTGCTGGGGAGCCCCGCTCATCCGCTCGCTGGACCCGGATCGGCGCCCCCACCCACTTGGAGCAGCAGACATTTGGGCTCGTGGACAGCCACACGATGCTGCAGGTCAGGCGTGGCTTCCCCCAGCCAGGGGCTCAGTCACGGCCCATCCGTGAGCATGTGCTTGGAGGAAAGAGTGTTGGATGCACAGATGGGTGATGAATGGATGGAGAGAGAAAGGAAGGGATGGGATAGGTAGATGGTAGGTAGATTGGAAGACGGGCGGGAAAGAACGGGTGGATGGATGAGTGGGTAGATGGGGAGGTGGGTGGGTGGGGAGGTGGATGATTACATGGGTGGTCTGATGGACAAGTGAATGGGTGGACCAATGGGATGTCTGTCGAGGGTTAGCCCTCAAGCAGCCAGTCAAATAGGAAAGTTTAAAAAACGAAAGGAAGGGTAAAAGAAAGGGAAAACCAAGCCAGAGCTGGGGGCTGATGCCAAGGTTTCCCCAGTGACCACGTAACCAGCCTCCTTGCTTGCTTCCAGATTTCATCAGCTAAACCATCAGATGCAGGTACCTATGTATGCCTAGCTCAGAACGCACTCGGCACAGCACAGACGCGGGTAGAGGTGATTGTGGACGCGGGCACCGTGATCCCAGGGGCCCCCCAGGTCCAGGTTGAAGAAGTCGAGTTGACTGTGGAAGCTGGACACACGGCCACCCTGCGCTGCTCAGCCACAGGTGTGGACAGGGGCTGGCACACAGGGCAGGCAGAGCAGGGGTGCCCTGGGGCCCCGACTTTAGACACAAGAAATCTGAAGCTGGTGTCATGCCCGGGGAGGCTTTGCTGCTGGCATCTCCCAGTGATGGCTGAGGGACCCACTTAGTGCCCTCCATGAAGTGGCAAGATCACCCAGGTCCCTTCCTCACCATCCCTATCCCCAGCTGGTCCCTAGGACAGCCCAGTGACCTCTGCCATCTTTTGCTTCACTCCATAGGCAACCCCACACCCACCATCCACTGGTCCAAGCTGCGCTCCCCACTACCCTGGCAGCACCAGCTGGAAGGTGACACACTGATCATCCCCCGGGTAGCCCAACAGGACTCCGGCCAGTACATCTGCAACGCCACTAGCCCTACCGGACATGCTGAGGCCACCATCGCCCTGCATGTGGAGAGTAAGGCATTCCCCCGCCCTCCTTGGGCCGCCCTGTCTCTGCATGGAAGTCTGAGCCCCCTGTCAGGCTACACCCTGGACAGAACTCCAGGAACTTCATCGAGAGGGCCCCACGCACCTCAGCCCTCCAGAGCCTGTCCTGGCCTAAAACCCACGTCTCCTCCTGGGACCTTTGCTTCCCTTTCTCCAGTCCTCGAGGCTCACCATTCAGTCCCCGGTCCTTTGGCAAGTTGCCTGCTCCCATCCTGACCTCTGTTCTGTCCTGCTCCCCCCACACACACTTCTATGTCCCCACCCCAGGCCCACCATATGCCACCACAGTCCCAGAGCACACTTCGGTGCGGGCAGGAGAGACAGTGCAGCTACAGTGCCTGGCGCACGGGACACCCCCGCTCACCTTCCAGTGGAGCCGTGTGGGTGGCAGCCTCCCTGAGAGGGTGACCACCAGGAATGAGATGCTGCACTTTGGACCTGTGGTCCCTGAGGACTCAGGCCGCTACCGCTGCCAGGTCACCAACAAGGTGGGCTCTGCGGAGGCCTTCGCCCAGGTGCTTGTCCAAGGTGAGCAACCAGCTCAGGCTGGGCAGAAGGGGGTCAGCTTTCCCCCAGGGCCTTCCCTTACCCAACGACTGGCTCCTGGGTCCCCTACTTGGGGCATGAAGTCCTCCTTCCGTTACTCCACCTAGAATGCCTGCCGTTTTGCCCTGTTGTCCAAAGTTCAAGGCAGGCCTGCCTCCTCCAGGAAGACCCCCATCACTGCTCTCAGCAACTCTGGTTCTCATGGCTGCATCCCTCCCGTCACTGACCTCACACTGCCATAGGCTGTGATGTTTACATGCGTACCCCAGCTTCTTCACCTGCCACACTAGGGCTGAGGATGTTCAGGCCTGTAACCAGTCATTTCAGCAGCCCCAGGCTGTCCCCACAGGACCCAGAATGGTCCGGGTAAATGCTGGACAGTGACAACATGGCATGTGTGACAGGGCAGCACCCACCCCTGGCATGCCCAGGATTTCAGTGGATCTCCAAAGCATCCAGTATCTCCATGGTTTCCTCTGTCATTGACACAAGGCCAAACAGGTGCTGTGGGGCCCCAAATTCTAGAAGCAGAAAAGCATGTGGCCCATTGGTCAAGAGCCTGGACCACAATGAGCCTGAGTTCAGTACAGAGCTCGGTCACTTGATAGTTGTGTGACCATGGCTAAGTCACTTAACCTCAAGCTTGTTTCTTCATCTGTAAAGTGGAGAGAACCATGCCAGCACATAAGCTGACTTAGAAAAATACACATCAGTAAAGCCCGTGGCACACAGTAGACACTTCGTAAATGGTGATAATATGCGCCTGCACCCACCGTCCCCTCAGTCCCTTGCACAAGGGCACGTTGGTACCTTCACCATGACCAAGGATCCTCTTACAGACAAGAGCCAGAATCGTCCTGCTGTCCTTCCCTGAAATGTGTGACTCTCTCTAAGGCTGACCCCTCCCACTTTTACCTTGGGCTGCCCTCCCCTCCCGAAGGCCAGGAGCCCAGCGTTCCAAGGGTTTTGTATGTGTTGACGGAATGAATGCACGAGTGAGCAAATGAGTGAATCTGCCAATGAAAGGTCTTTTTTCCTTGGTCAGAAAGGCTACCAGAAGAACATCCCTTAAATGTTAGGATGGGGGTTTCCTGGGTCCTGGGAAGGCATCGGGGATCACACACACACACACACACACACACACACACACGACCTCATGCATGTCCCTACAGGCCACTCCGGCTCTCTCCCTGCCACCGCCATCCCAGCAGGATCCACACCCACCGTTCAGGTCACACCTCAGCTGGAGACCAAGAGCATTGGGGCCAGCGTGGAGTTCCACTGCGCCGTGCCCAGTGACCAGGACACCCAGCTCCGCTGGTTCAAGGAAGGGGGTCAGCTACCTCCTGGCCACAGCGTGCAGGATGGGGTGCTTCGGTGAGTGGGAGTGGGGGCAGGACTGAACTTGGGCAGCCCAAGGCGCGTAGTGGGGCTGTTGGAATACCTGCCCTCTGGGCTCGGAGTGAAACAATTCTTGGGCAAGTCCCTTCACCTCTCTGAGCCTCCATGTTCTCAGGGGTACAGTGGCTTATATGAAAACAATGAGATGCTCTAAAGCATTGAACACAGTGCTTAGCCCATGGAAGGCCTTCAGTAAACCATGGCCCATATTCGGATTATTATTAGAGGAAAGAGAATAGGCTCTAGGGCCAGATATACACACGGCCCAGATCGCAGCTCTGCTACTTGGTAACTGATCTTGAGTTCTAGACCAAGAGGTCTTGATGTAAAACAGGTGTGGTGGCACCCACCCTGCCTGCCTGCCTACCTGGCATGGTTCCTGGGAGACTAGAAGCTGACACCACATCTCTGATGGCTTTGAGCTCCCATGCAATTGCAAAGCATTCTCATCCATTGTTTTTATTCACTAATGGCTTTTTTTTTTCTTTACAGAATTCAGAACTTGGACCAGAGCTGCCAAGGGACATATGTTTGCCAAGCCCGTGGACCCTGGGGACAGGCCCAGGCCAGTGCCCAGCTGGTTGTCCAAGGTAAGAGGGTGGCTTCAGGCTTCTACTAAGAGTTGGGAGCAAAGATAAGGGACACGTGTTCCTCAGGAAACCGCTGAAATGTTTATGAATAAAGAACAATTCCATTGGCTCTTGCTTGTGCCTAGCATAGTAAGGGGGCTTGACACATACTGCACAGGAAAAGAGATGGGTCAAGTAAGTGGGTGTTCACACAAATCAGTGAGGAATAACAGTGGATAGACAAGTGAGTAAAGGAATAAACAGAAGAGCAAACAAATGAGTGTGTCCATGAATGAATGCAAAAAACAAAAAAAGCGAGTGAATGAAGAAATGAATGCCTGGGGCTTCTGTACTCACCTTTTCCCGGACCCTCCGGGCAGCCTGCAGCAGGCTGGCCTCACGCTGCCTTTTCATCCTTCCCCCACAGCCCTGCCGTCGGTGCTTATCAACATCCGGACTTCCGTGCAGACTGTGGTGGTTGGCCATGCCGTGGAGTTCGAATGCCTGGCCCTGGGTGACCCCAAGCCTCAGGTGACGTGGAGCAAAGTCGGAGGACGCCTGCGGCCTGGCGTCGTGCAGAGCGGAGGCATTGTCAGGATTGCCCACGTGGAGCTGAGCGATGCCGGGCAGTACCGCTGCACCGCCACCAATGCCGCCGGCACCACCCAATCCCATGTTCTGCTGCTCGTGCAAGGTGAAGCCGGCAGGGACCTCTGCAGGGGGCGGGGAGCGTGGCAGGGGCTTCTCATGCTGCCATCTCCTACCTTGCCTGCTTTTCTCTTCCTTTCCACTCTCTTGGGAGTTTTCGATTTTGTGTATTTAAGGGGCAGGTTTCATAACAAGTGGTGGCAGCCGGAGATAGAAGTGAGTGTCCTTCAAGGGCAGGCTGGAACTTGCGGGGAAAAGCTACACCAAGGGGCCTCAAGAGGAAAACGGATATGTGATCCTCACCTACTAGAGCACCTGCTCTGATGAGGGAAACCTATAGCCCGGTCTGATGGCAGAGACAATGTAAACACAAAACAGGCCTAAGAGAGTAAAACAAGGGCAGTGGATGCAGAGCAGGCACAAATCTGTGTTTATTCAAAGGCAACCCCTTTCCAGCCCAAACCCGATGACTTGCCCCTAAACTTCCTGACCCACACTGCCTTACTACCCTCTTCTCAGGTCCCCCAGGGGATGCACAATTCCCCCTCCCCCGCCAGGTGTGTTGAAGAGTCTTGGGCTGTGGAGTCAAATGGACCTGTCCCTGAGCCCTGACTCCACCTGTGCAACCAGGAGTGAGCAGCTACTTTTCTCTCTAAGCCACAGTTTCCTCTTCTGTGAAATGGGGCTATAGTACCTCCCTTCCAGGGATACTGTGAGGATTATACGAGTGAGGGCAGAGGCTGGGCTCACAAATGGTGGCTGTTGTCTCCTTCCTCCTTCTTAGCCTTGCCCCAGATCTCAACGCCCCCAGAGGTCCGAGTGCCTGCTGGTTCTGCAGCCGCCTTCCCCTGCATGGCCTCTGGCTACCCGACTCCTGACATCACCTGGAGCAAGGTAAATGCCTGGCAGGGGCCCAGCCGGCTTGCCTAAGGGGCAGGGACCAGGTCTTCAACATCTGTGTCCCCAGGACCTGGCCCAGGCTTGGCACAGAGTGCTCAGTGAATGAGGGTGACCCTGAGGCAGAGATGGGAGACAGGCCCTATGGAGGTGCGGGCCCAGGCCAGTGTCCAAAGTGCGGGGTATGTTTGCAGCTGGATGGTAACCTGCCACCCGACAGCCGCCTGGAGAACAACATGCTGCTGTTGCCCTCAGTCCGACCCCAGGACGCGGGCACCTACGTCTGCACTGCCACTAACCGCCAGGGCAAGGTCAAAGCCTTTGCCCATCTGCAGGTGCCAGGTGAGACAACCCCCGACCCCACCCCACCCCGGGATTGGCAGTGCCCTGCCCACTGCCCTGTGGGCATCGTCTCTAACTGTGCTCTCTGCCGACAGAGCGGGTGGTACCCTACTTCACGCAGACCCCCCACTCCTTCCTGCCTCTGCCCACCATCAAGGATGCCTACAGGAAATTTGAGATTAAGATCACCTTCCGGCCTGACTCAGCCGATGGTGAGCAGGCGACAAGCTGATTAGGGGAGCCTGGGGCAGGGGATCTCCTGGTGTCACTGCCGTCATGGAATGAGCCCTGGCAACCCCCAGCGCTCCCCACCCCCGTCAGCCCTCTGTCCTGGAGCCCCCAGGCCTTCCCTCTGGGCCCTCTCTCCTCCCTCCTCTCTGCTGCATCCCCGCCTCTGTGACAACTCCCCTCTGAGCGCCCCGGGCCCCTCTGCTATTGGTGCACTGACACCCAGCCCTCCTGAACCATCTTCCTATTCCTGTCTCTGCTCCTTTTCCCTCCTTTTTCTCTCATCTCTCACCCTTTCCTCTCTCTCTCTCATCTGTCTCCTCCCATCTCTTGCGGGTCTCTGACTTTCACTGTCCAGGCCTCCTTCTCTACTCAGGTGAGTCTGCCTCCATCACGTCCTTCAGGTAGACCCTACAGTGTGAATGAAGCAAATTCAGTTTCTCTCTAGGGGCTGTTAGCAAGGCCTTCTATTTAGGGCACCATCCTGAGGCGGTGGGAAGGCCCTGGCTGTGTGGGGTGTGCCAGAGGGGGGCAGGGGTTAGAGAGTGGAAGCCTCACAAGCTTGGCTCATTCGTTCCTGGGCTGGGCAGATAGGGAGCCCATAGCTGGCTGAGCGGCCCTCACACAGCTGTGCCCGCCCAGGGATGCTGCTGTACAACGGGCAGAAGCGGATCCCAGGCAGCCCCACCAACCTGGCCAACAGGCAGCCCGACTTCATCTCCTTCGGCCTCGTGGGAGGAAGGCCTGAGTTCCGGTGAGACCTTCGCCCTCCCTGTTTACAGGGGGAGGAGGGTTGGGGAATTGGACTGCAGGGCACACACCACCCTGGGCTGAGTTGTACAAAGGAGGTTCTGAAGGAAGGAGGAGATGTGGCCATTACCCTTGGTGACCTCCCAGTCTGCTGGAGTAGGCACAGTATGCCAGCCAGGTGCACAGACCTGCACAAAACCGCGGCAGAAATACTCAGTGACGCTGAGTGCGTCTCTGGGAGGTGGAACTGCTACAATCCAGGATTCATTCATTCATTCATTCACTCAACAGTTATTTGCTGAACGCCTACTATGCGCCAGGCCCTGACACAGGGATAAACAAATCAAATCCTGGCCCTTGTGGGAAAGTATATTCTAGGCGGCGGCGACCAGCCATAAATAAATAAGAAAAGAAACAAGGTGATGTCAGAGTGAGCGGTGCCCAGAGCAACAGTGAGACCAGGTGCTAAGCTGCACGGTCCTGGAACCAAGGGCAATCGGAACTCCCGGGTCTGCTCCGGACAAGCTCCCAGGGAAGGGATTTGGGGAGAGGAGACGAGCTGGGGAAGGGGCAGAAATGGGGCCAGCGAGGGAGCGGTGATGGGGTGGGAAGATGAGGCAGGGACAGAAGTAGAGCAGGACTGCAGGAAATGGTGACGTCAGCTTTGCCTGGGCTGGGCCCCCTGCTCAGCCCTTCTTACAAACCCCACCTCTACTCTCTCCTGTCCTGGCCCCCCACCATGGAGCAGGTTCGATGCAGGCTCAGGCATGGCCACCATCCGCCACCCTACCCCCCTGGCCCTGGGCCAGTTCCACACCGTGACCCTGCTACGCAGCCTCACCCAGGGCTCCCTGATTGTGGGCAGCCTGGCCCCAGTCAATGGGACCTCCCAGGTGAGACCCAGCTTTGCCCCGCTAGTCCCACCCCTCACCCCACCTCCGCCCAGCCGACGCCACTCCTGACCTTCCCTCTCCCCAGGGCAAGTTCCAGGGCCTGGACCTGAACGAGGAGCTCTACCTGGGTGGCTACCCCGACTACGGCGCCATCCCCAAGGCGGGGCTGAGCAGCGGCTTCGTAGGTGAGTACCCTCCTCACCTCTAGCGCTGGCCAAGCCTCACCTGGCTGGCTGGCAGAGCCCATGGGAGCCTGGGAGGGCCCTGCAGGGTATGGCTAGGGCTGGGCGTGCCTCCCAGCACCCACCCCCCTTGGCTCATCGCCTGCCCACCCCCAGGCTGCGTGCGGGAGCTGCGCATCCAGGGCGAGGAGATCGTCTTCCATGACCTCAACCTCACGGCACATGGCATCTCCCACTGCCCGACCTGTCGGGACCGACCTTGCCAGGTGACCACACCACACACCTCGCCTGGCTGCCCCTGGCCACTGTCCTCAGCTGCGGCAGGGCCCTTTGGGAGTGGGGGAGAGCCAGAGCGTTCTTAGCCTGACTTCTGGGTGCTGCCTTGTAGAACGGGGGCCTGTGCCAGGACTCGGAGAGCAGCAGCTACGTGTGCATCTGCCCAGCTGGCTTCACCGGGAGCCGCTGTGAGCACTCTCAGGCTCTGCACTGCCACCCAGGTACGTACCCACCCTCCTGACCACTGTCACCCCTGGGTACTTGCCTCCACCCCTGGCTGCCCCATCATTTCCACCCACACCCCAGCTACTAACTACTTAACCACACTCTGTCACTCTTACCCAAGCACTTACTACTCCTCCTAGACACTGACGTCTGTCACTACCCCCCTAATACTCACTCGACCCCCCATCTCTGCTACCCAACTACTCAACCCCCCATTACTGATACCCAGGTACTCACCCCTCCTGTCACTGCCACCTCAGTAACTACCACCTTCCCATCTATTACCAAGGTACTCACCCCATTACCTGCCACCCAGGTACTCATCACCCCCACACTGTTGTCCAGGTACAGTCTTTCAAGAACACCACAGAGACAGTCACTCAGTCATTTCCCCCATCCTGTCCCCCTTCCCAGCCTCCTCTGCCCACCCTGCTGGAATCCAGTCCCCCTCCTCAGCCTGGCCAATGCCCAAATAGCTGAGGCCCCTGGGGTGCAGAAAGTAGGGCATCACCTCATGTCCTCCGTGTGGCCTGTGTGTCTCCCCCCAGAAGCCTGTGGTCCTGACGCCACCTGTGTAAACCGGCCCGACGGCCGAGGCTACACCTGCCGCTGCCACCTGGGCCGCTCAGGGATGAGGTGTGAGGAAGGTGAGTGGAGCCAGGCGTGAGACCCCTCAGGGATCCCAGTAAGAACGGGGGGCTCTGGGCAGGGGCCTCTGAAGCCTTGATGGGCTCTAAAATGATAAAATTATACCAGAGCCAGAGTCACCTGGCCAAGCTTCTGCCCAGTCTGAACCCTTACATGAGAGCCCCCAAAGTTGCCCTCTTATTGGCGATCCTTCCAGCCAGGGGGCAGGAGTCCCGTGCTACTACAGCTGTTGCCCAGCTGGTCCTGAGCCTCTGGGACTAGAGTGAGGTGGCAGAGGTTCCGGGGTAAGTCTGACCCCTCCTGGGACTCTGGTATCCCCACCGCCCTGACTGGGCTGCGGCTGCTACAGGTGTGACTGTAACCACCCCCTCCATGTCGGGCACTGGCTCCTACCTGGCGCTGCCCGCCCTCACCAACACACACCACGAGCTACGCCTGGATGTGGAGTTCAAGCCACTGGCGCCTGACGGAATCCTGCTGTTCAGTGGGGGGAAAAGGGGACCTGTGGAGGACTTCGTGTCCCTGGCCATGGTTGGCAGCCATCTGGAGTTCCGCTACGAGCTGGGGTCAGGTGAGCACTGGACACCAAACGCAGACGGGCTCGAGATGTCAAGCCCCATGGCCCCTTGGCTCTCTGTGCCCTGAGCAGGCTCAGAGGAATGAATTTGGAAGTCAAACCAATTGAAGTCTCCTGCTCCTTCCCATTCCTTCTGTGTGTGTGTGGCTTTAGGCCAAGCCCAACTTCTCAGGTTCCTCATGGAACACCAGGAGGTCTGAAGTCCCTGTGTGGGGTGGGGCAAGGCAGGGAGCCATGCGTGTGCCAACCCTGCCTGGTGACCTCCCTAGGGCTGGCTGTTCTGCGGAGCACAGAGCCGCTGGCCCTGGGCCGCTGGCACCATGTGTCTGCCGAGCGCCTCAACAAGGACGGCAGCCTGCGGGTGAATGGTGGACGCCCTGTGCTGCGTTCCTCGCCGGGCAAGAGCCAAGGCCTCAACCTGCACACCCTCCTCTACCTCGGTGGCGTGGAGCCCTCCGTGCAGCTGTCCCCAGCCACCAACATTAGCACTCCTTTCCATGGCTGCGTGGGTGAGGTAAGGAGCGGCTTCCAGAGGACAAGGGGGGAGCAGAGGGGTACAAACCAAGCCCCTCCACCTGCAGTGAACCCAGGCCCTTGGGACCAGACACTTCACCTTTGAGCCTCAGTTTTCACTTCTATAAAATGGGGATAATTGCACCTACTTTCAAGTGTTATGCTGAGGATTGACTGCACTGATGGATGTCCCTGGCACACAGCGGGCACTCCTGTTCCTCCCTCCCCACGTTACCATGTTGCTATTCAAGTACCAGTTTGGCTTCCCAGCTACTCTTTACTACATTCTTCTCTCTACTGGTACACCCCTGCTGCCTACATCCCTTGAGGCCTTGAGTGTCCCTCTGCCCACAGGTGTCAGTGAATGGAAAGCGGCTGGACCTCACCTACAGTTTCCTGGGCAGCCAGGGCATTGGGCAGTGCTATGACAGCTCCCCGTGTGAACGCCAGCCTTGCCAGAATGGCGCCACGTGCTTGCCTGCTGGCGAGTATGAGTTCCAGTGCCTATGTCGAGATGGCTTCAAAGGTATGTGAGCCTGCCCAGGTCCTGGGCGGGAGGGGTGCAGGGTGGTCAGTGGCAGCTCCAGCCCATGGCCACTCACCTGTGCCATGGCCCATAGGAGACCTCTGTGAACATGAAGAGAACCCCTGCCAGCTCCGTGAGCCCTGTCTGCATGGGGGCACCTGCCAGGGCACCCGCTGCCTTTGTCCTCCTGGCTTTTCTGGCCCACGCTGCCAAAAAGGTAACTGCACTGGCTTCTCTCCACCTCCCTTTTGGGGCCCTAGGACTAGACAGAGTACCCACGGGAGTCTGTACTCACTGACTAAACCCTGCCTTTCTCCACAGGCTCTGGACATGGCACAGCGGAGTCCGATTGGCGTCTTGAAGGCAGCGGGGGCAATGGTGCGTATTTGTAGCCACCAGAGAAGCTGGGCAAGCTTGTCCTCTCACTCCCGTCTTCCAATTATCCCTCACCCTCAATTCTGGCCTGTAAGCAGAGCAGGTCCATGTGAGAGGCTCAGCGGGGACAGAGGGAATAAAGAGCACAGCCACACACAGCTGGGCCCTGACTTATGCTTACCCGGGGTAGGCCCTGTACCACTGTAACCTCAGTTTCCTCCTCTATGTTCACGCATTCTGTCAACAAACATCTATTGTGTGTTCATCCTTATCCTGGGAGCAGGAAATATAAGATAAAAAAGGCGGGACCCTCATTCTCAAGGGTTCCACAATTTGTTTCAAAGCAATGATAATTTTTTAAAAAATGAACATTTATTGAATATTTACAGGCACTGTGCTAACTGCTTTATAGATATTTATCTTCTTACTTATCGTTAATGTAATAGGAGAGGTAGTGGTGTAGTGGGTAAGAGCATGGACTCAGAAGCTAACCAGCCTGGCTTCAAATCCTAGCCCTGCCACTTAATACCTGTGTGACTTTGGGTGAGTCACTTAACCTCTCTGTGCCTCAGTTTCCTCATGTATAAAATGGAAAGAAGTTACCATCCTTCCACAAGACTTTAGATAAATTTTTGTGTGAGAGTAAAATTATTTAATGCATTTAAAATGCTTAGAACAATATCTGTTCCAGAGTGGGTACAGAATGTTAGCTTTTGTTACTATATCTAAGTCATAGGATTATTATAAGTTAAATAAAATGATGTTTATAGCTGGATGTGAAGCTCCCTGCACAGTTACTGGCACATAGTAGGTGCTTGGTAAATGGTAGCTGTTCTCCTCATCATTTGGTGGAAGATGGCAGTGTCCCAGACCTTTGTAGCTGCCGGGCCCACAGGGGCCAGCGCTGGCCTGTGGGATGTTGGGGCCACACACAGTATAGACACTGGAGCCGAAAGGTCCAGGTTGCCATTATCTAGGCTTTCCACTTCCTGGGCAGGTAATTCACCCCACCCCCCACCCCCAAGCCTGGCTTCCCATCTGGAAGGTGGAGAGGACACAAAGGTTCTGAACCTTTCAAGTACCATGGACCTAAGCGACCACCTGTCCTGGTTTGCTCAGGGCTGAGGGGTTTCTCAAGATGTGGGACTTTCAGAGCTAAACCAGGGACACGAACTTGGCAGATAAGGATGGTTTGTCACCCTACCTGGACCCTACTGACCTCCTAAAATAAAATACATAGAATTTCAAAGGAAACCAATTATATTGAAATAAGATTATCAAAATATTTTAAATGTTCTCATTTGTAACCTTCTTTATTAACACATTAAATAACAAGATCTAATTAATAGCTAGCCCGATTTCAGTAAGTGTAAATGATGTTTTGTTGTGTTTTTTTAAATTAGTAAATGATGTTTTGAGATATTTGCACCTACTGTAATTTGATAAGGAAATCTAATTCTATCAGTGACAAAGTCACAGGTCCTACAGCCACTCCTTTGGCTTGTTGCCTACATGCATAATGGAAGGAACTGCTACATTTCAGGGAGAGTGAGTGAATATAGAGCCATAATGTTTTCCCATTTAAGTTCACAGGCCTCTGAATTCTGTCCACAGCCCCTTGTGTCTCCAGGGACCAGGTTCACAGCCCTGTAGTCGTACATGTTGGGGTGGAGGTGGGGGCTGGGAGCCGACGCTGGATGGATACTCCGAGCAGGTGAGCAGATGTCTGACATCCCCCTCCCCCCTGCAGATGCCCCAGGACAGTACGGAGCCTATTTCTACAATGACGGCTTCCTAGCTCTCCCCAGCCACATCTTCTCCAGGAGGTGAGACAGGTGTCGGGAGAGCCTGTGGGCCCAGGGACAGGTTGCAGAGAGGGGGATGGGAATCTGGAACTTTTGCCCTCTCACCTGCTTCTCCCCCACCCCACCCCCCCAAAGCCTGCCTGAGGTCCCTGAGACCATCGAGCTGGAGGTCCGGACCAGCACAGCCAGTGGCCTCCTGCTTTGGCAGGGCATGGTGAGTGTGGGTGTCTGGCTCGGAGTCTTAGGGTTCCCAGCCCCCTGGTGACCAGGGCCGTGGGAGCGAGGAAGGCAGAGGCCACAGCCATCAGGGGCCTGGGCTTTCCAGGCTGGGGACCCCAGAGACTCTGTACTTCCCTGGCAGGAGCTGGGAGAGGCCAGCCAAAGCAAGGACTTCATCAGTCTTGGGCTTCAGGACGGGCACCTCATCTTCAGGTGGGTCCTCTCCCTTCCCTGGCCCCCTTCACCCCCAGTTGAGGCTTCCCCTCTGGTCAGCCCCATGGCTCCTCCCACAAGAAGCCGTAGCTCCCGGTGCCCCAGCGACATACCACCCTCCCACACCCCACTCCTGTCCTGCCCCACTTCATACCTTCCTGTGACTGCAGCTACCAGCTGGGCAGTGGGGAGGCCCGCCTCGTCTCTGAGGACCCCATCAATGATGGCGAGTGGCATCGGGTGACGGCACTACGGTAAGGGAGCCCATCTAGGCACTAAGGCGAGGGGCCCGGAGTTGTGGAGTGGGCCAGGACGCCCCCACCATGTGGGGGGGGCACGCATTGGGTGCTAGGGAGACAACTTGAAGCCAGGGTTGGGGAAAGCCCACCAGCCAAGCACAGACTTGCAGGGCAGGCCGGACAGAACTCCATGGGGATGGGCAGGCAAGCGCCCTATGGGGTGGACGAAACATGGGTGAGTGTTAGGGAGCTGTGTTGTGGGGGTAAGGGCCAGATCTCTCATCTGGTGGGGAAGGACAGAACTCAGGGAACAGACTTCTCTGTCTGGCGTCGCATAGAAAAGAGAGGGAACTCTTGGGTCAAGGAGCATGGGGAACTGGTGGTGAGAGGCCTGACGCAGTTCCACCCACCCCAGAGAGGGCCGGCGAGGCTCCATCCAGGTGGATGGTGAGGAACTAGTCAGCGGCCAGTCCCCAGGCCCGAACGTGGCGGTCAACACCAAGGGCAGCATCTACATCGGTAAGTCCCGGCCGCTGCGGGCCTGGAACCCCCTCCTGGGGCAAGGGAGGGAGTGGGGCTCCTGGGGCCCTACAGTACACGCCTCCCCCCCGTCGGGCCCCTGCAGCTCATGGGCCCTGTCCTCTGCCCTCCCCCCAGGCGGAGCCCCTAACGTGGCCTTGCTGACCGGGGGCAGGTTCTCCTCAGGCATCACGGGCTGTCTCCGGAACCTGGTGCTGTACTGTGCGCGGCCTGGCGCCCCACCCCCACAGCCGCTGGACCTGCAGCACGGCGCCCAGGCGGGGGCCAACACGCGCCCCTGCCCCTCATAGGCGCCTGCCTGTGCACATGGACTCCTGGGCAGTGCCCCAGTCCCACAACGTCAAGTCTATTATTATTAATATTATTATGATGAATATTTTCTAAGAAACTGAGGCGATGCCACGCTTTGCTGCTACTGCCCTGGGCTCAACTGGAGGGTGGGCACGCCACCCCCCACACAAACACACCTGGGCAAAGCCACAGGCTGGGGGGCAGGGCAGGCTGGATGGGAGCAGGTGCCTCAGGGCCACCAGGACTTGGGAGCAGGCATGGTGGCCGTGTGGGCTCAGAAGTGCCCCCACCAGCAGAGACCCCGAAGGCAGAGCTGGGCCACCCATTTCTGGAGCCCCTGTCCCTACGAGAGCCAACCTCGGCTTACAGCCTAGGACCTCACCAGCCACAAGGAGCAGAGGGCGTTGTGATGGGCTTTGTCACTCTCCTCTCGGTGGCAAAAGCTCTTTAGTGCCAACTGTGGAGCAAACGGCAGCTCACCCCGGGCAGGCAGCCCCCCACCCCCGCCAGCCCAAGTCCCAGTCCCACCTCCACCTCCACCTGGCCAGCTGGGCCACCTGCCCCTGGCAGCCTCCACCTCCCACCAAGCTTTCCTGGTCTGCATCCCACCACCCAACACCTAGCCCAGGGCCCCTTCCCTCAGGGGCTGCAAGGGAAACTCACCCCAACTCTTACCAGGAGCTGCTCCAGGCAGAGCCCAGCACTGAGAGGGTCTCCGCACCAGGCCACATCCCCCCACCAATCTGGAAGTGAAGGCCCAGGGGATATGGGGGGAGGAGGGCATTGGTGGTTGGAAAGAGCTAGTGCCTTGGGTGGGGGAGCCAGGACTCATGCCTGGGAGGGCGAGGCAGGGGCCATGACAGCCCTGCCCCATCTGTGGGAGCCTGAGGGCCCAACTGGGGGCAAGCATCCTCCCCACCAGCAGCCCACAGATGTGGGGTCCGGACGCCTGGCCTCTGTGTCCTAGAAGGGACCCTCCTATGGTCTTTGTCTTGATCTTTCTTAATAAACGGTGCTATCCCCGCGAGGGCGGTCCCCTGTGTCCTCGACTAGGGCTTGACTGGGTGGACCCTGAGTGTGGGCCAGGGTGGGGCGGAGCAGGGCAGGTGAGGTCTGGGAGTGAAGCAAGGCAGCTTCAGGTGAGCGAGGCCCTTGCTCCCTGCTCTGGGCATGGAGGTCCTGCCCTCACGGACCCAGCGGAGTGCCAGCCCCCACGTGAGCGGCAGGGCCAGTCATCCCCTGTGGTCTTCGTCACAACCCTGAGAGGCAGGAGTCATCCCATTTCTCAGAGGAGCAGACTGAGTCTCAGGGTTAATGTAACCTTCCCAAAGTCAGACAGCCCTCTGGCGGGTGGGGACAGAACCCAGGATGGGTCTGACCCCAGATTCCACTCTCCTTCCTCTGGAGCTGCAGCCACTCTAGTGATGGCCTCCCTGACCCTGGAAGGCTGGCCCGCTTGGTTGCAGCCCCCCAGGGGCCACGTGGCCAGGACATGTGTGACAGATGGTGCAGCTAAGGCAGAGGCCACGGGCACCAGCCCACCAGGTCAGCCGGCTGGAGGAGCAACAGCACCAGAGGAGGCCAGCACCACCCTCTGTAGCCAGGGGCCTGCGGAAGGAAAGGTGGAGTCCACTCAGGCCTCAGCCTGGGCCTGCTGCCCCCATCCCCATCTCCTGGAGAAGAACAAGTGTGATGTTGATCGGGGGAGTGGGTCAGGTGCTAACCAAGAGCCATCTAGCTTCCAGAACTGCATCCTGTTGTACAGTCTCCCGGCTGGGGGACTGCTCTCAGCTGTAATCTGGAGAGGGCCTGCCGAGCCGAGAGCTGGGGAGACAGTTGGGGGCTTGGAAGTATCATCCCCTGCACTGCCCGCCTGGCTGGGCACCAGAGGGACCTGCAGTGGGAAATAACAGAGCTGACACTGAGAACTGTCCCTTCTAGGGCATGATTTTCTCATTTAATCCTCCCCAAACCTCTCTGACTTTTACTATTTAGTATTTCCATTTTATAGATAAGGGAAATGAGGCACAGAGAGGTTAAGACACTTGCTCAGGTCACACAACTGGAAGTGACAGGGGAGGACTTGAACTCATGCACTCCAGCTCCAGGGCCTGGGATTTATGAGGGGAGCTACTTCTCAGGAAGGAGGATATGCAGGTACTGAGTGTTTTCTGTGCACCAAACACTGTGCTTGGTTCTGGGCCCTTGACTTACAATATTTCACCTAAAGTTTATGACAACTCTGAAAGGTTAGGTTTGTCATCTCTATTTTCCAGATAAGGAAGCTGAGGCATAAAGAGCTTCTTTCTTCCACTCATTTGACTTGTATTTCTCAAGAATCTACTATGCCCCAGGCATTGCTCTAGGGACTGGGGGATACGACAGTGAGCAAAATGGAAATGTCTTCCTGGTACTGGCATTTTAGTGTGCGGGGACACAAAACAAGTGAAATCATATGTCAAATGGACATAGGGGCTGTGGAGAAAAATTGAGCAGGGAAAAGGGACAGGGCCACGCTGGTGAGGGGCAGGACTGCTTTTTTTTTTTTTTTTAATTGTGAAATATACCACAATAAACCATTAACCAATTTTAAGTGGACAGTTCAGTGGCTTTAAACATATTCACACTGTTGTGCAACCATCACCACCATCCATCTCCAGGACTGTGTTCATGTTGCAAAACTGAAACTCCATACCCATAAAACTAACTCCCCATTCTTTCTCCCCGCCGCGCCTGGCAACCACCATTCTACTTCCTGTCTCTATGACTTTGACCACTCGTGTGTCTCATATAAGTGGGATCGTACAGTATTTATCCTTTTCTGTCCAGCTTATTTCACTTAGCAGAATGTCTTCCAGGTTTCATCCACGTAGCATGTGTCTGAATTTCTTTCTAGGGCTGAATAATATTCCATTGCATGGACACGTCACGTTTTGTCTATCCTTTCACCCATCCACAGACACAGGGTTGCTATTTTTCAATAAAGGGGTCAGGCGAGAACTTCCTGAGAGACCCTCTCAGGAAGCAAAGGAATGAGCATGAAAATCTCGGGGGAAACGAATGCCTTCCAGGCAGAGGAGAGAGCAGTCTTGAGACCAGGACAAGACGAGCGTGGAAAGAACTGCTGGGGACCCGTGTGCAGTTGCTGAGGGAGCGAGAGGGCAAATGGCCTCTGGGAGGTTTTGGTTTGGCCGAGTGAGGAGCGTTCTAAGCACAGGAATGACAGGACCTGACTTAGTGTTTTTTTAAAAGACTCCTCTGGCCAAGAAGCTTAACTCCCCATTCCTTAAGGGTGGCCTACGCATAATGACTGCTTTACAAAGAGGACAGGATGGAAAGCCGAGGCAGAAAGGGTAACAGTGGTGAAACCTGACACACAAAACCTCAGCCAGGTGATCAAAGCCGACATCAACAGTCATGAATCAGGTTGGTGGTATGTACCTTTGACATGATGTGATGGAAAATGACACTCTACCTCTGTAGTCTTTCTCATAACCCATAACTCCAGTCTTATCATGAGAAAACGTCAGATGCGTTGGTGTGGATGGCTTGGTTGTGGGCTGGAAAAAGGAGTAAAGGGTGACCCGACAGTTTGGGTGAGAAGGGGAAACGGGTGAGGAGCAGGACATGGGGAGGGCTGTGGATCAGGAGTTCAGTTTGGGGCCTAGTGAAATCTGAGATGCCACCTGCACCTGTATGTGGAGATGAGTAGGGAAGTGGTTATGTAATTAGAGTTCAAAGACAAGTCCGGCTGCCAATACATTATAAAGGCGACCACTGAGGCAGTGGGTGTGGAGGATGGAGAAGCAGATACAGGAACGAGGCCTCCTGGCCCAAAGCACAGAGTGCTCAGGGAGATAAGGAGGAACCTGCAAAGGAGACCACGGAGTGGCTTGGGAGGTGAATCTCACCCCTCAGCCAAGTGCTTTTTTGCAGTCAACAACCTGTTCAACAGTACATGCCAGCCCTGTTTGAGAGAAGGAGAATCTCCAGGTTCCCAAGGATATTCCTGGGTGACCTACTCTGGTCTCCCTTCTTACAGAGGTCATTCCTGGTTATGTCACTCACTGACTCTATGACCTTGGGCTCCCCATATCCCCCAGGTCCACTTAAATAGAGCGTCTCTCCTTTGGATGTCTTGGGCCTCTGTGCAAGGTTCCATTTAGGAAAAGCTTTCAGCACCAAAATACCATTTGGAAGCAGCTGGGTCAGATGATCTCTAGTGTCATTCTAGACTTCGGCAGAATAAGGATTTACTTTCTGTGTTTTTGGTCTGTCTCCCCTACCAGAATGTCAGCTCAAAGAGGGCAGGGACGTCTCTTTTCTTCATTGCTGTATCTCTAGAGCCTAGAACAGCACCTGGCACATTACAGGTGCTCAATTAATATTTGTTAAATGAATGAAGGTGCACACAGCTGAAAGAATTGTATGATTCAGTGCAAAGGTGTGGCAGACACGCTGTCTCACCAGCATTCCATTCTGTGGAGAAAAGCTGGTTGGAGGGGGGCTGCCCAGCACGATGGCTCAGAGGTGGCCGTGGGCATTCCGTTTCCTGGCCATGACTAACCAGATTTGATCCCAGGACTTTTGCTAAAACCATAAGAAAAGATGCTCGCTCTCTATTTCGTTGAGGTTAGAGGTGTAAGGGTCACCTTGGACTTGGAGCTGCAGGATCACCTTGCTGCCAAGTAGAAAGAGGAACTGCCTGAGATGGAAGCCAAACAGATCCACACAACGCAAAGAGAGAGGCAGAGAACAGCGACAGAGCCCAGGTGACATTCCTTAAAGTCCTGGATCCAGTTATACCTGAACCAACACGTTAATATCCCACTTAGAGGAGCCCCCCAAATTCTCCTTCGGCTTGAGCCAACTTGAGTTGGGATTCCTTCGTCTGCAAAGGAAAGTGAATAATCTAATATAAAGAAAGTGTGTAGGTTTAAGAATGAATGTCTGTGAGAGACAAATAGTAGCATGGTCATGTATGGAGAATCACATGTGACTGGCAATGTCAGAGTGTCACAGGAGCCAGGGAGAGTAGGCTTGCAGGTGAGAGCAACTGAGACTGTGTGTGTCCCCAGGAGGTGAAATGAACCTCATTCAGATGACAAAACTGGTCCAAGGCAGCCAGAGCTGTGATGGGGCTTCACCACTGCCACCTTCTTTTTGGAGCCCAACCTGCTAAACACAGAGCAGTGGCAACATTCTTGGCCTCTGGCTGACAGCTGCACCTCAAAACAGGGCAAGGTCATGGGAGGAGAGGGAGGGAGGGGTTGATTTCCAATCAGCCAATGAAAGCTGTTTCAAACCAACATGATAGGAACCTACAGGAGCCAGAAGGGGACCCCAGGCGGCATCAGTCATGGCCCAAGGCTTTAGCGTAGGATTTCATATAGTTCCTCCCAGAGCCAGAGAACTCTAATGGGGAAGAGAGAGGGAATCTAAAATCCAAAACTCAGACCATGCACAATTCCAGGGAAGAACAGTGGGACTTGACTGCAGACACAAATGAGACAGCATGGGGAGTGCCTTCTGACCAGCTCAGGGTACAAGGGCTGTCCAGGTCCTGGCATGTCAAGGTCTAGTTCTTGGTGCATCTATGTTGGCTCCCATGTTTAATTCTCCAGTCTGGATATGTGGCCAGTGATAGCAATAAAGCTTCTGTGTGGGTTTGCAATCTTCTACACTTTAGCAGCTCACCTGCTCACTATCACTGGACACAGCCTCTGCTGTGACACGGGCGAGTTGTGTCTCCTGTCCTGGGGAACCTGCTGGGGCTAAAGCCTTTGCTCTAGCAGTGAAAGCCCCACCACTTCCCTCGTGAGCAGCGAGGCCTGGAGCCCGTAAGCTCCCCGAGCCTACTTCCCATCTATACATCCGAGGATAAGAACACTGGCACAGCCGAGTTGCTGTGGGGAATAGCTGAGACCCGGCATGCAAAGGGCCAAAGGTGATGCTTAATAAGTGAGTGCCTCGCATATCAATTCCCTTTCCTTGCTTGAGTGGGTTTCTGTCACCATCACCAGAGTCCTGACTCGCTCGGCCCCTCTGCAATCATCTGACGGGCTGACCCGGGACAGAGGAGCCAGTGTGTGAACATGTGTGAGTTGTGTGGACGTGTGCAGCGTAGTACTATGGGTGTATGAAGTGCGTGACGTGAATTGTCAGTGCCGTGTGTGACGTGTGTGCGTTGTGTATTGCAGTATGGAGGTGCAAGGTGTGCAGTTGTGTGTCTGAGTGTATGAGTTGTGAGTTGTGTACATGTAGTGTGTGTGAGTGGGTGGATGTCAGAGTGTGAGGTTTTTAGTGTGTTGGAGTCGTGTGGGAATGTGAGATGTGTGTAAATGCATGAGTGAGTGCGTGGGAGGGTGTGTGTCTGGGCGCTCTGGTATACTCACCCACGGAAGCCAGATTGCGGGTCTCTTACTATGACCCTCCCAACCCTGCCATCAGTCACCACCTCCTTCCCTCTCTGAGGACCCAGCCCCCTCCACCTTCTACTGCTCTCAAGAGCCCCACTGGTGGCCCCCAGCCGGCAGTTGCCCCGGCTTGGGGGCTCCGGTCCTGGCCAACAGTCCCAACCTACCCACCTGGAAAGAGGTGACTTCGCCCACGAAGTCCACGCGGGGCTGGTGACCAGGCGCAGGCCCAGGAAGTCCCCAGAGGACGCCACCGGGACAGGGATGGTAAGGCCGCAGAGTGGGACCCCCAGGGCCCGGGGCGCGCCCCGCGGGCGCGCGTAGAACTGCAGGTAGGAGCCGCGGGCGCACGCGTCGGCGGGCGTCGTGGTGGAGGCGTTGGGCGCTGGGGTTGCCCGGCGCCGAGATCAGGGTGTAGACCAGGAGGAAGCGGAACTGGAAACGGATGCTGTCGCTGGGGCCCCCGGCCGCACCCGGAGCCGGCAGTCAGTGTCCGTGACGCGGGGTGCGAGCGGTGCAGCAGCCCGTGCCCCTGCCGTGTCTGCCCGCAGAGGTCCACCAGGTGGACTGCAGCGAAAAGCACAGACCCTGGAACCACTCGGCCTGGTTCCAAACCTGGCTCTGCCTCCTACTTGCTGTGCGACCCCAAGTAAGTCACTCATCCTCTCTGAGGCTGTTTGCTTATCGGTAAAATGGGGATGATTAAGCAATCTCAGAATTTGTGTGAGGATTGACTAATTTAATTCAAATCTTCAGTCTCTTATTCAAAAACCCTAGGGTGTATTTCAGAAGGTTCCAGCTTTTAGAAAGATAAGATAATGTATGTACAGTATATTATGTTGCAGCCCTCCATGATTACATTTTCCAGAGCAATTGTAAGAACATTTACCCTAAGCAGGACAAATAAAGACAGTAAACCTCCTCCTCTCAGTTCAGGTCAGGTGTTGCCGGTAAATTACTTAAGAACAAATTCTGGTTTTCATGGCTTTTTGTGTTTTGGAGTTGAAACTAAAGGATTGTGGACATGTACAAGTGAAGTACTTAGGACTGCCTGGCATTTAATGAGAGTTATAGAAGTGTTAGCTATTAGTATTGCCTTATTTAAGGCTGGAGTAGACAACCCAGCACCAGCCCATCCAACAGCCTTTCCCGGTTCCTTTTTGCTAAAAGAACCCCGATTTACCCTTAGCTCTCATGGAGCAACATGTCAGCCGGATGGTATGAGGTGTGGAGAGTGAGTGAATTGAGCACCTTTTGTGTGCCAGGCTAAGTGTCTTCCATGGTTAACCTACTCTTGTATGAACAATTATAAATTGTCTTAAGGGATAAAAGCCTATTCTCATTTTACTACTGAAGAAACTGAGACTTAGAGAGTTGAAACAAGGATCTCAATGATAGAAATGCAGGAAGAGGCAGAGTGAATGTGTGAATGCAATGTTTCCACTGCCAGACCTAGGGCTGTCCCACCCCACCCCCCACCCCGAGACCGCTGCTTCTGAGTGACTTGGAGCTCCAGAGGGGTTTAGGGTAGACTTGGGGGTGCCAGGCAAGACCAGGCACAGCGTTTCTCAGCCTCCCCCAATTCAAGGGCTCCAAGCCCATCAGGGTGAGTGTTGATTGGGGAAAGAATTGCTAAGGGTGGGGGGGCCAGAATCTCCTTCCCGCCCTAGCCACATCCCTTCATACTCACCTGTCTCCAGAGCAGACACAGTCAGGGCAGCTGGCTGCCCCCAGCAGGAGCAGCCTTTGGGGCAGCTGCAGAAGACAGGCCTCCATCCAGGCCCTGCTGTACCCAGCAACAGGGCAGACCTGCAGAGCCTTCAGTTTGGGGTCTTTGGGAAGAGCAGGGTATGGGGGCCTGGCCAGGCTGGCTGGGAGGCTGACAAGATATAAGGAAAGGGGAGGTAAGTCAGCCAGTGCTACTGGTCTCTTCACAATGATCTCTGTGCTCCCTGTTCCAGATCCTCCTTCAAATCAGGATTGTGTCTAGAGTTGTCATGGAGATTTGGGGCTGGGGTTGGAGCCTGGGGAGAGAAGGCGGGGGAGGGGAGAGGAATGTCTGACAGACAGCAGCCAAGAAACTCAGATCCAATTCAGCCACAGGGCTTCTGGGAGGGGGATCAACAGCCCCAGAATGCTGCTGCCTTTCTGGACAAGTCGGCATCGTAGGGATTGAGCTTAAGGGAAGCCTAGGACACCAAAGGGACCTCTTTGAGCGCCTAGAAAGGCAGCAAGTGGTAAAGGAGCACCAGACCCGGAGTTGGCTGTATTACAAAGTATTCCTGCCTCAGGGCCTTTGCACTCACAGTTCCCTCCACCTGGACGCTCTTTTCCCATAGTGTTCCATGGCTGGCTTCTTCAGTCATTCAGGTCTCAGATCACGTCACCTCCTCAGACCACACTTCCCTGAGCACCTTTCTATCGGAATTCGTACTCTCCCTGTCACTCAATCACATCTCCTCAAATTGATTATATCAGCACTCACTGGAATTATTGTTGCTTGTTTATATCTTGCTGTATGTATTATCTATTGGCTCCTACTAAAATTGCATTCTATGAGTGTCTTGTTGATCTCTGAACCCCTAGGTCCTAGCACAGTGTCTGGCACAGAGCAGGCGTCCAGAATAAGAATAAATGTATGGCATGGAGCAAATGACTTCCCTTTTTCTAGGTTTTACTTACCCGTGTATAAAAAAATGGGCTTGAACCATTTCAGGCTTTTTCGAAACGTGGTATTAGTCGAACAATTTTTTTCAACAGGTGTCTTACATGGAACCTTAATATAGAAAACTGAAACTTTTCAAGTCTCAGTTTCCTCATTTGAAAAATGGGATAATGATAATTCCAACTTCATAGGTATGTCGTAAGGGTTAAGTAACTTGTTACAAGATGGGTACTTAGAATAGTGTCTGTCACATAGTCAAGTGCCCAATGCTCGTTAGGCTGGATGATGACTGTTAGGGTCATCATTATTTAACTAGAGGTGCTCTGTTTCAAGAAGTCCCCAGTAGTAGCCTTTGAGCCCCAACCCAGAGTCCCGGGACTTTATGGGGTTAAAATCACTGGTCCCGGTGCTCTCTAAGGGCTCCCTTCTAGAGCTGACATTCATGCAGCCTTGATATCCTATTGTGTGTGATGTCCAAGGCTGTGCCTTGGGGAACTTTGATAGGACTCAAGTCGGCCTTCGGCAGGAATGGATTTACCATGAAGCTCGTAATGCTTAAACTTTAGGATACATTATTTGCGTGCGATTATATTTTTTTATAAAATTTGCAAGCATGAGATATTTTAACCACCTTCAATTCAGACGGTCTCTTTCCACCTGATCTCCATCACACCATGTCATATGGCTACAGGCGTTTATAGAATCTGGCTAAGGGGCCGTTGGTTTGGGGTTGGGGGGTATACACCTATGGTGTCCTAGCTCCTTCCAGGTGTAGTTTTATTATTTCTGATGCCCCAGAATGGCTTCAGGAATACTAATACCCACTGTGCTGTCTTCCCGGGTTGTGATCTCAGGTGCAGAACAGAGATACTTATTATGCCTGGCTCCAGTGGTGTGAGGGTACTGGAAGGGAGATAAGGTTTAAAAATGTATGAAGCCAGAAGCTAGTCTGTGGAAAAATCCTTCCAAATCTTACTGCTCACATATGTAAGAAAAGTGATAAAGATTATTGCAAGTTTGACAACAAATCCTTAGGTGTATAAATAAGCTTACTAATAATGAATTACAAAGCTGAAGAAAAAGAAATCTAAACGATTTCCAATAAAAAACTAATTTTGATCAATCATGCTAGAGGAAAGACTGAATTATCTTTCTAGTCCTGTTGTAGAAAATATCATACGATTGTCGCATAAATGATAAAAGTGTGCAGCCAAAGAAGAAAAAATTACAGAAGAGTGCCAGGCAGTTGATTAATAACAATTTATCTTTTATTTACATTGTGGTATTTGTCCGGTTTTTTTTGTTTGTTTGTTTGTTTTTTAGCTAAAAGAGTTGACAGTTTTATTTTCACATTTCACAATACGAATGAAAATTGCTTTTTTTCTGTCCCATTACTCCCTTCCCAAACTACTCTCTTTGAGAGGAAAGGGGAGCGAATCTTCCTTGTCATGCTGTTAGAAAACACCCAGAGTCACAGCACCATGATCTCCTGGTGAAATAGAACAAGTTACATAAAACTGATAGAAAGAGGCTCCCCTCTTTCCTTATCTGTCTGGTCGAGTCATTCCTGGCCGAGTGGATACCATCAGGGGACAGGCGGGAGGCCTTATCATTGGGGGCCCCCACAACATTGGTTTGTGGCCTCCATCCCAGGAGGAGGGCCCTTCATTGGCATCATGGGAGAGCCCCCGGTAAGGGGTGCTGGCATCATACCAGGGCAAGGAGAACCGGGGAGCCTGGGGGAGGTGGGATCATTGCCCCTGCAGGAGGCAATGGATTAGGAGGTATCATCCCTTGTTGAAATGCTGCGGTTGTTTTGTCAGTCGGACTGAGCCTGCTCTTCCATGCATTTCTGATACCTTGTTTCCCCAAAAATAAGACTGGGTCTCATATTAAGGTTTGCTCCAAAAGACGCATTAGGGCTTCTGTTCAGGGGATGTCATCCTGAAAAATCATGCTAGGGCTTGTTTTCCGGTGAGGTCTTATTTTCGGGGAAACACGGTCGTAGTCTTTCTCGTTCTCTTTGGCTTTCCTTCCACTGTAGAGTGTCTGTCTCCCAGATGGAGAGTCGTGGTGAGGTATGTATTACAGTAGTCACAAGAACACTTGGGCACCTTGCTCTGCAGGCCGTTGACCACTCCATTGGGTGCCACTGGATATGACGCTTGTCAGTTTTTTAAATGTTCAAACTTGTGATTTTTTTTCCCTCATTCCAAATAAATATTCACTTTCAAGCCTGGTTTTGTGTTTATAATTTCATGTTTAAAGAGGGCCCTCAAATTGTTTATGCTTCGGGTCCCACAACACCTGGCTCTCAGAGAGCTCACAGCCTGGTAGGGGCTTCAGGTTAAACAAATAAATCAACAACAAAAAAAAATCATTAAATAAATTGCCAACTATAACAGGAACACGAGGTACCTGGGGAAGTCAGGAAAGGATTCCACAAGGATAGAGTTTTTATTTGTTCCCTGAAGAATCTCCAATGTCAAAAATAGACATTAGTGATATTTGAAAAATGAATTGATATCCTTATTTTAATTTAATCTTCCCTATAACTCAATAAAATACTTTAGTATTGTCCCCATTTTATAGATAAGAAAACTGAGGCACAGAGAGGTTGCCCATGGGTCACCCAGCTAGGAAAAGGGACCTGGGGGAATACTCTGCTCCACCTCTTACTAACTTTATTTTATTTTTTTAATTGGGGGATATTGGGGAACAGTGTGTTTTTCCAGGACCCATCAGCTCCAAGTCAAGTCATTGTTTTCAATATAGTTGTGGAGGGCACGGCTCACTGGCCCATGTGGGAACCGGCGACCTTGGTGTTATGAGTGCTGCGCTCTAACCAACTGAGCCAACCAGCCACCCCCACTAACCTTATTTATTATCATTACTTATACTCAGATTTCTTCTCATTTAAATGAGACTCATAAGAATACCCTCTTTGTAGGGTCATTGTGATGATGAGGTGTGATAAAGCATGTGACAAGCTTACACTCAGTGCCTAGAATGTTGCAAACACTTAAGAAGTGGGCCCTAGGAACATGAAAGGGTCTACAAGGAGTATGATCCTGGTTCATGAAAGGGAGGGACATTTCAGGCACCGAGGCCAGTCAAGGGGCTGGGAAGTTGGCATTATTAATACTGTTGTCATTCCCCTCTGCTTTTTGTGTAGCATGTCTTAGCCATACCAGCCTGTACCCTGAATGAGTTCCCCTGTGACTGGGACAGGTACTGGGTACTCTGCTTGGGATGCATTTAGCATAGTTTCTGCATGGAAACTCCTATGCATCCTTCAGGGCCCAACTCAGAAGTGCCCTTCTCGTGGAATCCTCGTGTCCATGTGATCACATGAGCCCTAGAAGTCATTGTAAGGACTTTGGCTCTTTCTCTGACTGATATAAGAACCACTGGATAAGGCCAGATGCTGTAGGACCAGATAGAAGACTATTAATAAGTCCAGAGATGATGGTAGCCTGAACCAGGATAGCAAAAAGTAAACATATTTTGAAGGTACAGCCAATAGGATTTGCTGACAGATTGGACGTGGGGTATAAAGGAAAAAGATGAGTCAGGGATGGCACCCTGGTTTCAACCTGAGCACCTGGAAGGATGGAGTTGCCATAACTGGGCTGGGGAGACCTGGGGAGTAGGAGCAGGGTTGGGGACGATGAGGAGGTCACTTGCGGACATGTTCAGATTGAGATGCCTACTGGATGCTCCAGTGGAGATGCCAAATGGTGGTTGGATCTCCAAGTCTGGAGTTCAGGGGAGACGTGTGGACTGGGTATATAATGTTAGAAAGAGTCATCACATGGATGGTATGTAAAGCCACAAGACGGGGTGATACTGCCACGGGAGTGAACACAGAGAAGAGAAGAAGACCAAGGGGCTTGGACAGCGCCCTAACTCTCCCTCTGGGGATTCAGCTGGTACCCATGGTTCTGGACAGAAAAACTCCCCTAAGGGCAGCCAAAGCCAATAAGGAACCTTGCGAGCAACCTAGAAGCAGCTGCTGGGAGGCTGCAGGATGTCCCTCAGCTTGGAGGCCTGAGATGGTGGCAGCTCACCAAGAAGCCAAGTGCTCAGTGTCTCCGGGCGGAGGCTTTGGTCTCTTCGTTACATGTTCAGGGAGCTGTAGAGAAGGACAATTGCCGCGCCCAACCATGTGCCCTTATTATTCTGTGCAATGATCAACAAGACTGGATCATCTCTAAGGGCTCCTTCCCCTCAGATTCTCTTTGAGTCTTGGATATGGGCTGATGCTTCAGCATCCAGGATGTCACATCTCATCTGTCACATTCTTTCACGCAATTTACGATTTGCTAAGCTACTAGTAAATAACTTCATTGATGCAAACTCCAAGCCTGGTGCTTTGACTACCTTCACTCTCTAAGAGCCCCGAGGCAGGTCTAAAAATCTCCTTGTATAGAGAGTAAGCCAAAGTCTAGAGACATTAGGGGCCTTGTTCAAAGTAGCCCCATAACTGGGAGGCAGAGCTAGGACTGCTCATTTCCATAAGGCTCTGGGCCCCATTCTCTTTGTTTCCCAAACAAATGGATATTTGGGCACAAACTCATCAGTGAAATGATCAAGGGAGAGAGGTATCCCTAAAACAGTACGTGCTAAAGCATTGTCGAATCTGCCAACCTTGTCTATGTCACCTGACATAGAAAAGGGGCAATTAGCCCAAAGAGCTAGCACAGGATGAATCTGGTAGACAGACTATGTTGAAGCCATGATTGAGTCCCAAGGGAAAAGGCAGTGCCTGTGGAGAATTCTTCTTCAGATGCTAAATCCACAATACCAGACACACAGACAACTTATTAGTGCTTATGGAACCCCCCAGATAACAGAATCAAACCTGGGAACAAACTGCAGTAAGGAAATGGCTCTAAGCCAATAAGAAGGAAATCTTATAGAATTTTCATGTCTCATAATCTTATAGCAGCAGGAATGGTAAAAAGTTTAATGGGCTATTAAGGGGTGAAATCCTTAATACCCAAATCCAGACAGGAATGAAATAAGTGGGAAACGGAACAGTATTCTGACAGAATAATTGTAAGAATAAACAACTATTCTGACACCCTAGAGCTATTCAAACAGCTAAAATATAGATCTATAATCAAATTTAAAGACATTAAACTTGGAATTGGTACCATAATCAGGACTTGACTATAGAGACCAATGAATCTTAGAGTAAAGAGACACCAG
Source organism: Rhinolophus ferrumequinum (assembly GCF_004115265.2). Taxonomy (NCBI): domain Eukaryota; kingdom Metazoa; phylum Chordata; class Mammalia; order Chiroptera; family Rhinolophidae; genus Rhinolophus; species Rhinolophus ferrumequinum. The sequence goes on along the minus strand of NC_046292.1, from coordinate 14,733,752 downwards.
GAAAGAGAAAAGAGGAATTATATTAATGCTTCATTAGGAAACACTATCTTTGGGATATTATTTCAGTTGGGAAATATCTCCTTAGTGTTATCTTTAAACTTGTGTCCCTTGAAAGCTGACATTCAGATTTTCTTGATAAAAGTGCATTATATTTCATCCTGACAGTTGTAACATTAATTTTTCAATGAATGTTTTTCAATTATTGATCAGATTTCAGTGGAAGGGAAGTCTGGTTTCATTCATTTACATATATATATATATATACATATATATATATACACACATATATATATACACACACGTATGTATATGTATATATATACACATACACACATCTGTGTATATATATATATCCACATTTTTATAGACATTATAGTTTCTATTTTGTATTTTCAGTTGTTTGTAGCAATTTTTCAAAACTTCGAAGACCTAACAGATTTTGTCCGTTTTCCACCTCTTGTTGTATCACACATGCTAGAAAATTTTAATAAAAGATGAATATTTCATTTAAAAAAGACTAACGGTTATTGGGGAGTGAGAATACAAACACAAGATGGTTATCTCTTTCAGAATAAAAAAGCATTTACATTGACAACCCTGGATGGCTGTAATATTGTCACCCTAATTATCTGACACTAGTTTTCCTGTAAGTACACTAACCCTCATAACCTAACAGGTGGACTTGACAATGTGATTGTCAAGGTGATGAGCACTCTGTTCAGATCAAATCATGATGAGATACAGACCCATGGATATTTGACAATAACTAAAACACATCCTATTAACCTGTCTGCAACTGTCATGAGAAAGAAAGCAGTGGTTCAGTTTCATGTGGAAGGAAAGAAAGCCACGTGACCCCCCCAGATGGCCTGGATGATGTCCACATAATCTCAAGGGATCTCAAATGGGGAAAGTCATCCCATAAAAGAAATAGTAATAGTAACAAGCACAGAATACCAGACATAGACCTTGTGGGCCTGAGCCTGTACTCAGGTGTGATACCACCTTCCTCAAGGGAGACAAGTGAACTAAGGGATGGGGAAGATTTATGACAACATCATCAAAGGATTCCTGGGTCACTAGGAGAAAAACAAAATAGAACAGACATATGAATGTATATCACAAATGCTCATAGATGCTGAGCATGGTCAGCTGAAGAGAAACATGGAATAATTACAACAAAAATGACAATGGATGGAGCTATGTGTCTTCTGAGTTGGCGAGACTATGTGCCATGGGCCTTTATGGACTTTTGATAAGACCTCAATGATTGGAAACATTGCAACGTTATCAGATAAAGAATATTTCATGTTTACTATGATTCTGATAATACTGATTCAGGTTTATTATGAAGCGTAAGTGTAATAGAGACGGGTGGGTTGTAAAGTACACGTGTTTATGAATTATGTCCCAGTTCTGGCCACAGCATCTTACTGATTTCAGCTGTTGAAGGTTGCCTACATCCCAGTGAGGGCCAGCTCCCATTATAACTGTCAAAATACTAGGGTTCTCATTTGCATTTCTGTAAAACCTACAGAAACCTCCAATGGGTGAGGTGGTAAGAGCCAGAATGTGCAGTAATTGTATGAAAGATCAACATAAGGGCTTTTGCTAAATTGCTTATAACCGAGCAGAGCTAGAGTGTGAGCAGCAACACATGGAGAGTGATTATTCTGTGTGATGGGTTGTATAGTGTCCATCCAAAATTCATGCCCACCCAGAATCTCAGAATGTAACTTTATTTGGAAATACCATGTTTCCCTGAAAATAAGACCTAGCCAGACCATCAGCTCTAATGCATTGTGGGGACAGAGCCCCAAAAAGCAGTTTCCAGGCTCTCGGCCTCACATAGAAAGGTGCTGGCTCAGGTAGTAAATGGCCGTCGACTGTGATCAAATGGCCATCAGCTGTGGCTAGTTGGCCGTCAGCTGTAACCAGTGAGCAATTGGCCACTAATATAACTGCTGTGGCTACGCTAGCAAAAAAAAGGGGGAACTAGCAAGAAGATGGTGGCTGAATCTGCAAGCGGCACAGTGAGGGTTGAGAACTGTGTTGCTCCTGGTTCCTGTGTCTCCAACCCAGTCGCCAGCGAGAGTATAGTGGTATGACTCCCCTACCTATGGCTCCGTGGGTGTTCCTTTTTGGCCTATGTCCTGCGTTTTTGTGTGGGGAGTGGGACCAGAGACCCCGCCGGACGCCCCGCACGACATGCATCTTTTGGAGCAAAAATTAATATAAGACTGGGTCTTATATTAAAATAAGACTGGATATTATATTATACCCGGTCTTATATTATATTAAAATAAGACCGGATCTTATATTAATTTTTGCTCCAAAAGACGCATTAGAGCTGATGGTCCAGCTAGGTCTTATTTTTGGGGAAACACTTAAGGTGTTTCCAGCTATACTTAAGATGTGGTCATGCTGGATTAGGGTGGGTCCAAAATCCAATGACTGGTGTTTTCATAAGGGAGGACACACAGAGACATACACAGAGGAAAGGAGACCCTGTGCAAATGGAGGTAGAGAATGGAGTTATGCTGACACGAGCCAAAGAACATCAGGAGTTGAAAAGGCAAGGTACAATCCTTCCTGAAAGCCTTCAGGGGAAGCATGGTCCTGCAGAAATCTTGATTTTGGGCTTTTAGACTGCAGAACTTGGAAAGAATAAATTTCTGTTGTTGTAAGCCACCCAGTTTGTAGTCATTTATTATGGCATCCCTAGGAAACTAACACACAAGGAAAGGGAGGTCTCCATAAATAAGAATCCTGAGCCTGATGCCACGTGCTTCCCCAGCAAGAGTGCATACTGTCCTTCACTCCCCTAATACTTGGGGGTCAGTCTCTAGCCAGAGGATCACGCCAGATCCAATCGCAGTGGTAGTGGCTGAGGAGAAAGAGAAGGAACATTCAGACTGAGAAGGTGACTAATGGACCATCAAGGTTACCACCTAGAAGTTAATGCACTGTGGCCTTTTACGCCATCCGAAAGGAGTGTGTGTCTGATTATTAATAGGAAGGTTTATTCTAAGTGGATAAGATACTATTATATGGGGTAATCCTTTATTATATTGACTAATTCTATAATAAATAGAAGTAATTTTCTAAAGGATCCCTCTGGTCAGTTCCCATCATTACATGACAGCCAGTGGAGTGAAGAGAACATGGTTCACTGCAGGTCTTGGCTCCTCCCCCGACCGCCCTTGTCAATGAAACCCCGTGGTACCAATTCAGAATTTAGAGGGAAGACATGTAATGATCAAGTAACTAAGACCAAAATGAATGTGATCACTTCAGATGTGGTGTGAGAAGAGAAATAAACAGGGATGTGATAGTGGGGGTGTGAGAAGGGTACCCACTCCTGACAAGCTGATCAGGGAGGCCTTCTCTGTGGAGGTGACATTGGAGCCGAGAACTGAAGGAGCTGGGAAAGAGCATGACTAGCAGAGGGAATAACAATGGCAAAGGCCCTGAGGCAGTCCAGTACTTGGATGCAGTTGCTGAAATACAGTGAACGAGGTTGGAGTTAGAAGTGGCCAGATCACAAAGGGCCCTTGTATTAATTTCCTGTTACTGCTGTGACAAATTACCACAAATAGAGTGGCTTGAAACCATTGATAGTTCTGAGGACAGAAGTCTGAAATGGGTGAGCTAAAGTCAAGGTGTCGGCAGGGCTGCATTGCTTTTGCAGGCTCTAAGGGAGAACCCGTTTCCTTGCCTTGGCTTCTTGCACCTTCAAAATCAGCAGTGTACCCCCTTCTGTGAGTCTGACCTTCCTGCCTCCCTCTTATAAAGACCCTTGTAATTACACGCGGCCCACCTAGGGAATCCAGGATAACCTCCCCATTTCAAGATCTTGAACCTAATCTCATCTGCAAAGTTCCTTTTTGCCACATAAATTAAAGTATTCACCGGTTTTGGGAATTAAGACATGGACATCTGTCTTATTCCATTTGGGCTGCTGTAAGGAGAATACTATAGACTGGCTTATAAACCGCAGAAATGTATTTCTCACAGTTCTGGAGGCTGGAAAGTTCAATGTCAAGGTGCTGGCAGATTCAGTGTCTGGTGAGAGCTTCCTTCCTTCCTCACAGATGCCTGTCTTCTCACTGTGTCTTCACATGGTGCAGGGTGGAAGGGACTAGGGAGTCCTCTGGAGTCCCTTTTATAAAGGCACTAATCCCATTCATGAGGGCTCCCCCCTCATGACCTACTCACCTCCCAAAGGTCCCACCTCCAAACGCCATCACACTGAGCATTAGGATTTAACATATGAGTTGAAGGGGGACAAAAACAGTCTATAGCAACATCTGTGTGCTGTGGGGGGGGGGCATTATTCTGCCTACTACAGCCCTGTAGGTCATGAAAAGGAATTTAGATTTTACTTAAAGTGCAAAAGGATGTGAAAATAGAGCCACAAAATCTGATTTATGTTTATACTTTTTTCTTTTTATTGATTGGTATAGAAGAGGGCCAGGACAAAGGCTAGAATTCCAGCTGTGATATTGTGATTTATAATAAGAAACATATATTTGGTCTTCCTACCACAGAGCTCCTAAAAACCCATGGAATTTCCAAAGTGATTAGTGATAAAGATGTCTTTTGCTTTTCATAACAAGCCCCTGTCAATCACACTAGAGGTTATGTTAATGAGGTGACTTTAGGAAAGCCCCTAGGTGACCTCAGGAAGGGGGCTGGTTGCCATGGGAACCAACCAGGATTAGAGGGCCGGAAGGTTCAGCCCTAGCCCCACCTCTGGGGAGGGAAGATTGAGGGGCTGGAAACTGAGTTCAATCACCAATGGCCAACGATGTCATCGATTCTGCCTGTGTAATGTCTCTGTAACACCCCAAGAGAATGGGGTTCGGAGAGCTTCCAGGTTGGTAAACAGTGGAGGTGCTGGGTGGGTGATGCGCCCAGAGAGGGTATGGAAGCTCTGTGCCCCTTCTCACATGCCTTGCCCGGTACATCTCTTCATGTGGCTGTTCCTGAGTGACATCCTTTTATAATAAACTCAATTAGTAGTTACAATGTTTTCTTGAGTTCTGTGAGCCACTCTAGCCAATTAATTGCACCCAAAGAGGGGGTGGGTCCCGGGAACCTCTGATTTATAGCCCATTGGTCAGCAGCACGGGTGAGAACCTGGACATGCAGCTGATGTCCAAAGTGTGTGTGTGTGTGGTCTTAGAGGACTGAGCCCTTAACCGGTTCTGGGATCTGACGCTATCTCTAGGTAGTGTCAGAATTGAGTTAAATGGTAGGACACCCAGCTGGTATCACAGGATTGCTTGATGTGTGGAGAGCCCACATCTGAAGTGAAGTAGTATTGTAGTGGAGTCCTGAGAATAGAAGAGACACACAGGAATGAGTTTTTCCTTTACACCAGCATTTAAAAAGCCGCTAGAAGAGGAGGAGGTGGCAAAGAAGACTGAAAAGGAGCAACCATTGTGGGAAGTGGAAAATGAGAGGATACTGCCCAGAAACACGGGGAAAGATATTTCAAGATGACAAGAGTGGTCCTCTGTGCTGGTGATTGCAGAGAGCTGAGGACAGAGACCACTGGCTTTGATAACATGGAAATCGTGGACACCAGGCTAAAAGCAGCTGTAGGGGAGGAATAAGGTCACAGGCCAGATTGGAGGTGGTCGAAGAGTGAATAGATGAAGAGTATAAACCTGGGCTGTCCACTATGGTAGCCACTCGCCAGGAGTGGCTAGTGAGCACTTGAATGAGGTGAATTTGAGTTGAGCTGAAAGTGTAAAATGCACACCCCATTTCCAAAACGTAGCGTGAAAAAAAGGTAGACTCTCTCCTTAACATATTAAAAACATTGACTTCATGTAGAAATGTAAACATTTTGGATATATTGGGTTCAATATATTATTAAGATTAATTTCACCCTGTTTTTACTTTAAAAATGTGGCGACTAGAAAATTTTAAATGATGTATGTGGCACATAATGTATTTCTATTGGACAGTGCTGGGGATAGATAATTCAATAATTTTCCTGTGAAGGGAGTCAAGATATGGGAAAGAAAATAGAGGGGCATTTAATATTGCTGACATTCCCATCTTCTTTCATAAGCCCCTAAACATCTGAGACTCTCAATTCTTCTGATTCTCCTTATACCGTGTTTCCCCGAAAATAAGACCTAGCCGGACCATCAGCTCTAATGCGTCTTTTGGAGCAAACATTAATATAAGACCAATCTTATTTTAATACTGTAACACTGGGTCTTATATAAGACTGGGTCTTGTATTAAGTTTTGCTCCAAAAGAGGCATTAGAGCTGATGGTTTGGCTAGGTCTTATTTTCAGGGAAACGCAGTATCACAGAAATCACAAGAACAGTTAGTTGTTCCTTCTTCCTAGGGTTCTTACCCTTTGTGAAACTTACCAGGTGAAGAAACACACCACACGGCTGTGCAGGGCACGTGTACCAGGAAAGGAAATAGCAGATGCAAAGGCCCTGTGGCTGGAGGTTGCTGGGGTAGTTATGGGACAGGAGGAAGGCAGTGTTGGGGCAAGTTCAAGGGAGTCCTGGGACGTGATGTCTGTGGGGTGAGGTGGTGTCGAGGGGAAGGCGTTTGTCATTTATTCTGAGTGAAATGGGGAAGTTTTTGAGCACAGGAATGTCTATCTACATAACATCTATAAAGGATGTTGAAAAACAAAATTCAACTGAATAAATTTGAAGATCTAATTGGCTTTAGTAAGCAACTCATGAATGGATAGCATCTAATCTAGCAAGTACAATGGGAGCTCCCAGGGGTTGTACAAAATGGAAGGGTGGGTCAAAGGAGGTATTAACAAAAGAAAGGATTATTTTTGGTCTGCTACATCTTTTTCTGGGCGGGATGAGAACGGGGTTTTTATCATGCAGATTGCCTCTTCTTTTTAGTGTGTGTTGAATGGAAACGGAGAGGGCTCATGTAACAGATTATCTCATTGGTGTTGGACAGAAAATTCCAGACTAGTTGACTGAGATTATGTTTCTGGGAGAGGTTGAAACTGCAGTTAGATCAAGCATTAAATCTAGGTTTGGTATCATGGGCTTTTTAGCATGAGTTGCACCATTTTGGGCCGATGGTTTTCTCTTTAAGAGGCAAGGGTGAAAACAGAGAGACCAATTAGGAAGATTCTGCAATAATCCATGTGAGAGACCAGGGTGGAAACAGTAACTGTATAGTGGTTGCATTGTGTATATATCCTTTAGGCACAGTTGACAGGATTTGTGGAAGGTTTGGGTGGGGATGTAACAGAAAGAGAGGTTAAAATTGCCCCTTAGATTTCTGGAAGGACGGAGTTGCCATCTGCTGAGATGGGAAAGATTACAGAAGGATATCTAGCAGGGGGTGGGGGTGGTTGGAAGTAGAATGAAGGATATGTTTTGGACATGTAAAGTGTGAAATAGCTATTGCACATTGGAGATGCCAGGTAAACAGTCGGATATACGAGGCTGGCATTTTAGGAGCGAGGTCAGGTATGGAGATAGGAATTTGGGAGTCATCAACACACAAGTGGTTTTTAAAGCCATGGGAGAAGATCAGATCACCCAGGGAGGAAGTGTAGTTAGAGAAGAGGTCCAAGGACAACCCTCAGCCACTCAAGTTTACAGGTTAGACGGATGAGAAAGAACCAACAAAGCACACCAAAAAGGAGGGGCCAGCGAATGATGGGGAAACCAGGATGGTCTGAACACAAAAATTCCTAACTAAAGGCAGGTCACAGGGGGTAGTCACACCCTTGGCCTGAAGCTTTCTTGACAAAGGTCAATCTTTACCTTAAGTGAGCCTGTCTATTGTCTTTTTGCATCTAAGATAACTTGCCTGTGGAACCGTCAGAGTAATCTTTTTCCGGACCCCTCAGGGCACACCTACCACACCAGTGCACATACCACAGAATCCCTCATTGTTACCTTGTTACCCTGAACACCATCTCTACATGTTGTAAATGTTAATTACTATCCTATATCCACCAATGTAAAAGATGTGTCTCTTTGTTTTACTTTTTATCCAATCCCAGAGATTTCCTCGCTTTGCTGTCTCCCTCCCCGTTAATCTATCACCAATGGATTTCATGTAACTCTCCTTTGATTCTAATGTATAAAATAAGCTACAAGGCTGCCATTCTTTGGAGCCTTTTCTCAATCCATTGAGATTTTGCTTCCTGGCAATTGTCATGAGTTTGGCTCAAATAAACTCATTTAAATTCTCTACAGGTTTGGACATTTCTTATTTCGGCAACACAGACCTCAGAAATAGTGCAGGTATGGTTCCAGATCCCCGCAATAAAGTGAGAATCACAATAAACTGAGCTGTAATCTCTTTGCTAGTGGAGGGTCTTGCCTTCAATTTGTAAGAAAACACAACATCTGGGAAGTGCAATAATGTGACACACTATAAAATGAGCTGTGCCTGTATAAGCAGAAAGAGGATGGGACAAGGAAGTTCACAGTAGGCATTTCAGGCAATGTTACCTTCCCTTAGGGAAAGGCAGGGGCTCTTAACAGGTAGATTACCTCACTAGGGTTGACCAGGGTATTCCAGACTGATTGGTTTAAAATTAGGTTAGGTATGGGCATATTTTGGAGATACTGAGGGTTTGGTTCCAGACCACTGCAACAAAGTGAGTTGTAATCTTTTTACTGGTGGAAGAGTCTTGCCTCCAATCTGTAAACAAACACATCTGTGAAGCACAATAAAGCAAAGCCCAATACAAAGAAATATGCCTGTATTAAGTGGGGCTTACCAAAAGTGATTCCATTATGGGTTCTTTTTAACAGTAGAAACTCTCTTCATTTTATTCCCCAAGTTAAAAAACTGGCCTTATAGCACTGACAGGACCCAGTTAATAATATTCATTCATCATATGCTAAGTGAGGCAACAGATGCCACGTGAAGATGTAAGCACCAAAGAAAGGGCCATGACCCAACTTGGAGGTCAAACAACAGAAAAAGTGAACAGATATTAGACCAACATCTCGAGTTGTAGCAATTCTATGTCCTAAACATCTAATTTGTCTCTTCACTCCATACCTATTGCAGCGCCCCCATTCAGGCTTTCATTATCTCTCGCCTGTATTACTTCCATAGTCTGATCTCAACCCAAAGGGAAGAAAGCTACACGAAATGCTAATCTCCATTATACCATTTCCCAGCCTTAAACCTTCCAGCGAGTCTCTCGGATGAAGCCAGCCTTGGTCTGCCTCTCAAGCCTTCTCAATCTTGGCCTGCCTCTCCCAATCTCAGAATTTGTGGCCTCACACAAAGAAGTTCCTCTCTTCTGTGCCTTTGCTCCTTGCTGTTCCCTTTGTCTGGAAGGGGGCCTTTCTTCTACCTTGGCTAAATTCCACTCATCTTTTAATGGTAGGCTTAAGAGTCTTCTGGGAAGGCGTCTCCCAAGTACTCCAAACCGTTCACGGCTGGGAAGGGGATCTCTGTGTTTCTATGGCTGTCACCTCACCCACCCACAATGGCAGGGGCCACATCTGATTTTCATCAGACCTTCAGGATGTCTAATGAACAGCACACGTTAGCATCCAGCCCAAGGTTACCCAGTTGGTAAACTGCTGAGTCAGAAACCAGTGCTTAGATCCGGTAGGGCTGATTCAAATGTAAACTCAAATCCTCACTCTAGCAAAGCCCTTCCCAGTTCTCAAAACATTCTACGTTTACTCTTTATATCTGGGGCTGAAGTTGCAAAAAGGATCTGTTTTTAAACCCAGGAGCCACAAAAGAGCTACAAAGCATCAACTAGAGATAACAGTAGCGAGGTGGGTCAGCCTGCTGCAAAAAATGACCCTCCGGGCTAGAAAAACCCCGCCCCCGCGTGCACCCGCATGCGCCTCCGCACAATCCACGGCACACCAAGGACCCCACCTCCAAGACTACAAATCCCAGTATGCCTCGAATCCAGTGAGTGGAGGCACGCAATGCATGCCGGGACACGTAGTACAGTTCTAATTCAGAAAAGGCCCAGAACGTCCCGTGACGTCAGAAGGGCTCGAGAAAGAAGTCGGAACCGGTCCAGCCTGAAGTTAAATCTTCCTCTAGAGAGCTTAGCCTGGCTTTGGTGCCTCGGTTTCACGTCCCACCCCAGAGTCCAGCGGACCGATGGTGTGCGTTGAGTAGTTTCTCGCGTGACTCCTTAATGGTTAAACGGGAAGTATCAGAAAACAAGAACAGGCAGCCTTCTGCCCTTGAGGCGCTGTCTTGTTAGAACAGCTGTATGTTACCCTACACCGGGGCTGAGAAGCCGCTTCCCCAAAAGCGCCGGTGAAGACGTGGCAAGACTGTATCCAACGACCGCTTCCCTTTCCTCCGCGCGTCTGCCCAGCGGCGCGGGAGGCGCAAAGGCTGGTGGGAACGCGCATGCGCCCGCCGAGGCGGGGAGTACGCTAACGTCTGCGGGAATTTGGGGGGGGGGCGGTGTCGGGTGTCGGCGGCCGGCAGCGCTTTGCGGCCGGTCGTGCGGGTCGGGCGCGGGCGGGCGCGGCGGCAGTGGCGCGCACAGGTGACTGACTGGCCAGCTGGCTGAGGGAGCGCCTGGTCCTCATCGCTGGCAGGTGGCGGAGTCCATTTGGGCGGCGGCAGTGGCGGCGGCGGCGGCAGTGGCGTCCCGACTTGGGAGGAGTTCCTCCAGCCAAGGCCATGGCCCCGCGGCTGCAGCTGGAGAAAGCGGCCTGGCGCTGGGCGGAGACGGTGCGGCCCGAGGAGGTGTCGCAGGAGCACATCGAGACCGCCTACCGCATCTGGCTGGAGCCCTGCATCCGCGGCGTGTGCAGGTGAGGCCCGTGCAACGGGCCTCGCGCCCCCCTCGCGTCGGACCTTGGAAAACCCGGTCGGGGGTCGGGTTGCGGGAAAGGAAGACGGCGGCCCGGTGCGTGCAGGCGCGGAGAGGAGCAAGGTGGAGGCTTCCTCCTTTCCGCCGTCTGGGCAGCCTGGGAAACGCACCCTTCCCGGTTCTTTTGCATGGAGGTGATGCTGCTGAAAGCCCTTTGGAAAGGGTTCTGGGTTCTTAATCTAGAAGATGGCGGTGGAAATGGTTCAAGGCAGAAGCTGAGAGCTTAGCAAACGTTGGTGGTTGGATATGTTGGCCACGGCTGGGTTTTTTCGTTTGTAAAATGGAAACTTGACGAAGTGAGCTTCATCACAGTATAGTATTAGTGTTGACGCTGAAGGCTGATCATCTTAGTATTATTTTTGGATAAGGTTGCTTTGGAAAAACGTGTGGTTAGCCTACGTCATCGGTGCCCTTCATCCTCCTGTTGACCTCCCTTCTCTCGTTAATCTAGTATTTTTTAGCCTTCATTATTATTATTGTTATTATTCTATATATTTTTTGGTCGTTCTGACTCTACACCTCTCTACCAAGTATGAGGTTTGAGCTGTGTTAAGTACTGTCCTTCACTTCTGCTGAGCCCTTGAACCTTGCCTTCTTTCCTTTTAGATCGAATCCTTAGGCATTATGCCTGTCTCTTCTGTTTTTCCACCTTTTGAAGCGGGAACTATAGTTTTTCTTCCGGAATGTTGTTGAATTGACTTGGCCAAGCCGGGCATGCTCAGTAGCCGCCTTTCAGCAGGCATTTAGTAAAGGCTTTCTGGAGTTTTAATTCTGCGGCGGGATCCAGAAGCAGTGGAAGTCAAGATCTCAGCTTTGGAGCTTAAAGTCTAGTTTGAGACGTGAAACAAGTTAGGGAGCTTCCATAAAGCAGACGAATCATTCCAGGCTCGGCGTCGGACTCATAAGGAGGGCAAATCTGACTCCAACAGTAAGTCATGGAGTGATAGAAGTCTGTGTGTAATAGAATTTATTTATTCAGCTTCAGTTTCTCAACAAAGATTACAGAGTAAGCACAAAATATAAACTCACTGTAATAGTTCTGATTTTAACGGAAGTAAAGGAGTAGAAATTGACCGAGATCACTGTAAGGGAGGTGTCATAGAGAAGGTGAGTTTTAAGCTGCAGTTGTAAGATTTATACCTAAGCGATTGTTTTGTTTTCTTTTTTAAACAGCATGGAGAGGTAATTCACATATCTCACGATTTACCGATTTCAAATGTAGAAAACAGTGTTTTTGTTTGTATATTCACAGGGATGTTCACAGCCATCACCACAATCTGGTTTTAGAGCATTTTGGCTCCCCTGAAAGAAGCCCTGTACACATTAGATTAGAACTCAGTCCTCCCCTGTACCCCCTGCTCCCCAAGCTCCAGGCAATCACTGATCTACTTTCTGCCTCTAAATTTGCCTATTCTGGATATTTCGTGTCAGTGGAATCATACAATATGTTGACTTTTGTGACTGGCTTCTTTCACTTTGCATAATATTTTTGAGGATCTTCCATGGTGAAGCATGTATCAGTATTTCTGAAAAATTGTTATGTAAAATATGCAACAAAAGTTAACATTTTAAAGTATCCAATTCAGTGGCAGTAAGTACCTTTACAGGATTGTACACACATCACCATTGTCTAGTTCCAGAACTTTTCCATCACCCTTAAAAGGAAACTCTATATCCATTAAGCAGTCACTTCCCATTTCCCCTCCGCCCCCCAACCCCCGTCAACCACTAATCTTTCTGTCTCTGGTGGTCTCTATTCTGGATATTTCATATAAGCAAATGTATATAATATGTGGCCTGTTTTTGTCTGGCTTTCACTTAGCATATTGTTTTCAAGAGTTATCTGTGTTGTAGTGTGTACCAGTACTTTATTCCTTCTTATGGCTGAATAATATTCTATTGTTTGGATATACCATATTTTGTTTAGTCATCAGTTGGTGAACTTAAAAAGTCCCCGCCCCCAACTTTATTGAGGAGTAATTGACAAATACAATTGTATATATTAAGTGTACAACATGCTGAAGTGCTATACATTGCAGAATGTTTACCATGATCAAGGTAATTAATACATCCATCACCTCACATGATTAACTTGGTATGGATATAATGCTAATTTCCATTTTTTGAACATTTGTGTACAAGTTTTGGTTAGAATATGTTTTCAGTCCTTTGGGGTGGACCTAGGAGTGGAATTGCTGTGTCATGTGGCAATCATGTTTAACTTATTGAGGAACTGCCACACTGTTTTCCATTATTGCTGTACCATTTTATATTCCCACCAACAATGGATAAGGGTTCCAATTTCTCTTCAACCTTGCCAACACTTGTTACTTTCTGTTTTGTTTTTTTAATTACTATCCTAGTGAGTTTGAAGTGGCATCTCAGTGTGATTTTGATTTCCATTTTCCTAATGACTAATGAGTTGAGCAGCTTTTCATGTGCTCATTGGTCATTTTCATTTCTTTTTATTACTGAATAATCCATTCTGTGTATGCACCTACCACATTTTATGTATCTATTCATCAGTTGATGGACATTTGGGTCATTCCACTTTTTGGTTACTATGAATAATGTTGCTGTGAACATTTGTGTACAGGTGTTTGTGTGGACGTTTGGGCAAATTATTTGCCAAAGTGGCTGCATTATTTTACCTACAGAGTATGAAGATTTCAGTTTCTCCACATCTTTACACTTGTTTTTGTCTCTTATCGCCATTCTAGTTGGTGTGAAGTGGTATCTCGTGGTTTTGACTTGCATTTCCCTGATGACTAATAATGTTGAGTATCTTTTCATGAGCTTATTGGCCAGTCATATATCTTCTTTGGAGAAATGTCTAAATTCTTTGCCCATTTTAAAATTGAGTTACTTGTCTTTTTATTATTAAGTTGTAAGGGTTCTTTATGTATTCTAGATACAAGTCTCTGATATTTATAAATATGTTCTCATTCTGTGGGTTGTTTTTCACTTTCTTGATGGTATCATTGCAGTACAAAAGCTTTTAATTTTGATGTGGTCCAGTTTATCTTTTTTTTTTTCGGTTGCTTGTGCTTTTGAAACCACCTCATCTGAGGTGCAAGCAATCTTTATTTAAATACCAAAAAGAATTTTTCCCTATTTACTTTTTCCTTTTGATTAAGTATTTCTGTTGACTCTTAGGAAGCAGAGATTAAAGAATTAATAGTATCTTCAATATCTTTTTTTATTCTTTACACAATTTGTTATGAGATGCCAGAGCTGAAGAGGTGTTTAACCATATTCAAAAACTAGATGAATCGGGACCATTATTTATATTTCTGAAATTAGTACAATCAAAGGATGAAAGCAATCTGTACTAAATTCTATATCCACAGAAGTTTGCAAATATTGTGTCTTAATTCTTAAAACTAGACTTGTTTTCTAATAGTGAGAATAATAGTCAAGTAAGTTCCTTGCAGTAAAGTTGGTGGGTGAGGATTGTGCATTTTTCATTTTGATCCATATTGCTAAATTGCCCATCAGAGTAATGATTCTACTTTACATTCCTTCTGTCAATGTGTAAGAATGTCTTGTTTCCTCATAATGTTACCAGCTCAATATGTTAACCACACTCTTTGATCTGATAGGTGGAAAATGGTGTCCTGTTAATTTCTTTCTGTAACAGTTACATTTTTGATACGAATTTTCAAAGTCTGGACTTACAATGTCTATTTTGTTCTCATTAGAGAAACAGTACATGAGTATTATAAAATTAAAACTTGACAGAAATGTAATGCATTCTAGAAAGTCAGTGGCATGCCAGTTTAAACACCCTTGATAAGGGCTGCTAGGCCGCTCTTAAACTTCTTCCATCAAGCTTTTCCTCATTGATGATGGTCCAGTGACACCTTTCTCTTAGTTGGTTCACATTTTCTGTCACTTTGACAATATCGGTCCCTTTTGCCTTGCTGACTTTCCTGGACCCTTAGACCAAGTCAGGAAACCCGTTTTTTGTTTTTATTTTTTAAAAAATGATGGCAAATTTTAAACATACACAGAAGTATAGAGGATGGTACAGTGAATCCCCATTGTACCTCATTACTCAGCTTTAACAATTATTTTATTTTTCAATTACATTTGGTGGTCAATATTATTTTATATTTTTTTCAGGTGTAGAGCATAGGGGTCAGACATTTATGTGATTTACAAAGTGATCTCTTCAATTAGTCTAGTACACACCTGGCACAATACATAGTTATTACAATATTATTGACTATGTTCCCTATGCTGTACTTTACATCCCCGTGACTATTTTGTAACTACCAATTTGTACTTTTTTTTTTTTTTTAAGATTTTATTGGGGGGGAACAGGACTTTATTGGGGAACAGTGTGTACTTCCAGGCCTTTTTTCCAAGTCAAGTTGTTGTCCTTTCAATCTTAGTTGTGGAGGGTGCCGTTCAGCTTCAAGTTGTCCTTTCAGTCTTAGTTGTGGAGGGCGCAGCTCAGCTCCAGGTCCAGTTGCCGTTGCTAGTTGCAGGGGGCACAGCCCACCATCCCTTGCAGGAGTTGAACCGGCAACCTTGTGGTTAAGAGGACACACTCCAACCAACTGAGCTATCCGGGAGCTCAGAGGCAGCTCAGCTCAAGGTGCCCTGTTCAATCTTAGTTGCAGGGGGTGGAGCCCACTGTCCCTTGTGGGACTCGAGGAGTAGAACCAGCAACCTTGTGGTTGAGAGCCCACTGGCCCATGTGGGAATCGAACCGGCAGCCTTCGGAGTTAGGAGCATGGAGCTCTAACCGCCTGAGCCACCGGGCCGGCCCTGGATTTCCAGTTTTTGATGCCACAGCCAGTGCTGCTGTGAACATCCCTTATACGTGTACAGTGAGTGGTACCTCGGTTTTCGAACGTTTCAGAACTCGAACGGTCGTCCGGAACGGATTACGTTTGAAAACCAAGGTACCACTGTATCTTGGTTGAGTCAGTGTTTTCAGGTTGCAAGATGAGGGTTCCCTGAGGTACAGGGCATGATGGCCATCTTAGGTTTTGATAGATGGTAAAAGTTCATACCATTTAACACTGCCACCTGTATTCACCCGATTTCCAACCTCAGGCATTCCTATTTCAAACACCAATCTGATTAGTGGAAAGTAGTATCTTACTTTCATTTGACTTTTTTTGCTTTTAGCATTGAGCATCTTTTTATATTTGCTGGCTATTGTATTTCTCTTGTGAATTGTGTGTTTTGAACTGATGATTATTTTCTTAGATTTTCAAGAGCTTATTGGATATTTCTGTTGAAGATATTTTTCCTCAAAAAAATTGTTTTTTTGACTTTGTGGGTTTTTTTCCTTTTGGTGCAGTAAAACCCATATTTTTGTGTGGTCAAATTTATCAGTGCTTTTCTTTATGGTTTCTGGATTTCCAAATTCCAAGATTATAGAATTATTCACTCATGTTTTGTTTCAGTATGGATGGTTTCATTTTTTGCATTCAATCTTTGTCCTTTTAGCACTTAATTTGATTTAGGGAGTGAGGTAGGTAGGGATCCATCTTTAGTTTACTTTTACAAAATGGCTAATCAATTTTTAAAAACTAGTTATCAAATAATCTTGTATTTTCCCCCACTAGTTAAAAAGCGACCTTCATTATATGACAAATTCGTACACATACTTGGATTTATTTCTCACTCAGCCCTGTTCTTTGCTATTGATTGCTCTCAATATCCCCGTACTAGAACCACAGTTCTAATTACTTGATAATATTTTTAAAATATCTGGTAAGGCATGAACCTTCCTAATTCCTTTTAGAATTTTTTTGATGATTCTTATTTTATTAAAATTTATATTTTTTTGTATATATTAAAGTACACAGATCGTAAGAATTATACTGGATGAATTACCACAAAGGGAACATTTCAATCATGTTTCTACTGCCAAGATTAAATAGTTACCGGCCTTCTAGAACACGCTCATTTCCCAAATAGTTAGTTACTGACATTCTACAACACCCTTTTCTCCCATTGTCTGCCTCCTGTTGGTCAGTATAGTACCACTTCCCTCTTCCTCAAAAGTAACTACTACCCTGATTGTGGATACAAGATTATTTTGCCTATTTTGAACTTTGTATACAATTATACATTGTAGTTCCTTCTGTGTTTGGCTTGGGCTCAGCATTGTGAGATTCATCCACATTGTGTTCATTTTTAGGGCTGTGCTTTCCTCCATTGTGTTACTATATACTTTCTCCTTTCTCCTGCTGATGGCAATTAGAATTTTTCCAGTATTTGGCTATTATGAATAAAGCTGCAGTGAACATTCCTTTATGTATCTTTGGTGCAAATGAGGCCCTGTTATCTTTTGCAAATTCTCTACACCTCATTTATTTCGCTTGGCTTTTGAGGTTTTGATGTAATTGTTAAGAAAAGTTAGCCTTGTATTTGAAACAGTCTTATAAAGAAATAGAATAGAAGAAATGCCTCGTATGATTTAAAAATTACTGTTTTCTGCATAATGTTTGAAGAAATTCCTATAATCTTTTTTAGTAAAACAAATTGAAATTTAGGTTCCTGGAGGCACAGTATATTTTTCTTGTGGCTTTATGTATCTCATATTTTCATCAATGTGCACTATAATTTGAGAAGCATCTATAAGCTAAAATGAAATAAAGTTACACCATGTTTCTAAGGAGTGTGATCTCACTGCCGGCTTAATGAACTCATTCAAATAAAAGTCACCACTGAAGAACAAGTTTATAATATTTTAATATAATTCCTTTTGATTTTTTATCTGTATGTACATAAAAAATGTCATATCTGCATTTTGTATAGATGCTTTTTATTAATATTAAGGATGTTTCCCCAGGATGTTTTATAGTTTACAAAAGTAATTTCTAATCATTGCATAATATTCCATTTTACATATCCCAGAGTATTTAACTATTTTCCTATTGGGCATTTGTCTACCTGCCTGCCTGCCTTCCCCTCCCCTCCCCTCCCCTCCCCTCCCTTCCCTCTTTTATTATTGTCTACTTCTCTGATTATTTTCTTAGAAAAAATTATATAAGTGTCAGGAACGTTTTGGATCCACATTGTTATTGCAAGATTTGCTCCCACCAGCTCTGTGCAATTATATGACCATTCCTGTCTCTCTGTGTCCTTGCTGTCATGGAGTATTATTATTGTATTAATTTTTTTGTCAATTGCATAAGTCAATGATAGTATCTTTTGAATATTAGTGAAGTTGGAAGATATTCTTTTTTCAAGTGTTAGATCATTATTTCCCAAATAGTATAAAGCTTGAAACATTTCAAATCATCCTCCTTGGAGATCTGAGACTCCCTGTGAACGGGGGGGGGGGGGGGGGGGTGTCATTAAGCCTAACTAGACAGGGAAAGACTCTTTGACTTGCCAGTTTGCACTTACCCCAACATTTTTTCTTAATAGCAATTTGGGGGGTATCCTATTAGAAAGTAGATTCACAGTATTTCCAAGTAGGGTCACTTATAAAACCCCTTTTTGCTTGGCTAACCCCCTTTTCCCTAATAGAAGCCCGAATCTCAAATCAACTGATTTAATATGCTAATTACAAGTTTGAATATACTGATTATTGTTACAAGCTGCAGTTTTTGAATTCTAATTTAGTGGGCCTAACTTTTGAGGTTTGGAAAATGAAGATGCTCCACTTTTGTTAGGTGGCAGAACTTCAAAGGTTGATTGTATTCTTAACCTTGAAAAATATTATTTCGTGTTTTTTTTTTTAATATCCAATACAATATTTAAAGGATTGCCAACACTTTAGGAAGGCTTTCATCCGTGATGTTTAATGTTGAAATTTATTGGCTTTGCTGTCAGTAGCTTCTCAAACCTTTTTTGCTCAAGACTTCTCTCCATATGGCAGAGGAATTCTAGAACGGGGACAGACATAAGTGCTAAGGGGCCTGTTTGTGGTTGTTTTGTTTTTATTTTTGCTTCTGTCTTGCATTTTTAATATCTGAGACTGTGATACAGTAATGACACAAGGGGAAAAAACTAAATTTCTCAGTGACTAGTACCTCAAGTTTAGATTACTTTGTTTCACCTTTATTTTCACGGAAATATGTGCTTTTGTAATTTAAGGAAACAAGTTTCCTTTTCAATCAAAATTTAAAGTAAAATAATTTTATTGAATAGGTAATACAGTTCAAATATGAAAATGAAAACTGTACATTGAGAGCTGTCGTTCCTGCATCTGTCCTGCATCTGAAAGAATGGGGACATCCCATTCTTTCACATCCTCTCTGAGAATCAACTTTTATCACTTTGTGGTTATTCGTTCAGTGTTGCTTTGTGCCAATACGAGCAAACACAAACGTTTTTTTATTCTTCCCCTTTCTTACACAAATGTAGCACACTACATATACTGGTCTATATTTGTAGACATTTCTATATCAGTACCCAACAGCTTCCTAGTTTTTAATTTTTTCTTCTATTTTTCTATTACTTTCTAGTCTTTTTGTTTTTTTAAATCAAAGCTTTAAAAAATTGAGGTAAAATTATATACAGTGAAACGCCCAGTTCAGTCAGTTTTTAAAAAAAGAGACTAGTTTTTAGAGCAGCTTTAGGTTTAAAATTGAGCAGAAGGTCCAGAGATTTCCCGTGTATTCTCTGCCCCCAACATGCATGGTCTCCTCTTCTGTCAACATCCCCTACCAGAGCGGTACATTTATCAACAATGAGTACGAGGATGAACCTTCATTCAAACATCATGATTACCCAAAGTCGATAGTTTCCATTAGGGTTTGCTCTTGGTGTTATACATTCTATAGGTTTGGACAAATGTATGACATGGACCCCACATTTTAGTATCATACAGAATAGTCTCACTGGGTAAATATTCTCTGTGCCCTGCCAATTCATCCCTCCCTCACCCCAGGTCCCTGGCCACCACTGATCTTTTTGTTATCTCCATAGTTTTGCTTTTTCCAGAATGTAAGATAGTTAGAATCATACAGTGCATACATAGCCTTTTCAGATTGGCTTCTTTCACTTAAAGTCATATGCATTTAAGCTTCCTTTTTGTCTTTTCATGGCTTGATAGCCCATTTCCTTTTAGCGTCAAAGAATAGTCCATTGTCTCCATGTACAACAGTTTATCCATCACCTACTTAAGGACATCTTAGTTGCTTCCAAGTTTGGGCAGTTATGTGTAGAGCTGCTTTATACACTTCTGTGTGCAGGTGTTTTGTGTGGACATGCGTTTTCAACCCCTTTGGATAAATACCTAAGAGTGCAGTTGTTGGATTGTATGGTAAGAATATGTTTAGTTTTGTAAAAAACAAAACAGCCACCCAAAAACACAGCACACCAGACTGTCTTTGAAAGTGGCTGCACCATGTTGTGTTTCCACCAGCGAAGAACGTGAGTTCCTGTTGCTCCACATCTTGTCAACATTTGGTGATGTCAGTTTTCCCAGTTTTGGTCATGCTGATAGGTGTGTAGTAGGTATCTTGCTTCAATTTGCAATTCCCTGATGACATTTGGTGTGAAGCATCTTTTCATGTGCGATTTGCCATCTGTGTATCTTTGGTGAGGTGTCTGTTAAGGTCTTTGGTCCATTTTTAAATTGGGTTGTTGTTGTTTTTTGAGTTTTAAGAGTTCTTTGTATATTTTGAATAACGGTCCGTTATTAGATACGTCTTTTGCAAATATTTTCTCCCAGTTTCTGGTTTGACTTTTCATTCTCTTGATAGTGTCTTTAGCATAGCAGAAAATTTTAATTTTAATGAGGTCCAGTTTATCAGTTCTTTCTTGAATTATGCCTTTGGTGTTGTATCTAAGGGAGCATTTGAGATCTTGATCGCCAGTGTACACAGTCAGTTTGGCTCAAATAAAATTTGAGCGAAATTTTATTTATAAAAATTTAAAAAGACATCACGAAACCCAAGGTCATTTAGATTTTCTCCTATGCTCTCTTTTAAGAGTTTTATGTTTTACGTTTAGGTCTATGATCCATTTTTAGTTAAATGTTGTGAGAAAGTTAATTGAGTTTGATGTATGTAACCACCTCCCCAATCAAGATAAAGAACATTTCCATCATCCCAGAAAGTTCCTCATGCCCCCTTCCATTTAGTTCCCATCTCCCTATGGGCAACTACTGTTCTAATTTCTTTCTACATAGATTAGCTTTTCCAGTTCTTAAACTTCATAATTAATGGACTCTTACTGCAGTCACTCTTTTGCGTCTGGATTCTTGCTCAACATCATGTTTTTGAGAATCACCATGTAGCCTGTGTTGGGTTTTGAGGGGGTGGGCTGAGTAGTATTCTATGGTATGAATATGTCATAATTTGTTTAATCTATTGATGGACACTTGGATCATTTGCAGTTTTTGACTTGGGAATAAGATCTGATATAAACTTACATGTACAGTTTATGGATATTTGCATCGTCTTCTCTTCGGCCCTCATTATATACTGTTACATTGTATACTTTTGTATGGATTTACCATAGTTTATTTAGTCAATTCCCCATAAATGGACTCTGGGTTTCTTTTCAGTCTTTTGCTATTACTGACAATGTTTCAATAAATAACTTTTGTTAGCATGTGTACAGATACATATATCTGTAGAATAAATACTTATGTGGGATTGCAGGTGTCAAGGGTAAAAGCATGAGTAATTTTGGTAGATATTGGAAATTGTTCTCCTCAGAGATCATTGCATTTTTTTAGCCTCGCTAGCAATGTATGAGAGAGTGCCTGTTTCCACGTGGTTTTGTCAGACTTTTTGCCAATCTGATAGGCGGGATAAGATGTATCAGTTAGGATGGGGCTAGGTTATGCTGTGAGAGCAAATAAGTCCCAAGCTCAGTGGTTTAAAACAACAAAGGTTCATATCTGGCCTGAAGTACATGAAGATTGTATAATAAACTAGGTGTAGGGTGAGTGGAGATGAGGGAGGCTGGCTCATCGGAGTCACTTGGATACCCAGTGTAGCAGTCACCATTTGAAACATTATCAGGCCTGGAGGGTTTCAGTGGCAACAGTTAAATGCTTTAGAATTGCATGCATCATTTCTGCTCACAGCTCATTGGCCAGAGCTGCTTCCTCGGTCCCAGTGACACAGAAGGTATCGAGATGGACGAAAGAGGGGTACTCAGTAAATTGCACTATTGATTACAATGCAAGCTGTCTCTGTGAAGTTTCATTTGGCATTCGTCTTAGGACAGATTGAGCACCTTTTCACGCTTAAGGGCCATTCATATTTCTCTTTGAATTGCCTATTGTGTCCTTTGCCCATTTTCACACTGGGTTATTAGTTTTTCTTATCAGTTTGTAGTTTTCTGCATATTAAGAGTTTATTTCTGTGACATGAGTTGAAAAAAGTTTTCTTTAGTTATATCATTGTCTTTTGATTTTGCTTATGAATTTTGCCATGCAGGAAGTTTTTATGAGATTGAATTAATGGATCTTTCCTTTTATTGCTTTTGAATTTTGAATCATAGAAAGGCTTTTCTCATACCAGCATTACAAAGAAATTTGCTGAGGTTTTCTTGTGTTTATGTTATGGTTTCAATTACTGTTTACATCTTTGATCCATTTAGAATTTGCACTGAAGTATACTGTGAAGTGAGTCCAACTTTATCTTTTTTCCAGATAGCCTTCTGGTTGTCCCAGAAGTCCTATGTTTACTCCACTGATTTGAATGTCTTTATTGCTTGCAAAATTGCCAGATGTCTTTGGGACTGTTTCTGAAAGTTTTATTCTATTCTATTACATTTCTACTTTTGGGGACTTTACCTCGTGATTCAATTATATCTGGGGTTTAAACCCTCCTGATTTTTCTTTTAGGAGTTTTTATTTTAAAATTTGTTTTCTATTCCATAATATATTTGCTTGATTTAATAAAAAAAATGTTGTTTAAAACTTACGATCCATGAAGATGAACCATTTTTATCTCATGGTGGAGAAAGCTTTACCGGAGTTTGGGGAGTGTGTCATGAAGTTCTTTGTTTTGACCAGCAGGAGTGAGTAACTTAAGTTTTGTTTGTGTGTTTTTCTTCTCAATTTGAAATTGTGGTGGAAGGAGGATGGGCCAGGGGCCTTCTTTAGAGGCCTGGTAGAGTGCCCTATGGTACTCTTTGAAACTCTGCTTGGGCACTGAGCTGTATTTTTTACTAGAGGACTTGTTACACTGATTTAATAGTTAATTTGCTTTGGGAAGGTTGTTTGTTTGTTTGTTTGTTTGTTTTTTAATCTGCCTCTGAGAAATTGAAAACTGGGTGAAAGTGCCTATTTTAAAACTGCCAAATGTTTTATAGCAGCTTGAATCTTCTTAGAAGGATGAAAGGGATTAAACCTTTTTGGTGAATGATCTCCCAACCTTGGAAGAAACGAGCAGCTACAGGGCTAGTACACCAGCTGGGGGTGCTAACTACACATTATGAAAGATGCTTAGCCAGGAGCCTGGTTCTGTGTCTGTCTTGTTTGCTGTGTGCTTTTTTTCTCTCAGATCCTTTTGATGAGAGTACAAAATTTCAAATGAAATCAAGTTGTTAGGTGAATGAACATTTTATGGATTTCTAGATGGGAATATTTTCAAAGCATGCGTTACTGGTGATTCTTCTCAAAAAAGTTTTAAATGAAACCACATATGTAAAAACCTGATTTATTCTTTTACCCTACTCCCCACAAAAATGATACCTGCGAAGCACTGTTGATTTGAGCTTTGCAGCATCTCTTACCTCTTGTCATCTTACATTTCAGATCCTCATGTCTCATCTCTTTTATTATAATAGCATCCCTGTTAAATTCCTCTATCTCACTGTTCCCACCCCCCTATGCATAGGTTAGGGGTGCCGATACCCCGCACAGTAAAAAATCTACCATATAACTTTTGACTCCGCAAAAACTTGACTACTAGTAGCTTCCTGTTGACCAGAAGCCTTACGGGTAACATAAACAGTCGATTAACACATATTTTGTATGTTACGTGTATTGTATACGGTGTTCTTACAGTAAAATAAGCTAGAGAAGAAAAAAGGTTATTAAGAAAATCATACGGAAACTACATTCTCAGTACTGTACAGTATCGGGAAGAATCCACATGTAGGTGGACTACGTGTAGTTCAAACTCTTGTTCAAGGGTCAACTGTATTTGTATTTAGTTTTTGAAGACAGCTTTGGACTAAGGATACAGGATTTGTGTGTGTGTGGAAGGAGGAGGAGTGAGGACATAGAGAGCCTGCTTTTTTGTTTTTTTTTTTCTTTTATTTTGCTGTCAGGAACAAGAGACTAAAATCTTAACGGTTCCACTGGAACCCTTTTCTGAGAGAAGGATGTGTGCTTTTGACCTGTCTTCTCAGCCAAGTCATGTGAAAAAGTCTTCCACCTTCCTTGTTCAAGAGGAGAAAGCACAAATGAGACTTGCTGTTATACCTTGAGAAGCGACTTTAAAAGGATAGGTATCTATTTATTTTGTTTTAGAAGCACATTTTCAGTCTAGTTATCTCTCCCAATCCTAAAGGCCTTATAGTCCAATGTTGCTAGCTCTATTTTTTTTTTTTTTTTAAAGAATCTTCCTGGTAAATCCTCGTCTCTATTCCAGGGAGTTTTTGGGTTACTTTCCCGAGTCTCTGAATCACTTTTTTTTTTGGGGGGGGGGGTTGGGTTGGGTTGTTTGTTTGTGTCTTCTATATAGAAGAGAAAAATTACTTTTGTGTAAAAGGAGTGTTTTGTTTGTTTGTTTGTTTTACCAGCAGCATTGTTCACTCCCATGTAGTAGTCCTTTCCTATTAGAGATGAGTTACAGGCACAAAAAATAACTCCTTTTAGATCCTTCCCCCTGCAGTGGATCAGTCCTCCTTTTATTGCGTTAGTAAGTTATTCCAACCTGGTTTTGACCTAAACCTGACAAAACTGCTCTTAAATCGGCAAAACTTGTTTTCATTTTTATTTTTTAAAGCCAGCAAGACAGTATAAGTGGAACATTAAAAACAGTTATTTATTTTTGGGATATATAGTACACTCCATAGTTCTGAGTTTGAAAGGTATAAAAGGTGATGGGGAAGCATAGAAAGCCTTTTTACTCTTAATTTACAGCCAGCAAGTACAGAGGTGAACGTCCTTAGAGATGGTTTACAGTTTAGTTTATCCTTTTATCCAAACAAACAGGCCTATCACACTTTTTTAATTTAAATTGGGGAATGTTGGGGAACAGTGTGTTTTCCCAGGACCCATCAGCTCCATGTCAAGTCGTTTTCAATGTAGTTGTGGAGGGCACAGCTCACTGGCCCATGTGGGAATCGACCTGGAGACGTTGGTGTTATGAGCACTGCGCTCTAACCACTGAGCCAACCGACCACCCACCAGTGGCTCAGCTCCAAGCTCAAGCCGTTGTTTCTCACTGGTCCACGTAGGAATCGAACCGGCAACCTTGGTGTTATGAGCACTGTGCTTTAACCACTGAGAAACTGGCCGCCTCATCACACCCATTTTTAAACAGTTTTGTTCTTGCTTTTTGCAACTAATCATATTGTTACATATCTCAATATTAAAAAGTTTTTCCTTTCCTCCCCCCCACAGTAGTTTCCATTGTTTGGTTATATTGTTTATTTTTATTAGTTTTTCTACTGATGGCCATTTATCATGTTTCCAGCCTTTTAACTGCTATCAGTAAAGCTTTAGAGAGTAACCTGAAATATTCAGAACATATTGACCTAAGAACATCTTCTATAACAAAAGAAAATCCAGGCTGATATGTTGCAGTCAGTTGTTGTGCCTCTTTGGTCTCCTATGATCTTGATTGCTCAGTATTTCATCATAGTTTGTGACATTGACATTTTTGAAAAGCACAGGACACTTATTTTGCAGAAAGTTCCTCAGCTTGGGTTTGGCTGATATTGCTCTTAAGTGCACCACACCAGAGGTGCATGTGGTCAATCAGACCCTTACTGGCTAGCTTAAGTTTGATCACTTGGTTAAGGTGGTATCTGCCAGGTTTTCCCACTCAAAGTTACTATTTTTCCTTTTGTAGTTAATAAACTTGTGCTGAGTACTTTGAGACTTCATCAATTTCTGTTATTTCTCAAACTTGCCTGCACTAGCATCCATTGATGATTCTTGCCTGATTCTTTTATTTTGATGGATGACAAATGGTACATTTCTAATTCTGTCTTTCCTTTTACTTTGATAGTTGTTTTTATTCTCTAAGGAAGAGATTTCCCATTATCCATCCATCCTGTCGTTATTTATTTTGCTGCTCAAAATTGTTCCAGATTTGGCCCCTGGAAGCCCCCTTCAAGCTGTCCTTTTAACACGTCCTCATCATTGTTTGCATACATCCTTACTTTGGGGGCACTGTTTATCTGGTACTTTCCCTGCCCAGCATTGGCAACAGCCATTTCTCCAAGGAGCCCTGGGTTCTTTGGGGAATATTTAGAAATCAAAATCTGGTTGCTAGGTGTGCTCATGTTATTGTTTTTAGGCCCTCAGCTGATAAAAGCTATCCTGCTTAGGCTGCCCCATTAAATTTAAATTTCAGATAGACAGCAAATACATTTTTAGTATAAATACATCATCCATCTGAAATTCAAATAACTACTGCCCTGCATTTTACATGGCAACTCGAATCTTCCTATCTATGTATTAAGACCTACGAGTTTAGACGTATACCTCTCATTCCCGGTCAGTACCGCGGGGTCCATTTGAATCTTCATCCCTTTCTTATTTGTAATTTTTCTCTCCAAAACTTGATTCCCTTTGTCCCCAATGTATTTACTTGTTCGCGGAGTTGTAGAACTACAGAAAGTTGTGGAAGCTACTATTAGAATTTGGCATTTGTTCTTTTGTCTTGAGCCCAGGGACACACTAACCGAGCTGGCTAATGACTGTGTTCTAGTTGCCGGGGCTCCTTCTCCCCCGCACCCCCTTCTTTCAGTGTGGGTGTTACTCAATTAAAATATGTTTCTGTTCGTGTTCAGTTTAGGGTTCCCCATCCTTACTGAGTCTGAGTGTGTGTGTGATTCACATGGCCCCAGAATTTAATCGTGTATGGAACAGCATATTCAGAAAAGTGTCCCACACCCCTTTTTTTTAACCTTGATCCCGGTAGGTAACAAATTTGATTAGTTTTTGTTTTATCCTTTTTGTGTTTCTTACTGCTCAAATGAGCAGATACTCGTACGTGGATATATATATTTCTATTTTCCCAACTTTCTTACACACAAAATAGCATACTGTAGATACTCCTGCATTTTGCTTTTTTTACGTACTAATGTATCCTGGAAATTAATCCACATCAGTTCGTAGAGAATTGTGTGTGTGTTTCATTTTATAGTTGCACAGTACTCCATTATGTGTGCAGGCCATCAAATCTCATGTTTGGTCATTTGCGTTGTTCCCAGTATTTTGCAATTACAAACAATGTTGTAATGAATGAACAGTGTATTTTTGCACTGTTGGAAACGTATCTTCAGGATGAATTCTTAGAAATGAAATGGCTAGCTATATGTGTAGATTTATTAGAGATTGCAAAGTTCGTCTCCATAACCAGTTTGCATTCTCATCAGCAGTAAATGAGTTCTGTTTTTCCGCAGCCTCACAGACTGAGTGTGGTGGTATACTTTCAAAGTTTTGCTAATCTTATAGATGGGAAATAGATTAAAAATGGTGTATCATTATAGTTTCAATTTGCATGTTTCTTATGGAACTATGGTATTTTTAAAGTAAACTATATTTTTTTCCTAGACGAAACTGCAAAGGAAATCCAAATTGCTTGGTGGGGATTGGTGAGCATATTTGGTTAGGAGAAATAGATGAAAATAGTTTTCATAACATTGATGATCCCAATTGTGAGAGGAGAAAAAAGGTAAGCCATTATTTTTAAGTTTTATATTCCTATGTTTGCTTGTTTATTTTGTTTTGTTTTTGTTTTGTGCTTATGATCAGAAACCATCACTGATTTCAGGTAACCTAACTTATGTAGCTTAAGATAAGTAGTGGAACTTGAGACTCGAATCTGCTTGAATTGAAACAGTTCTTAATGGTCTGCTTTAAAATAGGTAGCTATGAAATCCAGTAAGCTTTGAAATGCTAGTTTAGTTTAAATGCTGATTCTATGTTTGCTTTAACGTTGCATGTTTTATTTTGAACCCTTTTTTAAGTCTCTTTAAAGGAGATAGTAAATCAAGGGAACAAGCTCCCATAATGATATTGCTTTGCTTTGTTGAGCTTTTGTTTTTATATATTATACATACAACAGTTTTACTTTTACTTTTTTTTTTAAGTATGTATTAGTATTTCCTAATCATAAAGCCTGGCATTCACAAAATCGTCAGCTGTATAGGTATTTTCTCTCTTAAAAAGAATGATTCTTTGTAAGTTCAGGAATTCTCAGTGTTACCTTTGGAAAAAGTTGCAACCAACTCCCCTTGACCCCCATCTCCCAGACCTGTAGGATAAAAAGGGACTTTTCTGGAAGTTTTACTTTGTCATTCTTCTGAATGTTGGTAGTGTAGGGATACAGCAAATGAAAAACATAGGTAGGTACCCATGTTCAAAACTGATCTTTCCTGGAGCCCCCCGTTCTAATGACAGATGTCAGTGGCTGCACACTAGAAGGATGACTAAAAGAGTAGAGCTGAGCCATGGTGCTGTCCTCAGCCTTTTAACTCCTGGAGTCAACCCCAATGGGCTTTCATGAAAGTGATGCCCCACCCCTGGTCTGGAAAGGCTTACGGTGGTTAGACCATGTTGGTTGAGACAGTTTTAATACATTTTTAATCCGAAGTTATTAAAAAGAATGCTTCTTACATATTTTTGTTTTTCTTGAAAGGGAAAGTGGTTTTATAATTGTACATTTCACCTTTTTGTAGAACTCATTTGTGGGCCTCACTAACCTTGGAGCTACTTGTTACGTCAACACATTTCTTCAAGTGTGGTTTCTCAACTTGGAGCTTCGGCAGGCGCTGTACTTATGTCCAAGTACCTGTGGCGACTACGCCGTTGGAGATGGTATCCAAGAGGAGAAAGGTCAGTGGGGATGGTGCGGGAGGGCCCGCTTCCGAGTCCAGTGCCAGCGAGATCACTGCTGAACCAGCCACACAGACGAAACTCACTTTTGAGTGCTCCTGTGTGCCAGGCCTGCTGCTGGGTCTTTTGCAAACATGGTCAGGATTCAAGTCGTTCTCTTTTTTCTTCTGTATTATTTATGCTCAAAATGGCTAATAGTCATGTGAAGGAAATACATTTGATTATTATGTAGTTTACAGCTCCAATGATTCTGTGTAATACGCTGTAATTGTAGTCCATTAATTTCTAGTGATTGATAAAAATCAGTCAATTAAGCAGACAAGCTTACTGTCTTGCCTCGTTTGAGAGACTTAATAAATACTTCAGTCTTACCCCAAACAGTCTTTTGTCTTGATTCCCAAATAAGCTGACTGAGATGATAGCCTTTAAAATTAAGATTAAATTCACTAATCTTGTGGCAAAATTTGCCACGAATGCATGACTGTGCTCATTGCACGTTTAGGTAGAATCAATTTCAAACTGTCCCTGCTGGAATGACTTCGTTTTTTTTTCATACGCAGTATGTGGATCGCTATTCCTAATTGATACTAATTTGTATTTAGAGATTATTCTCTTTGAGATGGAACTTGCATGGAATGAACCAGATTTTTCTCCTTCTCAAAGTTGGTGGGTGCGTGGAAGGAAGTGAGTGTGTAAGATTACATAGGTTTGGGAGCTTTTGGCTCCTGCTAATCTCGTGCTGTCTTATATGGTCTGATTTGGGCATAGTGCTAATGTCTCTGGCTTGGAGACAGAAAAGATGGGATTTGTAAGCTCCACATCTTCTTGCAGCCCTCTAGACAGACAGTGGTGATACTTCAGTTTTGGTCCGTGTTAACAGTAATCCTTGCTTCAAAACACAGTGCTTAAAGATTCTTGTTTGTTTCCCCATAACTTTATTTCTATAATTCTAAATATTTAAATCTAGATTAATAGTGTATTAGGTATTTAAAGTAATACTGTACGTAAAGGATGAGTCATATAAAATGGATCATTTTAAAATTTTAGCATTGTTTTGCTGAAGTATCAATTTACCAATGGGAAGACAGTTCAATAACAAGTGAAAACTAAATTTCTATTTCATAAAATGTTGTACTGTGACCTTCTTTGGGTATGTGGCTTTAATGTATATCTTAAAGAAATGATTTCAAAATTCCTAAACACGTAAATTTTAATACTTCACCGAAGTTCTCCACCTTGTTCTCTGATAAGAGTGTACATTTCTGTTGTTAGCTTAACAGGCGTAGTGCAGTGTAGTGGACAGAGTCTGTGTTGGGAATGATGGGACTTGAGTTCTCCCAGCTCAACCACTCCCTTATTTTACCGATAGGAAAACCAGCACAGTATGAGTTAAGATCGTTACGGAGTATCTAACCTATAGAATGAGAGACATGGAGCAGATACAAAATCACTTGAATGGCTTTTAATAGCCTTCAAAGCCCTTGCATCCCAGGACGTAAGATTTTTATCTTTATTTTACAAATGAAATATTGATTTCCTGAAAGTCACAATTGATAGTAAAGAGATAAACCGTTAGAGTTCAATCAGGAGACAGAAACTATGCAGTAATTTGAACAGAGAAAGCATGGGGAATTATTAACAGGAATTGGTTAGTTAGAATTAAAGGGGACTTGAAAAAATACAGGAGTGGCAGACATGGAGAGCAGCTCTACCCCGGAGGCTGAAAGAGCTCCCATGGAGGAGACTCTCACCTCTACTGTGCAAGCTTGAGATTCCAGACTTCTGGAGAGAGCACTGCCAAGGCTCACGAGATGGCCAAAAAGGTGCCTCAGTGGAGGTCTCTGCTGGAAGCTGTCTACAGGGAGGTCCTGGGCCTCGGAACCCCTGCGAAGTCACCTGAGAGGGTGCCCAGGAGGTCACTCACAGGGTGGCCCTTCTAGAGGAAGTACCCCACCTTCCACTGTGAAGCCGCCAGAGGAGGTGCTGAGGGAAGCTGCTGGCCCCTTCCTTGTTGGCTGCAGGAACCTGGAGTCCTGAGAAAGCTGCACCCCACAGGAGCCTGGTGAGAGAGGCACCACTGAACCCTCCAGTGCCCTCTACTGACTACACTTAACCGTGCGCCAGCTGGCAAAGGAGAAATATTTGCAGAGCACATTTCTGTTATCACAGAGCAGGCAAAGAAGGGTGGATTTGGAGCTGAGAGGCATCTAAATCGATAACTGGCACAGAAGATAATACTCAAGTCTTTTAGGGCCCTTGAGATTCATGCTTCCTGTTTGTATACTTTCTCCCAACTCGTGAAAATTTGCAACTCCAAAATTCTAGGATTTTTAGCAGTGAATCTTCATTCAAGTTTGAATCTCTATGCTTGAGATTCCTGTCACTTGCACTGTTTGTGGCAAGTCCACATTAATGAGATTATATTCAAGTATTTGGCCATCTTACGCCAATGGTAAATACGGTTTTTCTTACTGGAATGGATGTTTCAGTGATTTGACACTGAAAACTGTAGTCGTGATTGTCATTGTTGTAATGTTTGTATAGCCTCTTGCTTTTGGGGGATGTATATAGACAGCCATGGCTGTCTTACTTCCAAAAGATGTGATCACTAATTTGTTTTTTTCAAAGTTTTAAAGCTATAATAAAACACTATGCAGTTTGGATGTAAGGGTGTTAAATTATGTTCTCACGTGAAGAGGAAATACGCTTAAAAAACAGCAGTTTTGAAAAAACAAACATGTTTTTTTAATAGATTATGAGCCTCAGACAATTTGTGAGCATCTCCAGTACTTGTTTGCCTTGTTGCAAAACAGTAATAGACGATACATTGATCCGTCGGGATTTGTTAAAGCCTTGGGCTTGGACACAGGGCAACAGCAGGTAAGACCCTTTTCTTTTTTTTTTTAATATAAAAAGGAGCCCAAGCATTCCTTAATGTTTATAGAAGGAAATGAAGGGAAGTGCTTTTTAAAATTAATTTTCTTTCTATTTTGATTTAGAGCATTTATTTACTGTTCAGTAGATTATGCCTTTTCCCTGATCCCATTTCTGAAAATTCATGTGTGGGCACAAACGGATTCAACGTAGCTCTCTAGTCCTTGTTCGAAAATGCTCAAAGTACAGATAGTTTCTGGAATACCTAACTTACTACTATTTGTATCAGAAGTTGAAAAGCAAGATATGATTTTTCTTTTTGTAAACCCAAACTTGTGTTGTAGGATGCCCAAGAATTTTCAAAGCTCTTTATGTCTCTTTTGGAAGATACTTTGTCTAAACAAAAGAACCCAGATGTGCAGAATATTGTCCAGCAGCAGTTCTGTGGGGAATACGCTTATGTAACTGTGTAAGTGTGTTTCAGCTTTTTCATGATGTGTTTTATTCTAAGACGGTTGCTCATATGTTATCTCATTTTCAGTTCAGTTCCAAGTTATAGCTTTAGTGGGGTTATCATGGGACCTGAAATATTTATAGCGATATGTTGCCATGGGAACATGTAAACAACTGACCCGATAATTGGGGTTGAACCCATCCAGGTGTTGGGAACTGTCTGGTTGAGCTCTTGCCATGTATTTTATGGCTGTGGTGTGAGCTGAAAGACTTAAGATGGGAGTCAGCTAGAATACTAAGAGTAAATTTAGAATGACTCTTAATTTTCCTAAGCATAAAATACATGGCCTGCCTAATCACTTTCTGGTTTTATTTCTTTTTTTAAATATAAGTACATAGTGGAAACAATTTCTGTGAAAGAGAACTAAAGTAGTAAATGCTTCTTTCCATATTTCTAGGGTGTGATACAATAGAACGTTGTTTTCCCCACTCTGATCTTAATTTTATCACTCTGTTTTATTATAGTTGCAATCAGTGTGGCAGAGAGTCTAAGCTTTTATCAAAGTTTTATGAACTGGAGTTAAATATCCAAGGCCACAAACAGTTAACAGATTGTATCTCGGAATTTTTGAAGGTATTCAAATTTTGGTGTATGTGTTGTTTCTGCTCATTAACAGTTAAATGCTATTCTGAATGTGTTTTTGATTTAATGGATAAATTCATTATTTCAACTTTTTCTACATATGAAGTGTCTCTTCATATGTAGATTGTTTATGTAACGATCTAGAAGAAACTTTGTAAATTATAAAGTATTGAAGCAGGCTGCACTTTAAAATAATTTTTGCCTATTTCAAGTTATTTTATATAGAAAATTATGTATGTGTGAAAACTTAACTGTGTGATTGGGGATAGAAGAGTATTTAAGCTCTTATGGTAACAGGAAATCTAAGCTCTGTTACCATAAGGTTAATTTACTTTTTCATTTAATGAGAGCTAGAGTGTATTGCATGTAAACATATTTTACATCAAATGGTTGTTCTTCAACTCTGCCACTTGATATTTCTGCTTTCTATATATTTAGATTTATGTAGAGATATGGCAGTAGTTCTCTTTTGTTCTGAATGGAAAAGCTGCTAAGAGGAAACCTTTGTTATCAAGGAGAAGCAGACACAGCATAATAGATGAGCTTATAAAGCTTTCTTAAAATATTTTTGTACTTGCCCTACTCCCTCAGCACAACCATTAGTATGCCTGAAGTACTCATTTATGGAATTCATTCAGCTAAATATTGATTGAGTGACTCCTGTTCCGGCACTGTTTCAGCTCTTGGGCATAACCATAGTGAGCAAAACAGACAAAACTTGTCTTTAAGCAGCTTATAGTGTAGTGGTGTTGGGACCAGGGAGGGACAATAAATGGAAGTAAAATATATAGTTTGTCAACTGTAATAAGTGCTATGGAGAAAAATGAAGCAGGGGAGGGGGATGGAGAATGTGGTAGTGATAAGGGGGAAGGTAGTTGCAATTAGAAATTAAATGGTAGAAGGTGACAAGAGTGCCATGCAAGAATCGGGAGAAGAGTGTTTGGGTAGATGGAGTTCAGTGTGGCTGAAGTGAATAAACAAGGGGAGAATGACAGAAGATGCAGATGTACCGATAACTAAGGACGGTTTCAGGTAGGGCCTGGCAGACCTTGGTCAGAAGGCTTGACTTGTACTGCGAGTGAGATGAGATGCCATTGGAGGGGTGTGAGCACAGGCGTGACGTAACCTGTTTTAACGGGATAACTCTGGGTGCTATCTCGAGAATAGGCTGGTGGGGCCAGGGCAGACAGGAGTTGATGGTGGGTGACCTTGGAACAAGGGTTAGCTGAAGAGATGATGATAAGTAGTGTTTGGGTTTTAGATATATTTGCTAAGTAGAGCTGATAAAATTTGCAGATTGGATAAGGAAAGAAAGAAGAGTCAAGGATTACTGAGGTTTTGGCCTGAGCATCTGGAAGAATGGCGTTGCCATTACTGAGATGTGAAGGACTATGGGAGTAGCAGTTTTGGGAGAGGGGTTAGGATTTGCATTGGGGCACATTACATTTGAGAGGTATAGTTTGGGGAGAAGTCAGGGACGGATAAAATCACCAGGGGAGCGAGAGAGACAAGGCCCGAGGACTGAGCCCTGGAACATTCAAACGTTAAGTGATCGGAGAGATAGCAGCTGGCAAAGGGTGCTGAGGAGGAGAGTTGAGAGGAAAGAAAACAGGTGAGCGTGGTACCCAGGAGCCAAGTGAATAAAGCGGTGGTGCCAGCACTCTTTGTGTGCCAGTAATCTGTATCACAAAGCTCTTACAGAAACAAAAAGGAAAAATTTAAAAAGAAACCACCGTTAGGTACAACACTGAATTTTCCTGCACTCCTCTTGTCGCTTTGTCTCATGAATGTGGTTCAGTAGTATTAACCGTGTGTGTATGCAAATTTTGTATATATATAATTTTTTATTCTGGTGCCTATGTGTAGTTTGCACCCATTTTCACTGTTTTTAAATTAATTCTGTTGCATTAAAGTCCATATGATATTTCTTTTATGCCTTACCTCAGAGATTTGATCACTCTTTAAAAATCTTTCCACATTCCAATTTTTTAAAATTAATGTGTTATTCCTTATCAGGAAGAAAGATTAGAAGGAGACAATCGATACTTTTGTGAAAACTGTCAAAGCAAACAGAATGCAACAAGAAAAATCCGACTC
Organism: Rhinolophus ferrumequinum; assembly: GCF_004115265.2. Lineage (NCBI taxonomy): Eukaryota > Metazoa > Chordata > Mammalia > Chiroptera > Rhinolophidae > Rhinolophus > Rhinolophus ferrumequinum. The sequence continues at coordinate 14,698,878 of NC_046292.1, read as the reverse complement.
CTTAGCCTTCCTTGCACTCTGAACTTACAGCTGATGCGTTTTGTCTTTGACAGGTCAGTATGTGCAGGTGGTGTTTGTTGCTCATTGTGGTCTAATATCTACAGATTTTACCATAGATAATAAAATGCTTATAATTTGAAACTTTAGATTTGAGGATGAAAGTTATAGATGGAGCCTGTCATTTAGACATGCCACGATTAATCATGATTTTATCGCAAAATTCTTACAGAAGCCAGCCATATAAAACTGAGAACTAGAAAAGTAGAGAATCTTTATTTTTTTTAATTCAAAAAACGTGTTTTAAAATGCAAAGGAAATGCAAACATTTGGGTAGGAACTAAATTACCATGACATTCTGTATTATTGTATAAGAACTAGAGTAAATTTTCTGCTTATTACAATACCTCTTACCCCCATGGGAATATATATTTTATTTTATAATTAAAATCAGGAAATGTTTGCATATGTGCGTTTCTTCTACAAAATAAAGCAGGAGCATCTGTGGTTTTCTTCTACGATTAAATTAAAACGTCTGGAAATAAGTGTTGTGTTTGGAATTAGCACTTTAATTTCATACCTTTTAAACAATTATTTTGCCCAATTCTAAGACAGTATTATATTTACTTATAATTGTGTAGGGTTTTGAGCAAGATTGCTAAATGAAATCTACCTAGCTACTGTTGAGTTTATTAAAATATAGCTGATAGAGCTTATATATTGTTTTACGATTGTTTTAAATAGAAATATAATTAACTTTCCTTTTGGTTAGGCAAACTGGACATAAGAAAAAGCTGAATACTTATATTGGCTTCTCAGAAATTTTGGACATGGAGCCTTATGTGGAACATAAAGGTAATATTTTTACCAAGCAGAGATAGTTACAACGCTCAGAGACTGTAACTTGTGACCGCTTGTGCTGAATACAGAATAGTACTACTAAATTTTATTGGGTAATCTCTGGGAACAAAGGCTTTTTATTAGGTGAGCCGAGATATTACTTTTCCATTTTCTGAGTAAGTACATAACAAAGATTAGATGGTTCATCAGTATCTACATAATTAAGGGTATAAAAGAATAAAAAACAAAAAAGATATTTCACTGTTCCTGAACGCACACTTGTTACCTTCGGGTCAATACTATATCTGTAATTCCTCATAAAATTAAGTCTCCGAGCTGCCTGCATTTGTGTTTTTTCTTTTAACATTTTATCAAAAATATTAGATGGGGGCCGGCCCGGTGGCTCAGGCGGTTGGAGCTCCGTGCTCCTAACTCCGAAGGCTGCCGGTTCGATTCCCACATGGGCCAGTGGGCTCTCAACCACAAGGTTGCCAGTTCAACTCCCTCAAGGGATGGTGGGCTGTGCCCCCTGCAACTAGCAATGACAACTGGACCTGGAGCTGAGCTGCACCCTCCACAACTAAGACTGAAAGGACAACAACTTGAAGCTGAACGGCACCTTCTACAACTAAGATTGAAAGGACAACAACTTGACTTGGAAAAAAGTCCTGGAAGTACACACTGTTCCCCAATAAAGTCCCATTCTCCTTCCCCAATAAAATCTTTAAAAAAAAAAAAAATTGGATGGCGTAATACCAGTATGTATGTTGCAATTCTTGATATCTGTGGCCGCTGATAAGTTCTAGGATGCTATGAGATAGTTTCAAAAGGAATAATTTACTACTTTTTCTTTTGGTAGTCGTTCACCTTCCCAAACAGTGTGATTCTTGTTAGAGAAAACAAGCATCATATCCTTCCTGGAAGGACTGTTTGACTTCCCTTTTAAGATTGGTCTTACTGCTTATAAAAATTTTAATGTAGAAATTATGTATTAAACTCTGTCTCTTTCCACATAAGGGTTCTGGAGGCAGCTTACAATAGAAGCAAAGCACAAATTCTTTGAAAGAAATGATTGGGGAGGTTGGGGACTGATGCGTTAAATATTTAAGCTTTAAAAAGTATGATGCTCTGTTAGTGGTTTAAAATTTGCACCTCCCTGGAAGAAGGAAACAGCTAAAGACTTTGGCTGCTGGATTTTGTTACTGTTAAATTTGGCTGAACAAATAAGCTCAGCTGTATTTCATTTTATATAATAGTTTGCTTCCTGCCTCCTTTGTTCAGATAATTGTTTGAAATTAGAGAAGTCTGATAAATTAGTGGTTTCTCAGGGGCTGGAAGTTGAAGAGATGAAAATCAGCACTTTCCTTGACTCCACTGTATGGTTTTGAATAGTTGTTTTTATTATTGTTATTAAATTTATTATATATTTGTCCAAGTTATGCTGTAAAGAGAACAAGGAAGATATTTACAAATAGACTTGATAGGTAAAAAGTACCATAGAAATATTTAATTTTGGCATTTTGGTTTATTAAATGTAGTAAACTCTAAATTTTTAAATAGAGAAAGAAAAATTGGCTTATTTTGGAATTGTTAGTTAGAACTGGTAAAATTAAGTCATTAGTTTGTAATTATATGCTTGTCTTTCATAGGCTGTTGTAATGTTTGCTATACAAACGTACTACCTTATATGGGTAGAATTCTGAAAAATTATCTTTTGTTGTAATTACACAGGGTTCATTCTAGATCATTTGGAAATTTCAGAAAGCATAAAGAAGAGAAATAAAAACCTCCTGTAATTCTGTCACCCAGATAACCAGCATATATGTTTTTTCATATTCTTTATTTTATTATTATTATTATTATTTTTTTTTTAACAGGACTTTATTGGGGAACAGTGTGTACTTGCAGGATTTTTTCCAAGTCAAGTTGTTGGCCTTTCAGTCTTAGTTGTGGAGGGCGCAGCTCAGCTCCAGGTCCAGTTGCTATTGTTAGTTGTAGGGGGCGCAGCCCACCATCCCTTGTGGCAACCTTGTGGTTGAGAGCCTGCGCTCCAACCAACTGAGCCATCCGGGAGCTCAAGCGGCAGCTCAGCTCAAGTTGCCGTGTTCAATCTTAGTTGCAGGGGGCAGAGTCCACTATCCCTTGCGGGAGTCGAGGAGTCGAACTGGCAACCTTGTGGTTGAGAGCTCGCTGGCCCATATGAGAATTAAAGCAGCAGCCTTTGGTGTTAGGAGCTCGGAGCTCCAACCGACTGAGCCACCAGGCCAGCCCTGTTTTTTTATATTCTTACTTGCATGTGTCTGCATACACATACCCACATAAAGTTGAAAAGATGTATCTAAAAGGTAATCTGTCTATAAAAGGAGAATTGGTTAGTTTCTTTAAGTAGTGAGCCCGTAGATATACCAAGATCTGTCACTGAGGGATCCTCATTCCTGAACCGTTAGCACCTGACTCTAACTCAACTCCTGCCATATTTCTTAGGGATATTAAAATCCCTGTAGACCACTTTGAGTGTCTGGTGACTGAATAAAATTCATAGAATGTTAGAAGAAACCAATTATATTTAAATATAAAGAACTGGAGCCTGTTAACAAAATACAAAGACAGATTTTTTATTTTTAAATTTTTATTGGGGGATATCGGGGAACAGTGTTTTTTTCCAGGACCCATCAGCTCCAAGTCAAGTCGTTTTTTCAATCCAGTAGGGGAGGGCACAGCTCACTGGCCCATGTGGGAATCAACCTGGCGACCTTGGTGTTATGAGCACTGTGCTCTAACCAACTGAGCCAACCAGCCGCCCCTGAAGACAGATTTGTGATGTAATAATAGAAGGGTATATTGAAGAACAGTTTCCAGCGACCAATCAAAACTACCATCATTCTTAAGTTGAAGAGGCTAAAATTTGGTTACCTGCAACAGTGGTAATGTGATAGGAAATTTTTGTGGTGTTGGTTGGTAATAGAGTCAGTTACTGCTAATACTTCTATGATTTATTGTCATTAGTAATTGAGGAAATACTATTAAGAATTCCTGTTGTAGATGAGTTCATCAGTGCATTTAATAATATTTTAAAATATTTTTCTCTTACCTAATATTTTATATATTTTTAGCTGGAGTGGGTTAGGAGGTTTTTCATCCAGGTATAATAGGTGTCCCCCACTGAGCTACAGGAATGCAGGGACTTTGTCCTTTCAGTCAGTCCTATATCTTCTGTTCTTAAACAGAAGCATGTTTATTATTTGTTGAATGAGTGATTGATTGGCTATATCTTGTGACTCACTGCTTGCAGTTCTTAGAAAATTATAGTGATGAAATCATCAAAGATATGTACAAAGATTTTAACTACAAAGATAATAATGATTGTTCATAATGGCCCCAAATGCTGCCAGTTTAAATGTTCAACGATATTGGAGTGGTCCAATATATTGTGATACTTGTACATAGTCATCATAAATAATTTTTAGAAGAATATTTAATGATGTGGAAAGATGTTGATATATTTATTAGAAAAAAACTACATGTTTCAGTATTAATAGTAGTTATGTCTGTTGTGGGATTGCTAATGAATTTTTTAATTTCTTTTCTAATTTTTTAGTAAGATGTGTTGTAGAAGTGATCTTTTCCAACACGTATATAATTTCCTCCCTATAATTGGTTTAAGTTTAGAATCTTTAAAAGATTTTGTTCAAATGCTAAAATATTTTGTTTTATTTTAAAATGTGTGTTCATTTGCAGATATTTTGATGTATGGATAAAACCTTCTCTTGGATAAACCACTTGCATAATATACAGGCTGTGATTTGTAGGTTTTTGTTTAAAATGGGATGGGAACTTAAAATACTATGAAGAAATCTGAGTGCAGAATTATTCTAGATTTTTCATATTTCATTTCCTGTCGTTTCTAATTGTCTTGCCTATACCTATTTTGAAGGCAGTTTTTTCTTAATGACTTACCTCCAATTTTTTCTTTTTCTTTCCCCCCTTCTTCCGCCATCTCCCCTTCCCCCCCGCCACTCCGGTTCAAGGGGTTGTTTCTCAGTCTAGTTACATAGGACACAGCTCCCTGGCCCATGCTGATATTATGAGCCTTGCGCTCCCCCGGGCTGAGGCAGTTGATTGCCAGTTGTTGGTAGGCAGCTCATGGCAGCTCTCACCGTTCATGGCAGAACACGGTAACCCACAGCAGCACACAGCAGCCCTCGCTGGCTGCCGGCCACTCACGCTGGCACACAGTAGCCCACTGCAGCCGGTGGCAGCACACAGCAGCCCCCAGCTCCAGGGAGAGCTGTTGTTCACAATCTTAGCTGTAGAGGGTGCAGCTCACTGGCCCATGTGGGAATCGAACCGGCGACCTCAGTGTTAGGAGCACGGCACTCCAACCACTTGAGCCACCGCGCCGGCCCTCCAATTTTTTTCTAAAATATTTTTCTCCTGTTTTCTAGTTCCTTCGTTTTGCACTCAAATCTCATTAGTTTGTGTCATTAATTTTTTGTAAAAAGTTGGAGACTATGAACAGATTTTGGGTAAATATATGGCCCAGCCAGTTTATGCAGAAGGACAAAGAAGAATGGCAGAGTAGCTTTGTAGCCCTGCATGCCCAGAATGCCGCAGCTTTCCATCTGTGTACATCGCAGAGGGAATGGAGAGTTGATACAGTGAGCTGCCTAAGACAGTGTCCACTACAGAATTTTGTAAGACTAGATTTCTTTAATCTTAGGTGACATGTTTTGAATTGTGTCGGATGCATAAAGAACTGTATTCATTATAATTCAGGCTCAGGATATAAGAGGAAATATTGTTTTCCCAAATGTCTTTCACTTTCTCCCTTTCCTTCTCTAGGTGGGTGCTATGTGTATGAACTCAGTGCGGTCCTTATACACAGAGGAGTGAGTGCTTATTCTGGCCACTACATTGCCCATGTGAAAGACCCACAGTCCGGTGAATGGTACAAGTTCAATGACGAAGACATAGAAAAGATGGAGGGGAAGAAATTACAACTAGGGATTGAGGAAGATCTAGGTAAAACCTTTAAGTTGTGAGTGCCCTTTTAAAATATAAATTTTTTTTTTTACCGGAAATATTGGTGATAAATTATTGTGACCCAAGATTGCTATGGACAATCAAGGATATTTGAATTTCTTAGACACATAAACTCTCTGAGCATCTTTTATTAGCAGTGTTTAATTTTTTTTTTCCTTAAATGTTTTTGCTCCAGAGATAGTTTCCATAATTCATGTTTTCAGTACCGTTTAAAGGCAAATATTTAATTTTCAATTAGCAAGTTAATTGATTGAAGAGGGAAGAGGGTGGCGAGTATTAAGTTATAAGAAATGAATAGTAGATTTAATACAGTAGGATTTGTAGTCCTTTCCTCTGGGTTAGGAAATTTATTTTTGTGAGGTAACTATAGCAAAGGAACTTTGCTCCAAGAACAGTGTCTGCTCTTCCCTCTTAACTCTCTGACCCATCCCGGAAGTGTGGAGCGTTGCTGCTGTGGGGAGGAAGCCAGTTGCTATTTTTATGGCAGTGCTGAGGGCTGCCATAAAAAGTACTTATTGAAATAGTATCCTAGTATGGAGCTGTCATCACCTCAGTCTTCTTAGGCCAAAATACCCATTTATTCCCTGAAGGAGTGAGCGATTCTTCCAGGAGGAGCCCTCTTGGCTGACGTTTTCATCACTTTCTTACCATGTTTGCCATTTTCGGCTGCGGCTCCAACTGTGGTATCTAAATAAGAGAAAAGGAAGGGGAATAGGTGTGTGTCTCCTGCCACTGTTCTTCTTAATGGATGAGAACCACTTTTCCAGGGTGTCAGACAGGGAGGAGCATTGCATTCGGGGTTGGCTCTCAGGGCATATGGGTAATCTTCCTGCAGATATTCATGTGGTGATTATATTCTTGTAATACAGTCTTTTCTATTGTAAAATCAACATTTAGGTGTTTACAGACATTCAGCAATCTTGCTTCCACTTTACCTAAGTAATACTCAAGTTCTTAACATTGGCTTGTGATATTCTTGCTAGGAACGAAATTGACATGTAGTTTTACGGTGTTTAATTTCGGTTTTATTTGACTGTTTCTTACTGAGGTTTATTTGATCTATCTTATTTTTAGTCAGGAAATTGTGGATTAAAAGCATTGTTAAGGCCATCCTGTCTCTCTTCTACACATGGGTAGTCCTAAATTTTAAAATAGTTAAAGAGAAAGAGACTCCACACCTATCAGGATCCCATTCCAATGTTTCAATGCTTCTCATTGTTATATGCAACTGACATTGCAGCTTTCATTTATTTTCATTTTATCAAAAACAGAAAATACTTGTTCATTAAATCAATTAATCGTTACTGTATTCTATCATGACTTGAACGAATGATTTTATCTTCCATCTTACAGAGTAATGAACATCCTAAATCTTAATGCTTTTCAGTTTGAAATGACTGACCTCTTTGCTATACACGAGATTTTTTAATCCCCTGTGACAGTGGTCTTCAAACTGTTTTGGTCCTGTATTCTCTGTAGGGATGTTGAGCAAATTTGTATTCCTTTGTACATTTTAAAATCCAACATTTTTTTATCATGAATTTAAGTAGCTCCAAATAATGTAATTTCTGATATATTATAAACAGTAAAACTGCAACCTCAGTCTCTTAAGAGTACCCAAATGAAATTAAGTAACACAAAGATTTGATACCCTCATCATTTTTGTCAAAGGTAAATGAACTGGTCTTTTTTTATAGCAGGACATTTTTTGTTGTATTAATATTTCTATTACGTTGACCCTACAGAATTTTGTTGTCATGGAATATACTAAGTTTCTATACCTATAAAGCTCTAAATAGCTAAAAAGTTCTTCTGGGTTGTGCTTTTTTTAACATTATAAACATCACTACATATTTAAACCAATATAAGTAAACTTCAAAAATTAAACACAAAGAAAAAATTTACTTTTAATTCATCTCTTAATGACATAGACGAGACTTTTGGTCACTGGGTGAGAGGTTATAGCTTTCTTTTGTGAAGTGGGAGATACAGATGACTGAGAAAGGAAAGGTGGAAACCATCAACAAAACCTCACCTTTGAGGCAGATCAATTTTTAGAAAAGTACTTAGTGAATTGAAGATCTGGTCATTGATTTCCTCAGAATGATCCATGACCTCATACCCCTTGGAGTGTTACCCTGGGATACTGAGACCCAATTTGAAGATCATTTCCATGTGGTATAATTACCGTGTCGAACACTTACGTTTCTGCTTGTTACTGAATTCATAGACCTTAGTGCCTAATCTTTCTGCTCGTTAGCATTTCATTTCACTTTTGGAACATGCCATTTTATTTCTTTGGGCAATTAAGTTTGGATTTATTTCTGTAATTTAAGAGCAGCATTACAATAAAACTCATAGTAGTATTAGTTTTTTTTTTTTGTTCCAGGTTTGTCTTCATGAAAAATAGTACTTTCTTAATCATTTTTTAAAAATGGAATGTGGCAGACAAAGTGGGTAGTAAAATTGTTTAAAGATTCAAACATATATACAGCCTGCAAAATTTGTGTTGCCTTTTAATATTCGAGATCCATGTTAGAGTACCTTGAGTATATATGTTAGGTATTGTTTTCTGTGATCCCCCCCCACACCCTCTGCAAAAGAATAAACGAACCAGGCATTCTAATTTAGTCATTTTTTTATTTCCCTACCTCAGCAGAACCTTCTAAGTCCCAGACACGTAAACCCAAGTGTGGCAAAGGAACTCACTGCTCTCGAAATGCATACATGTTGGTTTATAGACTACAAACTCAAGAAAAACCCAACACAATTGTTCAAGTACCGGGTAAGCAATTTTCTAGGATTATATAAGGCAAGTATTTTAGAATATCGTGTTCAAAGGTCAATGACAACAGATTTTTTTTATTTATTAATATAGGTTGATTGTATATGGTAAATATTGGTGAAGTAGATATAATTACAAATTTGCTTCAAAGTAGTGAGTTTTTAAAGGAGCTTTTGAAAGAACTGACCACCACCACCACCACCCCACCTGGTAAAGAAAAGGAAAAGGAATTAAAAAAAAAATCCTGTATGTAATCAAGACAAGTGAGTACTGTGTTTCCCCGAAAATAAGACCTAGCCGAACAATCAACTCTAATGCGTCTTTTGGAGCAAAAATTAATATAAGACCCGGTCTTATTTTGCTATGATATAATACCAGGTCTTTTATAAGATATGATATGATAAATATAATACTAGGTCTTATATTAATTTTTGCTCCGAAAGACACATTAGAGCTGACTGGCTAGGTGTTAATTTTTGGGGAAACACGGTATCTAAAGAGCAATTTGGTTAGAATTTGAAAGTTTTAGTTAGTTCATAAATTTTCTAGGTTTTTTTTTTAAAGGAAGAATTGCTACTGGCCTGAAGGCAGCCTTCAGTTGTCATTTTACCTAATATTGTTCTGTGGTCTGTGGAATTATCTATTTTGCAGTTGCGTTTCTGAGCCATGTGATGGTCCCCGTTGGCAGATGATGTCAGGGAGAACCAGGTGGGGTTCTGCATTCCATTGTCTGTCTTCAGTTTTCCTTTTGCCTTCAGGTTGTAGGTCTCTTGCAGAAAGGGAGGCCACAGTAGGAAGCTGTCACCAGAATCTTAGCCAGTATCATTCTGTGTCTGAAAAGAGGATAAAGTTATTTTTTTTGCCTTTCTGTTTTGAACAGCCTTTCTTCAAGAGCTGGTTGACCGGGACAATTCCAAGTTTGAGGAGTGGTGCATTGAAATGGCCGAGATGCGTAAGCAAAGTGTGGATAAAGGCAAAGCAAAGCACGAAGAGGTTAAGGAGCTGTACCAAAGGTTACCTGCTGGAGCTGGTCTGTAAGATATTCTGGGACCACACTGTTGCCATTGATGCCTTGTTTCTTTTACGTTCACAAATGTATATGAACAAGCTTTTCTCTACCCTTTCTTATAACCTGCTTGTGCCAGCTCATACACTATAAAAGTGCTTTGTAACTTGATGTGTAGCATCACATCAACTTGATGTGTAGCATCACAATTCTATATAATGTGTAGTATAGAATTTTCATTATCATGTACTTTTAAAAATGGGAAGCTCTTAATAAATTATAAGGCTTAGGTCAGCACTCTGCATATGACTCTAAGTATTTCTATTTATGAGAGATTAGTTTTTAAAGAAAAATCTGATTGGGTTACTATGGAAGCAGCTCACCTACTCTGTTTCCTTGAATACGTTGTACCCTCATAGTATTAACAGGCATTCTTTTAATGAATATTGTTTTTTATGATACTATTAGATTAATTTGAAGTTTAATATCAACTATTATGCTAAGAATAGGGAAGCGTTCTGCTGACCTCTGATTTCTTAAGAATTGTCCCACATAATCCAGCTCATCCCTTTGCTGTACATGTTTATGCAAGTTTACCTAGTGCCTCAAAAAGGAAACCTCAACTTTTTAAGGCTGGTATGCCATTTGTAATAATATGTTGTCTTTGTCATTTCATAGACATGAATCCCCCATACCCAATTCCTACTTAAAGAAGAGAGGCAATTTAATCCTAATTTTAGAAAATAAATACTCAAGCATAATTGTATTTGTGGTTTTTGTCTTTTTGATAACTTTTATCTTACTCCTATAACTTTAAACAAAAGATGGCTATAAATTGCTAAATCTGGAGGAATAGCTCTTAAAAGTTCCTTGTAAATGACATCTTAATTTGAATCTGACCTTTCTTTGTAACCTGTTATTCTCACTCTGTCCCAAGGGTTAGGATTATCCTAAGGAATTAGACTGATCTTAATTTTGCTGGAAATGAACATATGATTTAAAGCTCTAAATTTAGGCATAGGGGTTGGAACCTAGAAATATATTTTTTGAACTTTATTCACAGTTTCCATTATTCACTGGACAAGAGAAAGGGATTTACTGGGTCTAAAGTAAAATGCATTTTGGAACCACTCTTTACTAAAGCTGTATGGTTCAAAGATGCTGTGTGTCAAGTGAACACAAACTTGTGATTTTCTTGGCTGTTTTCATTCAGTCTATAAGAGCCTGTGCTTCTGTTTTTAGAATATAACTCTGTTATCAGTACTTTTACCGATTATGAGCTTTATCGTTTTTTTCCTTAAGTTTTTGCAATAAATTGACATAGTGGAAGGTCCATGTTGTCCCAAAATGTTGTAAAATCTCAGTGCTAATGACCATGGTTTTGTGCTGCCATTCAATGTCTTCTGTTTTGCATTTTGTAAATCTTATCTTTGTGAACATATTTAAAGAAGAGTCACTTATCCTAAAATGTAAGCCTCACTGGGAACACGAACCATTTTGGTCCTTTTTATTTAAATTGAAATAACTTATCTCTAAATAATAATCTTAACTTCTATCTAGGTAAAGTGTTTCAAATATTTTTGATGACTCAGTCTTTCTAGATTTCATCTTTCCAAAAGAAAATTCCTTGTGTTCAAAATCCAGGCATTAAAAAAAAAAATTATAAATAATCTTGAACAAAAATGTGCATTTCCCTTTGGTAAATATTTTAACAGTTGCTTTCCTGGTTCGTCCAATGCTGAGGTGTTATACAGTTCGTTATCTCCAACTTGATAGTTAGAGAGAGGGCTTATTCCCATTTGGTACTTGACTTTGGAAAGGGATGCTTAGATAGGTTACTGAATCACAAATAACAGAGAACATCTTTGAAAACCTGCCAGGAGTCTTTCTCTAGCGCACAAGCATCTGTAGTGTAAAAACTGCCCACAGGCAGAATCTGCCTTAATTACTGAGACTTGTGCTAGAGCTTGATTCTCAGGGAAGCTCTGGGCAGAGATTGATACAACTCTTTATAGTGAAGAAAATTGAAAATGGAAAGAAAGCAAGACCTCTGTGAGCACGGTCACTTTTCCTTCCATGGACCCTCCAGCACACTAAACCTGGAAAACTGGCTGAGTTACTAAGTACGGTATCACGTCAGAATGAGAGACCCAGTCTCTCCTCTCTTCCTTTCTCTTCTTACTATAAAACCATACATGAGTTTTCTAGTCTTTATATCGTACATTGAATTCATATTAAACTACTCAAAACCAAAATAGTAAGCTTCACTTGGAATTCTTCTGTGGGACTCTACGAGGGGATTGAAAATCGTTGTCTTGGACTAGCTGCCTTTTGAGTCTCTCGTTGTAGTCACCCTGGGTTGTAGTCACCCTGGGTTTTGAATCTAGCAGGCACCCCTTGGCAAGGAGTACCTTGTGCACTTTCAGTTTTCCTAGACTCCTTTCCTTGTAAGAGTCAGGATCCTCAACAGCTCATTTTTTCAGTTAACAATAGCAGGTATTGTCCTCTATCCATCCTTCCCCAGCGGCTGGGGAAACAAGAACCTCTGGTGAATTATTCTTGAATGTTGCTCTGTGTCACAATCCTGCTGTCCCTCTTTTGATAGCCCGCAGATTACTAAAAATGTTAATCTATGTGACTGTATTTGTGAAAAGAGTACAAATGCTAAGACTTTCAGTTTGCTTTCTTAGAGAGGGATCATTGATTTGTCTTTGCATTCTTAAGCTACCCAGTGTACTCTGTCCCTGCTGGATTAAACCGGATAAGTGGCAAATAAAATTGAGAGGTATTTTAAATTTAATGAACCATACCATTATATATTGTGAAATGCCACAGCCATGTTACCTAGACTGAATCTTAAGGTCTCCTCTTTTATATATTGTGTTAATGTATAATTAACTTTTCTATATCTCTTTTCTTCCAAAAAGCTCAAAATGCTTCACATAGCTTATCTTTTACATTCAGCAACATCCCTGTGAGGTAGGTAGAAGGCAGGTATTATTACCTTCATTTTACAGATAAAAGACCTAAAGCATAGAGTTTAAGTGACTTGCTCAAGTTCAGTTTCTTGGTGGCAGAACTTAGATTAGACCTCGGTCTCAACTTGCAGTCATGAGCTCTTCCTCTGCAGCTGCATTCAAGCTGATCAGTCAGAAGGCTCTCGGTTGATGATGTACGTTCAGTTTTAGCACAAATAAGGATCCAACAATTCTGAATTTCATTTTTGTAAACATTGAAATGTTTTATACAAAACTTACGATGGGAGTTAGTTTTCTAGATTTGCAACTCTCAGGGAAGTATAAAATTGGTCGCAATGGGCTTTGAGTTTAATTGTCTATCCCTCAGATCTCTTCAGAAGTAGTACATAATACAAATATATAAATTCAACTTCTGTATGTTTTCTTCTATGTTTTATGCTGGGACTCACTGGAAATCTTTGTAAGTAATCAAAGCTGTCCCTTTATTTTTAATTTTGGCTTTTAGGGAACTCAAGGGCTCTGTTTTCCCAAATTAAAACTCAGGTTGAGGCGTTTGGTTTTGTCTTAATTTTTGCAACTTCAAAATTGATGATAATTCAATTCTAGTGTATTTCCTCCTGGAATTTGTTTAAAATCGCCTACTTTCTTGAAGTACATAATAATGTAATGCATAGATCATGATATGGATTTGGGTGTGGAAATCAAATACCTTTTAATCAATATCCGTATCATCTTGAATGAACAAAAGTTCAGTGGTGGAAATGGGCTTCTAAAAGCGCGGTGATAGCTGATGAGGTTAATCTCTAACTTAGAACTCAGTCAGGCTTCTTCTTTTAATTTTCAGTTGTGTATGACATTGATGAAAAATGTTTATGACAACATTTATGGAACAAACATAGTAGGGGATGAGGTTCTGTGATTTGCAAGCCAGCGTGGAGTGTGGCTTGTCACGGTGTCCTGATCAAAGCTCTGCTGTGCTATCAAGCAAGACACTTCTCTCTGTGGATACCTCTTTTGTAGAATGGGGTTAATAATACCAGCCGATCTCATAGGGCGCTCTGCAGACTTGTCCCCACTGGGCACAACTCCTTGAACTCAGAATTGGGGTCGTTACATGGAGCTTTGTGTCGGACTCCTCAGACATCTTCCCTGAACAGTGGTTCTGCTGATTCTGCTAACTTTAGACAGAGTTTGCCTTGTCTTTTGAGGAAAATGAATGTGTCACTTAGTCACAAAACTTTAAAAATACATAGGCTCTTCCCCTTGCTTTCTTCCTCAGAGCCCTATGAGTTTGTGTCTCTTGAGTGGCTGCAAAAGTGGTTGGATGAATCAACACCTACCAAGCCTATTGATAATCACGCCTGCCTCTGTTCCCATGACAAGCTGCATCCTGATAAAATATCAATTATGAAAAGAATATCTGAATATGCAGCCGACATTTTCTACAGTAGATACGGAGGAGGACCCCGACTAACTGGTAATTGGAGATGTCGTCTCTACTTAGAAAGGAGTAATACTTTAAGTTCCTCATCATACGGGCTTTGTGGTCATCTGACCAAGCCATGCTAGACCAGATGTCCCTTACACTTTGCAAAAAGGATTTGCGAAATGAAGTAGAAGTTGAGCAGCGTTATCCATGTTGTATTTATAACGTTAGAAAAGAAACTGATACTGCTCATTGAGGTTTTTTGTTGTTTTCCCTCTCAAGGTAGACATCATTGGATACTTTTGAGAAAATCATCTGATGGTATTTTGTTACTTTATACAGTACTCTTCCGAGTACTTGAACCCTGGTCTAATTGATTGCAAGTCTTATGCCTCCCTGCTATGGTGACTTGCTAACAGTGTGCGACCTGCAGGTTGTTACTTAGCTTATGAATGGAAGCTGCTTGAGTCAACCCTGAAGAGAGAGCTGTCTGTGTCCACATAGTACCCATAGTCTGTTTGGTTCCGGTTGCCACCTCATAACATTTTTCTTTTTAATGAGCAACTAGTAACACAGGCCGGCCTCCAATCTATAGATGAGTCTCATAAACGAAATTGTACAACCACCACGAGCACCACCCTTTTCTCTAAATTAAATGCTATTTTCTGATTGTGTATGACTTACTGTATAAAAACTGGCATTTAACGACATGATTCGGGCCTTGTACAAACCCAGAGTTTTGCTTTCTAAATTTCTATTTTTGATTCACAATCATTCAATTGTGTGACAAGAAGCTCTTTCAGAGAATCACATTTCATCTGACCCCTGGGACTGTGTGTTTCAAATCGAGCCCTTGATTTTTCTTTTTCCTTTTGTGTTCTGTGCTTGGAAGTGTTCCAATAGTTAACACCCACATGAAGCTCTTAAACAATTAACAGATACACTGACTCCCCCACCTCCTTAGAGCCTCAATTATTTGATCGTGGTCTTGTAAAATTTGCACCTAAACCTTGAAAAATATTGTGCTTCATGGTATAGTTTAGCATATTATAACATTTTGTCTCTTACTGTTCTTTATGCAGATGACAATGTTCTCTTGATATTTATATCATCAAAATAATTTAGGCTACTTACTATTTTTCTATATGGTCAAAATTTGTCACTTCTGTGTTTTGCGAAGTGCCAAAAACATTTTCCTAACAGGAAATCTGTATGTCAGTATACTACATTTCCTTTTCATTCTCTCTGGCCTCTAGTGAAAGCCCTGTGTAAGGAATGTGTGGTAGAACGTTGTCGTGTGTTGCGTCTGAAGAACCAACTAAATGAAGATTATAAAACTGTTAATAATCTGCTAAAAGCAACAGTAAAAGGGTATGTATACCTCACAGTATAGATTGTTTATGGGAAACTAAAATTTAAGAGGTAATAACCAGGTAGCTGATTATTTGCAGATAATAGGGAGATTTTTTTGAAGAAAGAAGTGTGATGAAATGGATAGCATAGCCAGATTAAATTTTGCAGTGATTGCCACTGTGGCAGAGATAAAGAAAGCTGAGTCACACAGGCTTTGGGACTGTATTCCATCCATTAGAAAGAGAGAAGCAGAGATGTGGGTCTGAGGCCTGACCAAACCGAGGCAGGGTATATAGAGACACTGTATACAGACATTGTATATATGAGTCTCTCTGTGTACATAAAGGCACAGCTGTATGTGGCTGTGAATAGCAATCAAGTGAAAGAAAGCAGCCAGTTGATTGGTGTGATTGGCATGAATGTAAATGGTAAGATTTAGGTTGGAAACAATATACGAGATAACCTGCCATTCAATAGTGGAAGAGTAAAAATAGCCAAAATGAGGAAGTGGGTTCAAGAAATTGTGTACACAACCGCAGGTTTTGAGTGTTTGTAATTCATTTTCGTTGTGGGCTTTATAAGGAAAGAAGGGGAGGAGGACCTTCGGAAACATTACTCCCTGATTTCACTTTCTCTCTGTTCCTCAGCAATGATGGATTTTGGGTGGGAAAATCCTCCTTGCGCGGTTGGCGCCAGCTGGCTCTTGAGCAGCTAGATGAGCAAGATGGTGACACAGACCAAAGCAACGGAAAAATAAATGGCAACACCTGGAATAAAGGTAGTATTTGAAAACTGTGTGTACATGGTTGTGAACTATGCCAAACAATTGTAAATACTCATTTTTAGTAAAATTGGTTTAATTCCCATCCATGTAATTTTAAAGACAAGTTGTAATAAAAATCCTAACACTCTCAAGAATGTATCAGAACAAGTGAAGGATTTTTCAGCCATTGATACTGAGCAAGTGTTCAGCAGCTCGCATGAGGAATTCTTTATAACCCGGCATGCTTTGGGCTCAGGGTCTCTCTAGTTTATCATGTGCAAAGTTAGTTGTAATTCTGCTCTAGACTAAAATTTCTAAGAAAGGCAAGTCTGCTGTAGATTGCATCATATATTGTAAGCTCAGTACATTTTGGTTATAGACTATCTGCCACATTTACAGACTGCCTTCGTCAAGTAGGAAACCTTATACTTCTGTGTTTTTCATCCAGGAAAGAAGGCAGCTTTTGAATGGCTTTTTCCTTATAAAGTTTTCTGAGTTTTCTGAGGCTATGCTTTCAAATAGGAAATTATGTTAGTGTATGTCAGCTGCTAAATTTAATTTTATAATAGTGTTTTTTTAAGAAATTCAAGGGAGGTTACCAGATGTGGGGGGTGAGGGGAGTGGTAGATGAGGGTAAAGGGGAACAAATATATGGTGATGGAAGGAGAACTGGCTCTGGGTGGTGAACACACAATGTGATATGTAGATGATGTAACACAGAATTGTATAACTGAAATTTATGTAACTTTACTAACAATTGTTACCCCAATAAACGAATTAAAAAAAAAAAATTCAAGGAAAATGAAGGCATAGTAACTGTTTTTAGATTTAAAATGGAAACTAATGATTTGATCAGTTTACTAATTCAGAGGTATGGTGATCCAAAAGCAATATTTAACTTAATTTTCTTATCTCCAAATATTAGTATTTACATACTTTTTTAAAAATCATTTTAATATTCTTAACCATGTTACCGAAATACTTTGGATTTTCTGCGTTCAGGCACGTTATATCATTTAATTTTAGTTGGTGTGGATCTTCTCATATCATCACTACCTTACTTTCTGAGAAAATAAAAACACCAAAGCCACTACTAGTTTTAAGTTGTGATTTTTTTTTTTTTTTTTAGATTTTACTGGGGAAGGGGAACAGACTTTATTGGGGAACAGTGTGTACTTCCAGGCCTTTTTTCCAAGTCAAGTTGTTGTCCTTTCAATCTTAGTTGTGGAGGGTGCCGTTCAGCTTCAAGTTGTTGTCCTCTCAGTCTTAGTTGTGGAGGGCGCAGCTCAGCTCCAGGTCCAGTTGCCCATTGTTAGTTGAAGGGGGCACAGCCCACCATTCCTTGCGGGAGTTGAACCGGCAACTTTGTGGTTGAGAGGACGCGCTCCAACCAACTGAGCCATCCGGGAGCTCAGCGACAGCTCAGCTCAAGGTGCCGTGTTCAATCTTAGTTGCAGGGAACTCTGGCCACCATCCCTTGAGAGACTCGAGGAATTGAACTGGCAACCTTATGGTTGAGAGCCCACTGGCCCACATGGGAATCGAACCGGCAGCCTTCGGAGTTAGGAGCATGGAGCTCTAACCGCCTGAGCCACCGGGCTGGCCCAAGTTGTGATTTTTAACATTTTTAAATTTAAAGACTTTAAATAAATTCTCAGAAATTGCTGGATCCGAGAGTTATACCCATATATGATTGTCATATACTGACACATAATGGTAAATTTCCTCCAGAGAGTATGCTGAGGGCTTGTTTCTGCATGCTTTTGTCAACATAAAGAGTACATCAGTCACATCAATTTTTATCAGTCTGATATATGAAAAGTGACTTAGCATTGTCAAGGCTTACATCTCTCAAAATTATCATTGAGGTTCACCATCATGATACATTTGAGAAGTTAGTTGCTTGTATTTATGTGTGTGTGTGTGTGTGTGTGAGAGAGAGAGAGAGAGAGAGAGAGAGAGAGAGAGAGGAGACCAAAGAGAGTTATGTGGTCATGTCCTTCCTTTGCTCATTTCTCTACTTAAACTTTTTAATGTTTAGTAAATATCCTTTATATATATTGTGTGTTAAATAGTTAACCTGGAAAACTCATGGATAAGATAACCGTTCTAATCTCCTAATACTTAGGACTTCTTTAATTTGATCGTGTTCCCTGTACAAACAACTACAAATTGGTGGTGATACAGTGTAGACAATAGGAAAAGCTGATATTGGAAGAGAAATGGTAACAAGAAAGGCAAAGTTCTTGTTACATGTGTTTGACATTAAAGGTTATGTCCTCATTTCAGTCCCCGCTAAAGCTTTCTGTTCAGCCCCTAAAAGAATGGGTAGGTGAGAATGACATGACATGTAGATGATTAATTTGGTTTATGACACAGTGTTCTGAGTCCCTTGACTAGAATTAATGGAAGGATATGGAAATTATTTTTCAATGTGAAAAAAAGCACATTTTCTTACATAACCTAAATCTTTAAAAAGTAAAACTGCCATTCAGACATTCTTCTTTCCTTTTAAGGAAAAGAAGTATAATACTTAGCAGAACTGTGTAGGAATCACTTTTTAACTTTGCCTGATTCAAAATTGTACAGAGTAGTTTCTCTGCTACTTTAAACTTGAAATACAAGAGCCAGAGCAGTTATTTATTTTCTGTATTTCTTTTGATTAGACGACTCAAAGGAAGAAAGAAAAGAAGAGGAGGAGGAATTAAATTTTAACGAAGACATTCTGTGTCCACATGGTAAGCTAAAAGTGTAAATCTTCCTTTGTTAGTCAGACTTTAGCGTCTCGTAAATATTTTGCTAAATGTTTCGCACTTTCTCTTAGGGATTCAGCCCTAATATGGCAACCATGGTGGAGTAAAATGGTTTTCTAAACTGTACTTGTTTCTAATGTCTCTGCTCATACCATTTTTATCTGTTAGTTTCTACTGCCTGGTTTCATGCCAGTGCCCATCACACCTTTTCTTCTCTCCTTGAAAACACAATTTTAATCATAAAGTAGGACTTTCCCATATTTAGAGAAGAAATGTGTAGTTCCTTTACATGTTGAAGGGATTTCTGAATTGAAGGGAAGAATTTCCCTTGATTATCTTTGTCCAGTTTGAACAATTTGAGAACAGTGTTCATAGATTTATTATTAGCGGCATTTCTGGTTTAGTTTCTAAGACTTTTACTGACTAGCAACTGTATACTATGTACTCTTAATATTCCTAATCTATGTATTTGTTTACGTATTTCTTATTTGGTCTTAGTGAGTGTTCACTTCGAAAATGTCACTTTTTGCCATGGTATATGATATATGAGCCATGATTTTCCATTCTGTTAGCACTATGAAAGCCAAGCAGGTGTCTACTTCTCAGAGCCATCCACTGTGTAAGTTCCCTCGTTCCCTTCCTTTTTAAAAACTGTATCCTGGGAAAAATTGGACCCAGAAAAATTAGGATGTCAGTGGTTAATACTGTTAACTCACTTCTGAGCATTTCTTGTGTGCTAATATATTGCCAATACTCAGAATTCTTTTTGATCCTAGTAAATTCTACTTTTAGTTCTTACTTCATTGGTTCATTATGCACCGGTACTTGATATCTCACACTTACCCTCGTGCACACTCGCGCTTTTCTATCAAGGGTCCTTGATGACACTGGTCCTGATAATTGTCACGTAGGTGGTACTTGCATGCTGATTTTTTCTGGACACCATCTCACTGTACTTTAGCTTACTAGCTGAGTGGCATTCTCATTTACTGGCCAGACATCTAGGAGATGGAGAGATCATCCTGGGATGTGGATTCGGGTCTCTGGATCCCAAACCCATTGTCCTTCCCATCTCATCACCTGCCTCCCGTTGTGTCTCCCTTACACTAGTAGGAGCACAAAAAACGTGAGAGAAGAAGTGACTTCTTGAATGGTAAACAGATTGAATAAGTAAATAGAGGGAGGCACAGTGAATAGCCAAAAGTAGATTAGTTTTTCTTGTAATGTTATCATATCAACTCTTTTGTTTTATCTTCACAGCATTGATGTGGACATAGGACAAGTCGTTTATTTTGAGAGGAGGAATGAATGTGTGGTGAAATGCCAAGTTTCATGCTTGTTGCTGCCCCACTGGTTGAAATAGTGCCAGAACTCATATTGTCATCTTATTCCTCAGCTTACTGACTTGCTCTATCTTCCCACTTCCTGTCTTGTCATTTCACTGTTACAGTTTTGATTAGCGAGCATGGCAGAGCTGAATGTGACTTCAGGACATGTGCTATACTCCTCAGCAGAAATTTTACACAGAGCTAGTTTTTTTTAGATCTTTAGCTTGATCTGTAGTGCAACTCGGTGGCATTTTGGTCCATACTTTGTTACCCAGTATTTCAAAAGGATAGTTCTCAACTATTGTTTCTGTAGACATCACCTGTCGGTGTATCATGTCCGTGAGGTCAGGTTTTTCAGGTGCAGGGTACTGGGCTTAGAAACTCACCTCACTCGTTAGGTTTATAATGAAACTTGTTCCCGAAATGTGTTGATGGTGGTGCTTGTGGTACCAAGGGTATTCTAGTAGTAAGATGATAGTGGATATTTACTGAATGTTTACTACATACACTTGCAATGTACCTGGTAGTTTTCTAAGTGTGTAGATATTAACTCATTTATACAACAACCCTGAGAGGTCATTGTTACTGTCATAGCCACTGGACCGTTAAGTAAATAAACTGAGGCATATAAAGATGAGAGTCATTTGCTCAAGGTCACCACATTTAATGGATAGTTTTGCCTAGGCATATCACTGTTTGCAATTATTTTTCTTAGAAATGCAATTATTTTTCTTAGAAAATTTGAAGGATTTGCACTTTTTCATGCCCCATTTGTCCAAAGCCATTATTCGTAGGTAATTTTTTTTCCTTCGATTTTTGGCAGTTTGTAAGATGTTCGTCCCCGGCGTTCAGTGACATCTCCTACTTACATGGCCTGATGCAGGCCCTGTCTCATTTATTGTGCCAGGTGATCTGCAGGCCGTGTGCATGTAGGTCTGGTGACTGCACTTTGCTGTTAGGGTGCCCTGGCCAAGCCGTTCACTGGGGAATTCCCAATGCTCTGGGTTGCTCAGATTTCTCCATAGACCTTTTCCATCCTCCTGCCTGTAAAATGCAGACATGGCTGTTCTGGAGTAGCAGAAAGAAGAGGGCCTTGGGAGTCTCTGTATTCTGTGTGAAAAAGTTTATTTAACCCACCCCAGCTTATTACGTCATTTCTGTGCTTTGTGTCTTCCCCGTGCAATGGCCTGCGGTTTGACGTCATCAGAGATGCTTACGGTCTTCTTTCCGGGTAGAGGGGGGCAGTTCTCTGTTGGGTATAGAGGAGGGGGACTTAAAACTTTTAACCACCTCTGAAATAGATTTTTACTCCATTATCCTATTTTTTAAATCCCACTATACTTCCCAGCGCCCCCGATTTCTGGGTCTGTGGGGGCAGTTTTGCAGTATAGTAATCTGGTTGCTTCTTGACTTTTGCCAATTTAGAGTTTATTTTTCATGTGTCTCATCCATCTGCTTTTAAACTTCTAAAATTCTTGTCGCCTTTGTTCCCTCTCTGTCCTTTTTATCCATCATTATGATTTTATCTTTTTTAAAAAAACCCTTACTGTCGTTTAATGGTGCTGAAAGAGGCAACTGAAAGGAAATGCAGTTTTAAAACATCGTTTTTATCGGGAAGTCTTTTTTTTTTTTAAATTTCCTTATTTTTATAACCAAATCCCCATGTATTTCTAAAGTCCTGTGTATATTTAACGTAGCACAGATTTTAGGTGAATTAATCACCGGATTATATTCCGTTAGATTTACTACCACCATAGAGTTCGGCATTTATTGCAGATATTACGAATGCATCAGGTTTTTCTAGCTATTTCATTTTATATTCATTTAGCTGGATAACCTTTCTAAAACTTTGTTTATTATACCTCATTTGCTTAGCAGATGGGCAGTGTTTTGTTTTGGTACACATTCTTCTGATGTTCTGTGGCCCAAATTATTATAGTTTGAACTAGATTTCGAGGAGGAAGGTATTTATCCAGAATCTAAGCTCATTGTTAACTAGATTTATATTTTTACCAGAAGAATCTTTGGGGATTAGGTTATCCAATTATGTTTGGTGAATTAAATCTCTCATGACTGGTTTGCTCTTGTATTAGGAGATGTTGCTCTCAGGATGGATTAAGTTGAGTGGCTTTCTTTCCCTTTTCAAATTTAAGAAGCAATGTTATTTATTGCAGGATATAAGTCTGATTCCTACAAACTCACGTCACAAGTAAAAGTTAATTGCTGTGAGGTCATAAACAATATTCGGACATATTAAATTGTGGTATTATTAAAATGATGTGAAGCTAATTTAGAAACATGGCTAAGAAGTTAGAGTGGAGGACTTTGTAGTTAGTACCAATTAGACTGCAGTAAAATGACTTAATTAAAATACTTTTCTGACTTTAGAAATAAATTTGACTTGTTCTTTTTTAATCATATGAATGATACACAGGGAACTTTAAAGCCAGTCAGTAAGTGAAAGTACCCCCACCAGAACGATGAAATATGTGTGTTTGTATTGTTTTCTTCATTCTCTCTCCTTTTTGTAACCAGATTGGGTTATACCACTTACATGCAGAGGAAGAGGTTTTTGTGTTTGTTTTTAAGGAAACCACTTTAAAATTTTAATTGCCTTGGAGTACTTTCTAAAATAATCAGGTTATGGAAATCTACCTTAATCCTTTTTATGGCTGCATTATATTTCACCATAAAGATGTACTATACTAGAGTTTGATAATTCAATTAATCTTTTTTAAAAAAAATTCTTAATTGTATCTGGGGGTAGACATGTAGGAATAAGTTTTCATAGCCTCAGAGGAAATTTAAGTTAAGAGCCTACTGAGAAAGAAAGTTAATTTTTACATTGTGACCTATTTTTTTCTGGTAATAAGTTCATTAAAGCAAAGCAATCTTTTCTTGGGATTATTCAAAGCTCAGTAAGAGGTGAAGGGTGCAAGTTAAGATGAATTTTGAAGTATTAGAAATTATGGGGTTTGAATGAGACAGATCTGGGTTCGTATCTCAGCTTCATTAGTCACCAGCTGTGATGACCCTGGGTATAATTTCTCTCATTCTCAGTTTATTTATTAGATAAAGCATATAAAGCAAAGAATGAAGATACTGTATTTAGAAAGCCCCTGGGTTTATTATTCTTAATAAACGTGGTGGTACCTGGCCAATGGGGGCGGGAAACAAACGAGTGGATTTGGAAACTTACAGATGGTTTTCTGGGTAATGACCCATATAGGTACATAAGTACAGTACACTAATTTATCAGTTGGGAACAGCTGAAACAATAAAAACTAGAACCACAAATGGAGTGAGAGGTAGAGTGGGCAGAAAGGCCCTGGAAAGCTCGATGTAGATATGTCAGCAGTAAACCGAGCAGAGGCTGCTGAGGTTGCAGGTCGCTGCCATCTGGGTGTTCCCATGACCTAAGAAGTGAAAGGGTGGTGGTGGTGACTCATAGTAGTCTTCCCTTTGGGGACTTTGAAAGATCCACAGGGGTTGGGGTGATGGCAGAAGCAAACCAGTTGGCTCTTGTTGGGAGATGGTTTTCCACTTGTACAGTGAATTGCTTTATTACTTAACTTGGAATTAATAACTTAAGGGAATGGACCTGAGAGGGTTGGACACCACCTTGAAAGTACCATTTTGATTCAGGGTGATTTCAATAAAGTAACACAATCACATGGGAGAAAAGAGAGTCTGCAGGAAATTGTGACATTTGAGTGTGGTTGGAGATGAAATGCTGTGAAGTAGCCCCTGCCGAGGAGCGGAGCGGAGACACCGGGATCCCTGGGGGCCCCTTTTACTGGCAGGAGGAAAGAGGAAACGCATGACTTCAATCTCACACGTTTGTTTTTATCTCATTTTTCAACCACAGACCTAGATTAAGGACATAAAGGAATAACTCCTTTAGAATTAGATGAAATACAAAATTAAGAGGTTTTTGAAACTGAGGAAATAGAGAGAATTACAACACTTTAGGAAAGGAAGCCAGTACCTACAAATTTTTCTTAAGTTTATGAAGTAGAAAAGAGTATTTTGGAGGCTACACGTTGACTTTTTTCAGACTTTTTATTCAAATGTAAATTATTACTATAATTTTTTTAAACTCAGGGGAGTTATGCATATCTGAAAATGAAAGAAGGCTGGTTTCTAAAGAGGCTTGGAGCAAACTGCAGCAGTACTTCCCAAAGGCTCCTGAGTTTCCGAGTTACAAAGAATGCTGTTCACAGTGTAAGGTATGAACCGCCCTGTGCTTGAAATCACATGCTGTCTCCCTGCACTGACTTCGCAGAATTAACATTGTTCTTTTAATGGGGATGTAGGGAGGAGGCTAGCCCTACGCTGTCAGCAGGAGATGGTTGATTGCTTCATTCTTTTTCAGATTTTAGAAAGAGAAGGGGAAGAAAACGAAGCCTTACATAAGATGATTGCGAATGAGCAAAAGACTTCCCTCCCAAATTTGTTCCAGGACAAAAACAGACCTTGTCTCAGTAACTGGCCGGAGGTATCATGATCCCTAGCACAGATGAATTCATCTTCCCGTTTCAAGGCTCTTGCCAAATTCCCCCCTTTCCTCCCCCCCCACCCTTCCTGATGAACTGTTCCAGAACAACTCACAACTCCGAGTTTCCAATTCTCATTTGTTTAGTTTTATCTAAGCAGGGGGATTTACTCTAGCTTTTGCTATTTCTTGATAGAGGGCTAGGTTTCCATTTTATTTATAAAACTTGAAAAAGGAAAACCACAGTGCATGGAAAAACATTTTCCCTAAAGGATTTAGGTTAAGAATGCAGTGAGTTAATGGATACTTTTATGTGCTTTTTCTATTTCAGGATACCGATGTCCTCTACATTGTATCACAGTTCTTTGTAGAAGAATGGCGGAAATTTGTTAGGTAGAATCTAAAATTTTTCTATTGCCTTTTTTTGGGGGATGGAGAGTGTTGATTTTAGTGTTTTAAGAATTCGTGGATTCTGATTGTGGTACCCTTTTGATTACTTTTACTAGCATACGGAAAGCTTTCTTTTAAGTTAAATGAATAATCCTAAGAAACACATTTAATTACTAATATTCTTTTAACTATGTCTCTGATTTTAAATAATTATCTTAAAATCTTGTCTTTAGTCATGCAGTAGTGAAGTATATTGATCTTTCTCGTCTCATTTGAGTAGAAAACCTACACGATGTAGTCCTGTGTCGTCAGTGGGAAACAGCGCTCTTCTGTGTCCCCACGGGGGACTCATGTTTACATTTGCTTCCATGACCAAAGAAGATTCTAAACTGTGAGTTTCTTCTCTTCATGTGATTTCTCTGTTTCTAATGATTAGGAAATTTCTCATCTGACAGTTATTTTAAGAATCTAGTCCTTTGCTGAACTGTGGGTTTTTTATTTTTTTGTTTTTTCCTTTTATATGCTGTAGTAGAGTGAGCACTTTTTTATAAAAAAGAAAGTGCTTCTCCATCAAAGGCAAGTGGCTACCCACCGGCACCCTGTTCTTTATGTTTCTTCCTTCTCCTTCCTGGAGCGCTGCTTTCTCCTTCCAGCTGCTGATGGCTCTAAGTGGACTTCTTTTCCAGAATCAGAGAGTCAGCAGGGTTTTGATTGTAGTTTTTTTTTTTTTTTCAAATCTGTAGCCACCAGGCTTCATAAAATAGAGGATGAGGAAGGCAGCATGGCAGTGAGCTAGTCATCTGGAATTCTAGGGCCTTAAAATCAAAATTCTGTTCCACTCTTCAAGTGCTTCCAGAAGGGCTCGTCTATGAAATTCACCCGTGATGTTACCATTTTGTCATTGGAAAGAATTTATTAGTTTCAGGTGTATAAAACAACATGATTAGACATTTACATCCCTCACAAAGTGATAAACCCACCAAGCCTACTGCCCCTCAGACACCATACAAAGCTATTATTACAACCATTGACTATATTCCCTATGCTGTACTTTACATCCTGTGGCTACATATATGAAATAATTTTTAAATATGACTATAGAAGAGAAGGTAGAATGCTTCTGATCTTGTCTGTAAACCATGAAAAGAAAATTGCAACATGTAAATAAAAATTCCTTTGGGATGAAACTAGAGTTAGGGAGTTTATTATTCATGTGTCAATACTTTAATATCAGTTAAGGAAGCTTAGAGTTAATATATATTCTTCTACATTCTCCCCCCATATTCTTCTACATTCTCCCCCCAGCTTTTTTTCCTCCCTTTCTTTCTTTCTTTTGCTTGTTTCTTGTTTAAATGCCCGACATCCAGGAAAATGTCTATAATAATAAAACAAATGTGTGCCACCAATCAATTTAAAAGTTAAACAATTCAAATATAACTGAAGGTCCCTCAGTACTTATCCTTTCTTCCATTCTTTTCTCTCTTCCTTCCTCTCTGTCAATAAGCACTGTCCTGAATTTGAGCGTTATCAGCCTCGAAGTGTTTCTTTAAAAAAAAAACAAAAAAAAACATAATGTTTTGTATATTTAAAAAATTTTTTTTAAATAAATGACATCATACTATATTGATCCTTCTGCAACTAACTTCTTTTTGTCAGTTTAGGTTTTTGAGACTTAACCATGTTGATTCATGTCACTACAGTCCATTTAGTTTTACTGCTGTTGTAGCATTCTTTTGTATGGAAAAAAAAAAACACTGGTCCTTGTTGATGATGATTCCTAATTCTAATTCCTTTGTATTAAATATTGGTTTTGATGATTTGGGTTTAGGAGACTGCTGGATTATGTGAGGTCTCGTAATTTCCATGTGTCTTAAGGCATGTTGTGTTTTTTTGCACAGTATAGCTCTCATATGGCCTAGTGAGTGGCAAATGATACAAAAGCTCTTTGTTGTGGATCATGTCATTAAAATCACAAGAACTGAAATGGAAGATGTAAATCCTTCAGAAGCACAGTATATTTCTGAGCCTAGTAAGTTTTCATACAGCATGCGGTTTGTGTCGTAAAAAGTTGACATTTTAAGGGGGGAAGGAAAAAGTATGTCGATGTGGTACTCTCCACTTAAAATTAAAGATCACGTGACAGTCCAAACTAACACTCCCCAAGCGGTAACTATCGTAGCATCATCTCATTTGTTTATTTGTTGATCGTGAATGGGTTGTCTTACTTGCATATAACAGAATACAACAAAATTCATAGAAAATACGAGTAATAGTTTAATGAATACTCACTGGTAACTTGGATACATGTTTTTAGATCTTTGGTTCTTTGGCAGTGATTCCTCAGCCACTTCTACGTTGCTGTTTTTTAGAACTCTGTCCAGAATGCCGAGAGGGCTTATTGTGTCAGCAGCAGAGGGACCTGCGTGAATATACTCAAGCCACCATCTATGTCCATAAAGTTGTGGATAATAAAAAGGTACCTGTCCTTCTTGTGGCCGTGACTAGGAATGATCAAGCTTGTGTTTTCTTGACTTGTTGGATTTTCACCGAGGACGCTTAAGGTCACGTTTTTGTTTCCTTGGAGCTAGTTGGCATAAGCATTAAAATTAGACAAGAACCGAAAACGAAGAGTTACGTGGGTTTAATCAGTTACTAACTCGAAACACAAATACTAATTGAATGTCACCTGTGTGCCAGGAGTGGTTTTACTGCTGGGGATACAATGGTGAAGAACACAAACAAGGTACTGGCCCTCAAGAATAGTTGTGCCTAGTGAGGTAGATTCAGGATAAACCCATAAAGTCGTGAACCCAGAATCCATAAACGAATTTGATTCCACGGAGGGAAGAGTGTTTTGAATGAAATTTAGCAGGATAACGTGACAGACGGATAGAGGTGGAGATGACAGTATATCTTAGACAGGAAGGACGACTTGGAAGAAGAGTGGTTTTACCTGAGCATTAACTGTCAGGGGTCCAGCCTCGGAAGAGAATTCCAAGCAAAGGGAAAAAGGGCTAATGGGATAAGCCTCACGTGCTCAAGTGATAGAGTGAAAATCGTATCGAGAGCAGCTCTGTCCAGTAGAACTTTCTGCAGTGATAGAAATGTTCTGTATCTACCCTGTACACTGTGGGACCACTGGACACGTGACCGGGGAGCACTTGAATTGTGGTTAGGGTGACTGAAGGACTGAATTTTAATTCATTTAAATAGCCACATAATGGCCCCTGGATCCCATAGTGGACAGCACTGGTCTAGAGTGAAGTTTCTACCGAGAAGGGATAGTGACAGGATGAGGGGCCAAATTCTATCAGATTTTATACATCATACCAAGGATTGAGATTTTATTCTAAGTGTAGATGAAAGCCAATGGAGAGTTTGAAGCAAGGTCATGGTGTGATCTGATCAATGCTTTAAAAAGGTCACCCTGGCCATTGTGTTTGGAATTGGTGAGGACATAACAGGAACAAGGAAGACCAGTTTAGAGCCTCTTCATTGATATGCAGGAGTAGGTGAAGTATACAGATTTGGGTATATTTTTGGGAGCAGGGGTGTTAAAACTTGCTATGGATTAGCTTTGGAGCATTTTTATTATTTTTTTTATTAGAGATGGCTCTAATGTACATCCTGACCCTGATCTCTGGACATCTCATTAATTTGATTCCAAGGTTTTTGGAATGAAAGACAAAATAGAATACATTTTATTAGATAGTTACCAAACACATTGTTATAGAAGGGCAACTTACAAATTAGACTCTGAAGGTCTAGGGTTCTGCTTTACAAGTTGAACTAAGGTCTTCACTTCCTAATGAGAAAATGAAGTTAATCAGCATAGATGGCTCAATTTTCCCCGCTTGAAATGTTCTTAAATCTTTTGTACCTATTAGTACATGTATATCTTGGTACCTAGTATAAAATAGTCTCTAATTTATCTTAAGTCTTATTATTTGAGTTTAATAACAGTATTTAATAGTGCAAAAGAGCGCCTTCATTTTCATCCTTCGTCTTCTCAGTCTTAGGGAACATTGTGACTCCTGCTGTCTGAACAGCTTGAGAACTGGAAAAGGTCTGACAGTCCGTGTACCGGGGAAGATATTGACCATTTTTGAACTTCTGCAAAATAGCATCATTGTAAAAGCCCGATATAATAACTTGCTTACATTTATGGTGAATGCCTTAAATATAAGAATAAATCGTAGGATAAAAACGAACATGTTAAAAGAGCACAGAAGACAGAGAGCCCCTGAGTCTCGGTCCTCTGTTTGGTCTGTTATCCTCCCTCCATTGTTCAGGTGGCCAGTCATAGCCCCCACATTCTCCATAGCTTGTCTTGCTCGGGTCTGACCTACTTTGCTCTCTCTTCTCCTGGCGCATTCAGGTGATGAAGGATTCGGCTCCCGAGCTGAATGTGAGTAGTTCCGAAACAGAGGAGGATAAGGAAGAAGCTAAACCAGATGGAGAAAAAGATCCAGATTTTAATCAAGTACGTGTTAAAGCCTCTTTTCATTGTCATACCACCTGCTGTGCTAGAAGAGCAGCCACTTCATGCCCCCGACACTTCTCTGTACCCTATGTGGGATATTGGTTCTCGGCTCCCTTCCTCATTTTTCCTCTTTCCTGAGTTTTGGTGGCACAGAATAGCTGTCCTGATTTCTCATGAAAAGCCGTGGACTACATTATTCCAGAATTAATAAGTTTCTTGCTATTAAGCAAGAAGGGCTGAAAATTTTAGCTGGAAAAGAAAACTAAAACAAGGCCCATATCTTGGTTTGTTGCTTAATCATGGAATCTTTAAGTATGAAAAAATTATTTAACTCATATTCCCTCATAAACAAAACCCATAGTAGCATTAATAATGGAGTTTATAGATGAGATTTTGGGTCTCTAATTAATGTGTTAGTCAAATGCTCAGGTCAGCATTAGTCTTTCATTTTTCATTGTGCTGACCTTGCAAGTCTATTAAAATTGCCTATTTTCTCTGTATTCTGTTATGGTTTTCTCTCCCCTGCCCCGACCCCCAGTTTGGTTGCTTGATTATATTCTGCATGTTCATAGTGATATGGGAGAAAATTGTCTGAAGAACAGGAAATAATGTGGAATATGTTTGGTTGATGTATGATGTAGATTGTCAGCTTCTCAAAAAGTCAGACCACTAAATTCCAGGATATTGTGTAGATACCTTAAATTCATGGAATTTCTGCTCTAACTAGAGTTTTAACAGACAAGACATTTATTTTCTGTCTTTACTGCTAAAATATAGTACGCTCAAATTATGATTAGTGTTCTCCCTGAAGGAATAAGTGTTACAGTGGCCATCTGCTGTATGTGCTACAGAGCAGGGGTATCTGGGCTTGTTGGCCTGTCTGTACACCCTGATACTGCTACTTCATTTTCGACATTGATTAAGCAAGTCTGAAAAGTCCTCTTGACTTGAATCTTGGTCTCCCTGAGGTAAATGTTACTTAAAGTTTTCCAGCTGGCATAGAGTTATGTCAGCATTTGTTGTCCACCATGGCTTGTTGGAGCTCATAAAATATTAACTTTAAAACACCTATGAGAGAGCAAAATCGTGTGCTTTCTTCCTTCCTTTTTTTTTTGAATTCTATTGGGGAACAGTGTGTTTCTCCAGGGCCCATCAGCTCCAAGTAGTTGTCCTTCAATCTAGTTGTGGAGGGCGCAGCTCACTGGCCCATGTGGGAATCGAACCGGCAACCCTATTGTTCAGAGCTTGCGCTTCAACCAACTGAGCCCTCTGGCCGCCCCCAAAATCATGCACTTTTGTACACCACCCTGCTGATGGCCATCAGCCAGTCTTACTAAAGTTGTTCGACCAAATTTGTGTTTCAGTCAGGCAGCATTGGGGGTCTCCTTTGCTTCAGTGCTAGTCAAATCTATACATTGTATAGGAATGCAGGTTTTCAGTTTTGAGGGGTGTTTTCCTATAATAAATAATGCCCTTATTAAAATCTATGTACATGTATACTTTCTGTTCCTTGGGAATGATTTTTGAAATTACCAAGTCAAATAATAATGTCTCTTGATAGGAGTTTGCAAACTTCTCTTTCTGCTTTCTAACCTGTTTGTTGTCAATTTTTCCATGTCCTATCTTCTCATATGGTCCACCTTCCAAGTCACAGATCTAAAAACTAGTCTGTTTGCTTTTTCAGTTGATATATTAAAAGTGTGTGTGTGTGTGTGTGTGTGTGTGTGTACTACACATACCCATCCTGATTTAGGACTTCATTCTTTTTCATTTGCTGGGCTGGTGGTACCATACTGTTTTAATTATTATCTCTTGGGAGTATGGTTTAAATAATCAGTTGGAAATCTCATCTTTTCAATTTCTTTTATTACTTGTAGTCACCAACTCATTTTTTATTCTTTTGTTAAACTTGTAAATTAGTTTGTAAAGCTTGATATGTATATTCTTACTGTTCTTAGTTTCTGTTATTTCAAGCTTTGCTTTTTAGTCTAAGAGGTAATTAGAAAACTCTTTTCAAGTGACTTAGATTTTTGGAAAGCTAACTTTTTGAATATGTAGTTTTATTCATTATGGTCATAACCACAGCAATTTTTTAAAAGCGCATGTAGAATTATTCTCCTCAGTTGTGGATGACAACAGATTTCACATTTACAAACATGATAGAGAATGTTGGGAAACATTGCTTTTTATGCTGTAATTACTTTCTATACTTTATAATTTTCTTCTGTCTTCTCCTTGTTTGGATGTTGTAATACTCTAGAATGTTTTAAATAGTTCTTGTTCCACAAAAGAATCTCAAGTGTAACCTTCCTGCTTTAGAAGAGTAGAGTCCCAGAATGTCAGCCTCCTCAGACCTTTTCTTTCTTTGTAATTCCTTGAACAACGTTGGTGTTAGGGGTGCCGACCCCGCCCCAACACACACACACACACACACACACACACACACACACACACACACACACACACACACACACACACACACACACACCCCGAAAATCCATGTATAACTTTTGACTCCCCCTGCTGTTCATTGGAAGCCTTACCAATAACAGTCAACTAACACATATTTTGTATGTAATATGTATTATATATTGTATTCTTACACGAAAGTAAGGTCGAGAAAATGAAAATGTTACTAAGAAAATTCTAAGGAAGAGAAAATACATTTATTGTACTTATTGGGGGGAAAAATCAATGTTTAAATGGACCCAGGCAGTTCAAACCCGTGTTGTTCAAGGGTCAACTGGACATTATAGTATCTCCATACATAGATAGATCGCTTCTGTAATTGCTGTTTTAAATCCCTATAATTGAAAGTGATGCATTTCTACTTGTCCTTAATGGAGATGAACAAATACCCTTTCCTCTTTTCTCTAAGCCAGATCAACCCACTTCCTTTGACTTTGACCTTCTCCACCATTTAGGTTAATAATGCACCCAGTATTAGATATCACTTAGGTAATTGAAAGCTTTCTAAAACCGGTGGGCTGGTTTTTGTCAGATAAGTTGGATTTAAATTCTATGGATTTTTTTTTTTTAATAGTTCTGAGAAAAGCTTTTAGACCCATTTAAAAACCGAGTCATTAAAAATATATCTTGCTTAATGCTCAGGCTTTGTTATTTGGTTGTGTTTTGTATTTCTAAAGTAAAATTTTATGTTGTTAATAGATATTTTTCTTCATAGTCCTAATTGTGGAATTTAGGTCCAGTTTCACCTTTTCTTTCATCAGTGGAGATTGGGAAAAATGTTTTATCAATTTTGATTTTTTTTTTTTTGATTCTCCCATGTTCACTTCTTCTGATTGCCAGTAGAATCAACTGTATCTTTAGACTCAGTGCTAGAATTGAACCTAGCCTTGTGCAGTGCCTAGCCAGTGGATGTCACCCTAAACAAATGCTCTTCTGTGTGTGTTTCCTGATCCTCTTCTGCTTTGTAAATCTCTGGAGCTCTGGTAATAAATACGTGTCATCTGTGTCCGTAATGACCCTAAACCACTCTGCTTATGCACAGCTGACACTCAGTAACAACTATGGAAACCAGAGCCAGGGCCTTGGAGTTACCTCATTCAGATTGAATTAAACCAGAGAAAAGGATTCTTTTAAAAAATTGTTTCTTTCATTGCCTGGCCTGGTTAGCAGAAGAATCTTGGTTCTTTGTTAACCTCTTGATGAAGCATTCATGGGAGTGTTGTAGAGAGACATTTGGTTTTTACCTATTATTTTTTTTAAGACTAGTATAATATGTATTGTGTACCCATGTGTACAAGATGTGATTATAAAATATGGTGAATGTTTAAATAAAAAAATGTATTACAGTAAAAGACACAGTGCCATTGATCCCCCTCAAAATACTCCCCCTTGCTTCAAACACACTTATCCCATCGTTCTTGCCACTTTCTGAAACAGTTCTGGAAGCCCTCTTTTGTGAGTGTCTTTAGTTGCGCTGTTGTGGCTGCCTCGATGTCCTGAATCTATTCAAAACGTTTACCTTTTCATTGTCATTCTTTATTTTGGTGAAGAACCAGAAGTCACACGGTGCCAGATCTGGTGAATAAGGCAGATGAGGACACACTGTAATGTTTTTATTTGACAGAAATTGCCATACCAGAAGCTATGTGTGACATGGAGCCTCTCTGTTTTGATCACAAGGTACAGTGCATGCTGCTGCCGAGTGCCATCCAACGGAAAGGCAGGGATCTTCAATACAGAAAGTGGTGCGTCGAGCCGTAGTAACAGTGTGTGACAAGTTTCAACTTGTTCGGTACAGTCAGTCGGGTGTGAGCTACAGTTGAGAGAAGGTGTGTTTTAAAGTGTGCTGTCAAAAAAATTAAAAAGTAAAAGAATAAAGTGTGCTGTCTATCCTCCATCATGACAATGCTCCGTGTCACACATCGCTTCTGGTACGGCAGTTTCTGTCAAATAAAAACATTATAGTGTGTCCTCATCCACCTTATTCACCAGATCTGGCACCATGCAACTTAAGGCTCTTCCACAAAGTGAAAATGATTCAGGACATCAAGGCAGCCATGACAGTGAAACTAAAGACACTACAAAAGAGGACTTCAGAACTGCTTCAGAAAATTGCAAGAAAAGAGACAATGAGATATCCCTCTGCAGCTATCCCATATATGTCTGAAACAGTTTTCCCCTCTCAAACCAGCATACTACAGTCAAGGTATGCATTGTTCTGTATTATCACTTGCAACTGTTAACCATCTAGAGCAGTTATCCTACCTACTTCCTCACCCACCCGCCTTTTTTACCCCTCTTTGACATAAACTAGAGACCAGTTTGATTTCTTATAGATTGTTCTGGATTCAGCTGATTTTCTTCTTATGTTACTGATTTTAACTTCTCTATTCCCCAAATTTTTGTAAATTGTAAGTTGGGTCTAAATGTTTGATTAGATTCAGGTTTAACAGTCTTTGCAAGAATATTTCATAGGCGAAGTCGCATATATTGTGATCATGTCACGAGCCTCAGTGTCTCGTCCAGTTTTTAGATAAACTAAGTTTAATGTGTTGATGAAGGTGCTGTCTCTCATCTTAAAGTTCTCAGCAGTTTATACTTCACATGTGATTCTCAAAAAGAAGAAAATGTGTAATACGAACAATTAGGATTGTGAATTAAATTTAGTAACTTAAAAGTTTTTCAGTGTACCACATGTGTCGTTCTGATTTAAAGGTCAGACTTATTTTGCTTTTAACTGTCCTTTTTATAATCATTTTTTCTCTCATCCTGGAGCTTACATGTAGTCAGAGGTATATCTCATTTACTCTTCTGTTTTCAATTTTATGTGAGCCTGCTACGAACCTGATGAGTTTCTACTCATTTTTGACATTAAATTTCAATTGGTTAAGGGTCCGATAAATGGAATGCGTTTGCTTTCCTGGTGAACTTTATCAGCACGGGTCACACTGGATAATTGCAGGGCTTTTCTTTGTTTTGGATCTTTATTACAGAGCAACGGAGGAACAAAGAGGCAAAAGATATCCCATCAAAATTATATTGCCTATCAAAAGCAAGTTATTCGGCGAAGTATGCGACATAGAAAAGTTCGTGGTGAGAAAGCACTTCTTGTTTCTGCCAATCAAACATTAAAAGAGTTGAAAATTCAGGTGAGGACAACATAACATTTGTTTAAGTGTGCTGTGACCTTAGAGGACCTTCCTGAATTCCTGCTTTCCACCTATATTTATATATGTAACTGTGGGGGGGTTTTTTGGTGTTTTTTTCCCTCCCAATGTTGACCTCTGTCTACTCATAGTATTAAAACCATTGAAAGAGTGCTTTGTTGATTTCAGAATAATGCCTGCAGGGCCCCTGAAGTAAAACAACTCTTTCTTTGAAAAGACTTAAAGTTTTCAGAATAGCCAAGAAGCTTTCTATGAACATGAAAGTGTTTTTTGGATTCTGTTGAGCAAGTTCTGAATCGCTTTCCCCTGAGAAACATTGAGGGTCAGTTTTTTAACACGTCAGCGTTGTCCCAGGATAATTGTTCTCTCACTTTATTGTGCTGTATGTTTTTCTTTGACCACTTACTAGGCATTTGAGCCCATTACCGGGATCCTCTGTGAAATTTAAGGGGGGATAAAAGGCAGCTACTTAATTGTTTATTCACTTGGATGAATCAGAAATTCTTTTTATCACAATATTTTTGGTGTCAGCTAAGTCTGTTTGGTAGAATTTTAAAGTTACCTTCATCTCTATTTATAGAGTAGTGTTTTCCAAATTGTTTTTAAAAGTCCGTTCTGGATCATTCCCTCTCCATGCCCCGAAAAGCGTGCATTGTTTTGTAAACTAATTCAGTAAATGCAGTGTAGACATTAGGACAATGTTTCATGACAGTGTTATTTCTTGGACTCAGTACTAAAGTACTGTAAGTGAGCGGGCCAATGGTATAGCTCAAAAAGCAGGCAGAGAGCGCTGATGCATTCAAGATGTCCATGAAAAAACCCTGGCCCCTAATCTGTTTCAGTCACTGATACATATCCAAAAAGTTGACCGAATTTCCCTCATTGCTACTTTCATGTGGCATAGTTAACTGGTTATGCATTTTTTCTTGTTGCTGATATTTATCATCGTAATTGAGGCAAAAGTACAGGCTTCCTTTAGGGCGTGTGTGTTCCAGATTGTCCTGAGAACAGTATTTCCCTCGGTTGAACCCAGGGCTCTGAAAATAAACGTGTTGGCATAATATCTTTCCTCTGTTATTGTACCTTTTACATCTGAGAAAGCTTGTTTCTCTCACCGGCTTTGTGCCTGTCAGTGGTAAACCTCGAACACTGAAAACCTTTAAATTACAAAAAGAGCCCCTGTGGATAAAGACATTTGAAAAGCC
Organism: Rhinolophus ferrumequinum; assembly: GCF_004115265.2. NCBI lineage: Eukaryota > Metazoa > Chordata > Mammalia > Chiroptera > Rhinolophidae > Rhinolophus > Rhinolophus ferrumequinum. The sequence goes on along the minus strand of NC_046292.1, from coordinate 14,662,397 downwards.
TGTACTGCTTTTATTATGGACTAACACGTTTGAAGAATAAATCAAAAAGTCAGCAGAAATAACCTCTATCTGGGAGCACATTACCTGCACAAATGAGTTGTTGGAAGACAGCAGCTGTTAAATGAAACCCCCCAAACGTGCTCTTCTCTGATGGTTCCTTTGTAGCATCCTTCCTCTCATCTCCCACCCCTACTTCAAGGATGCTGTGATCCAGACAGAGTCAAAAAAAAAAGGGGGCAATGGAATGTGATTTCCCCTCACTGCTCCGTGGTAGCTTTGAAAGCTTCAGCTACATGTGACGTTTTTGCCTGGCAGCCTGGGCAGCATTGGTGTTTGTGGTGGGCATGCGTGTGATCCTCAGTTAGTGGTGGTGGGCGATTTGTTTTAAAAAGCACGTAGTGTTTGTGTTTGATGGAGCCTTTTCTCTAGAGAATACTTCAATTCCAAGGTACTCGGATGACAGTTTTGTGAAACTGTCAGTGTTTGGTTTTAGACATACCCATGTACAGTTGCCTAAAACTCGAAGAAACTTGCTTTGCCTAATAATTAATTCATCCACCTATGATGCCATAAAGTAAATGATGTACACAGTGTATGTGTCTCCTTTCTCAGAGGATGCTCAGTGTTCAATTGTATTATTTCATTTTCCCATACATAGGTTTTGATTGGTGATATTGCCTGCCTTAGAAAGGAGGAAATTTTGGCACAGAGGTTAAATGACTGGCAGCTGAAGCCATTGCTTCTGCATTTCCTTATTTTAGACACAACACACACACACACACAGCATGGAGCCGCCCACCTTTAGGGTTAGGGGTTTTCATTGTTCCTGTTTTGCTCCATAGATCAGGAATGCTGCACCATTTGTTAAACAGACCTGTATAATGTTAATTATACTCAAGCATTCTCTTAGCACTTCATGATTTATAAACTATTGTACCAAAGGCCTCCGTGTCTTTGATGGCCTGTTCCCTCATCCTGAAATAGTTCTTCTTCACTAGTAAACACTTGGTCATTTCCCCCACCCTTCTTCTTCCTCCCAACACCCCCCCACCCCCTGGTTCAAGCTGTTGTTTCTCAGTCTAGTTGTGTAGGACACAGCTCCCTGGCCCATGCTGGTGTTAAGAGCCTTATGCTCCCCCGGCTGAGGCAGTCGGTCAGCGGTCGTCAGTCGGCCGCTCATGGCAGCTCTCGCCGGCTGTGGGCCGTTCATGCTGGCCACCGGCTGCTCACGGCAGCCCAGCTCCAGGGAGAGCTGTTGTTCACAATCTTAGCTGTAGGGGGCGCAGCTCACTGGCCCATGTGGGAATCGAACCAGCGACCTAGGCATTAGGAGCCCTGCGCTCCAACCACCTAAGCCACCGGGCTGGCTCCACGTGGTCATTTTTAATAGCACCTGCCGTACAAACCCTGTCTCGGCCTCCAGTTGTGCAGCTGACTGCTCTTTCTTCGGTGCTGTCCTAGGTCCTACATGTACCCTCTGCTGCCATTTTCACATTGTTTTGCTTTCACTTCTCTGAGCCCCTCCAGGGTGGGATCAGTTACTTTTATATTTCTTGTACCTAGCACAGTATTCGACACATGGTAGTTTCTTAATGAATGTTTCATTAGTTGTTGAATGGATTTAAATGTCCTTATCTGTGTGCTCAAAATAAAGTATGAGCATCAGGCCGCACTGGTGGTACTCGTGTGTACAGGTATTTGCTGTTTGTCCAGTCTCATAGGTGGTGCAAACACACTTCGCTTTCAGCGGTGTGAACAAACATTCCCGCAGTCAAGCAGCTGTGCCATTGCCCACGTTAAGTCAGTATCAGACACCTCTCCTGTACCTGCTTTCTTCTTCACTGGGTCCCGTTGAAGAACCTGGGGCTGGCTGCCTCTGCCTGGGGCCTGTGTACAGGGCTGGCTTTGGTGGAACTGTCCTGTCAGCACTTACTCACCAGAAATAGGCAGCTCGTTGATGACATCAGTGCACCGTAGCCACAAATCCCTATTTAATCAGTCCCTGCTTGCTTCTCGGGCTGATGACCTTTTGAGAGGTCCAGTTAAGATTCTTATTTATCTGTATGCTGTTATTAAAACCACTTTTCTGGTCCTGGCCCTCCCAGCTCTTGGGATGGTTCAGGGCTGCTTTGCTGGGCTTGCTTTTGTCTTTCCAGATTCAAGTAGAGGAGTAAAGTGGTTTTCCTGTAACATCATGGACCTAGGTATAATAAGACACATGCCATAGAATACTTTCAATGAGTATGTAACTCAGTGATGAATAAGTAGGTAAATATAATAAATACTCTTAAACCTCTCGTCCAAGTTAAGAGTTACTATAGAACACATCACTGAAGATATCTGTGTGTGCCTCTCTGAGCCTGGTTCCTCCCCCCCGCCCCCCACGCCCCAGTGGTAATTTCTACCAGGAAATAATAAAAATAAACATTTTTATGCATTTCAGAAAATGTTTTAAGTATTATGTCTAACAGTCTTTCTGAATGTGTTTAATCTTTAATAATTGGCTAGAACTGGGGTGGGGTACATGGCCTCTACCTTTAAGAAATTCATACTTTGGTTCCTAGAGGCAGGAATCAGTCCAAGAATATAGGATTTCCAAGGGCTGAATTATGTAGTCTAGGCTGCTTGCCGAAGGAATCAAAACCGAAAGAAGAAGAGTACAGATCACCTGCTGGTTACTTTAAAGGTGGTTTTATGGAACAACTTGGACTTGATTTGATTATTAAAAGGCTGTGGGACTTGGGCATGATGGGAATGACCCTGATGGTGAAGGCTGATAACCAGAGGAGCTGCGGGTCCAGCCCCACCTGCTGCTCCTTTGATTTCCCCACACCCCGCCCTTGGAGAGATGATAAGGTGCAGAACAAAAGGGTCCATGGGTACAGTTTTTCCCTAAATCTCTACCAGACCTCCTTGGCGTGTTCCAGATATTTTGGGATTGGAGCCTCGGTAGGAATGGAGCAAGGGGGCTGACTGCAATCGGTAGTATCTTTTGTACGCTGACTTATTTTTTAAAGAATGTGTGTGTTATTTATTCAAGTAGGGTATACATCGCAGTGTTTTGCTTCATTCAGACTGTTTTTCTTTTTATTGGCACAGATCATGCATGCATTTTCAGTTGCTCCTTTTGACCAGAATCTGTCAATTGATGGAAAGATCTTAAGTGATGACTGTGCCACCCTCGGCACCCTTGGTGTCATTCCTGAATCTGTCATTTTGTTAAAGGTAGGTCACGGTTCCTTACCTGAGGAGTTCTGGAAGGTTTTGATGGTACACACCCATGTGCAAACCACATGCAGTGGTGGTGATGATTGCCTCGGGTCCTCAGCAGGGTGTGTAAGCGACTGCCATGAGTTTTTAGTGGCCTCTGGTTTCTCCAGCTCTGGCTAAACCACAGAGACTTACAGGAGGTCATGACATCATTGGGTCTTGTGGGATTTTCATAATTTTTATTAAAAACAATAGATCTAGATATAGCCTCCTCCCTAATTTTTGGGTCAGCAGAATTACTTAACCGTATTTCTATTAAAGCATCCCCTCATTTCCTCTTGGCTAGAACGTACATACCAGCCAGTCAAGCTAGGAAACAGACACGAGGCTTGGCCACAACCATCCAAACACTTTTGGTTGGCTTTATGGGATTCTTGTCCGGGATATGGAAACTGGCTTTGGGTAGACTAGATTTAGGAGCGGTGGAAGGTGTTTTAGAAAGTAGGGATGTTGTCAAAGAAAATGAATTATTGAACCAGCCTCATTCGCCCAATCCTACGCGCCCTGAGGGCCTAATTTCATCACTTCCCTTTGCTGCTTTCTTTTCTTTGTGGCCAGAAGCATCCCCCCTGTGCCACACACCACTGCATCACGTAGCAGAATATTTGTTGGGTTTTTCAACTGTGAAATAAAACGCTTTTCATACCCTACAGCGTCAATTCTGGTGAGATAAAATTTGGCCCTGGGAATGGTGAAGACTGTATCTCCACCACACAGATACCCCTCACCTTACCACCTACCCCCTCCCTCTGTTTACTTTTTGCTTTTCTTGGAACTGTAAGTTCTGTGGAATTATTTTGAAAACCTACTGGGTTGCCGAATCCTAAGGGCCTTGTCTAAAATCCTAGAAACAGCCTGTGTTATGAAAGGGTTTGTACTTCAGATGGGCAACTAGATAGACTCTAGACGAGTCATTTGCCTCTTTGCCCTTGCAACTATTCTCACCATAAGCTTGGACTCAGTGCTGGTTTCTGCCCTAAAAAGGATGTGGGTATTTTGTTCCTGGTGGTGAGGAGAGACAAAAATGTATTTTTAACCTAGTTGGTATTTTTAGACTGGTCTGACTTCCTATTTCTACCTAACTCACATTGTCACCACTAGCATTTTAACTCACATCAATTAAATCAGAGTTTAGTCACCTCAGGATATCTATACATTTCTACATCTAGAGGGATTTTTAGGAGCAGTAAAGCAATGTCACAGATGCTGTGCAGTTTTTTTGGGTGGCAAGTATAGACCCATCGCTGGTAGAATATCCTTTGTTAATCCCGGACGTCGCTGGCTGTGGTTTGAACCCGGTTCTCTACTGGTCAGTGTTTGGACTTGTGTCTTGTAGCAAATACAGTATTCGACTCATGGCCGGACTCCAGTGTGGGGAGGATCCAGCCTGCTGCTCCCCCTGGCTCCCTCTCCCTTGTGGTTTTGAATTGTCTTCATTTGTTTTCTAGGCTGATGAACCAATTGCAGATTATGCTGCAATGGATGATGTCATGCAAGGTAAAGACAAATTTATTTTAGGAATTTATTGATTAACTTGTTAGAAAGAGGTGGAATTATAGATATTGCAGCATTCGTCTACAATACTTTTAAGCTTAACAGTTTCGACCTTACTTGTCTTACAAGATCATAGACAGAGAAAGGTGTCTACAAAAATTTGGAAAATGGAAAGCAGAGAGAAGAGTAATAATTATTTAGCTGATCTGAAGAAGCAGAAATAAATGTACGCCTGCAGGTGAAAGAGGTCAACCACAAGCAGAGCTAATGCAAATTGCAGAGCCTCAGACAGACACACATGAATTGGAGGCCCCAGGTACCTCTGAAAGTGGGAGTGAGGTATGAGCTTAAAAATAGGAAATTTGGTTAGAAAACTGTATACGAAGCACTTAGACACTTAGTACTCCCCAGAAGCTCACGGCCTCTCCCTTCACATCCATGTCACACTGCCTCTCCCCCACCTGTACCTTAAATGGACAACTAGAGTATGTATTTCAGCTTTTGAAGAAATTAAACTAGAAAGGCAAGACTGAGGCTTATTACATACCAAATGGGGAGACCACCCCCTAGCTCTTTGTTCAAATCCCGCAGCCCATCTCTCTTAACTCCACACAGGAGGGATTCAAGAAAATATCCTACAGACATAAAAAAGAGAGTGGTTCATCTCCCACGTACCCTTAGTGAAGCCCACCAGTGCCCAATGAGCAGAGTTTTCAGGCATCTTTTGAACGAATCACACTGAACTAGGCAGAAATGGGCAGCCAACGATCATAAGACGGCTAAGGAATGAGAGCGTGTAACTGAAAGATGTCAGTCAACAGACTGAGGAAAAGGAGCTGGAGGAAATGGATGATGCAGGAAGCATAAGAAGCTTACAAATTACCTGTAAATAATACAGAGAGAAAGAGTAAACAACAGCTAGGGCCTATATAAAAAGAACATTTGGAGAACAGAAAAGAATTCATGAAAATAAATGATTGCACCAGGGGCCCCATACGGAAGTGAAACTCTAGGGATGAGAGGATCCTCAAAGCATCTAGAGATGGAAGGAAAACCAAACACTGTCATAGGGTGAAGAGTCGGAAGGACAAACTCATGGAGCAGCACCCAGAGATTCTGAGGAAAAGTGAATCCCAGTCTAGAATTCTGGAACTAGACAGACTAGATTCCACCCTCACACTTGATGGCTCTTGGAACACACGTAAGGCCTCAAAAAATTTCTCTCTCATGCACCGTTTGCCAACAAAACTGTGGGAGGGTGTGCTCTTAAACGAGAGTAAATCAAGAAAGAAGTCAACAGTAGAACCAGAAAACAGGGATCTGACTTAGAAAAAGGTGCCCTAGAAGATGGTGAAGGGAAATTCCAGAATAGAACAGAGGGCCTGCAGCAGGCATTCAGCACACTGGGTCCAGGATGGAGCAGTAGGATGCAGGCTTTGGCAAAGGATGTCCACAGGGCAAAGTGGAAGGGATACAGGTCTTTAAGAATCACTGTGTCGGGAGGATGGGTTAGGGGGCAGCTGATATGTAAGAAGTGCTAGAAGAACTAAATTTTTATCTTTCATTGAGGCATTTATTAGATATTACCTGCAAATATGAAACATTAACATAAGCATGTTATTTGGAAGTAAAGAGGTCAAATAGAAGAAATGGCTAAACAAGTCAAAAGTGGTTCCTTCTGTAGTATGGGAATGGGAAAAGAAGGGGGAGAAATACAGCTCCAGAGGGCGTCAGTCACATGATTTTTTCTAGGCCTACCCTGGAGTTGTGCAAAATGTTGGCTTCAGTTATTACAACCCTCATTTACCAGTATTTGACTTTTTGATGCATATGTATTACTTGGATAAAAATAAAAACAGAAAGAATGTCATCTGATTATTATCCATAACTTTAAAAATAATCATTATGGGTGAGTAAGGTAATTAAAAGTTATTTTAAACTTTTCATCTTTAGGCATCGAAGTGATCTTATTACTCTCTGTCACGACAGTCTTTTCAATTTGGAATTCTTTTTTTTTTTTTTCCAGTGTGTATGCCAGAAGAAGGGTTTAAAGGTGAGTTACATTTGTCATGTTCTGTTCATGAATGTCAGTCATACTATAATTTTCTATTAAAGTGAAGGCTATAATTTGATTTTAAAATTTAATTCAATCTGAGTCTCACGACTGAAATTAATTTTAGTTAAATGCATTTTTTATTCAAGCTTCTTCATTATCTTTTTCAGCACTCAGGCCTCAGATGGGGCCTGCGTGTTAGAAGCATCTACTGCCAGATGTACATTCTGCTTTCTCTTTCTCATTTCGGGGGGAGGTTGGGGAATTAGCTAGTGGCATTTTGAGATATATATTTAACCTTTTTCCAGTTCATCCTGTCAGTCCCATCTTAGAACAAAACAGTTTGTGTGCAACTGATAAGAATTAGAGGAGAAGAATTTGCTGAATTATATGAGGTTCAGTGAAAAGATTTCATTGATCCATCTAGAATTAAGGCATTTCTTGGATTATTACTTTAGATGGAGACCTGGCGGTGCCTTGTACCAATCTTGGCCGCTGTAGTTGTGTACACCAATAATGCTCATTAATCCATCAAATATGGACCTTTGACATTTACAGATGTAACTGTTGCCATTTTGATCTTTTGCGGCCTACTCCAGAGGGGCCATGGCAGGTTGTGATTTTGCCCAGGAAGGAGTTTGGATCAAATATCAGGGGTTCGGTTCTTTGCTAAAGCAAATGAGCAAGCAAAGCTACTGGCCCAAATAAAGCCTTCCTCTCAATGCGGCTTTGTTGTCTACACGTTACCACTACAAAGAAACTCCTGATGTGGCTAAAACCAAACAAAACAGAGCAAAAAATTTCTTTGTAAAAAAAATGGCTATCCAATGAAAGCAGCAATAAAATCTGATGAACTCGTGTGAAGACAACACATAGGAAACACATGGCTTTCAACAGAAATGTGATTTAGCTGAAAGCCTCAAGTTGGCTGAAATTTCCTCTTACCCTTCAGCGTCAGAGGGCCACTGTGCCCATTTATTAAGTGGGATGTTCCCTGTTGAGGGTGAGTTCTTGACACATGGAATGCATGAACTCTTAGTTGTTGGTTCACAACTGTACCTCCACGTGTGTTTCTTTTCTCAGGTACTGGTCTACTTGGACATTAATCTTTTGAACACTTGCTGACTACTCAGAAATGACCAGAAGGGAAGAGGAGTTTGACATGTTAGGGCATTAAAGAAACGCTGGATCTAAGAATTAAATCATTACATGACTCTTCCAGAAGGCAGAAAACCATTCAAAAGTGACTGTCCCAAATGCCTTATGTCAAATAAAGCAGATTGCACTGAAGGACATCAGACTTGAAGGAAATGTTTCAAATTTTATATTTAAGGGGGGGTGGTGGGAGGAAAAGGGCAAATAAAGATTGAACAAGTTTAGTAACAGGAAATCATGTTTACATATGAGATTTATAGTCACGGGAGGGAAGAATTGTGTTATATTTCCTTGCTCGAGTTTCATACCAGATGCATCGGTCCATAAGGGATTTGTATCACAGTAGATGGGACAACATTCTGCTCTGAACTAAAAGTAATTCTTTAGAGACATAACCTGCTTACCAGTACCTGTCTTTGATTGATATTTTACTTTCAATAAAGCATGAAAGTGAAGAACTTGCCATAATTGTGGAAAAGTGTCTTCAGAATAGACTCCTCTCCGTGTCGGCCGCAGCACACCTGCCTTGCTGCGTGGCAGTTTGGCTCTTGGTGTTGGGTAAAGGAGGGGGCGCGCGCCTGCGTGTCTCCTGCCGCGAGCAAGGGACCCTGTCTCATGTGGGGCTTCAAAGGCTTTTGCCTTCAAGCATTTCAGGAAGGATGGTGAATGTTTATTACACGGGATAGCATCTTCCTCCAGTTTTCCTATTATTCGGAAGTGGGAAATCAAACACATCTTGCCCTTTCGAAAAATCCGACCACCTCACCAGAAGAGTAAAGTGGACTGAAGTACATGTGGACAACCCAAGGCTTTTATAAAATGTTTTCCCGTCTTCCAAGTCTTGCATCTCACTTCTCTTTTTGAAACGCATTCTTCCGAAATGGCCAGAAAGGATCTTTTACATCACTTTGTTTAAAAAAGAAAAACAAACACGTGTATGGACGGGGTGTGCCATTTTATCCACTTCAGGATTATTATTGTTATTAGCAACGTACAACTGAAGCAATATTCTTACGAATATTGAAGGACTTTGAAATGGAATTTAAGGCTGGAGTTTTGTTGTCTTGTTTTCTCTGAGAATGTATGTACGTCTTTGGGGCAGAGATGCTGACTCAGGCCTCTCTTGCTAACATTTCTTTTTAGCTTTGGGTTTGTGCAAGGCACCCCCACCCCCCACCTCCCACCCCCACCCCTTTTCTGAAAATTTAAGCTCACATAACGGACGGCGAGGCAGGTTTCAATCAGAGGACCAGTAACCTTGCCAGCATCCCTTTTGAAAAGCCCTTTTTATCAGAATAATTACGGTTGTTTGGTAAAATTATAACTTCTTGCTTGTGTTTCCCCTCTGTGTTTGCAATGTCTTTGGTCTGTGCACCCTGAGGATACAGGGGTTGTTTAAATAGCCTGTGTGGGAGAGAGAGCTGCACACAGGCCCCTCGGAAACCATCCTAGGAACCAGCTGTTCCCACCTTGAGGTCGGCACAGGGAAAAGGACTCAAAGTCGAGATCACAGAGAGCTAATCCTGATTTTTGGATCTCAGTCTTTTATTTGGCTCCAAGCTGGAGCATAAAAGTAATAACATGCCAAGCAACTTATTCTTTCCCAGGGTAAAGCCCTGTGTGTAAATGGATGCAGCAGCTCCCTTTTCCCGACGGAGTAGCTGTTTGCCCAAAGGAGGTTCTTCTGGGGGTTGTCATCAACATGTCAGTAGTCCCCAGAAATCTGACCTATTTCTCCCAATTTGCTGTTCATAACAGTTTTAAAATTTGTTACTTGAGTCTTTTTTTTCTTATGCAACGGCACAAAATAACAGCCTTTTGTAAGTCTTCCAGGCCGATAACCCAGTCTCAGTACTGGCTCCTTTATTAACACTGCCCAGGGGTGGGAGTGGGATGGGCTTAGAGCAAGCAGGTGATTCTCCACGAGTCTGTCCTCAAAGCCCCAGCAGTTGTCTTCCTCCTGCCCTTGCAACTTGTCCTACCAGCGCTACTCAGAATGATAGCTGTGGCGCCATAGCACCAGCAGCAGTGCGAAGCTTTGTCAGACGCAGGAGCCCGGGCCCTGCACCCAGTGAATTGAAATGTGTACCCACAGGCTGCTCTTCGAAGTGGAGGAGCCTTGGGCTGCAACCTCTTCCCACCTACCGTACTTAGTGGCCTTGCATTGCCACCCTCGCCACTTTGTACAGGTATTATAAGGTATAACCTAAACCCGATTCTTGCTTTGTCTGTATTTACAAAGAGATGGAGACCGATAGGCTGTGACCACATTTACGTGCAGAGACTCTTTCCATCGGGTTTTTTATGTCATGCATGTGTACTCTTTTATATTAGATCGGTCTTCTGTAGAAGGTATTACAAAGCTTGACATTTCCCCCCTGATATTTTTGACCATTCCTTAATCCCAAACTAATGTGTACAACATATGCTGGTACAGATTGTTGCCACTGCCTGAAATATAGGTTTTCATTTGGACATCTTCGTTCCCTGGGGGAATAAGTATCTTTCTGTGTATTAATGGATGTTGTTTAGAATTACTGTTATCTTTCTGCCAAATTAAAAAGAAATGAGTATCCCTTTATTTGTATGGAATCATGATCCAGAGTGGATTTTTTTGTTACTTCAAATGTCCAGTTGGTTAGCCTGTGTGGTCATGGACTTGATCAGACCCTGGTTAATATTTGAAGCTAATGCTGGGATTGAATAACCTGTTTTAAATGCCCAAGGGATGATTTATTGCTGTCTAAACAAACTGCTGGAGTGAAATGAGCATTAAAGCCTGTCTTTCCTGTTACAGAATCATGGAGGAGTATCACATCCTTTCTCTTTGGCATTTTAATGTTCAGCTTGTTCGGTGTTGCAGGGGACTGGGAACAGAGTTCAGTCTGATGAAAAGCCAGTGTTTTCATTTTAAGAAGATTCTCACCCCTTTTCCATTGCCCTGCGTACCTCTTACGCCCCCACCACCCCAAGGTGCAGTTGTGACCAGATGCATTTCTGATTGTGAAGGCTGGGAGTTCACCAGCCCCAAACCCTAGACGTTGTATGGGCACCAATATTAGGTGGGGATTTGATTGTCAACATTGGAATCCTGTATTCATTAAAATACAAATTAGAAACGTTTGTAAAATGGTACCACTTTGACAGGTATTTCACTGAGCGAACACCTTTGTACCAAATCCTGTGTGCCAGGGAAAGAGTCCAGTAGGTAGATAGGACCTTATATACATCCCAAACCTTTGTGGGTTTTTCAAGTCTGGCTGTTGAGTTAATTAGGCTAAGTGTGTTGGCAAGTGTTGAAAGGGCAAGTTTGACAAGTTGGCTCACCTGTGTTCCAGATAATTTCCTTGTAACTATGACAAATTGCTTTGTCTTCGTTTCCTTGTCTTGTAGAACAAGGCAGTATTTTGCTGCCTTGTTTACCGTCCCACACTGAGGCAGTAATATTGTTGGGGTAAAATGCTTTGTGTTACTCTTTGTAATTAGAAAGATCCTAGCCTTTGTGAGGGAAGGCTGTGGAATTTTCTTTGCAAGTCTTCAAAAAGAGGCCTTGGAACCACAAAGCCAAGCTTCCCGGAACCCCTTCTCTGAGAACTTAGAACAGACTTTATGCTGGAAACCCTTGGAGCTAAAATGATGACTGGAAAGGTGTTCGATCAGCCTGTGACATAGATCTTTCCTCCTGGCCCATAAGGCAAATGAAGCTGGAGGCCCATCATGAAGCCGCCTTGATTCTGCGTTTATTTGCAGGATCCTGCTGGAAGGCATTGGAAACATGTTTAGAATGCATGTTGAAGATTTAGGTCTTGGTGATGGGCACGTCCTGCCCCAAAGGGGCAGCTTCCCAGGTTTTCACTGTCATTGCCAAGAACATCAGACACAGGTGCCGGGAGCCGCAGAGGGAGGGCTATGCAGGCACCTGGCAGCACGAAGTATGCAGAAGATTGGCCAGGGCTTCCAGGCTACTTGCATCCGAGAATCGTGCTTTTTGTTCTCTATTTACCCCTTGAGACTTAGTGCACAATATCGTTCCGTTCAAGAGGAGAGGACACAGAACAGGTATTTCTTGTGCATCTTTTCGAACAGGTAAACCACAGGATCAGTTTTTGTTGTTTTGTTTGTTTTTTAGCTTTTATTTATTTTAAGTGTTTTTCCAGGACCCATCAGCTCCAAATCAAGTAGTTGTTTCAATCTAGTTGTGGAGGACGCAGCTCACAGTGGCCCATGTGGGGATCGAACCGGCAGCCTTGTTAAGAGCACCGCGCTCTAACCCACTGAGCTAACTGGCCGCCCCCACAGGACCAGTTTTATCACATTGACTTGGCATACTGCTAACCATAACACATTCACCACTTTAAAAAAAAAAGGCATGTTTCAGGCAAGTTGGTGCTATTTCTTCATATGGTAAGATTTAAGTATCATTTCTGAGCCTCAGTAGATTTTGGGAAGAAGGAGGTTGCAGAATTAATTCATCTCGTGACTTGCCAAGGAGTTGTATGTATGACCTCTTCTAGGTGGCTTTGGTCTGCTGTTAGAATCGGGACCTACACCAGCTCATTACTGGACCAAGCCTTTGTATGTCCCACCTAGCAGTGGACAGACCGTGATCCCCGAAGAAATGGAGTCTACTGCCAGATGGCTTCCATCCCACAAGCACAGTGACATGTTGGCTCTTACTCTGTTTTCACACTTTCTCATTCATGAGGCTATCTGAATCCCCCATGCAGTTAGTCCTAAAACCTTGTCCAACATAATTACTATATTGATCTCAAATAGAGGGCATTATCTGTTTTCCCCCAACACGCTTAAAGAAAAAAGGAAAAAAAGCACCCTGCTTTCAAGGACTTGGCTAAGACTGCAGGGGCCAGGCCCTTTGAAGTGAAATTGCTCTCGGTCAGGAAGGGAGCCAGCCCTGTAACAGCAGCTGGAACGGCAGCTTGAATTCCAGCTCTGTGTTAGTGCTGCCAAGCAAGGCCGGCCCTGGGCCACAGGAAGTGGGGGACACACCCCAGGGAAGACAGAAGGCCTAGGCAACCGCTGCCTGAGTTGAATCGTTGCCTGCTGTCACATTGGCCTTTGCACACTTGTGTCTTGGTTCCTCCCCACTCCTCCATTGTTCTCTGCTGTATTTGTATTTGTAACCGAGGGTGCACTAAACTGCTACCAGCTCTTTAGGATCGCGGACAAGGGTGTCCCCCTTTGGGCCTCACTGTTTTCTCTAAAAGGAAGTTGAATGTGTAGAAGTTGTCAAACATGAACTAGGTGGAAGGAGACAGTGGGGCCTCATCTCTTCAGCTCCACCTCCACACCCACCCACTCCCTTGAGGGAGCTCCAGGGAATGCACTTGGAAAATCGCCCAGCTGGACCGCCTCTAAGGACTTCTCTTGTTTTATCAGTCTGTGAGTCGCCTTTGTGGTTGGTTTATGTCTGCGTGGTTTTTTTTTTTTTTTTTGCTGCCTCCTTTCCTTTTGTAGCATGCACTGGTTCTCTGGATGAAAGAGGCTCCAAGCTGTGCTAGACTGTCTAGAATTCTGGAACAAGAGAGAATTGTTTATTTTTGTCTTACTGGGAGCCAGTTAGGGCTGGGCTGAATCTTATGTCTGCACCTAAAACCACTCCAATCCCAGAAATGAATCATCCTAATTAGTATTAGACTGTTCAAGCTCCCTGAGGGCAGGGGCTCTGGCCATTTTATTCAACACCACATCCCACAGTGTGCCACGTGTGTTCTCAGCAAGGACAAATGAATGAACCCTTCAGGTTCCACTGGCAGTTCTTCTCCTGTGACAGCAAGAGCCCTGGGAGAGAGCTTTCAATGATTTGGGTATGACCAGAGCTGTCCCCACCTTTGGGCTTGTCTCTGTCCTCAAAATGGGGATTTCTAGCTGTGTTCACATTCGTGATCCAAAGACTTATGTAACCCAAGAGTGGGTTCCCCAGGGTTGCATTCTCTGTTGTGTCTCCAGCATCAGCGTGGAAGCCTCCAACCCAGACACTGAGGGCTCAGGTCCTTCCCTAAGGGACGTGCCCTGGTGCTGACGCCCACTCTTCATCCTGTCTTATGCTCACTGGAGTGGCACTGTCTTCTCCCAGCCACCCTGAGAGCCCACCCTCGTCTTCATCAGTCCCTCCTAGGCCTTACTCAGTGCTCAGCAAACAACACACCTTGTTTACCCACCGCTTTTGAGTTTTCTCCCCCCACTTTTCCTGCTAGACATTCTCTACCCCCATCTTTCTCCCCTTTAATCCAGTGAGCAGGGGTGGACAGAGAGGAGAGTTATTTCCAAGAGGCGTCATTCCAAGTTGACTGTTGTGCCACCCACATTATCATTCTCCAGCCTTCTTAGAGGTCAGGTTTTTTGAAGCCAGCTTTCATTTTCCAGCAGTTGAGAGGGCAGGGGTAGTGGCTAGGTCACAGTGTATTAAGTGTTTGAAAAAGAAAAGGCTTGTGCCCAGAGGCAGCCATGCGTGAGTGGTCATCCCTGAGTGGTTTGGATTGAAATAGGGCAGGGAAAGCAAAGCTGCAGGGCCTTTGTCCAACCTTCCCTTCAGGACCCAGGCTCTGTGCCCAGCCCCCTACGGCACAACACGCGCTGCCTTCTCCCCAGGGGCCTTGACAGTCTCAGAATGGTGCCCCCCCCACCCCCCCAGGACATGCTCGAGATTATAAGGCTCTTGTACTGAGGTTTTCTGTCAAGAGGAAAATGCTGTAATTGAAAAGCTCCTTGATTATAAAGAAGAAATCGAGAAGCCTGGCACAGAAGAGCTTTCTTGGTTCTTTGGCCTCCTCAGCCAGGGGCAGGCACATTTAGTCCCTAGTCCCCAGTGCCAGTAGGACCTTAGACCCTTGGGAACCTTGGAGTGTGCCGGTCAAACCACAAAAGGTCACAGCTGCCACTCCTCACCGAGTGCATTTGCACGTCACCACTGCCTCCATCTGCCCCCTTGCTCCCGCCCAGGTGGGGCACCTTTATCTCCTCTTGAAGTTTGGAATGGTACCATCAGCAGTGCCTTCCTGGCCAGAATTGGGAGCCCATGGTCTCTTTGTCACACAGCATGGAGGGGGAGAGAGCTCTTTGGGGGAGTAGTTGGAGAAGCAGGAAGAGGCACTGGGATTGTGATCGGAATTCAAGGGTCCATCCAGCCCAGCATATAAAACAGCCAAAGGATGGGAAAAGATGTGCTTCAGATGACCCTGGAATTTGTGTGCCCTTCCTGAGATGTGTGAGCTCAGCCCTGCTGTAGGCAAGTCAGCCCCAATGCATGCTGCTCCAGAAAGTCTTTAGGCTTTCCTAAACAGGATTTGATTTCAACAAGCATCTCCCAGGATTAGGGCCCTGCAGAACATACCTGGCTGGGGCAATTGCTACGCCACCTTCTGAACCATCCCCAGAAGTGCCTGGGCCAAGCTCGCTCAACTTCTTCCCTCATTACTGCTTCATACTAACTGTAGCCCTGATGCATGCTGAGGAGGATCCAGGCCAAGGCTTAATGCTAAGCAGGAAATCAGAGGTCCCCAAAGGGTGGAGTGGGCCCAGAGTGAGCAGGTGGTGCTCCAGGAGTCTGTCCTAGAACCCCAGCAGTTGTCATCTTCCTGCCCTGAACTTAACCTTGTTCTGCCAGCCCTCCTCAGCATGTCCTCTCTGGCCCCATAGTACCAGCAACACTGCAAAGCTTCATTAGGCACACTTGCAGGAGCTCACACCCACTGAATCAGGACCTGCGTTGGGATCGGGCCACTTGTGCTCTTAGAAGTTTGCGAAGCCCTGGGTTGGGGTGTCTTTCCCACCCACGGCTGGGGGGGAGCTTGTAGGAGGGAGAACTTGACAGAGAAGGACTGAATAGAAGTAGTGCCCTATCCTACTTCCCCTCTGCCTTTTCACAGAAGCAGGGGATGGAATGAGGGTGACGCATGTCCTGCTATTCCCTCTTAATTCTCATCTCTTGGTTGGAGTGAGATTCTTCGTGAGGAAACATAGCCACGGCCCCAGCCCCAGCCCCCGCGGGACTGAACACTCAGGGGCCTGCATGTTTCAGATCTTCCAGAGGCGGATGTAAGGGTTGCTGAAGGCCCCAGATCTTTTCCTTAATGAAATGCAGTGCCTGTGGCTGGGAAAATAAGAGGGAGAGGTGGAACGACAGTCACTTGTTAAGCACACAGCAGGTACTCAATAAATATGTTGAATAAATGAATACAAGTCTTGCGTCCTCCCTAAGTCCTGTCTGTGAAGTGGGCCTGGAGGACCAGTTGGCCTTGGAGGGGCCTGTCACCTTGACCCACTGATTCTAAATAGTTGATGAAAAGGAAGTTTGTCTCTACCCCTCTTTGGCCTTAGTTTCCCTAGTTGTTAGAGTCAGGGGGTGAGATCCAGAGGTCTCAAATATCCCCTGTAACAATGTTCTGTGTGACTCAGCCACCAAGTACCCTCCTCGCCCACTGTACCCACAGCTCTGGCCTTGTAGACACACTGCCTGTTTCCTCCATCTAGGGCTGCCCTTGGAGGGGACCCCGGTGGAGAACAGAGTAAGGTGTGTGACACAAGCAGGACTCCCCTCAATGGGGAGTGGAGCCCAGGAGCCACAAGTGTCAGCGGCGCTGCTACTGCTGCTCTGGTCAAGTCCTTTCCCCATTGTGGGCCTCAGAGGTCAGACTAAGGTGATGTCTGCGACCCCTTCCTGCCTGGGTTTTCCACGCTTGTCCGGTCCCAACTTCTGCCTTCCCTCTATTTCTTTAGAGCGTGGCCGGAGGCTTGCCTTTCCCCCCCCCCCCCTTTCCCGGTCAGGTCGGAAGTGGGGAGCGAGCTGCTCCGTCTAGGGAGGATGAACCATAACTGCCAACCGACTGGGCAATGTTACCGCAGCGGGTCCTCTGCAAGGACGCGCATCAACCGCCTGTGTGCGGTGGACGTGCTGCCCGGACACGGCCTCCTTGCCCAGCTAACCTCGCGCTCCCTTTACTTTCTCCCCGCCCCTGCAGACACGCCGAGCCCATGGGGGTGGGGGGCTAGGGCGTGTCCCCCATTTGCCCCAGAAGTTGTCCCTCTCCCCTTGGAGCATGGGCCTCATCGCTGGGTGCTCGCCAGGGCCCTGCCACAGTCCAGCTGTGTAACCTTGAGTCAGCCCTTGTCCTCTTCGGTTCTCAGTTTCCCCACCTGTAAGACGGGGGCACAGAGCGCCCGCCCCCGGGACCTGTTGTGAGGAGCGGCAGTGGGGGGGGGGCCTCCGCCGCTCCCGCGCCCGCGGCTCGAGCTCCGCAGTGAGAGGGGAGCGGCGCCGGGAGGGAGTGCTCGGCGGTCACGTGACGCCCCCCTCCCCGAACTGCGGCGGCGGCGGCGGCGGCGGCGGCGGCGGCGGCGAACGCGGAGCCGCGTCTGAGCAGAGCTGCAGCGGCTGCCGCGGGCACCGGACCGCCGAGCCCAGGACGCCCCCAGCCCAGGCCCGCGGGTGAGTGCGCCCCTCCCGGGGTGCGGCCCTGGGAAAGGGAAGGCGTGGAGGTGCCCGGGGCTCCCCTTGGCTGGCAGCCAAGACCCTTCGCGGGCGGGTGGGGTGAACGGGCGGGGACCCGGTTCGCGAGGGTCGGCGGAGAGGGGCGCAGGCTGGGCTTCGCCGCCGCTAGAGGCGGGGAGAGAGGGGCCAGGCCTGGGCTGAACCGGCCGAGCCCCCCGCCTACGGGGGTGGCGCCTGGCCGCAGCTGAGGGGGCTCGGGTCGCACCCCACGGCGTGGGTGGGGGTTTCGCCTTCCGCGCTCCCTGAGGAGGGGCGCCTTAGGTTCAGAGCAGGGAACGTGGAGAAGTGGGCGCGTTCCCTCTATCCCTGCGGAGGGGCCTGAACACCCCCCGGAGGAGGCGCTCGGGTCCTCAGTGGAGGGAAGTGGGGGTCCTCAGGTCCAACCACCCAGAGCCGACAGGG
Source organism: Rhinolophus ferrumequinum (assembly GCF_004115265.2). Lineage (NCBI taxonomy): Eukaryota > Metazoa > Chordata > Mammalia > Chiroptera > Rhinolophidae > Rhinolophus > Rhinolophus ferrumequinum. The sequence continues at coordinate 14,644,515 of NC_046292.1, read as the reverse complement.
CAGTGGTGTCCTTGCTTCTTCAGGGGCAGAGCGTTTCTCGCGCTTCCTGGCCCCGACCCACAGCAGAGCAGGCAACACGCGTCACGAAATCAGGCGCCCCCTCGTCGCTTCCCCTGGCTCCGCAGCATCTGAAGACTCGCTGGGAATCCACAGGGCGGTTCTCACGCCCCACAGGCGCTCTGGTGCCCGTCGTGGGGCGCCCGAGCTTGGGGAAGATATCTTGTGTGTGCACGAGCACGCACACATTAGCTCAAGAGGCGAGCGTCCTCCCTCCACAGTCTTTAGACCCCGACCTGTGTGTGACCCCGGAGCCTTTGGGGTCATACCACGGGCCTGGGGGTGGAATGAAGGAGGACACCCCACCCCTCACACATGGCACATTGGCACCTGCCCCGTGCTTCATTCCCCTCCCTCAACAAAGTCAGAGGCCAGCAGGAAGGGGGCACGGAGAGAAGCGGGATCAGGACAGAGAAGAGAAAGGCGGAGGGAAGATGAAGTAAGGAGGGTTCACTTCCTCCCAGGAGGGAGCTGGGTCCCAGGCTCCTAGCCCACCCTGCCACAGGACAGTTGTCCCTCCTTCACCAGGGTGACAGAGGGGAGAAAGTGGGAATGGAGGGCAGCCCTGAGTTTCGTAGCCAATGAGAAGAAAGGAACATCGATCAAAGGTGCCCCTGAAAGGGCATCTAGGCCTGGCACAGGAGCTGAGTGGGGAGGTGGTGGCCATGCCCAGCGGGCCCCAGGGGTTCCCCTCCCCCACTCCTCTATCTGAACCTTAGCCTTGCTCTGAACCCCCCTGGCAGTTGGAGGGTCTGGGGGAAAGGGAGGGGTGCCTAATGGCCTTGGAAAGAATTCCAGGGTAATGATTAATCCTTAAGTGACGTGAGCGCCTTCCCCCTTCACAGCAATGTTTCAAGGGCAGGGGCTGACTCCATTGCACAGATGAGGAAACTGAGGCTCAGAAAGACTAAATAAATTGCCTAAGGTCACAGAGTTGCCTTCTGCGTGTGGTAGCGTTGGTTCTCTGACTCCTGATCAAGGTGGGTCTCCACAGCAGTGGAGTGGAGGAAGGGTCAGTGACAGAGTGGAGTGATCCACAGTGGACCTACTCCCCTGTGCTGCTGGGGGGTGAGGGTGCATCTGAATGGAGGTGGGGAAGCTGGGTCAGGTTCAGGAGAACCCCTCCACCTTTCCTCAGGGTCTAGACCTCAGACCTTCTCCCTCTCTGGGAGCCCCATGTTTGCTTTGCCACCCCCTTCCCACAGCCATGATGGAGTTCCCACCCTGGGACCTTCCTAGCTCACAACCTTCCTTGGGTAAAGCCCTCTCTGCCCAGGATGTCTGCCTGGCAGGGGTCTCAGCGCGTGCTTCTCCTGGCTCTACCCATCAACCCCCTAGGAGACAAGAAGGATTCTTGTTCGGCCTCTTGATATGCAGAGGGTCTCCTTTTGGCTTGGGGGGGTCTCTGCTACTTGGGCCTCAGCCCCCCGCAAAATCTGCACAGGCCTGGGGTCAGGAAGCCCTGAGATCCTGCTCTCTACCTCCCTCTCACCTGGCCCTGCTCCCTGCCCAGCTGTCACATTCCGAGCCAGGAGGCCCTTTGAGGACTCCTGGGGCAGGTCTGTCTTCCATGCCACCTGTCTGTCTACGGAAGCCTTTGTCTTGGCTGTCAGAAGCTGCTACGCAGCCTCACATGCTGCACAAACACCGAGACCCTCACACAGCCAGACACAGACGCAAACACGGTTTGACTCACAAATACCCCAAGATCCAGACACAGGAACCCCTGGGCACACCCAGGCCAAGACCGCCGCCTCTGACTCCTGAGTGATAACTACAAACATCAAGACACACCATTCCGATGTGTACACACAGATTGCAGGTGGTTGTCAGCAAGAAGAGCTCCCTCTGAAGCCCTTATCTGGCTGATATCTGCTTCCTTTATCTTCTCCCGGGCACACACACGATACATACACAAGAAAGGAGCACAAGAAAGCCTCATGCCCTTAAACATGAACTTGGCAGATATTCGCATGCACCCACCCACACCCAGGCCACCATGGGTACACGCATGCGTGCATTACATCTGCTTCCTGCGTGGGGGATGTGAACTCATCACCCCGAGAGGAGGTGGCAGAATCCCTTCTGACCACCCCCAAGAACATCTCACTTTCCTTCTTTTCTGCCTCACGTGGACCCAGCTTGGGTAAGAACACTGGGGAGCTGCCTGGTGTTTTCCCCTCAATGGACCTCCTCTCACCCCCCACCACATGCACCTGCCAGGTTGCCAGAGGAGCCTCTCCCTCGGGCTCCCCCATTGATGCCCCTGAAGGTGCCACTCCACAGGCCCCTCCAAGACAGAACACCCCCAGCTCAACCTCAAGCAGCCCTGGGCTTCCGTTTCCTTTGCCACTTTTGCCAGGAGGCCTTGCTGAGTCCTGGTTTCTGCTTTGCCCTCCAGCAAGGCTGGGGGCCAGCTGGTGTGAAGGGAGGGCAAACCTCGAGTTCTCTTCTGCTTAGCTCCTCGCCTGGCAGAATCTCTGCAGGCTGGGCCCTGACCCTATGGCTGGACCTCTGGCACTGCTGGGAAGCAGCTGCTGAAAGGTGCTTCTGTAGGCTCAGATAAGTCTGCAGGACAGATTGATGCTAGTTGGGGTCCAGTGGGGGCTCTGGGCTTTGACATTCTCACCTGGGCACTCACACTAGGCTTGCTAGAGCGTTGGTTTCGAGTCCAGGCCTGGTCCTGCCCTTACTGGCTGTGTGGCCTGGGCAAATTATTTCCCCTCTCTGGGCCCATCTCTAGCTCTGGGAGGCAGTTCAGCCGGCCTAGGGAATGTGAGGTGGGAGGTGGCAGCCTTGTGCCAATGAGGAAAGGAAGTTTGGGTCTGCTGGGCAGCATAGGGCAAGAGGGGGCCCTTGGCTAAGTACTTCCAGCAGATTGAAAACTCTGGGTCTACACTAGGTCAAGCAGGGGTTGCCAGTCTGGGATTTCCTGGGGCAGCCACCCTGGGGTCCCCAGGGTGGACCTGAGAGCAAGGGTCTGCAGCTGTAGTTTACATCTATGGGCATTTTTATGCCCCCAGATCTGCTCTATTTTTAGGGCTGACGACTAGTGCTTGCAGGATGTGACTCAGAGAGCAGAAAGGGAGAAGCAGAGGGGTGCTGGTGGGGAGACAGACCAAGACAGGGGTGTCCTACTGAGATACACCCTTCCCAATTGGAAGAAAGGAGCCAAACCTGTGATGCTTGTGCTATGTGCTGGCACAATGGTAGGACCTCATTTGCACACTTGCTAAGCGATTATCGAGCATGTAATATGTGTCCCAGGAACACAGAGGATCTGGGTGTGGCATCCTTTGGTCCCTACCACAGCCCAGTGTGGTTCTACTGTGGCCACATCTCAGATGAGGAGGAAAAGCTCAAAGAGGTGAAGTAATCTGCCCACTCAGTTAATAAATACCTCTGCCAGCGTGGGGCCACCCTCCCTTGGGCCCTCTTTTGGAAGAAGAAGACCTGAGTTCAAATTCTGGCTTTGGCCCTTACTAGCTGCATAGATACTTCATATCTCTGGGCCTCTGTTTCTTTATCTGTAAAGTGGGGATCACCCACTTCACGCCCCTGATGGGATTGTTTCAAGGGTTAAGAAGACTAATGTAGGCAAATACCCAGGGCCATGCCCAGCTCCTCATGGGCATTTGTTGTGGACTAAGATGAGATGGGCGGAGAGTTGTCAGGAATCCAAGTCTGGTCTCTGCTGTGTGACTTTGAACAAGTCACTTGCACTCTCTGTGCCTCATTTCCTTCTCCACAGACAGAGATGACGAGCCCTGTTTGCCTGCCCACCTGCGAGTGTTTGTGCAGGTCAGGCATGAGGGTTGGAGGCTCCTATGAAAAACACAGAGCTGCACTCAAAGATATGAGTGCACAGAAAGGAAAACAAACACCAGAAAAATATTTTTTAAAAAACTTCAAATATTTTATTACAGCAAGAAAAAATAAGCGTTTTCTTCAATGTTTTGGGGTTGTAGGCAATTTTTCCATAACTTCACATTTCCAAGGCACTTGGCATTGCTATCATCACGTGAGATGGGTAGTTTTACCCATAAGGAGTCAGTGCCTAGCACACAGTAGGTGGTCAATCAATGGTAATGGTGGCTATTAGTGGAATTATGAGTTGCATCGGGAAAGGAGGAATGAAGGTGTTTCTGGGAGTGTGACCAGCTGCAACGTGAGAGGTGGGGATCAGGACACCCGTCTGGCTTCACTGGAAGGTGTGTGTAGTGTTGACTTGGGATCAGTTGTTAAGGGCCTTGAATACCAGGCTAAAGAGTTTGCATTTCCCTGAAAGCCAGTGGAGAAATCATTAGAGGAACTGGCTGAGCTCTCTCTGTGGGCAGGCTTTGGGTACATGGCCGGCTCATTCATATCTAGGAATGAGCAAGTAACCTGGCACAGTTCTCTGCTGTCCGCCTGCTGTGTCAGTGTGGCTCCATTGGCTGTTTCCATGGGTCTCATTTTCCCTGTGTATGCAAAGGAGACGGCTCCAGCGTCTTCCATCCTAGGAGCAGGTGAAAGGACGTGGCCCCCACCCATCAGGGAATGACGGGGCTGGAGATGAGGAGACCCGTGTTCTCCCCACCTCACGAGCTGGGTGACCTCGGGAAAGTCAGTGACCTCTTTGAGCCTCCCTTTCATCTGTGCAATGGGTGGATGCGGCTTCTGCCTTGCAGTGTGGCTCCAGTGAGAGCAAGCTAGGACCGTGTTATGTGATCCTCAGGTGTGTTGTATCGTTAGTGGAATTATGCTGTTTCTTGCAATTACCTGTTCCTCAGGATCCCGAGAATTTGGGGATGCCGGGATTTGGGGAGACCGTGGGTAAGGACAGATTCTTGAGCCAGCCGAGAGGCCATGTGACCTTCTCAAGGCTGCAGGAGCCACATGCCTGCTGCAGTCAGGCTGTTGGGGGAAGTGGAGGGTGAGGCATGTGGGTCTCGCCCTCTGTCCTGCTCCCGAGTTCTCAGCCTCAAGTCTGCGACGGAAAGACACCCCCACCCCCAGCTCAGAGGACAGCCCTCTCTAAGGCCCCCCTCTTCTGAGTTAGGGCTTTGGAGGTGAGGTGGAGGTGGCCTGTGGAGTTGACCTTGGAAAGTCCTCTCTGCTTGCAAACTCAGTGCCAGAGCTGCTGGGGCAGCCCTGATTCCTCCGTTCTCAAAAGTAGGACATGTCATCGACCTGCGAGGGGCTGCCAGAACGAGGCCCAGGCTGTCGGTGGGCAAGCCTCCCCTTCTGCTGCCTCTTCCCGACCTCGGAGGTTCCGAGACAGGCCACCCACCCCTCGCAAACTGCCGCAGGCCCTCGTGCTGGCCCGAGCAACAGGCAGTGGAGGCCCTGGGCTGAAGGCTCTGGGTAGGTGGGCTCCAGCCTTGCACTATGCGCCACCTGCCTCCACCTGAGATGTGGGAGCTTTCCAGGTGTCGTTACAGGCCCTCCCTCAGGACTTCAAGCCCCCAGAAACAGGGCTGGAAAGAGCCCCTGGAGCAGAGCCCTCACCGGTGCCACTCACCAGGCAGGCCCCTAGACCTCCCTGGCTACAGAGGTGTGCCCCTCCGCAATCCTGTGGGGGGCAGAGGACCTGTGCTCTGGGACCTGTCCCCTGCCCTTGCTCGCATGCTACACTGTTGGGATCTGCCCTGTGTCAGCCACGGTGGGAATTGGCTGGCTGAGGGATTCCAGAAGGGTTCTGCAGGGGAGAAGCAGAATGGAGGCTGATGGCACGCAGGTGCGGGGCATGAATTGAGCACTTAACAGTATGCTGGGCCCTATGCTAAGCACTTTTCACAGATCTATCTCATTTAATCCTCAGAGCAACCGTTACCAGCTTCCCCAAGGTCACCCAGCTGGTATGTGGCTGGAGCAGAGATTGAATTAAGGGCTGTCTGACTCCACTTTCAATCACTTCGTGTACTGCATCCAGAATTAGATGGGCAGGGGAGGGCACAATAGAGAGAAATGGGCTGTGCCCTAGGGAGTGGGAGCAGTTCTGGCAGGGGCAGCTCACACTCTAGAGCTGTCCCCACACCTTCAGGACAGGACCCTGAACCCCTAGCTTCTCCACCCTCCCTTTTCCCTTCCCCATGGCCTGTGCAGGGGGCTCAGTGCCCTGGACTAGGTTGAGGGAACAGGATGAATGGGGAGATTTGTTTGTAGAGGTTCCCGGCGAAGTCCAATCTCACAGTCCCCGGCTTCTCCCGGCCCCCTCTGTCTGCATGAACTCCCAGCTCGGAAAACGAGAAATCCTTGGCATCAGAGCTGGAGAGAAGCCCATGGAGATCAGCTGGTCCAACCCCCTCGTTTTACAGCTAATAATTATTATGATTACGCCTGATGGTAGCAATTCACTAAGGGCTTTCACATCTGGGTCGCCTCTGATCTGCACCAGAGCCCTCGGGGCCGGCAGAACTCGTATGGCAGTTATTTTCCTCCTCACTTTGAGGCTGAGGAAACTGAGGCTCAGAGAGACAAAGAAATGGGCCTCAGGCACACATCTGGCCTTGGTCCTGGGCTTCAAACCCAGATCTCTCTACGCTCATCCCCCATCCTGGGCCCCCCCGAGGAGCCCAGAGCAGTGGCTCAGGACTGCATCCTGCATGAGGATGCCGGGGGGCTGGTTCTGAGAGGTCAGCATGGGAACAGAAGGTATCAGGTGGCACTCTGGGACTCCCAGCGATGCCCGCCTTTCTCCCTGTTGTTGGGACCCAGTCCCCTTCTCCATGATGAGAGTGATAGACTGAGGGGCAGACCTGTTCTCCGGAGCCGCCCCACCCGATATGCCCATGGGAACCAGGCTGCCCCAGAAAAAGCAGACGGAGGAGGCGCATTGGAGAGCCCTCATTGTACAGAGAAGCAAACGGGGGGGGGGGCCCAGAGGGCGAGGGACCTGCCCACAGTCACGGTGGGCGAGCCAGAGGAAGAGCTGCGTCTAGAAACCTGGGTCCCCTGACTCGGCATGGCTGTGCTAGCACGTGTCAGTAACAGTCGTAAAGCCAGTCCCCACTTATTGGGTGCCTACTCTGTGCCAGCGATGGGCCCTTCACACTGAACCCTAAGAACATGCTAGGAGGCAGGTACTATTACCATTCCCATCCCCTTTACAGATGCAGAAACTGAGGCTTGGAGAGGTTCTGAAAATGGCCCAAAGTCACAAACCAGGAAGTGACAGAGGCTTGGATTTAAACACACATCCATCTAACTCTAAACCCATGCTACTGTCAACCCCTATATGTAGGAGAATAGGAATAAAATGGGTTTTAGTGTTCTTTTTGTTTCTGGCCAACCTGAGACATCATTGATTCGTTGAACGTTTACGGTGTGCTGAGGGGATCAGGGAGCTGACCTGGAACCAGAGGCCAGGGGCTTGAGGGTCAGAGGTTAGGCGGGAGGTGGGTCTCCAGACATTCCTAAACTCTCTGCCCCCACCAAAGATGGCTGCCCCTCCCCCTCCTTCTGTCCCCAACACAACCCCAGACAGCATTTGCGGCCTCTTTCTCTGCCCCTCGGACTTACCCATGGAGTATGGTGTGACCTGATTTGTCCTTGTGGGAAATGGGGCAGGACTCTGCAGGGGCTCCTGGATTTTGTACACCCCAAAGAAGATCCTGCCGACAACAGCCGTAGCAACCACCTCCCTGCAAGCCCTTTGTGGGCACAAGGCGCTGTGCCAAGTCTTCTCCCTACGGGTATCACCTCGTTAATACTCTCTATCACTCTGAGCTAAGAGCCAGTATACTGCCATTTTCCAGATGTGGGAACTGAGGCTGCGAGTCACACAGCCCAGGATTGGGCTGGAACCCCACTCTGTCTGGCTCTCACACCTGTGCCCTTACCCCGTGGCTCACTCTGCCCTGCTCTGTGTCCAGATTCTGTGCCCAGGCTGTGTGGTTATGCATTTAGAATCCTGGTTCCTGGAAGGTAGGGCTTCAGCCAGGCAGCAAGTACTTAGTAAGCACCCATCATGTGCTTTGTGAAGCTAAAGCTTGTGAGGATGGGGAGATAGGGGCTCCTCTGTGCGGGCTGTGGGGCCTCATGCATCCACCCCCCCTGAGCCGTGCGGTGGAAGAGGCCTCCAAGGATGTCAGTGTGGAGGAGGGCAGTGTGGGCTCTTTGAAGGGCTTTCTCCTCAGCAGCAGCGTCCCTGCGGGTGACTCAGAGCAGAGTGAAGACCTCAGAGGGTCGTTACAGTCACTTGTACTTCCACTGACCCTTGGACAAGCCACAGAGCCCATCAGGGCCTCAGTTTCCTGGTCTGCACTGGGGATGATAACAGCACCCAATTTACAGGGTGGTCATGAGAACTGAACCAACGAGAGTGCTTGGCACAGTGCCTAAGGAACAGATAGCTTCTCTGGTGCATGTGTGATGGGAGATGAGGTCTTGCGCATCAGAAGAGCTGGGTCTGCTGTTTGCAAGCTTCAGTTTCCCCATCAGCCATGGCTGACATATAACACTTGCGTGATCTGCCTCGCTGGGCTGTCGTGGGGATCACAGAGGTCCCAGGGCGCGTAGGTGCGGCTCCGTGATCTGCACACGGAGCGAACGGCTCCCGGACGGAGAGGAGGCGGCGGGAACACGGTGGGCGGTGGCACAGGTGCCGTCATTGTGGCGCCCAGGTGTGTGCCATTGTGTCCAGGAAGAGGAGCGGCAGTTCACACCAGGGAGAAGGGAGAGGGCAGGCTTCGGGGACCGCCTCCGCACAAGGGGAGGAGTGAGGAGTGCGGGGGTGGGGAGCGCGCAGCCGGGAAATACAGCGTGCTACCTACCTTTGGGCGCCCTCGGGGTCCCCACCCTCCCCAGGAGAGACGCCCTGGCGCTGTCCCTGGTCCTGGAGCCCGCCCGCCCCTCGCACTGCAATTCCTGTGGTGGTCGTTGGAGGGCGCCCGGGACCGCGGCGGACTCCCGTTTCAGAACAATTATTTAATTAATTTATTTATTTTCAGGAAAGCACAGGGAGTTCATTGAAATGAAAATACACACTTGAGAGGGAAGTGCAGGCGAACTCAGAGATTGAGTCCCAGAACAAGTTTTGAAAGAGCATTCATTTTCCTGTAATGGCATTCCTAGATAATAAGCCTACTTACACACCTAACTTCAAAAACCAAACAAAATACTGCCCTAAAATAAGTAAAAGCCCTCTACTTCCATAGATAAATATTCTGGCATGGTCACACCACAAGACCTAATGAAGTAAACAAGTGTGTGCGCGCGTGTGTAGGTTTAGATTTAAGGACAGAAAAATCGCATCGCTATTTCTGACTTCTGGTTTTGAATGGCTCCAGTAGTTGCATCTTTGGAAGACTCAGTATGTATTAAAGCCACACTAAAAAATTCTCATATGTAAATCAGACTTATGTCTAGGATGAGATCAACGGGCTTTTCACCCACAGAAATATCTGGGGTGGGTATTTGATACACAGCAAGTCTTCCTTGGGTGGGACTCTCCCCTGCATAGCTTTCCTAGCCCCTACCCACTAAATGACAATGGTGATCCCCAGTGATTGAAAACAACCCTAATGCTTTCTGTGGCGCAGAGCCACCCAGGTTGAGAACCGCTGCCAAGGTGGGGGCCTTGTTGGGATGAAGAGGGTTCACAGAATCCTGGGCTGGCTGGCTGAGTGGGAGGGTGGCACCTGAAGGAATTGTCAGGGAATCCCGTCTGCCACCTTACTGATGGACCAGCAGAAGCCCAACATGCGAAGGGATTGGAAACATGAGTGACCAGCAGAACTGGGGCCCAAAACCCAGGTCCCCTGCCCCTGGGGCAGGGCTCTGTCAGCCCAGCTGCCCTGAGTGGAGCTCTGGGCATCAAGCAGTCTCCTTCCAGCTCAGCCTACCTGTCCCTGAAAATGGGTGGGGAGGACTGTGCCCTTAGCAGGGGAGTAGGGGGAGGAGGCTGACTGGATTCCAGCCTATAATGTGTCCGAGGGGCTTTGGATCCCTCTCCGTGGGGATGCACCAGTTACACACCCCTCAACCCCCAAAGAGCCATCCTTTCTTTTAGCTGGGCTGTGCGTGTGTGTGTGCGCATGTGATAAGGGCATGTGGGCCCTTGATTTCTGTGCATGAATCTGTTGTGGGTGGCATGTGTTCACATGTGTGTACAAAGCCAGTGATAGTCAGTGAGCACACAGTGATTTGGGACCTGTGGATGTGAACTTGATTTGACCTTTGCATGTGGGTTTGCAATGTAGGGGCTGATGAGTATGTCTGCATGCATTTGATTTGATATGATCTCTGTAGGCACGAGTTAGATGTCTCTGTGCAAAGTACAAGGCAAGTGCATGTTTGACCTGGTGAGGTTCCTGTGCAGGTGGGCACACAGGTCCACCACAGACCTTGCCTGACTTGTTCATGCTCTGTCGCTAGTGCCCGAATAGTGTCAGGCACGCAGTAGGTGCTCAGTACATGCATGACTGAAGGGAGAAAAACACGCTGTCATGTGTGTCTGTGTTTCCAGAAGGGTTTTGCTTTCAAGGACCCTAGAGGCACATGGTCCATATGGTGACCAGAGTCACATCCTTAGGCGTGGGGGCCTCCGTGGAGGCATTTATTCTGGCCATTTTGGCTAGGTCAGATTGTCCTGATCCCTGATGGCGATACTTTGAGTAGGCAGGGGTCTCAGGAAACCACTGAATGTGGTAGGGGTCTTAGAGCCAGGACAGGGGTGGCTGGGTCGGTAACCTCACTGGGTATGTGCTTGGGGAGAGAGTGTGGGCCAAGCCACATCCACTCCTCTCTCCCTTCCCAGGGCCTGGGGACCCTCCAGGACACTCCTTCTCCAGGAGCTCAGGGTTCGCAGAATCTTGGATTGGGTAGGTGTGGCTGGGTTAGAAAGGCAATGGGTTAAGAATAATGATGCTTCAAGCCTATGGAATTCTCTGAAGGCAAATGCATTTTTCCATTATTTTGTCTCTAACCCAGCAAGGTGAGAGTGGATATTTAACAGATGAGTAAACTGAGGTTCTGGGAGGAAAACTGATTAATGCAGAGCCACACAGGAGGCTGCAGGCCAGGCAGGAAGCCCAGGGCCACCCTGTCTCCTGCCCAGGAGGCCCCAGGCAGATATCCTGAATGGGAATGACTGTGGGGGGGGCAGGGGTGGAAGGTTGCTGGGGACTCCTGGCAAGAATTGACCCCACTTACCCCACCTGGAGCCTAGGCCTGAGATCTTCCCAGGAGTCTGCCCTTCTTTGTACACTTACATTTCCCTGGGTTGGGAAGGGGGAGCTGGAGGCAGGTGGTGGGTGGAACTCACAGAGCTCAACCCAGGATGAACTTGGAAAGGGAACTCTGGAACACTCCACCCCTGTACCCTTCCCTCCTCCCTAACACAGTCTAGCACCTGTTTGAACTTGGGTGCAAATGTAGGAGGCCCCGTAGAGGGTGCTTCCTCTAGAAGGAGGTTCTGGCCCCTGTAGGCCATCCTGGCTCGGGTTTCTAGGTGAGAGGTTGGAGGGAAAGGAAGAAGGGCACTCTATGCCACCTCAAAGTTGGCAATGACCTCCCAGTGCCAGTCGGCAAGCAGGGCTCTGTGCTGACTTCCTGGTCACAGGGCCAGTGAAGGCTGGATGTCTGACAGTAGGCATATAATGTGTTTGAGGTCACACAGCTAAGGAATGTCAGAGCCTGGTCGGCGCCTACGTCCATACTAAACTGCCTGTTTGTGTGTCTGTGTTGTGGGTTGCTCCACATCCCACACATAGATCTGCCCCATTCTTTCCAACAGCAGCATGGTACTGCATGGTATAAATGGAGCTTAATTTATTTGCCAGATTCCCTTTGGCTGGCCATTAATTTGTTGTGGAGCTCTTACTATAAATCTTTGCTAACTCTACAAAAAATCGGGATTTCATATAGTTCAGCCTGATGCAAAGAATGCTGCAGCAAGTGTTTTGTTTAACAAACACATGATATTCAAATACTATTCTCAATGCTTTACAAGTATTAACTTAGTTAAATCTTGGCAAAACCCTTTGACCCCTTCATCAACCCCACTTTGCAGATGAAGAAACTGAGGCACTGAAAGATTAAGTGACTTGCCCAACCAAGGTCACACAGCTGACAAGTGGGAGAGCTGGGATTTGAACCCTGGCGGGGGGGTTCACAAGGATGAGGATATAAGCATGTGCCTTCCTGTCCCTTGTCCTTGCCATTCATCTTCAGGCTCACGTGCCATGATGCAGAGGCTAAATTCTTGGAAGTGGCCTTGCAGGTTAAGAAGGTACATTTAAATTCTGCTGTTGCCCAAGGGACCAGGAGCTGGTCAAGGAGCTGTCCTGTGCATCCCTAGCTGAGAGAACGTGACCTCCACCCCCACCCCACCCCCAGCTCTTGCCAGTAAGGCAGCTGCAGCTGGTCTGAGCCCAAGAGTCGGGAGCCTACACTGGGCTCTTTGTCTTCACTGGGAACCCTGCAGCCCCCTATGGCCTTTCTCAAGGGCCCACTGTCCCAACACCAGCAGGTCCTCCCAGGGGCCAGGCCGGGCTGGGAAACTTGGCACATTGGAGGCCCCTTGGCCACCCTGCCAAGTGGACATGCAGAGCCGACTTAGGAATCATTTTCACTGACAAGACAGACGGGCAAGGCTGAGGCCATGTCCAGGGGGATGCGGCAGCCTGGATGTGGCAGGAGCCCTGGCACTGCGCATACCCGCCATGGCCCAGGCCCAGCTCCTGGTCCTCCCCTCCCTCCAGCTCTCTGCCCCCCCCACCACTCAGGAGGGAAAGACTTCCTCCCTCCTCCAGCCAACCTCAGTGCTCCCAAGGCTCGCCCCTCAGAGCCCTATAGGACTGCCCTGTGAAGAGTGGGCTTCCCACACTGCCCTGGGGTGGTCCCTCCTCTCAGGAATCTGCCCTGGCTCTAGAGCACCCTGCCCAGAGGGAGCCAGACCCTCCTCTGAGAACCAAACCAAGGGAGTAGTTGTACAGGTAAGGAAATCACACTTGCCCTGCCTGGACTCTGAACTCTGCAAAGGGCTCTGGTGTGCTCCTCCGCCCACCAGACTGTGGAGAAGAGAAGGGGTCCAGGGTGGGGGCAGAGAGGGGGCTGGGGGTGGAACCCCCCGCAAGAGAGAGGTTATTGCTGTGAGCCAGGGTCTCAGTTTCTTCGTCTGAAATGGAGAAACTGCTGCCCCATTTACCCGTGCCTGGGTGAGGCAAACTGGAGCCCTGTATCCAGCCCAATCACTTCCCAGGGGAAGATGGCACTCACTGCGCCCTGGCCCAGGGCCCAGGTGGAATAGTTCCTGAAAGGCTTCTGAAGCATCCCTGCCACCCTATCCTTAAGCCCTGGGTTGTGCTCTTCCTCTCTCGTCTCCCCACTGTGTCTGTTCCCTCCCTACAGTCCTTTTAAACAGAACACCCGGTAGAAAACCTCAAGGCCCCAGGGACTTCTCTGGGTGCAGGGCAGTGGGGAGTAATCCCTCTCTCTTGGAGGGGCAGAATGGGCATTCGGGGAGGGATGGGTGAGTCCTGGGGGCAGGGCCGGTGTCCCGCATTTCCTGACATATCTCTACGTGGGGCAGGAGAGACAGCGTCCGTGGGGTGGACTGGACTGAGCTCTGGATGAGCTGGGTGCAGAGGACGGGGCTCAGAGTGTTTGTTCAGTGAATGTGTGGCCCGCTCTAGGCCTCAGCCCTGTGTTGCTGAGTGAGGGAACCCAGGCTGGATGAATTAAGAAGAGAGTGGAGCATCTCCATTTCCGCCCGTTTGCTCCTCCTCTTCACCCGGGGAAGGCAGTATGTGCGTGGGGGGCGGGGGGTAGAGGGGTAGCGGCGGGGGAACTCCTGGGAGAGGGGGTAAGAGTGGGCCATAGAAGGACTATTGGAGACTCTATTCCTTCTTTTACTCACTCATTTGCCTGAAGAGCAGAGTTTTTGACCCATAGTGCAGGACTCTTATAGCTGGTATGGAGCATTTACTGTGCCAGGCCTGGCTGAGTACTCTGCATGCCTTAACTCAGGCCATTACCATAAGGGCCCTGGGGTAGAGGGGATTAATCCCATTTTACAGATAAGAACTTCGAGGTACCTACAGGGTGGGAAGGGACCTGCCCACAGTGCAGACCATTTGACCCTGGATTCCAAGTTCTTGGTCCGACCTGCTGTGAACTCCCGCCTCGTGATGACGGTGACAGTTCCACCGACAGCTATGGCTTTAGGGAGATAGAAGAGGGTGCCGCCCTTAGAAGAGGGTCCGCAGCCGGGTGCGCCCCGGGTCTGGGAGTGGAGGGTCAGTCTCGTCTTACCGCCAGCGCCCCACCGCCACCCGCCGCACCCCATGTCGCCTCCGCGGAGGCCACGCCCGGCCCTGCCCTCGAAGTCCCAGCTGGGAAAGTCCAACGAAGCCCCCGCCCCCGGGCGGAGGGCGGCGCGAACAAGCGGCCCTTTCTGCCCGCGGCTGCCCGCGGAAGCTGGACTGCAGCCTGCGGAGGCGCGGACAATCCCGGGGCTTGTGGCCGGGGGCGGGGCAGCCCTAGTTGCCAAGGTGACCCGGGCACGGGGAAGGCGGCTCCGGCTCGCCACCCGCCAGATGGGCAGGCAGGCGGCGGCGGCGGCACCATGACCTGCCGGAAGCGCAGCTTCACCTTCGGGGCCTATGGAGGGTAGGTGCGCCGGGTGGGGGCGCCCGCGTGCGCACGCGAGGGTGCGCCGTGGGAGCGCGAGCGTGTGCACGTGTGCGCGTGCGCCCGCCTGTGTCCCGGCTTGGGTTGGGGAGATTCTGTACAGTAGTTGTGGATTTGTGCTTGTGTGTGAGGCGAGCGGTCTGATACCAGGGCGTAGCGTGCCGTGTTGGTCAGTGTGTGTGTGTGTGTTCTTGTGTGCTGCTGTTGGATGTCCATGTACACGTGTGGGGTCGTGAACGCAAGGGTGGGCATTTCTGTGTTTGTGTCCCAAGTGGGTGGCAGTGCTTATGCACGGCTACTGTGTGGACAGGAAGCTGGGCCTGTGTGTGTGTGTGTGTGTGTGTGTGTGTGTGTGCGCGCGCGCACGTGCACTCCTGGGTGCACGTATAGTAAGGATGGGAAGAAGTAAATCAGGGGAGGCCCTGAAGGAGCCCCCGCTTGGCCTCTGAAACTACTGGGCCCCTGCACTGAGGTTTTGGAAGAAGGGACCCAAGAAGCTATGTCAGGTGGCAGGTTCCGCCAACCTCCACCTCCCCGCACCTGGGCTGCCCCTATCTCAGGCCCCCTGGCTCTTAGGGTCCCCTTCCTCCCAGGGCTGCTGGCTGCTTGGTCCTGGAGACCTGGGGGGAAGTAGGCAGAGAGGTGGCTGGCCCATCTCTGGGTCACTATCCTTCCTGACCCCAAGTACCCATCTCAGAGGGTTGCAGAGCTGTGCTGGGGGAATTCTTGCCTTGAGCAGGAATTTGGTAAATGGGAGGGAAATCTGGGTAGACAGACGGGTCAGAGCCCCTTCCCTGGCTGGCCATGTAGTTGGCATAACCTTCACCAGGCCCTGCCTCCCTATAGTAAGAGGGACACACACCTTTGGGGTACAGAGCAATTGGGGCTCACACATGTAATGCTGCTGGTGTAGACTAGGTGCCCTTTGAGCTGTGGGGTGGTTTCCAAGGTGCCTCCCCTCTCTGGATGTCCAACCTCCAAGGGGACCGGGGCAGAGGGGTTGGGTGGGCTGCCTTCTCTGTCTGGGGCCTCACTAGCCATCAGGTGAAGAAAGGACCTTGGGTTGAGCCCTGAGATTCCTGGTCAGCTGACACCAGAGGCAGCCCCGGGAGTGGCCTGGGTTGTGTTGTGTGACCTTGGGCAAGTCCTGGCCACTCTGGCCTCACTTTCTCCATCTGCAGCATCCACATTAGCTTATTCCTGGGAGCTCCCAGCCCTGCGCTCCCTCCCTCCCCCAGGTGACGCCCCCAAGCTGGCAGAATGTGGATTGGGGCCCCTTCCATATTTTCCTCTGGCTTCTTCGTGGGAGCCAAGAGTTGTTTGTTGTCCCAACAGCTGCTGAGCCCCTTGGCCCCTGCTGGGCAAGATGGTGGAGCCCTCTCCCGCCCTCCCCAACCCCAAGGTGCCCTCAGAGGGGGTTCGAGGGAGGATCTGAGAGGGGGCACTGCCCACACACTCTCTGAAACAGGATCTGAAGGGATTGGGGGATACAAAGCCTAGGGGTGGTCCCTGAACCCTGGGGGCTTGAGCTCTTCTCTGGCTCTGCTTTGGGGGCAGGGTGCGTGTGTGTTGTGAATGGGACAGGAGAGGAAGGCCCTTGTGGCTCTCCTCCTCCCTGATTCCCAGGCTTTCGTCCCCTGGTGGCTGTGAGTGAGCTCCAGCTCCAGGACCAAGGCAGGCTGCGGGGGAAGTCGGGGAGGTGTTCTTCCTAAATATCCACACCCTTCAGTCCTGTCTGGAAACACTCTAAGCTGGCCCCAGCCATACCCCACATCCTTGCTCTGACCCCAAACTGTCGTGGTCACCGTCCCACTCCACATGTTCTAGGATCTCCCACACTGACCCCCACGCCTGCTGCCACCTCATCTCCTGATCCAGGCCCCTGCCCCTCTACCTCGTGTCCCCAATGCTGCCTCTTTTCCCTTATTCCTTCACCTTACACCTTCCCATCTGACACTGGGGCCCCTGTAGCGTATTGGGGTTGGTGACAATGCATCTGGCACTTCCTCCAGGCCCCTCTGGGAGGGCAGGGGTGAGTGGGGTTGGCCTGACGTGCTGGGCACGGTTGGGTAAGAAGGGGCTGCCCCCTAACCTACTACCCCTCTTGCTGTGTTTCAGGGTGGACAAGTCCTTCGCCCCTCGCCGGAGTGTGTGGTAAGTACTGGGGGCCCTCAGGAGGGGCTGGGCTGCTTGGCTAGATCCTGGGGACACTCTCAAACCATTACCACGCCTTACAATGCCAGACCAGACCCCACCAACCCTCCCGCCATCCTCTCCAGGCGATGGGGCGGGCAGGCCCTCTACTAGTTCTGCCTCCATCTAGTCTCCCCTACGGTTCTTTCTAGAGCTCCACCTGGCAGTCAGGCAAATCTGATTCAATGTCAGCTCTGCCACTGCCTGTGTGACCTTCAGCAATTCACTAACCTCTCTGAAACTCAGTGTTTTCACCTATGAAATGGAGATTAAAATGCCTATTTAACAGAGTGTAAAGTTGTAAAAAAAAAAAACCCCTAAAACAGGGCCTGGCGTATCATAGGCCCTCACTGACAGCGTTTCCTTCCTTTTTCTCTCCTCTATTCCTTCCCACTTCACGGTGGCTCCTGGCTGGGCTGGGGGAGCCCTTAGCCATTTTGCTGACCCCCAAACTCTCTAGTCCTGCTCCACACGTGGCCTTCAGCACCCTCTCCTCTAGCCCATTTCCTAAGTGTGGGGCTGCCTTCTCTTTGGAGGAGAGAAGGAAGCAGCTGTGTCTGCAGCTTCCCCAACACAGAGAGCAGTGGGTGGAGGTGCAGCCGCACCTCGGGATTCACAGCTCCCCTTGGGCCCCAGCAGGCGGGCACCTCCCAGCTTCCCTGGCACCAGCATCACATGGGCCCGGCTGGCTGCTCCTGCTATCACTTCAACTCCAGCAGGACAGCCCCCAGTGGCTCTGGCTCCTGCTTCCTGCCCCTGCTGAGGCCTTCCCAGGGTCCCCAGCCCTGCAGTGCCCCCCAGCTGTTGGATAACTCTACCTGGCACTATTGCACGACCTGCTGGCAGAGTCCCCTGGAAGCCACACATGGGGTGGGAGGCACATGGGGTGCCCAGGCTGAGCTCCAGGGCCTGCCCTTTTATTTTCCTTTGATGCTCTCTGTGTAACCTGGGGCCAGGTACTCTCCCTCTCTGGGCTTAGGAGTGCTGCTCTGCTCAGTCAATTTGAGCCTCAACTATGTGCAAGACTGTGCTAAGCCCAGAGCAGGGCTAGGGTGAGGGGAGATAAAGATGGCTGTGAGGAAGTCTCCCTCCTTTCCTTCAAGGAGTTCAATAACAGTATCCCAACAACTGCCACTTAATAAGCACCTACTGTGTACGAGGTACTATTAGGTGGTTGAACTGGATCATCTCACATAATCTTTACTGCATCCCCGAGTTAGGGACTGTTATCTCTGTTTATAGATGAAAACAATAATTTACGGACGGGGGAAGTGACTTGCCCAAGGTCACTCAGCTAGTCAGTGGCAGAGCTGGGATTTGAATCTTAGTCTTCCAGATTCTGCAGAGCCCAGAGTCTTCCCCACTCTGTCCCAGGGCCTCCAGGCCACAGCACGGGTCTGAGGGAATGCACTTGAGGGAAGACTTGAAAATGGAGGGGTGATCTAGAAAGCCCACTCTAGGGAGCCCTGAAAGAGGAGTCAGAGATGAGGGTCCAGGACTGATAGTAACTAGTCTGCTGTGAGATGTTGGGCAAGTCCCTTCCCCTCTCTGGGCTTCAGTTGACATACCTGTAATAGTGTAAGATTATGGAATCACCAGGACTTGCTTATTACCCACAATGCCTTGCCTCACACCCTCCTTGTTAGAGCTGCTGTCCAAGATGCTAACCCCTATGCCTTCCCTTCCACCCTCATCCCTGGAAGCCAATTGCTGTGCCTGGCATATAATCAGTGTAAAATGAAGGTCATTTTGGCTATTAATTATGCTTTCCTGGCATTCAAGGCCTGTCTCCACCCCCCTTTCTAGTCTGGGCCTAACTTCTCCTGTACCCCTCATTTCTGATCAATGGGAATATGGCCCTCGTGAGCACCACCTTCATGCTTTTGCTCACATTGTCCCCTCCCCCTGATATGCTCTCCCTTTCCATTTCCACAAGCCCTTGCCACACCTCCAGCCCACCTTTGTCACTGTTGAGTGTTTTCTTTCCTGATTCCCCCCACACACCCTATCTCTCTCCTTAGCAGACCTCCCCTCCTGTTTGTCATGCCTGTAGAGTACACATTAGTGCTCTTTCCTGGGTAGTGGAAACAGCATGGCCTTTGGAGCCTGACAGATAGGTATTTGAATTTGCATAACCCACATACTAGTGGTGTGACCTTGGGCAGGTCACTTCCCCTCTCTGTGCCCCACTGATGCTCAATGAGTATTTGTTGAATTGGATCTTCCAGTAAGTTAATCTCAGTTGAGATGAACATGTCCACATAACACTGCAGTGTGAGGCAAGCTCGGAGGTCCGTGAAGGCAGAGATCACTTGAGTTACTTTTCACTTAGATCCACTTTCTAGCATGAGTTCCATTAAAGCTGGGCTGTACTCTCCTTACCTGTTCTCCACACAGTCTTGCACAGCTACCTGAACCCAGTAAATGCTTAATGAATGTTTGTGAAATTGAGTTGAATGTGTCTGGAGAGTGGAACAGGTGACACTTTGTCAAGTAGGTTGGGAGGGCTTCCTGGAGGAGGTGTGGTTCCCCCACCCATTTAAAAAAAATAGTTAAGAGATTGGGATTTCGACCAGGGGAGCGGTGAGGGCTAGTAGAGACCAGATATAATCAGGGCTGGATTCCCCTGCTCCCTGCCCCTTGTCAGCAAGTTATCTGCAGTGGAGGAGCTCAGAACAAGTGTGCAAGTGTCAGAGGAGTGAGGCCCTGTAGGAGGATTAAGAGCCAGGGGGACAGTGGATGACTTTGGTTCTGTAGCCCTAATGGGGGATGGACATTTAAGGTGGCTCCAAATGGTGAGGGGAGGAAGGAGGTGGAGCAGTGCCAGGGTGGGAGATGGCAAGGTGCAGTTGTGCAGGGAAGGGGGGTTCTGGAAATACCCTGAGAAGAGGAGACTCAACTTTGACCTTGAAGCTAGCAGCCTGGGAGGAGGAGGCTGGACCCAGCAAGGATCAAGTGCCGGCAGTGTGCTGGGCGTTTTACTGTGGTCATCTCATTAAGTTGTGATGACAGTCCTGCAAGTTGGCCTTACTGTCCCCATTTTAGAGGCCCAAAGCAGGACTGAAAGCAGTGAAGGCTCTGGCCCAAAGTCACAGAGCTGGCACGGGCTGGATTTGAAACCAGATTGTTTTCCTGCCAAGAAAGGGAACTTGGCCAGAGACGGGGAAGCCATGGGAGTGAGGGAAGTGCTGGCTATGGAGTGGCGGGGGTGGGGGAGGTGACCCCCAAATATCTCCAAAACAGGGGTCACAGCCCAGCTCCATTTGTCCCACCAAGAAGGCCCACCTAGTCGCTGAGATATCTACCCTTGCCAGTAATGGCACCAGGTGCTCCCATATAGGAAGCATTTCCTGGGTCCCAGGCTCTGGGCCAGACACTTCATCTGAAGTATTTCATTCCATCCTCTACCAGCTTTACAAAGTAGAGACAATTACCGTCTCCCTCCCCTCATTTTACAGATGAGGAAACTGAGACTCAAGGGTACACAGTTCATGCGTGGCGAACCAAGACTGGCAGAGTGGTCAACCTGAGCCCGTAGCTTTAACCCTCACGCTCCTGGATGCTGCCCGTGCCAAGCAGGGGGGTTGGGTGGGCAGCCCCTGTCCTCAGGTGGTTTCTCTCTGAAATCACTGAGCCAGAGGCCCTGGGGGGTCTGTGCGCCGCTGCAGGAAGCGCAAGGCTGGCCTCATTAGTGGCTCTGAAATGCCAGGCAGGCACAGCCCGCTGGGCCTCCTCATCTATTATGCATGTAGTGGGCAGGCCCCCGGCAGGCAGCTGGCAGAGCACAGGAGGGCAGAGCTAGCAGCTGCTTCTTGAGCCCATACCTGCCACCATAGCTCTGGGCAGGCATCCCCCAAGGTGAATGCCAAGGCAGCTCCTGCCTCATCCCCCTGGCCCAGCTGGGGTAAAGGGGTCCCACTGGGGACCGAGGCAGGGATGCTGGTCCTCAGCTCATGACCCTGCCTGTCCCAGCAGCCACTTCTGAGAGAGGCTGGGAGCTTCATGGAGCTGGGGGGTCCCTTGGCACTAGGGTGGGTAGAGGCAGGCTGAGTTAGAATCTTAAGCGCACAGGCTCCTGGCTGCACAGACCTCAGAGTGACAGAGTCGTGGTCATTTATTCATCATTCATTCATTCATTCATTCAGCCACAAGTAAATATTGAGCACCTACTGTATGCCTGCCACACTCAGTTCTAGGGACTGTAGGTTCCGCAGAAAATGAGACAGGCCCATTCCCTATCTTCAGAGACCTTGGCCAGTTCTTCACCTCTTTGAACCTCGATTTCTTCATCTCCAAAATGGAAGAGTAGTGAAGATGGTATGTAAATAGGCAAGAAAACAAACTGTGATGGTTGTGCTGAATTTAAAAGCAAGAGCTGGTCTCTAACTAGAGCTTACTGCATGTTGGGCTGTGTTCCAGAGAGCACTTTCTATATATTGATGGATTTAATCCTCTAACTACCTCATATGACAGGTCCTGTTATTGTCTCTGGTTAGACTGAGGAAACTGAGGCATAGAAGGGTTAAGTAACCTGTTCAAGGGCTCTTGGCAAGGCTGAGATTTGAACAAAAGTAGCCGGGCTTCCGTTTGCACATCACCCTGTGCTACATGGCTGGAGGATGATGGAGGGATTCCTGGAAGGCCTTTCTGAGGAGGTAGCATTTGAACCAAAACCTGAAGAATAAGAGGAGCCAGGTGTGGGAACAGTTAGCAGGGTTAAGGGGGCAGTCCTGACCGAGGGAACAGCAAGTGCAAAGGCCCTGAGGCAGGAACAAGCTTAGTGTATTCTGGGAATAGGGAGGAGGCCAGTGTGGCTGGAGGGATAAGGAAGAGTAAAGTCGGGGGTCAATTTGGAGAGTGGGGAGGGGCCAGATTGAAGCAGGGTAGGCATTTGGATATACTGTCAGTGACTGGCCTGCACAACCACTGAGTCTTAGACTCCTGGCTCTGTAAAATCTTATCATCAGAGAATTGGGGCCTCCTAGAATCTTTGGAAATGGAAGAGACCTTTGAGGTACCCTCCTATGGCCTCCCACTTAGCTAGGAACCCATCCTTGGGTTCACGACCCCTGTAAGTATTGAAAGAAGCCTTTGGGGGTCTCCTGAGAAATACGCACCTTTTTTTGCAGCAACACCATGGACCTCTCGAAACCTACCATCCCTGACCTCTTAGCAGCTCCTTGACCAGCCCATTCTTGCACACTCCTAGTGACAGGAGGCTCACTACGCTTAAAGTAGCCCATTCCATCGCTGGGCAGCTCAGATGGATATCAAAAGTTCTTCCTTACTTGGAAACAGCTGCCTGAGCCTAGATGCACCCTCCGGGTCTCCCACCCCCCACAGTGGCCCTTCAATGAGATAAGGATGGGGATTACATAGTACTCCCATAAGTCTGCTCTTTCTGGTCTCCACAGTCACTGGTCCTAGCCCGCTTCCTTTTCATCCTCTATTCAATCCGCTCTTGTAGGCCTTGAAGCCCCTTTGTTTGTCCCTCTCTATCTTCCTATGGGCCCAGGAGATGCCCCCTTCTGGGGAAGGCCACATCCTTAGGGAGGACTCCTGGGAGAGACCCAACACCAGAGAGACCCCCTCTTCTAGGAAAGCACTTCTTTAGCTTAAAGAGACAAGAGAAGATCCCCTCCAAATGGTTTGGTCCTGGAACTGCCACTATTTTGCTGTGTGATCTTGGGTAGTGAGTCTGTCTCTGGGCAGTTTCCCCAGGCCCGTCTTCGGCAGAGATGGTCCTTCAGGTCTCTCTCTCGCAGCACTAAGGTTCCCTCCCAGTCTGGTTGGCCCTGCCTGCCTCTACAGCCTGGCAGTGCTCAGGCTCGGGTCCCTTTGTCTGGGTGGAACATGGAAAGATTTGGGTTCTGTTTTCAGGCAGGTCTGAGTTCAAATACCAACTTCAACTTTTCTTACTTCTAGTCAGTCCAGTGCTGTGTACAGTACAGGTTAACTTCTCTGGGTCTAGGTCCCTTCACCTGTCGGATGAGAACAATAAGAGCACCTACCTTGTAGACTGTTGTGGGGATTAAATGAGGTAATCTGTACCAGCATCTAAAACCAGAGCCTGGCACAGAGTGATGCCAGAGATCAGTTATTGCCGTATCATCTTATGTGCTGGGCCCTGCGAAGGGGACAGAACTGCCATGTGTTGCCTCTGCCCTCTGGAATCTCACCACCTGCCAAGAGGTGAGACCTGCTTACACGTGAGCATGCTCCTGGCCTTGGGCACTGACCTTGACACTGGCCCTGAGAATGCCAGCTTTGCAGCCAGCCAGGCTTGCGCTGAGGCCTGGCTGGGTGACCTTGGGTAGTACCTCCCCTGGCTGGACTGTGGCAGTGGTTTCTTCCTTGCAGCGGGGGTATTAGTAGTCTCCACCTCAGGGCGAGTGAAAAGAGTGAGGAGTATTTTTAAAGGGCCAGCCCAGCATATCAGGGTGGCTGTCTCGGAGTATGTGCTGCAAGAGGGAAGAAACATGTTGGGCTCAGGTGACCTGGAGAAACATCGCTCTCTGAGGCTCATTTTCCTGCCTATAGAAAGGGAAGATTGGCTACGAAACACTCTGATGTATTAGTGTTCTCGGGGAGTCAGATAGTCTCTAATCTTGACCTGGTCTGAGACTTCACCCCTCTGAACCTGTTTCCACACCTGTAAACGGGACAGTATTCACCTCACAGGATTCTTTCAAGGCTTCCATTAGCCGTTTGTTCATTCAACACATGTTTATCAAGTCCCTGCCATATGCCAGGTAGTGTCTAAGAACTGAGGAAACAGCAGTGAATCTGATGGACATGGTCCCTGGCCTCATGCAGTTATCTTCCAGTGGGGTAGCCAGATGCAAAATGAGCCAACAGACAAATGATAAAGTAATTTCAGATGGGCAGTGGGTAGTGAGTGACAGGCTGGGGGGGAAGCGGCCCGCCTTTACTAAGGGTATCAGGAGGGCTTCTCTGAGGTCCCAGTGGGACGGAGCTGTGGGAAGGGTGGTCCAGGATAGAGGGCAGAATAAGTGTAAAGGCCTCGAGTCAGGAACAAGATCCCTTCCCCCACCTGAAATCTGGAACGTTCCAGATCATCTCTTGGCAGCTGGTGGAAGGTGGCTAAACAGGCAGGGAGGTTGGAGGCCCACCTTCTCTCAGATCAAGAACTGCTGCTCGTGAGGCAGGCCTGGGGGATGGGGCACGGTGGGCAGGCAAGCAAGCCCGGCTTGGGTGAGGCCTCTGGTGAGATGGCATGTGCGGGCGTAAGGCTGCGCCTCTGAGCCCGTGGGGGTGGGCAGAGGCCAGGGCCAGCCTGGCACCCACCTGGCTGGCCCCACTGCCCAGTGGCATTCTGGAGTCTGGCACAGAGCCCCTGGGCCTATTTTAGGAGGGGCTTGGAGGAGAGAGTCAAGGGAACTTAGGTCTGCTTTCCCTCTCACCCCAGCCAGCCTGGGTGCTGGCCACAGAATGCATTGGTTTTTCCCAGACCGGCCCTCCCACAGGTCAGGGGTTCTTGAGACAACCCTCTATACAAATCCATCCACACACACAGTTTCCCTATTCACACTCACAGATTTGACTCTCATCCCCACAGCTCTGTCATGAACATAGAGTTATTTACACACCCAGGCACTCACGTAGCAGATCGTGACTGGGCATCAACTGTATGCCGGGCCCCCTCACAGATCCTGTCCTCACCTGAGGAAGTGCCATTTCTAGTAGAAAAGCCTGATAGTGATTTAATCATCTCACGGGGACACGTGCAGACCAAACTGAAATATCTGTGATGGCCCAGGACAGGCTTCTGGGAAAGCCGGTCAGGGTGGGGGCAGTCTGACCCAGCCTGGGGTGGGGCTCCAGAAAGACTGGGTAAGAGTATAGCCTGTGAAGTGTGGTGGGCGAGGACCAGGGAGAGTGTAACAGGTAGAGGGTACAGTGCGTGCAAAGACCCGGAGGTGGGATGGACACGCAGGGCCTCATGGGCCACGTGAGGCAGTTGAGTCTCCATCCTGCATGCAGTGGGAAGCCACTAAGGACTTTTAGGCAGGTGGATGATGTGACAGATACAAACACACTCGCATATAAGCCCACGCACGCCCCAGACACGAGCGCTTTCTCTCCCACCCACCTTTCACGTTCCTGCCATCTACATCCGCACCCACAGAGACACACACCCTCTCGCACCACCGGGCAGAGCTGCAGAAAACCCGGTGCTGGCTGCCAGCACGTGTCATACATTTGCCCCACCTGCTTGCTGATTTGGTGGGACAGGGCCCTCTGCTCCAGCCAGGAACGACCTTTGTTCATCCTGCATTTGCACAGACGTGCACATGACCCAGGCATACACGTGTAGGAGCCTAAGCCTCCCCTGCACGTGGAAGCTGGCTTCTAGGGAGTACTTGCACAGGCATTATCTCATTGAGTTCTCCCAGCAACAGCTGCAGGGAAGAATTATCAACACCATTTTACAGCTGAGGAAATGGAGACTCAGAGAGGTGAAGTGACTTGCCCCAGGCCACAGCGCCAGAGCTTGACACAGCTGAGATTTGAACTCATGTCCCTCTGACTTCTAGATCTGTTCCCTGGCCCATCTGGACTCAGGCACACGCTGCTGTGCTCGTCACCTTTCTGGGCGCTCACTGAGAAGGTGGCAAGCGACCTTCAACACCAAATTTTCCGGAAACAGGTTGATCAACATAGAAAGTTATTTAGAGTCCTAGTGAGTGCCCACCTGCCTAGTGACCCTGCAGCCTCAGGGGGTAGTGCCAGGGGTGGGGCTGGGCACCTGCCAGCCTGGGGCAGCTCAGGGCATGGAGCTGTAGCCAGGAGCAGAGCGTGTATTTGCATTTGCAAATGAGGCAGACAGGCCTGTCCCACACGCCCATGCTAACATCAGCTGGCCTGGCTCCCAGGCCCTGACAGCTGAAGTCCCAGGGCACAGTCCTATGCCCAGCTGCCTGGGCCGCTTGTCTCCTGCCTTCTCTCTTTCCTGACCCTCAGAGCAGGTTGCCTAATGCCTAATGTAGGGGAAAGAGTATGGGCTTCAGAGTCAGCCAGAACGGGGATTACAGTCAGTTCTGTCACTCCTGGCTGGGGTCTTTGGCCATGGTATTTTACTTCCCTCTGTGTCGGCTTCTCCTCCTTGGAATAAAGAGTGAAGAATATCTCCTTCTCAAGAAGATTGAGAAAGGTAAAGGGATCAGGTATTCAGAGAGCTGACTGTAGTTTGGTGCTCCCTTTTAAGAAATCTTTCATTTTTTCCCAATTATAAAAATAATAAGTGCTCACTGTAAAAATCAAAACAATGCAGAAAAATGTATCCTGTAGAAGGTAGAAGTTCCTCGTGGTCCTGTTTCCCAGGGATAACCTGTGTGAACTGAACTTTTACATGTAATTGTAAATGGTTACGAGGAGGATTTTTGTTGTGCAACTTGCTTTTTTCACTTAACCAATGTGCCTCAAACCCCTTTTTCTGTCAGGACTATGTAGAGACCCTCTTTGTCATCGCTGCATGGCATTCCATGGTTTGCATGTGCGTTGATATATTTAATCAGCCTCCTTTGAATGGATGTCGGGGTGGCCTCCAGATTGTAGCTATGGCAAACCCTGCTGCAGTGAATGGCTGTTGTTTATATATATTTTGTGCATTTGTGTAAGTATTTCTGGAGGATAAATGCCTAGAAGT
The DNA here is from genome assembly GCF_004115265.2 of Rhinolophus ferrumequinum. Classification (NCBI taxonomy): domain Eukaryota; kingdom Metazoa; phylum Chordata; class Mammalia; order Chiroptera; family Rhinolophidae; genus Rhinolophus; species Rhinolophus ferrumequinum. The sequence continues at coordinate 14,617,979 of NC_046292.1, read as the reverse complement.
AGAGTGGCTGGGCCAAAGAGAATGCACATTTTCATCTTTAATAGGAGTGGCCAAACAACCCTGCAGAGCAGTAGTCACAATTTATGTGCCCCCAGGCAAGCCGGGACAGTTCATTTCCTCAAAAGAATGGGAATTATTCACTCACTGCCTCTGTCCTCACACACAGGGACCCTAGCGTCGTCAAGAGGCATAGATTCCAGATGTGGGAGGCTCCTGGGAGGGCATCGAGCCAAGCCCATGCTCTTTTTACTCCTCCTGCTCCCATGCCTTGTGTCTCCCCCACTATATCCCTGAGACGCTCCACCTGCCTTGGCGTGACAGGGAGCGCAGTACCTTACACAGCTGGTGGTTTTACTCTTCAGCAGCTTTATTTATCACACTGTTTTCTGTGTTATACTATAGTCTACCTTCTCGCAGCTTTTACCTGAGGAAGTCCTGCCTGATTCCTCAGCAGCCTGCAGAGAAGGAAAGAAGGAAGAAAGAAGGGAAGGCCAGGAAATGTTCGTGGTTAATGTTTACATATTTACATGTATGAACTCATTTAATCCTCATGACAACCCTTGGAGGCAGGTACTGTTATCCCATTTTGTGGATGAGGAAACTGAGGCACAGAGAAGTTGAGTAACTTGCCCAAAGTCCCACAGCTGTTAGGTGGCAGAGGTAGGATACAAACTCAGGCAGTCTGGCTCCAGAGCCCACACCTTTGATGTTATACCTCTCCAGGCAGAAGCCTATAATTTGTTGAACACCTACTGTATATAGCCATGTGCCACTTAACAACGGGGGTACCTTCTGAGAATTGCGTCATTAGGTGATTTCATAGGTGTGCACACGCCCTTACACAAACCTAGATGGTCTAACCTGCCACACACCGCGGTTATGGTATAACCTATTGCTCCTAGGCTCCAAGCCTGTATAGCATGTCACTACTGAATACTGCAGGCAACTGTGGCACAATGACAAGCATAGAAAAGGGACAGTAAAAATGCAGTATAAATGATAAACAGTGGTCCATCTGTATAGTGCACTCACCATGGATGGAGCCTGCAGGACCGGCATTTGTCTGGGGGAGTCAGTGAGTGAGTGGGGAGTGACCATGACGGCCTCGGACATTTCTGTCCACTGCTGAAGGCTCAATAAACCCTGCAGACTTAGGCTACACTAAATTGACAGAACAACATGAGATTAAATGAAGCACGAAAGAAAATAATGCAATCAAGAGACATGGTAAACACGAGGTGTATGAGGCTGCTGCTTATATAACACGGCATTCGGTTTTACAGCAAGCTGTTTCTATATGTCAGTGGAAAGAGTACACTCTAAAATGATGATAAACAGTATGGTATGGTAAATACATAAACCAGTAACATAGTCGTTTAGGATCATTATCAAGGACGATGTACCTCATTATCACATAATTGTATGTGCTATTCTTTTCTATGATGGGTAGGGCAGCAGCCTTGTAGGCTTGTTTACACCGGCATCACCACAAACACATGAGTCATGCATTACGCTTCAATGTTAAGATGGCTATAGGACTGTTTCAGCTCCATTACCACCTTACGGGGCCACCATCGTCTGTGAGGTCCATCATTGACCAAAACGTCATTAGGCGGCGCATGACTGTACTCGTCTGTAAGCTAGTCAGGTTGTACATCTAGTATCTGATTTAGTGTGCATAACAACCCTGCATGGTAGGTATTACTATCCCATTTTGCAGATGAGGAAGCTGAGGCTAAGAGAAGAGAAGCAACTTGGAGCAGTCTGAGGGCCCCTCCACTGACCCTCCCGGGGAGAGGAGGCCCTCCAGGGTTCCTCTGCAGACGCAGCTCCCAGTTTCTCACCCTCCCATTCTCCCTTCTGCAGAAGGTCCGAGCCGACCTTAGCGTCATCTAGTCCTAGTCTAAGCCCCAGTTGCCAGTGTAAACCGCTTGGGGAGCTTATGGTGACTTCGTCTTGAACACACGGCAATTTAGAGGCAGAGCCAGGGCTTTTCCTTGTGGCCTTTGATTCGGAAATGGGGACCTTGTCCCTCTCCGATGGGCTTTCACCTTGGCCTAGCTGGCACTTCTGCTCACCAGCCTGGCCGGGGGTACATGAGGCAGCAAACTCACTGAGTAGGGAGGGAGATGGATGGATTAAACAAGCCCCAAGCATTAGAGGGTTCATTGTCTGCGCAGTGAGGCCCAAAGAGCTCCGGAAACAGCTCGAGAACAGTCCGGGCTGGTGCCACTGAGGCTTTGCTTTGAGGCGGGGGAGGCCTGGCTCACCCAGCTCTGATGCCAACACCCGGCCCCATTGTCTGGCCCAGAGCAGGCAGCAGAACGTGTGTCCTGAATGCATGACTGAGCGTAGGAATGAAGGGCAAGCGTGGGGGGAGTGGGTGGATGATGGAGTCAGTGAGTGAAGAAATGTATGGAGTGCAGAGAAGGGAGACCCCTGGGCTGCAGAGGTGGGGGTCGGGGAGAGGACAATAGGTTAATGAGGGAGGTGAGGGACAGGTGGCTACAGGACCGTGGGGGCATCGTCCCCAGCCTCTGGGTGCTGGAAAGCTCCTCACTCTGGCCCACCCTTTCCTTGGACACTAAGGTGGGCAGCATGTGCCAGGCCCATCAGTGGGAGGTGTCCTGCACTGATGGGGCAAGGAGTAGAGCAGCTGGGTCTGAGGTTTGGGTGTGATACCTTGGGCAAGTCACCACCTCTGTCCCGCCTGCAGGCTTCTTCTGTGTAGAATGGAGATAATGTCACCTGCCTTAGGTTCCTTGTGAGGTTGTTGAAAGGGTCTAAAGTGAAGGCAGTTTGTAAGCCGCAAAGTGCCAGGCTGGGTAAGCAGGTGTTGTTATTACCTGAGCAGAGGCCCCATGGCTAGGTCATCTCAGTGTCACTCCTCCCCCTGTCCCGTGTGCAGGGAGGATTCCATCCCCCGAGAAGTGGGGAGGGTCAGGCTTAGGCCACAGCAGCGCCTGGGCCACCTGGGCGGGGAGGCGCTGGCAGGCAGCAGGTGGATGGGAGGCCCAGTCCCCGGGTGCTGCACCCCGGGTGGGGGCCAGTCCCATGACCTCCTCTTGGGGCTGCCAACCTGTTGTTTGCTCAGGAGGCCGCTGCCTGGCCCAGCTCCGGGATCCGGGTGTCTCGGCGCTCAGCCAATGCAGGGTGAGGGTGGGGGCCCCATGTGCCACCTTCCAGCTCACCTGGCGTCTGAGGCCCTCTCCTCCCACCCCCAGCCGGACCTTGCCAACTCAACCCCTTGGTGGCTGTGAGACCCCCGGGCCCATCGGGCAACCTCACTGAGACTCTGCTTCCGTATCTCTGAAATGGTGTGAAGATAACAGCAGCCCTCAATCAGGGTTGTTGTTGTAAGGATTATGTGATATCACAGCATGTGGCCACCCCCCCACTCCCTCTTGAATCCTGGTGGAGGTCAAAGGTACCTGGGAAAAGAGAGCCAGGAGCAGCCATGCCGTGTCCCCCACTCCACACCCCTCCCCATGGGCCTGGGAGGGGGAGGCCCGGCTCCCTGGGCTTAGCTTCCGAAACTTGCTCACTGGGTTGCCCCTGGCCACCTTCCCTGGCATTTTGGCAGGGCCAGGGGCAAGCAGTGTGGTCAATGCCAGAGGGTTGAGCTCTGGAGACAATGGGCCTCTGTTGCCCCCGGGGAAAGGGGCAGTTCCAGGGCAACCTCTGGTTTTCGGAGATTATAGAATCCCTTCAGACCTGAGGCCGTGGGTGGGAGACATAGCAGCTCCCAAGCCCCATCCAGAGGGGCGTGAGGGTCCACAGGAGGAGCCCTCTTACCCTCCCCCCACATGAATCAACAGGCTGGTAGAACCAGCTGGCCTCATGGACCTCTGGTGACCAGCACCGGGCTGACCTGGACCCCTCAGGCCCCTGTCCTGGGCTAGTCCCCCCAACCCTTCTCGGCCCTGTGTTCCCTGGTGGCTGAGCCCTTCCTCTGCCCTGCCCACCCCCATGTCTGGTTTTCCCAACTTGTGTGTGTGCTGTCCAGCACCTGGCCAGCTACCCTGCTCCCCATCCCAGGCTTCCTGCCTTAGTGATCCTATGTCACCTGCTCTGGCCACCAGAGTTGCACCTGTTCAAATTGAATTTTAAAGCATGAATAGTTCCCAAGGCAGTAAAGAAGGGAAGAGGAACCCCCTGCAGAGGGAACAGCCTGTGCAGAGGCTGTGTTGGCTTGTTTGGAAAACTGCCTGCAGCCCAGCCAGGCTAGGACAAGGCAACTGGGGCAGGACAGGAAGGGGCGGTGTGTGTGTGGAGATGAGGCTGGCACAGTCAGCAGGAGCCAGACCCACCTGGGGACCTCCAGCCAGGGCCGCTATCTCTGGGTGGCCAAAGGGCCACGTCCTACCCCCAGGACAGCCCAGTTTCCCCTCTGGTGCCCTGACAGGGTGAGGTTCTCCAGAAGAATGGCTAATGATAATAATAATAACAGCAGCAAACACTTCTAGAATGCTCATCCTACTCCGTGGCTCACAGCAACCTGATGGGTAGGTACTTTATCTCTCATTTTGCAGATGAGAGAAAAAGACAGGAGCCTCCCGCCAGCCCTCCAGGCTGACAGGTGTGAAGCCACCCAGGGAGGCATCTGGTCACCTGTCCTCGGCCCTCCCTGTCTCCTCCACCATGCCTAGGAGTGTGGGACCTCCCTGCGATGCTCCCTACCCCAGTGTGACATCTGGAACCCTGGACTGATGGAAGTTCCAGTCCCCAATCTGCCCCCGCCTTGCTGGGCGATCTCAAGGCGGTAGTTTAACCCTCCGAGCCTCAGTTTATTCTTCTGGGAATTGGGGATTCTAGCAACTGTTTATCTCCTGATCCAGTTCCGGTGAGTCTCCCAGGGGTGAGCAGATAAAGACGGCTTTTAAAAAGTACAAAGAGCTGTAGTGACTGTGCGATTATCATTACCTCAATGCAGAGATAAGGGAACAGGGAGGAGGTGCAGTGACAGTTGCCAAGAAACCTGGGAGCTGTCAGTAGCGGCTTCCGGCCTGGCCCATCCCACTCAGGAGCTGGGCCACTGGGTTCTCTCCCCACATCCCTGCCTCGCCCTTTTCCTGGGAAAGATGGGTGCTCTGAGAGGGAGGGGAGCTGGGGCCAGCTGGCAGGTGGCCATACAGCTGCAGGGCCTGAAGGTGACCCAGGAATGTACCTGGCCTGGGTTGGCTCTGGCTTTCTCTGTGACCTTGAGGAAGTCACCTCCTTTCTGGCTACCACCTTTTGCTGTGTCCAGGTGTCCTGTACCTGTAGACAAGGGTCCAGGCCAGACAGGGCAGCATTGGAGCTGGACATAGGGCAAAATGCTTGGCAGTGGTTACAGGAGCCAGGAGCTGCAACGGGGAGGCCGGGGGCGGGGCAAGGCTAGGCAACAGGACTGAGCGCCTGTGTTGAGAGCGCTGTGATACGTGTAGTAGAGGAACCCTGGCCTGGAGTCGAACCTCAGAACTTCCCTTTCTTTCCCTGGGGTGACCTTGGGCTTGTCACTGAACCTCTCTGAACCTCAGTTTTCTTATTTGGGAAAAGGTTGATAATAGTTCAAGGTCATGAAGCTGCTGTGGCGATCAAATGAGACACTGCCGTGTAAACTGTAGGGTGCTGCGTAGATCTGTGACGGTGATCACGGCAAGGGAAGGCATGCTCTGGGCACCTTCCAGCATGTTGCGGGAAGCATGCAAAGCCTCTGACACTGGGCCAGGCCATAGAGTCAGGAAGGTTGTCGGAGAAGTTGGGAGGGTAGAGCTTTGGGAGACCCCATGCGAACGGAATGGTGGAGGCCAGGAGGAGATTAGGGTGGGACAGGAGAGAGAGGGGAGAGCAGAGAGGTTCAAGTTCATCAAGAAGGAAAATGACCAAGTTGGGGGACGTCTGCAGAGGCCAGAGACAGAAGGGGAGGGAGGAGAGGGCTAGAAAGGTTGGGGAGAGAGAGGGAGAGGTGAGGAAGGCTGAGAGGAAGAAGAGGAGGAGGCATCAGGGGAGGTGAGGGGCTGAGTTTATTCATTCCTTCAAAAGTATTTATTGAGCAACTACTACTTACTAAGAGGCAGTGTAGTGTAGCCTTAGGGCACAGAATCTAGACCTGGATGGTTCAGGGGTTAAAATCCTCCACATTTCACTTACATTTACTGTCAGCGTGACCTTGGACAAATTGCTTAACCTCTCTGTTTCTTAGTTAACCTGGGGGCAGGCAGGGTCCAGAACTTGCGATTTCCTGCTCTGTCCTCATCCTGGATCCCATTCCTTCCTCTGCCCTTTAGGACCTCAGCAATGACCTTTTCGGTGGAGTTGCCTGGGGGCAGGGGGCAGGGCATTGCCTGTGACTATGGCCAGCCAGGAACTGGAGAGCAGAGGGCCTCCAGGCTGGGTCCTGGAGAGAAGCCAGGGCTCCCTGGTCTTCAAGGACCTCCCTAGTCCGGTGCCAACATGAGCAGTCCCGCGTGAGATGAGCACCTGGGCATGGGGAAGCTGCAGCGGAGAGGGTTCTGGGAGGGGCACACGTTAGGGAGCTGCTGCTGGGCTGACCTGCAGTGGCCATTGTCTGAGTCTGGGGACACGACGGGCAGACCCAAGGACACCACCCAAGCGCTCTGTCACTGGCAACAACCTCCACTCGGCAGCCAGGGCCATGCTAAGACAGCAGGCCCCACAACCGTGGGGGCCCAGCCTCACCTGGGCTTCAACCCCTGGGCTTCTAGCAGCCTCTGCTGTCCATCCTGCTGATTCCGACGCTGCTCAGTCAAGGGTGTGTCTGTCACCCTTGCTAGGGGAAGTGGCTTCACTTCTCTGAGCCTCATTTTCTCCCATCTGTAAAAATGGGGATAAATAATGCCAACTTTCCAGCACTGAGTGTGGATGTAATATGTTTGACACAGTTCCAGGCACACAGTAGGTCTCAAAGGAAAGTTCCCATGGCAGCCACAGTGGAATTTGCCGGGACCACTTCTATGGGCCTCGCTCTAGTTCCCATGTCAGCGTGCCTTGCAATCTACAGGAACCTGTGTTTAGGCTGTTCCCTTGCTCACAAACCTTCAATGTCTCCCTATTGCCAACCTTCACTCAGTTATTCTTCATTCAGCCATTTAACAAATACTTAATGAGACCCTAACTTGGGGAGCCAGAGTTTTTCATGAATGAGTATCAAAGAATTTATTGACTGAATACTTAGTAGCTGCCCAGGCTCTGTGATGAATTTTTTGGGAAACTGAGGCTGAGTGTGTCCCTCACTTAAGGTCACACAGCAGGTGAGTGCCTGGGAATACCCCCAGGCCAGAAATGCCACTGTCACCATATCCATCCTTCTGGGTCAAGACCTTACTTTATGTAAGACGCACCCCTGGGAGGTAGAGAGGCATCTGATTCCTCTGGGCCTTTCTTTTGCTGGAGTAGCTGGGCTGATGGGAGTCAGCAGGGGTACTCAGAGCTCCCTCGGGGTCTCTTTCCTGGACCAGGTTCCCGCAGGCCCTTGCCCTCTTGGGGTGTGGTAGCCCCAGCTTCACCTGACTCAAACAGCCGTGTTCCTCTGAGGATCGTCTGTCGGCCTGAATGACTCACCTTTTTGGGACCTGCCTGGATGGATGGGACCTGGGCGGGGGTACAGCCACGTCAGGGTGGCCCCAGGCAGCGAGCGGAAGCGAGGCGTGCTCCCGCAGCCCTAGGCTCCCTGAGTCCCAGGAACCACTGGGCATTTGCTCTCCCTGACCCCACAGGTGGCCTCCTCGGCAGGTTTTCTGGGGTGACAGGAGCTGACTTCACCCTCACCAGACCTGTTTCCTTTCCTCAGGGAGAGGTGTGGGTTATGGGCAAGAAGTTCGGGCTTGGAGTCAGTCAGGCCTTGCTCCGATGCTGGCCCCTCCGCTGACCAGCTGTGTGACCTCTGCCTGGCTCTAGGTCCTCATCCGTCATAGTGGGAATACCAATGTAGTGAGGAGTCTGTGCCCTCAGGCCTGGAAAGAGGGGCTCGGCACAGGGCCTGGCACATAGTAGGCCCGATGAGTGTCAGGCATTGTTATTGTCCATGATGGCAGTAGCCTGGTGGCCTTTCAGCCCTAAGGCTGCTGTCTTTCCCTGCTTAGTCCAGAGGTCAGGGCTCAGCCCTCTGCAGCAACCCTCACTGCCCCCTGCCTCGGTTTACCCATCTTCAAAATGGGCTGTGGCTATCCTCTGGCTGGTGTGTGCATGAGGGAAGGCACAGGGAGAGAGAGCTTGGGGAGAGCCCCAGCCCTCACCTCTGATCTCGGGGAAGGAGAGCCTGTTTAGCAGCACTGCTCAGGAAGCGTCTCCTCTCCCTCCTCCTGCGGAACCCAGTACCCACTGCTCCATGAAATCTGTCTCCCCTCACGTCCCCCGACTCTGAGGGTGACTCTTCCGTCCAAAGCTCACAAATCTCCCAACTTGGGGCTCTCCCTGACCTCAGACTCTTTTTCTCTTCCAGGAGGAGTGATGGGCAGAACCAGCGCTTCCCTCAGGCACTAGACCTGCCACGCGTGGACGTACTTCCCCCCAACACTGCTTCAGTCTACCCAAAGGTAAGTGTCCCCCTCCCCACTGGCCCTGATCCAGAGACCCCCAGAGATAACCTAAGGATGACTACCAGGCAGAGGTGAAATATTCGGGCCACCATTCTGACCCCTGGGCGGGCCGGGTACAGTCTCAGAGGTTGAACGGGGGTCTCTAGCACTGCTGGGAACAGGGCAAGACAGCTGGCAATAAACTGGCCAACCGGCTAGTCTTCATTATATTCATCATCAACGTCGCCATCAGTTTCCTCACCTGTAAATCAGGTATAATGAGAGTACCCACTTCACAGGGGCTATTGTGAGGATTAAATGGAAAAGTGCCGATAAAGCATCCTGTGCACCGTACCTGGCCCAGAGTCAGAGCCTTATAAATAAGGCCATTGTTGTTATCGTGAAAATCAAATGTTCTCCCAGCACCTGATGTGTGTCAGATTGCACTGGACACTGAGGGGCCAGAAATCAATCAGACTCTGCCCTCAAGGAGCCATAATCCAATTTAGAGAGAAATAACTAAGCAACTTACGCAGAGCATCAAATACTAGTAATAACCACTAGTGTTGATTGAAATTTACTGTGGACCATGTGGGTACTTAATGGTTTACACACAGCATCTCATTTCATCCTCAAACTGTAAGTACTATGTGCTGGCCACTGTTATTAGTTCCATTTTGCAGAGGAGAAAATTGAGGCTCAGAGAGGTTAAGTTACTTGCTCAAAGACACACAGGTAGGATGCGATGGGGCCAGGGCTATCTGACCAGAACACATGATCTTGTGGCCTCTCTAATGCAGAGGGTCATAGCCCTCATGTTTGCAGGACACTTCAGTTTCTAAAGCACGCCCACAGACGTCATGCTTCTTGGTCCTTTCATCAAACCTTGACTCATAGGCATTCTCCAGATGAGGATTCAGACGCTCAGAGAGGTGAAGTGGTTTTCCCAAGGTCACACAGGCAGGAAATAGCAGAGGCAGGATCTGCCAGGCTCCTGTCCCAGCACTCTGGCCTGGAGCAAGAGCCATGTACCTCTCCTTGGCCGGGAGAGCAGATGGCCAAGGAATGGTGTCCTTGTGGGGGGCCACACCACCTCCCAGGAGCTCCCAAGTGGGCATTCTAGAACCTCTCCTGCTCTCTATGGCTGCACCATAGCCCAAGACAGGCCATGGAGACCGTGGGTCTTGGCAGGAAGGGAGTGACTCGAGGGCAGCTGGAGTCAAGGGTGAGCATCCGAGAGGAGGCCTAGGTGCTCCCCAAGGGCTGTGTGCTCTTGGACCGAAGCGCCCCTCCCTGGGCCTCAGTCTTCTCATCAGAAAAATGAGGGTTGGAACAGCCCATCACCCTGAGTCCTGCCTGCTCAGACAGCCTGGGGCTGGCCTTCTTGGATTAGCTCTGAGCTACCTCCCCTTCCTGGCCTCCGCCCAGTCTGTCTAGAAGCCTCTGTTTGTGCCAACACAGCCCAGACAGCAGGCTCCCGACAGCCCACCCCCCACCCCAGGATCAAGACACAGTCTGTGGATCATCCTCCTTCAATAGGGGAGGAAAACAGGGTCCGGAGGGATTGAGTGATCTGTCTGGATCCCAAGCAAACCAGGGGTGGGGCTGGGGGAATCAGGCATGTGACACACTTTCTATCCCCCTCCCCAGCACCCCCACTGCTGCACACATTTATGATGTTGATGGAGCCAGGGGCAGGAGACCTGAGGGGCAGGAGACCTGTCTGAGGGGCAGGAGACCTCCCTGTACCAGTGGGCAAATCCCTGCTCTTCTCTGGGCCTCAGTTTCCTCATCTGTAAAATAGAGGTGACAGTTCCTTCTCTACCCACCTTGCCAGTTTGCAATTGACAGCTGACTGTGAAAGTAACTTTGGAAAGTAGAAATATTATCAGCATCATATATTCCCAGAGTAGGACAGAACTCCCAGAAGGGACGTCCCCCTCTTTCTTGGGAAGCCACACTTATACAGACACTGAGCAACCCAGGATCCTCCTACTCTGCTCCCCTATAAGTGTTTCTCCACTTGGGGATTCAGAAATCTGCACACATGTATATACACAGCCTACCCACACCTACGTACATGGACACAATCACAAGTCTGCGCATATATTCAGACTTGCATGTGTACACATGCAAGCATGTACAGATACACATGTACAAACACACAAATACATACCCAGTATGCCTAGGCACACAGAGCCACATCTGGTCTCAGAGTCACACACACACATACAGCTGCATGCACACACGTGCACCCCCACCACTCCACCTGTCCCACAGGCATCTCCGGTGGTAGGAGCAGGTCTTACCTCCTCCCAGTGTGGGAATGGATGTTTCTCTGGTGCATTTCGATAGGTGCCCGGAAGCGCTCAGGCCTGGAAGTGCCTGCATAAATCAATATTTGCTGCTGTTAATTATTAAAAACAAAGCTACACCGTGTCTGGAACACACATCTCTGGGATTCCTGCTGGCTCCCTAGATGGCTGATTCAGTGCCAGGTCTGGGGGAAAGGAAGGCGCAGTCCTTCCTTCCAGGAGCCCTTGGCTCTGGAGATGGAGGGTGGTGGGCAGCTGCCGGCAGCTCCCTCAGGAAGCTGAAGAGAGGTTGGGCACCGAACTGGTGAGCAGCCTTGCCCCTGCAGGGTCTAAAGCAGCTGGTGTTGACTTGGCCACAGCTCAGGAAGCAATTGCCGCTTCCCCAGCATCTGTCTGGGGAAGGGGTGCTGAGGCCCCAGCCATGCCCCCACTGTACATTGGCAGACACAATGCAGGGTCCGTTGGAAGGGCCTGCAGAGACCATGTATTTTACGGATGGGGAAACTGAGGCCTATGGAGGTGGCAGGGATTCACTTAATACCGTGGGACCTTTGTAGTCCCTCCCCAGGCACTGTAGTTGTCTCCCCCAGTGTCAGGGACAATTAGGATGGGAGTGGGGGGACATTTAAGGGCCAGGTATGGCATGGGGCCTGGGGAAGGGAGGGAACAGGCCAGCTTCTGTCAGGCAAGAGGAGAAGTTGAGGAAGGAGCAGAGAGCAGCTTCAGGTCTTTCCTAGAATTCCTAGTTCTTCCTTTTCCTAGCTGTGTGATCTTGAGCGTGATATTTCACCTCTTGCTATCAGTTTTCTCTTCTGTAAAATGGGGATGACACTTGTACCTCCTGGGTTGTGGGGAGAGGATGAGACTTGCGAAGGGTTCAACATTAAGTAGGTGCACAAGAGAAGTCCTCTGTCTCCAAGGTAACCCCGTCCTCCTCCTGCCGGGCTTCAGAGCCCATCCCAAGAACCCCGTCCTGGAGGCCCTGAGGCAGAGTACCCAAAGTCTGGGAAGATAGAGAAGGCTGGATGAGGGCGCGCCGGGGAGAGTCTGGAAGTACTAGAGGGACCGGAACGCTCAAGTTTATAACATTCTGACAAGAGTACGCAGGCGCAGTGTCCGGGGACAGCCGGTCGTACCGCTCCGGGGGGCGGGGCCTCCTGTGTCCCCGCCCCGGATCTCCGCAGCCCCGCCCCAGCCCCCGCGCCGGCGGTACCTGGCGCCCCGCCCCCTCCAGGCCCGGCCAGCGCAGCGCGGGGAGCGCGCCGCCGGGAGCCGGAGCCGGACCGCGGAGCTCAGCGCTGCGGGGCCCGGGCCGGGGCGTGCGCGGGTCGGAGCCGCCGGACCAGTTGAAGCGCCGCCGGGGCGGGGGCTGGGGCAGGGCCAAGCTCGGGATGGCGCAGCCGCGGCCCCTGGCGCCCCTCGGCCGTCCGCGGCGGGGCTCGCTACCCTCTGGAGCCGGCTGGCAGGTGAGGACTCAGGCAGGATGGCCTGGCCGAAGGGGTCCGCAGCAGCTGCCGGCTCAACCCGACTTCCTCGGAGCCCGGGAGACTCTGACCCAGCCAGGGCGGGCGGGTGTGCGAGGCTCCGTCACGGAGGGTGTGTTAGCTTCTGGGATGACACCCGGCCACGGCGGCCCCAGGGCGCACCCCTGCCCTGGGGTCCCGGGCCCTGGGTTCTTTTTTGCCGCTGCCCACGAAACAGAGTGCCCGTGGTGACACTGTGCTCTGGGCTACAGTGGCACTGTGTGTATGTGTGTACCAGCCTTGGGACCATTTCGTCTGTCCCTGCCTCCTTCGGGTGGTCTGCATGTCACAGGGTAACTCTGCGTGGTGTTCTGGGCCACTTGGCTCACAGCCCTCCATGTGTCAGGACGTCTGCTGCTCCCGTCAGGCTGTAACTGAGTGTCACTTGTTGCTGTGTGTGCACTCTGGGTGACAGGGTTTATGTGACAGGGTTTATGTGGCTGTGACTCCAGGTGCATTGCTCCTGGCCATGTTAGGTCACTCTGAGTGGGGTGCTCTGGGGGCCATGGATGTGCCCCCCTCACTGGCATGCTGGCATTGTGTTGGGCGGAGGTTTTGTGGGCACAGATGCCGATACTGCAGTTGTACAGGGTGTTGGGTTGACAAGCATATTTGTCTACCTGGGCTGTAGGTGTGTGTCTGTGGTTTGTGCTGTAACTGCCTGTGGAACTGTCGTGTCCAAGCTCGGGAGTGTTGGGTGTGGCCATAGGTGACCATGGGTCAGCGTCTCCCGTGGACTTCTGTGGTGCATTTCACAGGTGGGTTTTGCCCCTGTGGTCAGGCCTGAGTGTACACAAGGGGTTTTTGTGTCTCGTGATCTTTAGCAGAGCCCCGTGTGTGTGTGTGTGTGTGTGTGTGGAGATGGGTGGTGTGTACTCAAACATGTACGAGCGGTGTGTGAGGTCCCACCTGTACCCCTCATCCTGGGTGATTAACCACTCCCGCAGTTGCTGCACGCTTTTTCTTTTTCTCAAAACTCAATGTCGTGGGCTCGAGTCTGTCATGTCTGTCACGCAGGGTGTGTGACTCGGATGGGGAAGGTACGTGGGAGTGGGGCTCTGTAGCTAAGTTTCCGTGAACATGCCTGCCTGTGTCCGTGAGTGCGTGTTAGTGTATCTCTCCTCACGCAGATGGGAGAGTAGTTTTGTGTTGTTCGTGTAGCTTTGGGTTCAATTACTAGTGTGCAGATCTGCACAGGGGTGGGTTTGCATTTGTGCGTGTGGCTTTTGTGTACATGGACCTGTGTGTGTGTGAGTGGATGTGCTGTTGTGTAACTTAGGACACCAACATGTGTATTTGCATGTTAGCCTGTAGCTCTGAGTCTAAGAATTGGTGTGCACAGGCCCCATGGGTTTGTGGGTGTTTGCTTTCTTTGGTCCAGTGAGACTGTTTAAATATTGGTGTGTAGGCCTGTGTGTGTTCAAGCAAGAGAAAGAGTATGTGTTTCCTGGTGCACAACCCCATAGCACATGTGTGTGAGCTCAGCCGGTGCCCACACTGGGCAACAGGAGCTGGGAGGGGTTGGGGGAGGGGCTCCGTCTTGGAGACTCTGGGGGCTTCCCAGGCCCAGCCCCCAGCCCCACCAGCCATCAAGGATGCCGCCTTCCAGGAAGGCTCACAGGGAGTTGGCACTGGAGAGGCCAAAGCTGCCAAGACAGCTGGCAGATGCCCGATTAACCCTGCATGTGCCCTAGCTGGCCTCTGGAGAGGCTGTCTGGAGCGTGAGGGGTGAAGGGGTGTGTGTGGACTCATACACACGTGTTGGGCCAATGGAACGTCCCGGTGTCCTCTCCCCCAACAGCCCCCCAGCCCACACTGCTTAGGGGGAGGGTGGGGCCCACTCCCAGGTGAGGGGGTGGAATCACAGACCCTCTTGAGGGTCCCAGCTGGGCTCCTCTCTGGGGCTGGGACCTGGGGCCCTTCTGAGGGGTCCATGGGCTGATCCTGGCACTGCCAACCTTGTAGTGACATGGGAGAGATGTGTCTGCCCCCAAGGGTCACATCCCTTTATCTGAGGCGCTAGCCTCCTCCTTTGGGGAAGGGGACTGAATGGGGTGAGTTGCCCCTCAGGGGCCCATGCTCTGGGCTGACAGATCCAAGATGGTTGGTCAGAACTGGGGGGACCAAGATGGCTGGGTTGGGTGCAGACTCCTTGAGGGCCCAGCAGAATCAGCTGGACCATCCTGAGGACCGACCTGCTCTCTCCCCCTTCTCTGTTGCAGAACACAGACCTGTTTGAGATGATTGAAAAGATGCAGGTGAGGCTGGCTCTGTAACCTGTTCTGGGAAGGCGCAGGGGGGGCTGCACTGGGGAGGGGGACTTGCTGTAGCTCCAGCCCTACACCTCTCTGAGGACAGGCCAAGAGCCCTTGGCAGACTGCGCAGGAAGGAGATGGTGGCAGTTCACTGTCCAGAGCCCTCTGTCTGGGGATCGCGGTAGAGAGTAGAGACTGGTAGTGGCCAGCTCCCTATCTGGCCTGGGCCCCACTTGCATCCCCCCAACTTCCATCCCTGTCTAGGTCCCCAGTAGGGCTGGGGTCCCTGCCTCAACCCACCCCCACATACACACACCATCTCCCATCCCCCAAGAGGCATCACAGACTCTGTAGGACCCCCATGTAGAACGGGCAGAGGGACAGACGCCAGGGCACAGGGCAGCCAGAGGCTGTGCTGCAGGTTGCAGGAGGTGTTACTGAGCTGGGCAGCCTGGGAGTGCAGCCCCGCCCCCTCTGCCGACTCCTGCCGCCCCTCTGCTCCCGAGCCCTGGGCTTCCAGGCCCTTGTCTGTTTTTCACTTGGGTATGTGTTGGGAGGTGGGCAGGGGGCTGGGGTGACTTGAACAAACCTTAGGAGATTGACCTGATGCCAAGTCACCCTCTAAAGCCTCTCTTCTGCCCCTTTCTCTGCCTCTGCCTCTCTTACTTAGTCTTTCTGTCTCCACCTTTCCCGTCCTCCTCTCTCTTTTCCTCTCTCCCCCTCTCCCCCCCTCCCTGTCTCTCTCTCTCTCTCTCTCTCTCTCTCTCTCAACAACACGTATCTGTGTAGATGCAATAGCCTCCCTCTCCACCTCCCCACACACAGGCGCGTGTGGACCACCCCTGCCCCCACTCCCGGCGCAGGCATTCCCGCACAGAGCCCCCAGCCCCTCCCTGCTGCTGCAGGGCTCCTGCAGCCCAGGTTACCAGCAGGACAGCCAGCCCTGCAGGAAGGCCTGAGTCACCGAGCCCCCTACCCTGGGAGTACCCCCACACCGGTAGGCTTTCCCCTTCTACACAGGAAGGGCTGCAGACCCAGCGGGAGGCAGCGCTGCAGGCAGGGGAGGGGTGTAACGGGAGGGAGGGGTGTAACGGAGGGGTGTTGCCCTCTCTTTGCAGGGAAGCAGGATGGATGAACAGCGATGCTCCTTCCCACCACCCCTCAAAGTAGGTCTGAGCCACACCCACCCCACCCGTCCTTGGGCTTCCAGAGGGGACCTCGAGGGGGATTGGAAGGGGGGGCAGGCCCCCTCCCTCGGGTAGGGGTGGGGCCTGGGCAGTGCTCCTACAGCTGCCCACCCAAGCAGCCAGCCCAGGAGAACCCATCACTCTTTCATGATGTAGTCCCACTGTGGGGTACCCAGCTCTGGCCCTCTCTCGGAGTTCTCACATGCGGAGGACCCTTCCCTTGCTCTAGGCCTTCATTCCAGCTGCCCCCCATCTTGTCTTCACCACCCCTTCTTCCTGCCTCTCCAGGCTTCCCCATCCCCGAGTTGAAGCCCCATTGCTTACAAGGCAGCCTCTGTAAAACGTTGTCCCCGGAAGCCAGCTGTCATGTGCAGTTGTAGGAAGACCAACCCAGGACCCAGGGGGCTTATGCTCTGCTCCTCCTTGTAGCTCCTGCCTGGAAGGCTGAGGGGGACGGGGAGGAGGGGGGACCTGGTGCCCCGCAGCCTCCCATGAGGTGCCGGACAGGAGGCTGGGGACTGAAGTCAATGCTCGGAGGCTCTTGTTTAGACTCAAATTTTTCTTGGTGTGGGAGCTGCACAGCCCCTCCAGGTCGGCTGATGGTTCTGTGGGTTGGTGATTTGGGACCCCAACCGTCCAAGAAGACTGGCGACTGGGCCTGGGGGAGTGGGCCCAGGGCTGCAGGGGTGAGGCGTAAAGGGAGTTCCTGGCCATAAGCCTGCTGCTTTGTCCAGGGCCGGCGTTTTCAAAATGTGGTCCTCACACCAGCCCTGGGGGCACCCCCTGGGAGCTTGTGAGAATGTAAATTCTCGGGCCCACCGAGGCCCAGGGCATCAGAAACGCTGGGGTTTGGGTGCAGCCATCTGTGCTTAACGAGTCCTCCAGGCTGTTCTGCTGCACTGAGAACCACGGGTCCAGAGGGTCCTCCTGGGGAGGCAGTGAGCCTCCTTCTCTCCAGGCAGGATGAAGCCCAGAAGAGGCTGCCAGCACTCAGTCAGCTAAGTCTGCCTCATGGGGTCACCCCAAGGCGAGCCCTGCCCCACCTGTGAAATGGGAAGATAAGAACAAGGGCCATCCGCACCCCCAGCCCCGGTGGCTGGCCAAGCAAGGGAGCCTTCTGAGGAGGCTGGGAGCAAAGGGTGTGGACCCTGTCCCAGCTGGCCTCTGTCCTGCTTGTGTTTTGCAGACGGAGGAGGACTACATCCCCTACCCGAGCGTCCACGAGGTAACCAGCCCGGCCCCTCTGAGCCCATCCTCACCCACGCCCTGGCGGCTCTCACAGGGAGTCAGGACATCCGGGTCCTCCTCCTGGTTGGAGCCTGACCACAGTGGGGACTGTCACTCAGTTTAGTTTATAGCCTCAAGACTTCAGATCCCATCTGAACCCCAGGCCTCTGAGCCAGACATTTCAGCCTCTCTGCCAAGGTCATGCTCCTAGCTCTCCCTGTCCCCACCCCATCCTTTGAGAATGGGGCTTGGGGCTCCATGTGGTCTGGTACCGATTTAGGCTCTGGGTTGTCCCCTAGTACTCCTTAGGTCTGAGTTGGGGAGGTGTCCTGGGGTCTTTTGGGGTGCAGTGTGAGTGGCTCTCAGCTGAGTCCCCCTTCAGGTCCTGGGGCGAGAAGGGCCCTTCCCCCTCATCCTGCTGCCCCAGTTCGGTGGTTACTGGATTGAAGGTACCAACCACGAAATCACCAGCATCCCTGAGACCGAGCCCCTGCAGTCACCCACCACCAAGGTGAAGCTTGAGTGCAACCCCACAGCCCGCATCTATCGGAAGCACTTTCTCGGCAAGGTAGGTGGCATGCTGGTGTGGGGGGGCTGGGCGTGGAAGGGAGCAGAACCCTTGGACTGGGGCTGGGTGACAGTCCTAGAGCCCCAAATCTCAGGGAGCATTGCGTGGTGGATTCACTCACTCATTCAACAAACACTGACTGCAAAAGGCAATGTTATGGCATAGTGGTTAACAGTAGAGGCCGTACCAGGGTTTGAATCCTGGCTCTGCCACTTACTGCAGGGGACATAGGGCAAGTCACTTACCCTCCCTGTGCCTCTGTTTCCTCAACTGTAAACACGGAGACGGTGATGATACCCCCCTCCTAAGGCTGTTACAAGCCCTTAATGACAGGATGCTTGTAAAGCGTTTAGAATGGCATCTAGCACAGAGTAAGACTCAATCAGGTTAGCGAATAACGAGCACCAGCTGTGTGCCTGGCCCTATTCAAAGCACCAGGTATGTAGCAGCAAACAAAGCATACCCAGTAATGCCCTTCAGTAATGTCAGTGTCGTGGGTGACCTGGATTGATGCAACCACCAGCCCCAGAGCAGGGACCCTGGCTGGTCACAACTTGTCAGAGTGTCACCCAGAGGTGTCCAGGCAAGAGTTATTGGGCAAGGGTGTGGGAGATGGTAGGGACGTCCCATGCTGGGACCCTGTACGGATCAGATTCCACACCAGGTGCTGTCTCTACATCAGTTTACTCTTGGCTCTTCCATTTACTGACGGTGTGACTTTGGGCAAGTTACATGACCTTCCATGACCTTCCTGTTTTCCTCATCTGTAAAAACGAGGATAATAAAGATACATTATAGCATAGAGACCAATGCCTGGCACATAGCAAGTACTCAATAAATGTTTGCTGTTGTTATTACCGCTTCATAATTACTGTGAGATCAGGATTGTCCTAGTTTTTCCGAAGGGGAAAGTGAGGCTCCGAGAGGTAAAGTGACTTGGTCAAGTGCACACAGTTACAGAGCTAGGAAGTGGACCTCGCTCTGGCTGACCGCCCGTTGAGACATGCTATGGGAATAGACAGCAGTGTTGTACTATACTGATGGACGGTGATAGAGTCGCTACAGCGGCAATCACATTGCAATATATGAATGTATCAAAGTAACACGTATACACCTTGAAGATACCCAATGTTTTATGTCAAATATATATTTTAAAAATACACGCTGTGGGAGGTGTTCCTGTTCCTAGATGTGTGTGTGTGTATGTGTGTGTGTGTGTGTTGGGAGGAGGGGCTGACTCCTTGGGGAGTCGGAGAGCTGTGTGACCGCAGTCTGAGCCCAACGCCTGACCCTGGGGGGTTATAGTGCTAAGGTTGGGGTGGGGGAAAGGGTGGCACCCATTGTGACTGAGACTAAAGCAGCAGGCTTAGGTTCAGGAGCCATTGCCTTGGGGACAAACACAGAACAGGACACAGGATTCCATCTCCAGGCTGAGCCCTGTGGGTGGAGAGAGACCTGGTACCCACTGTCCAGAAGCTCTCAGGTGGGTCTGGCAGGTCACGGGGTCTGGGGGACTGTGGAGGCCTAGCACATAGTTGGCGCCCAGAAAATCTTTCTGAGGAGCGACGAGTGACAGAATGAAGGTGGTGCCTCGAGCGCAGAAGGATCTGGAGAGGTGTAGGCTGGGGGATCAGAAGAGGCATGCTGACCAGGGTCAAGTTAGTAGCATGTGGGGGGGGCCCAGAGGGCTGGCAGAGAGCCAGCGCCATCTCCTGACTCCAGGTGGGCTGCGCGGGGGCAGCAGGGGGGCCTGTTCTGGCAGAGGGAGGCGGTTAGGGGCTTGGGCGTTGACGCGCTGGGACCCTGAGCCCACTCTCACACTGGCCCTTGGGCTACTCTGGTTCTAGGCAGGGGTGTCCGGGGAAACTTCCCACCCTGGGGACTGGAGTGTAGCCCTCCTTGCCAAGTGGCTGCCACTCCCTCTCCACAGATGGTGCCACGCATTGGGGATTTTGTCACTCTGTGCCCAGGCAAGCAGAGGGGCACTCTCTGCCTCAGGTGCCCTCAGAATCTCCCTGAACTGCTGATGTATGGAGACAAGGCAGTGCCCCAGCCCCTGCCTCTTCTCTTCCTGCCCTCTGAGCACAGGTGTTCATGTTTAAACAGGACTTACTTCCAGGATGACTCCTGGGGTGGGTGTGGCTGGGGAGCCAGCCCCACTCTCAGGGCCAGGCTGGGGTGGAATCTCCCAGCACTCCTGGCCCTTGGCTTTGGGGCTTTCCCACCTGGAGGTGCCAGCCCTGGGCTCCTCTCTGGAGGGACCGTCCCTGCTGCGACCCCCTGCTGCAGTCTCCCTTTGTGCCCTCTGGGGCATTTCTTCCCAACCCACAGCTTGTCCTGATGAGGCAGGAGGGTGGGAACCTGCCAGGTCAGCCCAGTGTATTCATGCGATGTTTCACTTCCTGTTCTCACGGGCCCTGGCTTCAGGGGCCACAGGTTGAGCAATTAATCTGTTGTTGGCATATTTGTATTGAGCCCCTACCGTGTGCCCAGCCCTGAGACGAGCAGGGCTGGGAGACAGGTGTGAAGATAGAAATGTAGTCCTGAGGACCCAGGATGAGAACCCAGAGAGCCAAGGTTTCTATAAAGTTCATTGACTACCTACCCTGTACCAGGCACTTTCTCTCTTTCAGTCCCTGCCACCATCCCACAAGGTAGGTGGCCTCACTCTTATGTTCGAGATTAGGAAACGGAAACAGAGAGGTGCAGTGACCTTCTCAGGCTTCCCAGCTGGCAAGTGGCAGAGCAGGATTTGAATGAGGGTCTATCTGGTGCTATTAGCCGTGACACCTGCTGTTTGATGAAGGACCCCCATTTGGGAACCTGTTGGCTTTTTGATCTGGAAGCCACATACTCAGTCTCACCCACTCCCCTGGCCCTCACCTCCCACCACAGGAGCATTTCAATTACTACTCACTGGATACTGCCCTGGGCCACCTTGTCTTCTCACTCAAGTATGATGTCATCGGCGACCAGGAGCATCTGCGGCTGCTGCTCAGGTGAGGGTGGGGGAGGGGCCCTGTGACAGGAGTGAGGGCTGAGGGCTGATAATCTGAAAACCCATCTCATTTTACCCACTCTTCTCATTGAGGCCCGGAGAGGGGCAGGGATTTGTCTGAGGTTGCACAGCATGTTTGTGCCCGAGCCAGGCCTGGCCCCCATCATCCCTTCGGGTCCCCTCTGGTTTCTTCCTTTGTGTGGAGGAGCTCCCATCTCTCCCTCACTATGGGCTCTCTCCTCCCAGGACCAAGTGCCGGACGTACCATGATGTCATCCCCATCTCCTGCCTCACCGAGTTCCCCAATGTGGTCCAGATGGCGAAGGTGAGGCCTCTGCTCCTTCACCCGGGGCCCCCTTCAGGTGCTCCCGATGGGCATACAGCGCGGCTGCAGCCTGGCCTCAGCACACCCTCATCTTTAGCTCCAGGTCTTAGCCCTGCGGGCTGCAGCCCGTCTCCAAGGTCCTGCCTCTCACGTGTTCCCATGATGCCCACATGCAGCTCTGGGGCCCTGTTCCCCGTCTGTGTGCTTCTGGCACTCTTTAGAGCACCTTCGGATACAGGGGACCCCAGTTCTGTGCACTCTACTCTGAGCAACACTGAGCCCACAGTCCTGCTTCAGCCTTGGTTTCCTCTCCACTCTATGGCTGTCCGCCTCCAGACCTTGGCCTGGGAGGCCCAGAAGCCCCACCCCCTGCTCCCGGCCTTATCCTTAGGCACCCCCTTATCTCCTCTTGCAGCTGGTGTGTGAAGATGTGAACGTGGATCGGTTCTATCCTGTGCTCTACCCCAAGGTATGGCTGGTTCGGGCCAGGCTCACTGAGGGTGGGTGGGTAACGAGGGGACTGAGCATTTACTGGGCACCAGTAAATACCCTGTGTGTGGGGTGTTTTTCCTACATTCTCTCTTTTAATCCTTACAATAACCCTGCAAAGTCCACAGTTTGCAGAAGAGGAACTAGAGGCCCAGAAAGGTTTGTGTTTTACCCAGGGCTGCACAGCAGATAAGAAAGGCTTGCATTTAAACCTAGTGTTGTCCGCCTGGGAGGCATGCCTTACTTACCTCTGGAAATTCTCAATGTCATTTGGGAACCCTCCCAAGGGCAACCTGTGCTCCTGAGCCAGGGGGCTCCACTGGCCTTGCGTCTCACCCCAGAGGGACCTAGTGAGAGACACTAGTACAGACACCTCCATAAATGCTGCCCCACAGACAGCAGCTGCATTTCCAGCTCTGGTGCTGGGTGCTGGGTTCGACGCGCTGTGGCAATGTGGGAAAAGTGGTAGGGTCTTCTGTCTCCAACGAGCCAGGAGGGCTTCCTTAAAGAGGTGGGCCTTGAAAGACAGGTAAACCCTTGTAGCTCTGACTGAATTCTAGAGCAAGATGCGGGTCCCTGAGGGGTGAGGTGGTCCAGCAAAGGTCCCAGAAGGAAGGGGCTTCAGAAATTAGATCCCATCTCTCAGTTGCAGAAGAGGAAACAGGCCCAAGGTGTGGAGGGGAACCTCCTCAAGATCCCACAGCACACTGGTGGGACTCGGCCTGTTCTAGAACGACGAGGTAGGTTTGCAGAGGAGCTAAAGAGGGAGTCATAGGGGCAGGAGCTCATAGGCAAAACTCAGGAGCAATGAGTTTGAGCTTTGTGATCCAACAGACCTGAGTTCGAGTCCTAGCTCTGCCACCTGCAAGCTGGTGACCTTAGTCGAGTTCCTTAAGCCCTGAACCTTGGTTTCTTCATCTGAAAAGTGGGGACAGCAGGAGTGTCTCCCTCACGGGCTTGTTCTGAGGATTAAATGAGATGATGCATGTGCAGAGCCGGGCGCAGTGCTTGGCACATAGTAAGAGCAATAAACCGCAACTGGAGAAAGCACTGTTTCACCAATTGTCCTCTCCCCACAGGCTTCCCGGCTCATAGTCACCTTTGATGAGCATGTTATCAGCAATAATTTCAAGTTTGGAGTCATTTATCAGAAGCTTGGACAGGTGTGCTCACCTCCTCCTCCCTGCTCCCCCACCCGCCTGGCCGTGTGTCTGGGACCTCAGACCTCGGCCAGGGAAAGCACCTCCCCAGGGACCCAGTTTCCTAGGAGCTGGGGGGCTACCAGAGATCCTCCTTCCAGTCTTCTCTGTGGTGGGGGGAAGGGGCCGCTGAGGAGCTCCAGCTCTGTGACCTCTCCCCTCTGTGTGTCCCCAGACCTCTGAGGAGGAACTCTTCAGTACCAACGAGGAAAGCCCTGCCTTCGTGGAGTTCCTCGAATTTCTTGGCCAGAAGGTCAAACTGCAGGACTTTAAGGGGTGAGCATTAGGGTGGGATAAGCAGAGTACCATCTGACTCATGTTCTTGGGCCGGGAGGGAGCCCCCGTCCTGGCCCCATGGAGGCCTGGCCGGGGCTGGAGACTGAGCCGTAGCCTGGGGGGGCCTGGGGCAGGTTCCGAGGAGGCCTGGACGTGACCCACGGGCAGACGGGGACCGAGTCTGTGTACTGCAACTTCCGCAACAAGGAGATCATGTTTCACGTGTCCACCAAGCTGCCCTACACAGAAGGGGACGCCCAGCAGGTAGCCTGGGCACTCACCCACCCACCTGTCCTCCTGTCCCCCATCTACCTGTCCGTTCAGTGTCCACCACACCAGGCTCAGTGCACCCCGGGATACAGAAGATGGAAGTTCTCCAGTCCCCCCATTTATGGGCTCTCTAATGGGGGGCAGGGGAGACAAGCTGTTAAAATGTGGTGAAAGCCTCAGTTTCCACATCTTTGAAAATGGAGATAATAACGGCTCCTACCTCACAGGTGAACATAAACGGGGGATGTACATACAGAGGCTCGAAGAGGGTCTAGTACTAGCAAGCGCTCAATAAGTGTGAGTTAGTATTTTTATAGGGAGTGAAGGGCCTTGTGGGGTCACGTGGGGGACTCAGAATTGGCAGAGGTGGGAGTCCGGAAAAGCTTTCAAGATAAAGTGCCTTTTTGGCTGTGAAGGAGTTGGGAGCAATGGGGGAGTGTTCCAGGTGGAGATCAGCTTCCGCAAAGGTCTGGAGGCGAGGAAGTGTAGGGCATCTGCTGGGAACCAAACTAGGAAATGGTCACCTTGTCCTCAGCTTCCTCAGGACTGTCTACCTTAGCCCACAGCCCCACCCCGGGGCGGCGGGCGGTGTGAAACGGTAATGGGAGAAAAATGGCAGTATTTACTCCCTACTTTTAGAGTCATTTTCTTTTAATAAGATTCTCTGTTCATTTTAGCCACATGAATATATACTGAGTGGAACTGCTGTTTAAGAGGGGCCATGTGTGGGGGGATTTAGACAGGAGAAGAGTTGAGAGGTGGGGCCTGAGGAGCAGGAGCCCTGGGTTCGAGTCCCCTAACTCACAAGAGGGCCCTGAATCACTTCTCTTGGCCTGGGTTTCCTCGTCCGTCGCAGGATTCCAAGAAAACAACAGTAATTTTAAGACAAGTTTCTCACCAATCCTTAGACGTGCCCTCTGCCTACCCCAGGCCCCCCACACCCATGGGCACCCTCCCCTGCACCCAGTGCCCCTCTCTGGCCAGGGTGTGAAGGCCTGTATCCCTGTGCTCAGTTGCAGCGAAAGCGGCACATTGGGAATGACATCGTGGCTGTGGTCTTCCAGGATGAGAACACGCCCTTCGTGCCCGACATGATTGCCTCTAACTTCCTGCACGCTTATGTGGTGGTGCAGGCCGAGGGCGGGGGCCCCGATGGCCCCCTCTACAAGGTGGGTGATCTCAGAGCTTCCCATGGCAACAGCCCCAGCCTCACTCGCTCTGAGGCCTCTCTGAACCTCAGTTTTCCCAACTGTAAATAGGGGGGCTGTCCCGAGACCTCTAAGCTCCCTTCTGGCTCTGATGATGGAGGATTCCCATCCTGCCTTTTCTGGTCTGCAAAGTGCCCCCCTTTTGCATCAAAGAGGCCAGTTAGCCTTCTCTGCCATCATCCCCGATGACTCCCGAGATCCGACACCACTTCCCACCAATCAAATGCGGGGCCAAGGATGGAGGAGCTGAAATCCTGAGGTTCAGTCATCCAGTCAGCAGTCACTGAACCTTGCCCACCAAGGGGCCAGTTAGAGAGGTAAATTAGGAGTTTCAGGCTGGTATGGGGACTCCACAGGGACTGCTGCCCTCTCTTCCAGGTCTCCGTCACCGCCAGAGATGACGTACCGTTCTTCGGGCCCCCGCTCCCGGACCCCGCTGTGTTCAGGAAGGTGAGGGGGGCCCCCAGGCCTGGTCATGGGCAGAGCAGGACTAAATGGGTGGGGGCTGGGCAGGGGCACTCATTCTGCCATACAAGGTCCTGAAGCCCCATTGCGCCAGGGCAGTTGGGTTCCCCTAACTGCACCGGGGGCCTCTTTTCCTTTCCATCTTGATAAAAACTGTGACTTTTATTTACAAAGCCACAGAAGAAAGTATATCATAGCTTTACATTTTCCATAGCAGATTCTGTGGCCTTCCCTTATTTCTATTATCTTTTTGACAATTACAGTCTTCTTTCTTCCACAATGTTTGGGGAGGGGGTACACCTCTCTCTCACCTCTCAGAAGCCACACTTGGAGCCTTGGCTTCAGCACCCTCCAGCCTGAAGCAGTAGGAGACCCCTTATATCTATGGGGTTTGCTCTCCAGAGGGTAGGCAGCCATGAAGGCCATAGGGGACCCTCACCGTTGCTGGGGAGCTGAGTCCAAGAAGGTGCCTTGGGAGTGAAGAGGGAACCCCTGGGCCCCTGACACTGGAGCTCAGCCCCTTGTCTCTGTATTCTAACCCCCCTTTCTCCTCTCCTTCACACTCGGGGCTCCCAGGGGCCTGAGTTCCAGGAATTCTTGCTGACAAAGCTGATCAATGCTGAGTATGCCTGCTACAAGGCAGAGAAGTTTGCTAAACTGGAGGTGAGGATGGGTTTTGGGGGCTGAGCCCCTCCCCCCAACTTAGAATTTCAGCTCTGCCCTTTGGGAAGGGAAAAGCCCCATTCACACCTTGGCCTTAGGGAGGGCTGCTGGGGGAGTACGGATTTAGGATGACTAGGGCTACAGGCAAGGGAGAGGACGGAAGGCATTTCTAGGGATGTGTGACGAGTGCCCGGGAGGGGCTGGGAGGTGGACAGGCTGGCACGGAGGATTGCGTGGGAGAGCGGGAAAACGGGGGCGGGGGGTGGGAACATGAGGCCAGATCCTGGAGGGGCCTGAGGGAAGCCTGCATAAGCTTCAGGGGGCCCAGGCCCCTCTCGCCACTCACTCAGAAGGTGGCCTGGTTTGTGGGACGAAGGGCTTGATCACTGGGGTCTGTCCTGACGGCCTGGGCCTGGTCCACAGGAACGGACACGGGCCGCCCTCCTGGAGACGCTCTATGAAGAACTACACATCCACAGCCAGTCCATGATGGGCCTGGGCGGTGACGAGGACAAGATGGAGAACGGCGGTGGTGGCGGTGGCTTCTTCGAGTCTTTTAAGGTGAAGGGTCGGGTCTACTTGGGCGCGGAGAGGCAAGGACACCGCTGGGATGGGGTCAGAGTTGGGGTTATGAGCTAGCTGTGGGGGTGTGGCTAGAGGCCGGCTCCCACTGGAGGTGCAGCGGGATGGGAGCGTGGGCTGTGGCTGGGGAGGAGTTAATGGTTGAAGGCGGGGCCTTGGCTTGGGGGCGGGGTCTGCCTGGGAGTTCTGCTGGAGGTTGGCGCCTTCTGGGTGGCAACAGGGGTGCCCGTGGTGCCAAGGGTGGTGGCTGCCAGGTCAGAAGGTGAAGAAGCGAGGAGTAAGCCTCTGCCCTGAAGGAGGTAAAGAAACAGGTCCTGGAAGGGGTGTGTGAACCGAGTGGCTCTAGGAGGGGGACCTGGCCTGTATGAACTTCAGCCAGGTTTAGCCACCCTGGCTCTCTCTGGTTTAGCTTAGTGTTAAGAGCAGAGACTCCCTGGGTTCAAATCCCAGCTCTGTCACCAGCTCGATCATTCTTGAGCCTGTTTCTTCATCGGTCAGGTAGGGTAATTACAACTTACATCATACAATTGTTGAGAATTATTTGTAAAGCAGTTAGATTAGTTCACTATAAGTTAAACAGCTCATGTAAAACTGTTTACATGTTGTTGTCCAAAGTGAGAGGCAGAGAAGGGATTTCCTTTTCTCCTCAGATAGGGCCTGGACTCCCCCCAGGCTGCAGGTCCCCAGGCAGTAGCTTCTTTGCCACTGTCTCCTCCACCCACAGGAGGACCTCCCATCCTCCAGGTGCCCAGCCAGGCCAGTTGGGCCCCACCCTCACCCCAGGCAGGCCACAGAGCTGGAGACGTGGCTTCACGTAAGGGGATTAGCCCAGCTGCCCAGTCCTGTGCTGGACTGAGGCGAACAGACCGACTTTGAGAAAGAGGCCTGAGGAGAGCCCTGCCTCTGCCCACTGGAGACAGGGATGGGTGGGGCGAGCATGGGTCTAGGGTATCTTCTTTGAGGGGAGGCTCCAGTGGTTCCACATCTGGTGGGTGCTGGACGGTGGACATGGCTTAGATCACAGAATTTCTGAGGCAGCAGAGCCCACAGTTAAGGGTTTGGGTTTGGCATATGGGGTGCAGACTCAGCTCTCCTTCAGTTTCAGCACGTGTAAAACGGGCACGATAATGGTGCCTACCTGTGGGGTGGACTGAGTGAGAGGGTGGATGTAAAAAATACCTGGCCCCATAGTTTCAGTATAGCATTCAGTATAGGCTGGCTGGAAAAAGCCAGGGAGGGAGGGAAGAGAAGAAAGAAGGGGAAAAAGCTTAAAGACGTCTTCCTAAAAGGAGGACACTAAGGTTTCTGCCGGGCTCTCCGGGCGCGCTCGTGTCCCTGACCCAGTGTGTGCTGCTTTCCTCCCAACAACCACGTGAGAGGCTCTGAGGCTTGCCCAAGGTCACCCAGCAAGTTGGTGACAGAGCCAAGGCCCAAATTATCCTTAGCATCATTGGACCTGACTCTTGGGTGGTCTCATGGGTAGGGACTTCCTGGGGTCACCTAGGAAGAGTGGCATTGGTGGGGAGTGACCTGGGCTCCTGGGTTTCCTCGAGGCGGGGGGGGGGGCTCATGAAGCCTGTGCCGCCTCCACCCCCCCCCACCTTCGCAGAGGGTCATCCGGAGCCGCAGCCAGTCCATGGATGCCGTGGGACTAAGCAACAAGAAGCCCAGCACCGTGTCCACCAGCCACAGTGGGAGCTTCGCACCCAGCAACCCCGACCTGGCCAAGGCGGCTGGAGTGGTGAGTGCCCGCCCCCGGGGCCCTCAGCTCTCCCCTGCCTATGAGGCCCAGCCCCACCTCCCCCCATTGCCCTGCTGTCCAAGGGTCGCGCTTCCGGGGCTCTAGACTTGGTCTAGCCACTGCTCTCCATGGGGGTCCAGTGCCCAGGCCATGACACTGGGGTGCTGAGAGCCTGCAGTCTTCTTCCCAGCTCCTCAGCCCTCCCCTCCTCCTGACCCCTTATTCAGGTGTGACTTTCTGTAGGGCCACTCTGGGGCAGCCTCTATAGCCCATTCCTTATTGAGCACCTACTATCTATCGTGCACTGGTGGGCACCTGCTGTCAAGCCTTTGTTTCTGGGAGCACCTACTGTGTGTCAGGCTGTGGGCACATACTGTGACTCAGGACCTGGCTTTCCATGTGAGCACCTGTGTGAGCCTGGCTCTGACATGCTGGTGGGGGCCTACTGTGTGTCAGGACCTGGGTTGTTGTGTGGACATGTACTCTGTGAGTGTCTACTGTGGGCCTGGCCCTGAGTTTCTGTGAGCACCTACTGTGTGTCAGGTCCTGGGCTGCTGTGTGGGCATAAAGTCTGTAAGCACTTACTGTGTGCCCAGTCCTGGGCTGTTGTGTGAGAACCTTCTGTATGTCAGGAAATGGACTGCTGAATGAGCACATAATGTGTGCTAAGCCTGGATATCAGTGAATGTTCACTGTGTGTCAAGAAGTGAGTTGTGTGAGCATTTACTCTATGAGCACCTACTGCTGTGTGCTGGGCCCTAGGCTGCTTGCTATGTGAGCACCTACTGTGTGCTAGGGCCTCCGTGGTTGTGATTACCTATTGTGTGTCAGGAATCGGGCTTCTGTGTGAGCATCTCCTAAGTGAGCACCTACGTGTGATTATTTACTGTCTGCCAGGCTCTGTGGGATTCTGCTACTAATACTGGGGGCGTCGGGGCGGTGAGTGCTGGGCACACAGGATGGATAAGGCCTTCAATCGTGCCTATCTGCTTTCTGCCGCCTAGTGGCCACCCGTGGCACTGCATCCACTGCTCTGCTTCCCCCCCTTTCCATCCCTCCCTCCTTCCCTCCCTCGTGCCCTCCCTCCCTCCCTCTTTCCCTCCCTCAATCATTTATTGACTGTCTGCTGCATGCTAAGCCCTGTGCTCAGTACTGTGAGGCTGTGTCACTTGCAACAGGAGGGACACACCCCTCCCCCCAATCCCCGCCCCATGATCTGGACTGGCCAGGGGAGCAAGGCTTGTCCTCTGCTGTCCAGCAGCCGTCAAGCCCACTGTCATTGGAGAAGCAGGCCCACCCTCCCCTCAACCCAGATTCATAAGCCACTCCCCTCCTTGCCTGGAGTGGCCCAGCCTCCTGTGGGTGGCTGGAGAGGGGCCCCAGGGACAGGGCCAAGCCAGCAGTACCCACCATGGCAGTAACCAGACCCATTTCTGTTTTTGTTTTTGCACAACTCTCCCCTCTCTTCATGTTGCCTCTTTTTCCTTCCACTCTTGCCTTGTTTTTCCTTCCCTTTCTCTCTCCCTGCCCCTCTTCTCCTTGACCTCTCTCCACCTCCTTGCACATTTATATTTTTCTCTCCTCTGGCACCTTTCTTTTTACTCCCTCTCCCCCTCCTCCTCTTTCCCACTATTTTCTCTCTTGCTTTTCCCCATTTGCCTCTCCTTCCCTACCATTTCCATCTGTGTCTTACTCCCTGGTCCCATCTCTGTGTCTGTCTGTATTTCACTCTGTGCCCGTTTCCTGTGCTCCCCTCACCCCCATGTGTCCCTTTCTCTGTCTAACCATCTCTCTTTCCTCCGTCCTCTTGCTGTCTTCTCTCCTTCCACCTCTTCTCTCCTTCCCTTCCTTGGCCTCGTCTTTCTCTCTCCCAACCCCCTACCCCACTCTCTTCTTTGTTTCTCTCTATCTGTCTGTACCTCCTTTCACTGCCTCCCCTCTCTGTGTCTCCTGCTATCTCTCTCTCTCTCTGACTCTATGTCTGTCTGTCTGTCTTTGCCCCACCCTCTGCTGCTTGCCAGTCATTGCTTATTCCTGGGAAAAATTCGAGTAGATTCGGACGCCGGGGCAGTGCCATAGGCATAGGAACCGTGGAAGAGGTTGTCGCCCGCGGGGTTGCCGGCTCTGGAGGCTGCCTGCACGCGCTCTTCTCTGCTCGCTCTCAGGACGGAGGCCATATTGGGGACGTTGGCTTCCTTTCCTCGGGACAGGCCCAAGGGTGTGCAGGATGGAGTGCCGGCAGCTCTGATGGCACTCAGCACCTGCTTTGGGGCCTGATACCTGTTCCAGAGCCAGTGACCCCTGCCAGGGGCTTCTGGCCCTGCCCTGGCCGCTGGAACTCTGGCCCAGTCCCTGCAAGAATCTGGTACCCAAAGACCCTATGCCCAGCCGCACGTCCCCCAATATCGCTGGTTCTGCACAAAGCGCCATCCCTCTCCTCTGCCCTGACGCCCTCTCCCCACGGTGAAGTGCTCTGGGGGCTCCTGCACCTCCATACCCCCCTGGGGCCCATCTTCCTGCCTGCCCAGAGAAGCTGGTGCCTGTGGCATCCCACCCTAGTGTGTATGGAAACGGGGGGTATCTGCCAACTGCCGGCTCAGAACCTCTCCCATCCAGTTTGGAGATTCTGAGACAGGGCAGAGCTGGCATGGGGCAGGGGCGTGGGTTGCTATGCCCACTCTCTCCCCACTGCCCTTCGGCTGCAGGTCCCACGAAGCCCACTGGGGGGGCGTGCGGAGGCGGGGAGCCATTCTGAGGATTTGGCCTCCTCTCATCCCAGGCCAGAGTGGCTGCCAGCACCCTTGGGCCCAGCCCTGCTGTATGATCCGGGGTGGGGGGCCTTGGCCCTCACTGGACCTGTTGTTTCCCTCTCTGTAAATGGGGAGGGCTTCTCTGGAGATGGACATTTTCTCTTGTTCTTTCTTGCTCGTTGCCTCTGCTTCAGGGCCTGGGGCAGCAGGGCCCATGGTGGTATGTGGGGGGCATCAGGGCTCCCAGGACAGGTGGGCACTGAGTTGGGGCCTCTCCCTGCAGTCACTGATTGTCCCTGGAAAGAGCCCCACGAGGAAGAAGTCAGGCCCATTCGGCTCACGCCGCAGCAGCGCCATTGGCATCGAGAACATACAGGAGGTGCAGGAGAAGAGGTGGGTGGAGCAGGGTGGCTGGGTCTGTCTCCTCCAGCCCCTTCCCTGACTCCCATTCAGTGGCAAAGCAAAGCAGGTAGGAGGGAGTGCCCATCTCTCTGCCTCTCTGCCCCCTCCCGTGAAAGCTGTGATCAAGTCCCTGCTGTACGTCAGGCACCAGGGCTAGCTCGTCACCCATCGTGACCCGGTTTTACCCACCCAGCAGTTCTGCTGGCTCCCTGGATTCCACACCTTGCACAGCAGGTTGCTGTAGGTCAGGACTTTCAGGGGCTAGCCCAGGTCACACAGCCAGTGAGGGGTGGAGCTGGGATTTTTGGCCTGGTCTGTGGGGGTCGGTGAGTGCATCTGTGGGGGCAGGATGGGCAGCACACCCGTTAGCAGCAGGGCAGCCTCTGGGAAGCAGAGGTTAGTTCCTGGGTGTGAGTCCTATCTTGACCATGCAGGGGCTGTGTGACCTTGGGAAAGTCACTGTACCTCTCTGAGCCTTACTGTCCCAGTCTGAAAAATGAGGATAAGAACATAACTAACAGCATGGGGCTGCTGTGGGTCTGGTGCAGTGCATGTGAAGCAGGGTGGTCGGCACACTGAGGCTCAGGAGTGGTGCTAGCATGGTCCGCAGGGCCATGGTGGCCCACAATCCTGCAAATCCTGGGTTCAGGTTTTGGCTTT
Organism: Rhinolophus ferrumequinum; assembly: GCF_004115265.2. Taxonomy (NCBI): domain Eukaryota; kingdom Metazoa; phylum Chordata; class Mammalia; order Chiroptera; family Rhinolophidae; genus Rhinolophus; species Rhinolophus ferrumequinum. The sequence continues at coordinate 14,586,357 of NC_046292.1, read as the reverse complement.
GCTAGTCCTAGCTGTGCATACCTGGACAGGTTCCCTCCCATCTCTGAACTCCAGTTTCCTGATGCATCATGGGATAATTATACCTGCTCCGGTGGAGAGGAGGATTTGGGGTGTCCTATTTTATGTAGGTGCTCCACGGTGCCTGCCCAGGCCTGGCCAGGGAACCACAGAGACTGCTCTGGGGTTGGCCCCTGAGGATGTAGGGTATGAGTATGAGGCAGGAGGTGCCCACGCCCTCCTTTCACCACCTGAGCCTCAGTTTACCCTTGATGCCACGCCCGGTGCTGAATCCTCCTGCTGCCCCCATGTGCTCCGCAGGGAGAGCCCCCCGGCTGGCCAGAAGACCCCAGACAGCGGGCACGTCTCACAGGAGCCCAAGTCAGAGAACTCCTCTACTCAGAGCTCCCCAGAGATGCCCACGACCAAGAACAGGTTGGGGCTCGGGGCACGCCAGGCTGGGAGCTTGTGGGTGGCGGGCTCGTCCTTTTTATCCCCGCCTGGGCCGAGGCTGCCAGTAGTATTGCCCCTGCCATACCAGGGTGTTGGTGAAGCCTGGGTACTCTCTCAGGTCTTCCTTTGACACACTCTTGGCTGCCACGCGCTGGAATACAGCGGTGACCTGGGCATACATGGCCCTGCCTCGTGGAGTGATGGCCCAGTGTGACATCACCTATTGAGCTATTTCCAGATAGTGATGGTTGGACGAAAACAAAGCTGGGCTACGGTGAAGAATGGGTGGTAAGGGGGTTCGATGGGCGCTCAGGGAAGATATTAACAAAGGGGTGAGGTTCGAATTGAGAGCTGAGTGAGGAGTCAGCCCTACAGGACTGGCATGGCAGAGGGAAGAGGGTTCCAGGTAAGAAGCACAGCCGGTGCAAAGGCCCTGAGGCATGCTTGAAGGATAGAAAGAAGGGTAGTCCATCAGAGACGAGTGAGGGGCCAGCCCACATGAAGGGGCAGGACAAGAATGGAAGTGGGAGGCCAGCAAGCAGGCTGCCCCTCCTCCGTTCAGCACTTGTTGGCTGAGTCCGTTCGTGCTGGCTCTGGGGGCATCAGGAAGACTCAGCCTGGGCCGGTGAGTCAGGCAGGTGAACAGAGAAGCAGGAAAGGGAGACAGGGATGATGAGAGACAAGGCACGCGGGACCCAGAGCGGGGAGGTTCACCTACCATGGGAGGGGGAAGCACGGAGGGCCTCCCTGTGGAGGGGGCCGTTGGCTGATTTTTGAAAATGAATTTTCTCCTTTTGGGATTGGAGGGAGAGTGAGACTCCAGGCAAGAGACCCAAAGGGCCCGAGCATGGAACAGAATTGTGAGAGGGCTAAGAGAGCAGCCTGTGGAATTGGAAGGCCTGGGTCCTGCCTGTTCTTCCACCTACAACTGGGTGATTTGGGGCGGTGTGCCTACCCTCTCTGTGCCTCGGTGTCTCCTCATCTGTCAGATGGGTCTACTAATGATAGCAATGAGATAACTCAGGTAAAAGCACTTAGAACGGTGCCTGGCACAGAGCAGATGGGCACTGGATGATACTATTATTAATAGTTACTATTGAGCACCCAGCCAAGGAAATTAGGCTTTGTCTAGGGCACTGGGGATCCGTGGGAGGGTTTGGAGCAGGGGAGGGACGTGAGCTGATCCACGTTTAGGAAGGACAGTGGCAGGAGGCGGCTCGGAGGCCTAGGGAGCTATAAAGCAACCCCCGAGGTGCCAGGCTGGTTGCAGGCAGGCCTCCCTGGCTGGGAGGGCAGGGAGGGGACCGGGGCCTTGGGCCAGGAGGGGCCCTGAGTGGGTGCTGGCTGATGGGATGCTCTCTGTGGCAGAGCGGACACAGCAGCCCAGAGAGCAGAAGTGCTGAAGGACTTCTCCCGTTCTTCGTCCAGTGCCAGCAGCTTCGCCAGCGTGGTGGAGGAGACAGAGGGTGTGGACGGGGACGATACAGGCCTGGTGAGAGGCCCAGGACTGGGGTTCTCCATAGCGGCCTGGAAGGGGGGTGTGTTGGTTCCTGGAGACGCTTTGGCTAGAAGTATGAGCCTGGGTGTGGCTGAGATGGGATCAGGGGACCCAGCCCAAAGAAATAGTGCAGAATAACCCTGCCCTACTCTGAATGAAGCCTTTCGTGGCTCCCCAGTGCACCTCCAAGAGAACCCAATCTCTGAGACCTAGATTGAAGATCTAGTCGCTCTCTCCCTCCCTTCCTCCTCAGCCGCTTACCACTTCAGCCATTCTCCACTCCTTTGCAGTCTCCTATACGGAGGCTCACTCCTCTGGGCCCTGGCACGCACTGTTTTCTCCGTCTGAAACCCTCTCCTGCCTCCTCCTTCCCCTTTGACTGACTGACTCCTACTCATCCTTCTTGGCTCAGCCTCACATCACCCCCTCTTGAAAGCCTTCCCTGATTTGCTAGTCAGGGAGGTTACCAACCCGTCCTTATGCTCTCAGAGACCCCTGGGCTTTGTCCTTAGCACCCTTTGTCGTTCTTCATTTGACACACATGTAGTGGGCACCTGTTCCTTGCCAGGTACTGTTCCAGGTGCTGCAGGTACAGTGCAGACCCAGGCCCTGCCCCATGGGGCGTAGAGTCTAGAATTATAATAGTCTTCTCATAGTCCGTCTTGCTTCCCAGCCTTGGAGCCATCTGAGGGCAGGGACCGTGCTCGGTGTCTCTCGGTAGCTTGGCCCAGGAAAATATCAGTGAATGTTTGTTGAATAAACAAATGGGAATGCCTAGTACATTTTCCACTCTGTCCCGTGGCTTCCCAGGGGCAGGCATTGCTGGGCCCCCATCCTCTTTGCAGGGGAACAAGGGTGGGGGATTATGGATTGAAGCGGGGGAGAGGGGGCCTGGCGGGAGAGGGGAGCCCAGCCTGTGCCATGGCTGAGGGCTGACCTCCCTCTTTCTCTCCTCCCTCCTTTCCTAGGAGAGCATCTCGTCCTCAGGGACGCCCCACAAGCGGGACTCCTTCATCTATAGCACGTGGCTGGAGGACAGTGTCAGCACCACGAGTGGGGGCAGCTCCCCAGGTACCAGGCCAGGGGCAGCTTCCCGCTCCAAGCAGGGCCACTCTTGCGGTAGGAGGGGGACAGAGCCGGGCACAGAGAGTGAAGACCACTTCTCATGCCCCAGGTGGTGGGGATGTGACACGTGGGACAGTGGGTGGGTCACTACCCAGCCTAAGATGACTAGATGGCTTGGAGGGCTGGTGGCTTCTGGAAGGGTCTTGGAGGATGACTGGAAGGTAAAGAAGGGAGTTAGGGTGGGGCTCCCTGAAGGAGGGACTCGGCGGGATTGGGGAGCACCAGTGCCGACCATGCCCATTTCCCTGGTGCCCCCCCCCCCCCCCCCCCCCCCGTGTGCAGCCAGCGAGGTGGCTTCCTCCTGCCCCTCTCCCCAGGGCCCTCGCGGTCATCCCATCCAGACGCTGGCAAGTTGGGGGACCCTGCATGTCCGGAAATCAAGATCCAGCTGGAAGCAGCTGAGCAGCACACACCCCAGCTGGTACGTGCAGCGCTGCGGGGAACCAAGGGTGGGGACTGGACCGAGCGGTCCCCCTAGGCCAGGAGGGGTTGGGCTCATCTGGTCTCGGCACAGCCAGTGACTTCTGCTTGCCTGTGTCTCCTGCTCCCGCTGTCATCTGTCCTGTCCCCTGCCTCGCCGCCATTCTCTGTGCAGGGCTGTTAGCCAGGCTCCTCTCGGAAGGTGACTGAGCAGGTCAGACCCAGCCCTCAGCTCTTGTTTGTGGGGAGAGGGTGGGAGTGTGGGGGGGATGGGACAACTCCTCCCTGTTCCTCTGTCCCCTCTCTGGGCTGAGAGCCATGTATCTGGCTTCAAATGCTCTGCCACTCCAATGCTGGGTGACTTGGGCAGGTCATCGGCCCCTCTCTGGGCCTCAGTTTCCTTATCTGCGCACTGGGGCTAATAAATGCTGCCTCACCTCCATCTGAGAGCTGCTGGGAGGATTTGATGGGAGCCTGGAAGGGACCTGGGAATTGCTGGGAGGGAGGGGTCTGGGGCATTCACAGTGGGATGGAAAGACCCCGAGTCTGGAATGCCAAGAGTGGCCCCTTCCCGCTTCTGTCTCCCTGCTTTGTGGTGCCTCCATCCCCCTTTGTCCTGCAGGCGAGGCCACAGAAGCACAAGGTGAAGATGCTGTGTCAAATCCAGGCAGACAGGACCTCTGCCTCCAAGGCCACCATCAGCCTGTGTGCTGCCCCCTGTCTCCCCAGCCCTCCCCTTGGCCCGTTGTCTGGGCTGTCTCTGCAGGGTGGAGCCATCCAGACCTGGGAACAGGGAAGCTGCTGGCATCACCCCCATACCCCGGGCTGGGGGGCCAGGCTGGGGCAAGGAGTGATCCGTTGAAGCAGGACTCCAGGCCTAGCTTGTCCCCACATGGGCCCTCCATCACACCTTGGTACCCCTCTGGACTCGGGGAGCAAGATGGGAGGGAGATTGAGTATCTCAGTGCAGACAGAGCCTGCAAGCAGTGGGATGGGAGATGTGGTGGAGAGAGCACTGGGCTGGGAGTCGAGTCCTGGCTTTCAATTTGGGTTCTGCTGTGTGACTCTGGGCAAATCCCTTTCCCTCTCTGGGCGCCTCTGCTATAAATGGACAAGATTATTTCAGAGGTCACTAAAGACTGTGATTCCATGTACCTGCCCCAGAATGGGGGATTGTCCTCTCAGGGGCCTCCCGTCACCCTACCCTGCTTCATGGTTCCCTGGGGCCCCAGGTGGGCTGAGGGGCTGGCTATTCCCATTGCCCCTCCTGGACCCCCAAGCTCTACCAAGATCTGCCGATGCCCTGTCCACTGCCTCCATATGACAGACAAGTGACCCCCTTGTGGGAAGGGGGACCTACCTGGCTCCTCAGCCAGCATCCAGCTTCACCCCTGCCATCCCATGTTCTGGGCACTCCAGGCTGAGGGGTCTCGGCTGGCCTAGAGCAACAGGTCTTGCCATTGTGCCCCCCCCACTCCCATGGAGGGGCAGCCTGGCGCAGCTGCTGTGAGCCCACATCCTGTGTGTGTGTGTCCACAATTTTTAGGCGCCACATCAAAGGCCAGCCTTCCAGTCCCAACACCCATTCTGGAAGCCCCCGTGGCCGTGTGTATGTTGGTAACAGTTGTACAAAATAAATTCTATTTATCGCTATTGTACCCTGAGTTGGACCTGGCTTTGCGGGAACCTTGCCTAGAGTGACCCCAGACGAGTCTCAGTGGTACCAAGGTGGAGGGGAAGCCTGTCTCGCCTCCCCCATCAGAGCTGCTGTGTCTGGGGGCATCCAAGGCCAAACCATGGGCTCTGTAAGCACCAGCCATAGCTTCCTTCCCATGGCGCTGCCGCCCATTTCTCCACCCGGTCTGCTTCTCCACAGGGAGAAGAACGCGGCTTTGAATCGCAGACCCAGCTTTGAGTCGGGGCACCATCAGCTAGTTGGATGGTATTGGGAAACTTACTAACTTCTCTGAGCCGCAGTTTCCACTTTTGTAAAATGGGAGATCAAGAGCAATCGTACCTCTCGCGAGGGTTTGTTAGGAGGATTCATTGAGCTGGTGCGTATCAAAGACATATGGCATCCAGTGGGTGCTCAATGAGCAACTTCCTTTTTGCACATGCTCAGTGAAGCCAAGACCTTCCTTATGTGGCCAGCAGGGGGCGACGAGGGATCACTTACCGGGACAGTTGGGGCTGAGTCCCTTCAGCTTGGAATGAGCTCCCAGTGCTGGGCAGTTACCGTAAAGGGTGACGAGTGACATGGGTGCACACGAGCAGGGGGCCCAGCCTGGATGAGGGAGGCACGGGGGGAGACTGGAGCAGCGGTACCTGAGCATCCTGGAAGGCTTAGGAAAGTGTCCCTGGGGGAGGGGACTACAGATGCAAAGGTAGGGAGGGGAGAGAGTGGAATTGGAAAGGTAGCAAATGGTTCTGAACAATGGGAAGGTGACGATGGAGGGGACAGGGAGATGGATAGAGAGGAAGCTAGAGGCCACGTGGACTCGAATGCCGACCAAGGGGCTAGGGCTTTCTGCTGAGGGCCACGGGGAGCCGTGGGGGATTTGAAACGGAGTGCCATAGAAAGAGAAGTGGGGTCTGCTGGTGGAGACCGGACCGTGTCAGGGCAGGGAGGGGAAGATTAGGGAGACTGTTGGGGACAGAGGGGGGCCTGGAAGGTGTTGGGAGGTCTTAGCATCTGGATGAAGGTCCTGGTGGGATGTGGGGCTGAGGGAGCAATCGAGGAGGCTCGCAGGGGTCCAGCCTGGGTGTTTGGTGAATGGGGGTTGTCTCCTCTGATGTAGGAGGATGGGAGGAAGAACAAGTTTGGGGTCCGCTGGGGGCTAGTGGGCTTGGGGGTCGGCACAGAATTGGATTCCAGTGGATCAACCGTGCCCTGGCCTTCCCGACACCTTTGCAGCCACCCTACTTCATCCCCACACCCTCCCCAGGACAATGCTGAGTATCCTCCAGAGGTTGCCATGCTTTTCCTGACAGTGCCCTTCTGTGACCCTCAGATGTCTGGGGCCACCCAGGGACTGTGACTCACAAGCAAACCCCTGCTCCACCCACCTCAGTTTGGCTCTAGGCTGCCCTGGTCTCAGTGGGTCCCCTCCTAACCCCAACCCCCTCCCCTGCTCAGCCTCATCCCTGTTCTCTACACCTCATGCTCTCTCCTGGGTCCTGGTTGTTCAGAACTCTTCTGCCCCTTAGTCTCTCGCCTGTCCCCTCCCTGCCCACCCCAAAGGACCAGCAGCCACCGTTCAGCACTAAGGTCAAGAGCTTGGCTCTGAGGTCATTCACCTAGCTCTGTGACATTGACTCTCTGGGCCTCAGTTTCCTCATCTGTATAGTGGGAATGATAATAATCCTGACCTTGGTATTCTGACGGGAGGATTCAGTGAGGTGATACTTCATAAAGTTCTTGGTGAAGCCCTGGCCCATGGTGAGCACCAAAAATAGTGTGTAGGGGGGCGGGTGGTGATGAGCCATGAATAAGGACCACATCCATAACCCACATCAAAAGGTGTGGGGTCAGCGCTCGGGGGGGAGGAAGGAGTAACTGGTGCCGGCCCGACCCAGACGTCTGATGTAGGCTTTGGGATGGATGATCATCAGTTGCTTCCCTGAGCTTCAGCTTCCTGGTTTTACTGGGGTTATGATCCTTTTATGAAAGAGCTCGGGCACCCCCACTTGTATTCCTTTACTTTATGATATGCCCCATCCCCCGGCTCTGACCTGCAGCGGAGCCAGCGCTCCGGGGTTGGTTGTGGCAGCTTGGTGAGCAGTACCTGCCTTTGCCCCAGGTTGTGCCAGTCCCATCATGGGAAGGGCAAGCCTCTGGCTGGGTTCAGCCCGGGCCCCCCCCCCTTCCTAGCCCTTCTCGAGGCTCCAAGGTGGGGCTGGGGGAGGCTGAGGACGAGTCTGGCCTCTGGGATCAAAGTGTCCGGTGCTGTTTCTCTTGTGCCCGCGCCAGCTCCATGCTCGCCCTGGGTTCTGAGGTGGGGAGGCGAGCCAGGACACTGCCCCAAGGCTGGAATTAGGGCTTGGGTGGGGGGCACCAGGTTCCGGAAAGTGCTGGACTCTGCTTAGAAATAACTCTGGTGGTGGAAACAGCAGCCAGAGGTTTCTCCCGACGCAGGAGGCAAGAGGCCTCCCGTGAAGGGACTTGGGTGCCAGGCTGACCCGGCATCTCCATCTCCCGGCCTCAGAGCTGAGACCTGTTCCTCCCTGGTAAAATGGGGGCAGAGGCCTACCCATTGCTATGAGGAGGCTGTCGTGGTCTCTAAAGCACCTGGCATAGAACCCATGCCCAATAGGAGGGGTCGTCCCCTGTCTCCCCACCACCACCACCAGCTGGCTTGTCCCTGGACATCCATGGCTTACCCTGGGGCCACTTGGCCAAAGAGACAGCCACAGGCGCAGGCCCACCCAGTGCCAGGGGACTGAGACCTGGACGTTCTCTGCTGCTCAGGCCACAGGGGTGCTTAACCAGGGACCCTGGAATGTGGAGGTCCCTCCCTGCACCCGCCCTGCCAAGGGGACAGCCAGGGACGGAGCCTCCTGAAATAACCAGATCTGGTTAGCGAAGCTAATTTTAAAAGCCACTCTGGCTTCCCCATGGGCCCTTCTGGGAAGCCATGAATGTCCCTGTGTTTGCCCCTGGGAGGCAGGGCGAGGGGAGAGCAGCAGGGGTTGGGGAGGACGCCCACCCCTGACCACCAGTGCAGGAGACCCCGAGCTGACTCCCAGGGCCTGTCTGTCCAGAGCCCTGAGCCCTGGGGCCCAGCCTCTGCCCTGATCCACTCATGGCAAGCCCTGGTGGGCACTTGGGATTTCAGGTCTCCCTGAAGCAGTTCTGGGCAGGGGTCCCTAAGCTCTCTGTCTCGGCTCTCTCCTACTATCTCTATCTGCTCATTCTCCAAGGCCTTTTATCTCTGTCTCTCTCTCTCTCAGTCTCTGATACACACAGTCCTTCTCTACAGCTGTGGCTCTGTTCTCCCCCTCGGCCCATCATGCAGGAGGCCCAGTGGCATTCTTGACAGTCCTATAGGCTGGACTGTGTATGCCAGATGGGGGAAGGTGTCCACCTGGGAGCTAGGATTGCAGGTCGGGCACGGTGGAGGAGGACAGAAGTCCTGGGGGCCGACAGGAGCTGCGACTGGGCAGGCAGGGGCCATGTCCAGGCACGACCTGGGCCATCTGGCCAGGCCAGGTGACAGAAGGAATGAGCTCTGGGGTAGAGTTGCCAGATTTAGTAAGTAGAAAACACATGGAGCCCAGTTAAACTTGAATTTCAGATAAACAAGGAATAATTTTTAGTTTAAGTATACCTCATGCAATATTTGGGACACACTTAAACTAAAAATTATTCCTTGTTTATCTGAAATTCAAATTTAACTGGGCATCCTATATTTTATCTGGCAACCCTGTCTAGGGAGGCTCTGGAGTGCGAGGAGAGGTTTCTCGGGAACGTCAGGTTTTCGAGACGTGGGAGCCCAAGCCTAGTGGGGATGTCACAACCATGCCCTGGGGAAACCCAAGTCTGATGGGGGAGGCACAGCTTCTGCCTACAGGGAGCTTTGTTTTCCAAGGGTGGGGACAGTCCTCGGGGGCATGGAGGGGCACGTGACACACAGACACCAGTCACCTCCTCAGTGGAACCATAGACATCAGGAAGGAAGGTGTTCTCTGCTGAGCCCTAGTGCCACCCCAGGGCCTGGCACATTGTAGGGGCTTCATCAATATTTGTCGAATGAATGAAGAACCTTCCCTACCCCCCCCATGGGATGGGGGCCACCTGGCCAGCAGGGGGCTCCAGCACCCTACCTCCCAGGCTCCTTGGAGCCATAGGAGAGTGCACTGCCCCACCCCAGGAGCCCCCCAAAGTGAGATGCAGAGGGGGAGGAGAGGGGCAGAGGGGATGAAGAGGGGAGACCGACCAGCTTCTTCCCTATCCCACCCCCACCCCGACCCCAATCCCAGCTTGGAGTTCTGCCTGGGCAAGGTTGCAGGTAGGGGTGAGGTCTGGGCCAGGGTGACCTCTGGCTTCTGGTCAGGACTAAGGGGGCGGGGGCAGGCCAAAGAGGTGTTCTCAGTGGTCCTTGTGGGGGAGGGGGAGGAGGGCATTTGGACAGCCAGTGGGATTCCTGGGACCCAGAAAGTTGGGGATCCTTACTTTGGGGCAGGTAAGTTGGGCTTTTCCCTGCAGGCTGTTAATCTCAGGAGTCTGCCTGAAGGGGGCAACTGTGGAAAGCCCTGTGGCCCTCCCACCTCTCCCCAAGGGCAGAGTCCCTCTAACAGCCTTTACATTCATTCATTCACTCTCTTACTTGCTGACTCCCTCACTAAAGTGTCACCACTCACTGAGGTGACCCCGCTCCAGACCTCGTCCGGTCCTAAGAGGAACACACCTGGTCCAGGGCCAGCACTGCCGCTGGCTCCCTGTGTGACCTTGGGTAAGTCACTGACCACTTAGAATCTCAGTTTCCCCTTCTCTGTGGGGTCGGGTTGCCAGATTCAGCAAGTAGAAACACACGGAACCAGTCCAGCCGTACAGTGTGTGGGGCTGTACAAAGGCAGCTCCCTCGCAGGCTCCGGTGAGAATGAGAGTATGCCTGCCCACCGTGCATGCTTCAGAAGAGGGGGCCATCCTAAGATTATTAGTGCTATCAGTATATTTCAAGGCCCCCGTGGGTTGGGCAGGGAATGGCCAACTGGCCCCAAGGCCCTGGCTCCATGGCCAGTGTCACACTGCGGCCATTCTGGCAGGTACCACTTCCTCTTGGGGCTTCAGCCATGTCAGCCTCCATCCTTCCATTTCAAGGGATGTCGGCTCCTTGAAGGTGCCTCTAGTTTCTAGATGCAGATCCTTCAGAGAAAAGCAAGATGTGGGCCAGAACTTGGAGTGGCCCGCAGGAGGCCCGGCTTGGGCCTGCCTCCGCTTTAACTTGCAGCTTGTCCCCTCCTGCTCGAGGCCTCAGTTTCCCCAGTTGTACAGCAAGGGAGCAAGGCTGGACATCCTGCCGTGCCCTGGAAGGGGCCTCTCTCTGTCATCCTGTTAGTAACGGTTTAGCTCTGAGCCTATAATCACATGGGCCCTGGGAAGAACTAACACAGCGTTTCTTTAAATTGGGCTCTAATTGCGGCTTTTAGTGGAGTCAGATGCTCCCCCATCTCCCAGCTGGTCTGAATCAGCGAGGTTGTCCCGGCCTGCCCTGCCAGGCCCAGGAATCCCCTGGGATTGTATTGGCTCCCATGAAGACAATGGTGAGTCGGGGACTGATGTCCCTTGAGGACCTACTGTGTGCCATGCCCTGAGCCAGGCACTTTCCAGGGGACTCCAGATCATCTCACCACAGCACTGGGAGGCAGGGACTACTGGGGCCATTTTTCAGAAGGGGAAACTGAGGCACAGAAAAGTGAAGTCACTTGCCCAAGGCCCCTCAGCTAGCATATGGCCGAATCCAAATCTGTTTGATTCCAGGGCTTTGTTCAGCCTGAGGCTGAAAGCGGTACCCCACTCCAGCTCAGTCAGACTCCCCCTTGAGGGGCTCTGAGGGGGTACCTGGGATCACATGGGACTTCACAGCGTCTTCATCTACATGTGACCACAGCCATTCTGCTCCTTCTCCACTGGTCAAGTCTGGAGAACGGGGGGTGATGTCGGTGGAGGTCAGAGGCAGCGCCCCTCCTGGGGTGTGGCCGGGGGGAGGGTGTTGGGGGAGGCTGCGGTTTATTCTGTTTGTTCTGGAGATCCCAGCCGCTTCCCTGAGGAGACAGCTAGTGGTTCCCAGGCCACAGCCCCTCGGGCGGAGCCAGACCACGGCTGGCCAGCCTGGGAGCACTGCCCGCCGGCCCCGCCAGGCTCCACCAGGCCCTGGCGCTGGGTGGTCTGGGCAGAGGCCAGGGGTGGGGGGGGGCTTGATCCTGGCTACAGGGTAAGAGCCATGACTGTAACCAGACTCAAGGCTGCCTAGCCAGGGACGTAGAGGGGTCCTGAAGGCCGAGGATCGGCTGGATGCGGGTGGAGGCAGGCCTGAGGTAACCGCTGCCTTGGGGGGATTCCTGGAGGAAAGACCTTAGCCCCCAGTTCCATCTGAGGGCCTCAAGAGAAACAACCCCGCCTTCAGGAATGTCACTGTTGGATGGTTTCAACTCAACCGCTGAGTTGGTTCAGATAGGAGCCCACCTTAGATGCTGGTGGAGAGATCAGGCAGAGTACCTAGATCCCAGCCCTGCCCTTCTCTGGACCTCAGTTTCCCAATCTGTACAATGGACAGCGGACAGGAATCCATGCTCGACAAGGACTCTTTCAGCTGGACAGGCTATAGTTGGGAGGTGGCAGCCCGTGCTGGAAGGATCTTAGTTGTTCCCAAATTCATTTTCAGGGGCTTCTGCTTGCCCCCCAGTCTTGTAGCCCCCCTATACCTCAGAAAAAGCCCCTTTGTTCCCAGCTCCCAGAGGTGAACACCTGCTGGAGTGGAAAAAGCTCCTATGGGTTTGGGAGTCTGACAGGTTCCAGTTCAAAACCAGGCCACTGGCTCTGTTGAGCATGTCACGTCTTTCTGCCCCATAGCTGCAGATACCATCATGACCGTCATCTTTCTATCTCCAGCTTGGGCTTCTCCCCTGAACTGCAGACGCCTTTTCTTCCTGATTCCCCACCAGCATGTCCACCTTGAAGTCAGTGGGCATCTCCACGCTGACGTGATCCAAACCCACTCGATTTTCTCCCCGAATCTGCTCCCCCACGTCCATGAACAGCACTTCCATCCACCCAGGAGCTCAGGCCAAACACTCGGGGACATCCCTGATTCTGCTCTGTTCTCGGCTCCCACATTCAGTCCATCAGAAAAGGCCCGCTGGCTTCAACTCCCAAACGTGTCTGGGATCCAGCTCTTTCCCGCCACCAGTGCACCGAGCGGTTCTTAGCCACCGCCACCTCCACCCCAAGCAACAGGAAGGCCTCCAGACTGCCCTCCGTCAGAGTGGTATTTCCAAAGCATAACCCTGATCCCGTCTCTCCCTGCATCTAATCTTCCAGTGGCTTCCCCTGACAGAAGATGCGGGCCGCTGTTGTGCTCCACACGACACAGCTCCTGTTCACCCCCGACCCACCCACAGGCCCCAGCTCCTCTGGGCTTCAGACACATCACCTTATTTCTGTCCCTCAAGCCTGTTAAGCTCATTTCCACCTCAGTGTGCACTTGCTTTATTCCTGCTTGGGAAAATCTTTCCTCCAGCTCTTTGCAAGGCCATCATCTTACTAACTGGTCTCAATGCAACTATCGCCTCCTCAGACAGGTCTTTCCCAACCACCAGCTACAGCAGAGCCCTTAGTCATGTTCTTGGTTTTCTTATCTGTAAAATGGGGCCAGCACCAGTGCCCTACCTCCAGTGTTGTTAAGAGGGTGGAAAGACAGTTGGGGAGTGGGAGCTGAAGTGCCAGCACGAGGCAGACACTGGGTCCCTGTGAGTCCTCCTTTCTCATTGGCACCCACAGTCCCAAGACATGGCTGGCCTGAAGTTGGCTGGACCCGGGGTCAGGAGGCTGTGAGATTTTTTTGCTGGAGGGAGAAGCTGGGCTCCTCTGCCCATTTTACTGTATGACTTCAATTTGGTGTCTGACTGTGGGGACAGAGCCCCAAAAAGCAGTTTCCAGGCTCTCGGCCTCACATAGAAAGGTGCTGGCTCAGGTAGTAAATGGCCGTCGACTGTGATCAAATGGCCATCAGCTGTGGCTAGTTGGCCGTCAGCTGTAACCAGTGAGCAATTGGCCACTAATATAACTGCTGTGGCTACGCTAGCAAAAAAAAAGAGAAGGGGGGGAGCTAGCAAGAAGATGGTGGCTGAGTCTGCAAGCGGCGCAGTGAGGGTTGAGAATTGTGTTGCTCCTGGTTCCTGTGTCTCCAAACCAGATGCCAGCGAGAGTATAGTGGTGTGACTCCCCTACCTATGGCTCCGTGGGTGTTCCTTTTTGGCCTCACCATATCCTGCGTTTTTATGTGGGGAGCGGGAGCGGAGACCCCGCCTGACACCCCGCATGACACTTGGCGAAGTCGGCAGGATCCCCGGCACTACACTGACCCTCTCTGGGTTACCTTCTTCCTCTGGCCTACAGAAGCCCAGTCCAGACTGAGCTTGCCTGGGGACCTGTGAAAGAGGGTTGTGGCCCAGGAGAGCCGTCAGGAGAGGAGGGCTCGGTGTAGACAAAAGGCCCAGCCAGCACCGAATCTGGCCGCACGGGTGCGAGCGTGTCAGGACAGCAGCTTCTCATGCCCTGAGAACAGGCAGCAGCTGTTCATGTCTTGGCCCAGGATTCTGGGAGGTGAGAGGTGAATGATTACATCTCAAACTCCTTAACCTGCCCCCGGGCGCTCCATTTGCCCTGACCCAGCTAACTGTCCGCAGCTGCCATTGTTCCCCAACCAGGTGACCTGAGTGGGCAGGAGACTGGGTCCTCAGCCAGAGTGTGGAAGCCCAGGCTGACCCCGGAGACCTGGGAACCAGCCTGCCCTGGTTTGGGCAGGTGGAGGCCACTGGGCGTTCCCACCAAGACAAGGGCACAAGCCCAAGACTAAAGGATCTCTGCCACTGAAGCCCCACCCCAGCCACCTGAACCTTTGCAGAGTTACATTCCTGACTCCATTTTGCTCCTTACTTGCTCTATGCCAAAGGCTACAAAGGCAGGATTAAATCCTGCTCTCGGAAGCTGCACTGCTTTGCTTCAGCTCCTGCCTCCCTCTCCTGTTCGTCATGTGACACCCCATAGATTACCACGTTTCTCTCCACTTCCATTTCTTCACCTGTGAAACGGGGACAGTAACAGCCCCTGCCCCCTGCGAGGGTTGGGAGGCTAAATGAGTTCAGTGTGTTGTGAGTCACTGGGAACAGTGCCTGGCCCTTGGGGGACCCTGAGAAATGCCCATCGTACCCGCAGCCAGTGTTCCCACTGCCCGAATGATTGTAAGCCTCATGCCAGTGGGCAGGACAGAGAAGTGGCACTGGCTGACGACAAACCTCACCCAGCCTGCCCTCTACTTGGTTGTGGGGGGAGCACGTGTGTGCGCCCCATCCTGAGGTTCTGAGGTTCCAGTAAGGATGGCTGAGGAACAAGAAAAGGGCCTGCTGCTGGCACTGTGATCAAGGCAGCATCCGAGGAGGCCGCAGGAAGCCACACAGGAACTTGGGAGCCCAAATCCTCTTCTGAGAACTTAATCCCCACCCCCCATGTCTGGTGCTAGATCTCAGTGGGAGGTCCTGGGTTAGCCACTATGACTAATTATAAACGCAGCTTGGGGCTCTCACCACTCCATCAAGGGCTTCTGTGGCTGATGGATCTGGGTTGTTTTCCTTGGAAAGATTAGCACCCCAGAGGTAAGGCTGGTGGGGGCAGGGAGGGGCATGGACTGGGAGTCAGGCAGACCTGGGTTCAACTTGCCGGGGTTATTTACAAACCATAGACCCTGGGACAGGTCACTGTGCCCTGCCAAGCCTCAACTTTCTCATCTGTAAAATGGGGATGATACTGCCCACCTCGCAGGATGGTGTAGGAGTGTGTGTGGAAAACGTACCCTCTCGGTGGCAACATCCTGACTTGTCTCAGGTGCTTAGCAGGGTGAGTGGTGCATAGTAGGGGTACTACCCTCAAACTCAGAGCAGTCAGTTAGCTGACGATTTATCCAGTCATGTGCCGGTCCAATTTCCTTCTTGCCAAACAGGAGCCAGGACTCTCAGGCACCTATTTGGGGCTTGTTCCCCATCCTAGTCTCCGTGGACCCAGCTTCTCCTGCCTTGTCTATTGGAGCAACCTCCTTCCTAATCTCCCAGCCTCTAGTTCCTCTCTTGAAGTTGTCCTGAAACTGGCTGCCAAGATGATCTTTCGAAATTGATGCTCATGCCCCAGCTCCAGAACATTCCATGGCTCCCCAGGGTCTTCATGGTCAACCCCCAGCTTCTTGAAATGGCACTGGAGGCCCTTCTGCCCATCTCTCCCCACAGTGTTTCCTCCGAATTCCTTTCTGTATCCTCACACCCGGCCCAGTCCTCCTTGCCTTGTCAAGCCCCCGCTCACTCATTGCCGTCTCTGCCTCTGTGCCCACTCCATTGTGCCCCCAGCTAGATGCCCTGCCCTTGCTCCCCTGGCTCCTTGTTTCCCCACCCACTGGGATAGCCTCTGGCAGGCTCTGCCACGAGATGTGGGCTTCCTGAGGACTCAGCCTCAGGCCTGTTCACTGTTGTCTCCCACATATGGCACAGCATAAAGCAGGGGCCACAAGCTCCATCTCCACCAGGACCAGGCAAGTGACATCTGTTCCAAGGGGCTTAGTGTAAGAGTCCAGGGAATGCTGGGGACTGTGGCAAACAGGAGAGCTATACGCCAGATGGGCAGCCAACTCTAGCTACGGCTGACCACTGTCTTGCAGAAATACGGGGCAATGCCAGCCACACCTTCCAATTTTTCAAAAAATGCAGAGATCCAAATCATATGCAAAAGTTCCCAATATTTTAAAAGACCGTGAGGGTGCTCCATCCTCACAGACTGGGAGTACGTGAGTCGGAAGGTGCCCTGAGTATGAGCGAAGCTGTTGAAGAGTATGAGGACAGCCTGTTGACCACTCAAGCTTCCCATGCCTGTTTCTTATTATAGAGCAGAGGTTCTCAGCTGGTTGGGCAGCGGGATTTTGCCCCTAGAAATCTAGTGCTCCCAAACATCCTACAATACACAGGACGGTCTTCACAACAGACAAGTATCCAGCCCCGAGTATTAACAGTGTCCAGGCTGAGAGCCTGCTACAAAGTCCCTGGTGACAAGGAACTGCTTAATCAAAAACTACATTTCCCAGTCTCCTTTGCATCCAAGTGGAATCATCTGATTAGTTCTCACCAATGGACTGTGAGTGGAAATGATGTGCATTACTTCTAGAAAGAACTGGTTTAAAAATGTCTCTTTCCTTTGCATCCCTTCATCAATGTTTGGTCATGTAGAACTTAGGAGATGGAAGGTCTAGTTCGACAGAACACCTGGAACTTAGAGGCGGGAAGAACCACAAGATGGAAAGAGCCTGGATCTCAGTCACCTGGCCAAAGGCACCACCGGAGGTTTGAAATAGAAATAAACTTTCATTGTGTTAAGTTCTGGATTTATCTTTAACACAAGACAGGCTTACTTGAATAAACTGAAGAGCATGTATCAGCTCATCCTTGTGCTTCCTCCCTGAGAAAGCATCTGAGGGCTGTGGAATCCCTTGTGCTGTGGGTTCTGTCCTCCTTAGTTTCTAGTTCCATGGCTGCTGATGCCTGGAGCTGGGACCTCTGCCTCGACCCGTGGCTTCGATCAGGACTCAGAGCCCACCAACAGTTATAATAAAGGGTGATGAGTGACCCGAGGGTACAAGACCCCAGCCTGGGTGAGGAAGGCCTGGGGAAGACTCTGGAACAGTGGGTGCCTGAGCATCACCGGCTCTTCTTGAAGGACCCATCAGCCCACAGCCTGGACTCAGGGCGGGAGGAGCTCTTTGTTCCTAGTAGGATCCTAAGTGCTCTCTCTACATTCAGGTGTAGGAATGGAACATCAGTGAAGTCAGAGAACTTGCCTGAACTCATAGAAACAAGAAAGCGATGGAGCCGAGACATGAACCCTCATCTCTCTGACTCACTGCCCATGCTTTTTAACCCCATCAGTGTATCCAAAGTTGAAGATGCTGTGGGTGCCCTGTTTTTATCCTTCGAGCATTTGATGTTCCAGCACATGCCTGAGGGCTTTCTCTCAGCCCTTCCAGGGGCAGGTTGGGAGGGCCAGGGTATTAACCTTCCTGGGAGCATCCCTTAACCAAGGAGGGATGAGAGTTGGAAAATAAATCCAGCTCCCTCACTCCGTGGTGGGATAGCTCTGAGGTGAATCTTCCACCCTGTCTCCGGGAGGCCCGTGGTGGGACTGAGCCCTACGTTGTTGCCCACAATGGCAACCTGTTTGATAACACCCCCTTTATCAGCCTCCTTCCCTTTCCTGTCTCACTTCCCAATTCTTTGCCTCCTACTTTCTGGGTTTCTTTTACAAACCACTTGTAAACAAATCCTTTCTCAGGTCTGCCTCTGGGAAACCCAACCTAAGATACAAGGTATGGTTTGCACACCCCAGAGACATGTTGATTCCAGGTGGTACTGGTGAACTTTTAAAAATGGACTGCTCAAATGTGAATTGAAAGAAGAAAGGGTTAGAAGATAAGAGTACAGAGATATGACAAAAAACTGTGAAGATGGTATGAGAATGACACCTGAAAACACAGTTCAAGATGACATAGCACTTTGTTCTGGCAGGAAGGTAGGCATGAAGTTTCACTTTTCGTTCCAGCATCAGCTTGGCTGTACTTACCTTTTTTGCCAGGACTGCTAGGAAGCTCGCACAGAAACCTGCTCAGTCGCATTTTCATTCCCGAAGGATGCCCCACTTTTGACATGTGGTTTCTCATCTTTCGGAGTTCATATTTAACTGGTAGTGTGCTATGGGTCATTAGTATTGGCTGCCTCCGTATCTGGTTGGCAGGAGGTTGGAAACACATTATAAATAAAGAGTGTTATTAAGTGTAGGAGCTTTGGAATTGGATGACTCTGGATTCAAACCCCAGCGCCACAACTTGGAGGATCTTGGGCATGATATCACCTCCAGCACCCTTCGTTTCCTCATCTACAAATGTGGATGGCAGAGGCTTACTTCCTGGTGGGGATTAAATGAGCTGAATCCATGGAAAGCACCAAGCACAGAGCTCGGCAGATGACAAATGATCAACATTGTTATTATAATAGGGACTTGCATTTCACTGAGGCAAGAGGAACACAGTCGGAGAAATCTGTATCCCCCGCCCCCACTGTCAGGTACCCAGGTACCCAGCACCTAGGCTTAACAGTCAGGAATAGAAAGAGGTCACAATCGCTGAGCTAGGCTGAAGCTCTGTGATGGCAGGCAGCCTGTCAGTGTCATTCGCCATTAAGTTCTTCAGACCTAGTACAGGGCCTGTCACATAATATTTGTGAGTGAATGAATGAATGAACGAATGAGCAGCTACAGTGGGCCATGGTATGTAGCTCTGTTTGTGGGCTCCCTGCAGCGAGGGTGTCATGGGGCTCTTGAGGCCTTCCTGCTGTGCGTTTCAGGGCACAGAGGCATTCTTTTTTAATTCTCTCAGCACCCTAGAAGTGGGCTGCCTACCATTTGACAGATGAGAAAATGGAGACGCAGAGACACAAAGCAATTCGTCCAAAGTCACCTAGGTAAAGAGTGTTCAAGCCCCCAGGCTAGGAGGAGACCCCTTCCTTACCCCAACCCCACCTCTACTCCTGAGTCCTGAGTCCAATTCTTCCCAGAGAAATGAGCTTATTTCAGTCTTTTCCCCAGTGACCACAAAGACTCAGCTCTGTCCTCAGAAATATTTGGAAAGTTTTATTTAAATGTTTTGTGTTTCCTTTTAACCAACACCAAAAAGAGAATTTTTTTTTTCTTTTTTTGCCGTTCCAAACAGGAGAGTCGTTTCAGAGAGGAGCTGGCATGTGTGTTCGGAGCTGGGAAGCATCTGCCCTGCCAGGCTGCTCTTCCCAGCCCAGGCGACCCTGGGGTTGGACAGGCAGTCCCAGGAGCTGACTTCCTGGGAGCCCTGAGCGGCCTGGGAATGAGTGAGTGAGCAAACCCCTGTCTTGAGGAGGACTTGGTCTCCCCTGCAGGTTGGGACATGAGCACGGTGGGAGCTGGTGGGTTCCAGATGGAAGGAGAGGGGAGTGGGAAGGTCAGACCTGGAATGTTCCATAGAAGCCCCAGAGCCTCCAGGTGTGGAGAAATATGTTTGCTAGAAAAATAAGATGCTTTGAGAATTTCTGCAGTCTGTGCTCTCTGCCTGCCCAAGAGAAATCTACCCTATTGGCCAAAGGGGCGTAGGGGTGGGGGCAGAGGCAG
Organism: Rhinolophus ferrumequinum; assembly: GCF_004115265.2. Classification (NCBI taxonomy): domain Eukaryota; kingdom Metazoa; phylum Chordata; class Mammalia; order Chiroptera; family Rhinolophidae; genus Rhinolophus; species Rhinolophus ferrumequinum. The sequence continues at coordinate 14,566,921 of NC_046292.1, read as the reverse complement.
TAAGCCAGGAACTGGTCCGGCCCAAGTAGAGAATTCCAGAGGGAAGCGAGGTGGGCAGCAGACTTTGGTGTCCTGGGTCCCCTTTCTGGCAGCTGCAGAGGCTGTGGAGGCCCCCGCCTCCTTGCCCCTTGAGGTGTGGGCTGCCAGGCGATGTGCAGCGTTGGGAGAGGGAGGCTGGCCATCTGTCATGGGTTGGTGGGTGCTCGGGCCCTGGGCCCTCAGAACAGGATGCCCAGGGGAAGCAGGGCCAGCAGGAGCAGCAGGGGGCCCGGGGAGGGGCTGCCCGATGAGCTGGCTGAGGCACAGTGGTCGCGGTTGGCACCGATGCAGGCCGCATAAGCCATCACGTGAGGGATGTAGTTCTGCTCGTGGACGCCATGCAGCAGGTGTGCCATGGGGCCCTTGGCAAACACAGCCACATCCTCCCCGCCGTGGGTCTCGTGGCGCAGGGGCACGGCAGACTGTGCCTGGTAGTTGTTATGAGCTGTGGGCCAGAAGAAACATTTGTTGAGAGCCTACCAGGGGCCTGGCGCTCTACAGAAGCTTTGCCATGCCCCTTCCAGGCTGGCTCAAATGCCCCATTTTATAGAAGAGGAAACTGAGGCTCAATGCAGGGAAGTCATTTTGCATAAAGCCACAGGATTCGGGCCTGAATCTGTTCTGACACGGAAGCCTGCACTCTCAACCCCCAGAAGAGAAAATCAGCCTCATCCAGGCTATTTGGATTAGAAAGAGTCAACCGTGGAGAACCTCTTCCCATTGGCTGCACCAATAGACCCCCTAGGGGCCTCCGTGGACATCGAGAACCAATGAACATTGAACAATATGGAATTGGATGAACACATTGGGAGGGCTTATACATTGGAATATTATACAGCCAGTAAAAACGACAGTGTAATATAGCAAGTACCTACATGTGCCAGGCTCCATGCTAAGCTCATCAGACCTATTTAGTCTTTCAGACAACCTTGGGAGGTAGAACCCTTTTGTGGAGGAAACTGAAGCTGAGAAAGGTGAAGTTATGTGCCCCAAGTCCCAGAGCTACGAAACTGTAGGAGGAGATTCAAATTGGGATTGTTCTGACTCAGTCCTGGCTATTCTGAGATCCCTGGACCTTGACCACAAGCCTACATTGTGTTCTCAGGCCCATCCCCGAGGGGTGCCCTGTCCCCTCCCAGCCCTGGGGCTTAGCGGTCTTACCGTAGTCCACCATGGAGACATTCTCTCGCTCACCGCCCACCACCTTGTAGCCAGGTCCGTTGCCATACAGGATGGAAGTGAAGGGCTTCTTGTCTGTGTCGCTTACCATGGGGGCGAGACCTGCACAGGAAGGCATTGATCCAGGGGTCCCATTGGAGCATCAGAGTATACAGTCCCTTTGAAGGGCCCCAAGCCACCTCTATGAACCCACCTTCCAAAGCCAATTTACTTCCAACCAACCAACCATCCTCCTCAGTTTTCCCTGTGCCCACATCCCTTCCATTTGTCAGTCCGTCCATCCATCCATCCATCCATTCATCCTCTCTCATTCTTCTATCCATCCATTGTCCAGGGAGCCAGCCATCCACTCCTGCACTCACCTCATTTTGTCCCTTCATCCTGCATTCCCCCACCAGTCAGTACATTTTCCTCCCCACTTCTCACAGAGTCCCATCTGTGCTAGGCACTGACCTTGCTGGCTCTCCCACCCCATTCCTGCTCCCAGATGGGCAGACCCTTGGGGTGCCCCGTGCCCACCCCAATGGAGGCCCACCTACCAAAGATGGAGTTGCCACGGGGCGTGTACCCGCCAAAAGTGAAGACATGGGAGTGGTCAGCAGTGACCACGGTCATCGTGTCTTCCAGGGAGGTCATGCTGCCTGCGTGCCCGATGGCCTGGTCCATCTCCACTGCCTCATGCAGCGCCTGCTTGGCCTTGCCCTCATGGTGTCCGTGGTCAATCCTGCCTCCTTGGGACACCAAGGCAAAGGCCTCAGGTGAGGGGGAAGGGAAGGAGTTTGGCACCCCCGAGCCCGCCGCACTACTGCTGGGTTCACCTTTCTTTGATGAGGGGCTACCACGTGCCAGGTACCACACCAGGCTTTTATACAACCGTTCAGCCTTTACAGCAGCTCAGAGAGGGCGAGTTGCTGGACCTAAGGCTCCATGGTGCATGGAGAGTTCAAAGCCAGGATTTAAAGCAGATCCGCCTGACTGAAAAGCTTGTGCTGCTTCCACCACCCCAAGCTGCTCATAGGAGTCCTTGGAGAGGCAGGGAGGCAACCAACATGCCTGAGTGCCCACTAGTGCTAGCCATGACAAGCTGATGTCTTGTTTTCCCTTCACAACAGTCCTGGGCAGAGACGGATACAATCAGCCCCACGTCCAGGTGGAGCAAGCAAAACCGAGACTGGGGAAGTAACGTGCCCAAGGTGGGACTTGCTGGGATTTGAATTCAGGTGTGACTCACTCTAAAGCCCTCTTTTTACATCTCCACTTTGAATAGTCCACTCTGGGTGTAAAGCACAGTCCGAAAGGGTGGTGAAAGTCCCCAGTGCCTGGGCAGGGCCCACGGCAGGCTTCCAGAAAGGCCTGTGGAAGCCTGCATCCCATGCCACCTCCTGCAGGTGAGCACAAGGGGCTTGGCTTGGAACCTGGCTTAAAGGTTACAGTTACAGGCTGTGTGACCTGAGGGAAAGCCTCCCGTCTCTGACAAAAAGATGCTGCCTCAGTGGACACTCCCAACTCTGAGGGTCCCAAGCCTGGGCGCCTGGCCGCCCCCCCTTCCCACGGGCCTGAGCCTCACCACTCTGGCCTGGCAAGCTGGCAGGGTGGGTCCTTCCTTTGTTGTGGCTCTGGGAGCAGCTGGCCTGGCGGGCCAGTCCTGGCCCTGCTCACAAAGAGAACGGCTCCCAGGGGAGTCGGTGCTCACCACCGCTGGTTCCTGGCTGGTTCCTCGGCGTCAGAGGCCTGTTCGGGGCCAGGCCGAGACCGAGACCGCCGTGCTTGAATGGGAACCCCGGGGTTTGGCAAGAAAGCAGTCAAGCCGGGCTGGCGGCCACTGGCCTCTGGAGGGCTGAGGGGCCTGAGCGTGTATGTACGTGTGGTGAGAGTATGTGTACAGATGTGTGTGTGTGTGTGTGTGTGTGTGTGTGTGTGTGTGTGTGTACATGTAGAACATGGAAGACAACGGCTGTTAGAACTTTGGGTGGTTCTGGGAGCTTTATCACGCCTCAAACTTCCTATTGTTATTAACTTAGCTGTTGTACAATCATCCTAATGATAATAATAGAAACACTGAGGATGTATTGTCTGCCAGGTCCTGTTCCGAGTACTTTATGTCTCTGAACACAATGGATGCTAATAACCCTTCTATGAGAGCGGGACTATTTGGGGCCTCATTTGACAGAAACGTACCGGTAGAGGGTGCACAGCCAGTGGACGGCAGCTTGAGGACAAGAGCCCAAGAATCAGATTCCAGGGCCTCACAACGGTCCTGGGAAACCCCATGAATGTCGGCATACAGCACTGCTGTTTCCCGAAGGGTCTGGCTCTCCCAATCTGGGGGACTCCAGGATATCCCAGGCCCTCCCGCGGACCTTCTCTCAGAGATAGGATTCATGAATCTGACCTTGGCCCCACACAGCCCTAGTAACAACAGGTGTCCGCCATCCAGCTGCAAGGGCTCCCGCAGCCCGATGGGCATGTGGAGGAGGGTCCTAGGACCCACCAGGCAGCTGTTTAGAGTGCAGATGTCTACAGGGGACTGCTGCCTTGTTTTTCGGGAGGAGTGAAGCTGAGGGGGCTTCATGCCCTCAGGGAGAAACTCCCAGAAGGAAGAAGCCTGCCTCCTCTTTCAGGAAGCCTTCCTGGGTCAGTAAGCCCGGTGTGCCATCTCCATGCTCAAAGGAGAACATCTTGTTGGGCTGGGATCTTAGCACCATCCACTTCTCCCCCAATCCGCCCCAAAGGAATTTCCCCTGGCATCCCCAAGCTGGACAGTTCTCTCGGAGAGCTGGGTCTCCCCATCTCCTGACCTCAGGGCTGTTACCCAGAAGCTCCCAGGGAAGTGCCCCCATAACCAGTCCTGGGGTCTTACCTTCCACCAGCAAGAAGAAGCCTTTGGGGTTTTTGCTCAGGATCTTGATGGCCACGTCCACCATTTCGGAGAGGGAAGGGTCAGTCATGTTGTTCCTGTTCAGCTCGTACTGCATGTCCCCCGGCTCAAAGAGACCTGGGGAAGACGAGGACGGGGAGCGCTCACGACCCTGTGAGAAGGACCCCAAGGAACCTGCAGTGTCTCAGGTGCCCCCCCCCACAACTTGGGGGCACAGTAGGGGGAAGGAAGCTCCTCTGGATGGCTCTTGGGGCGCCAAGTGTGCCAGGTGCTTTGGGAGTGCTGCCTCCTTTCATCCTTACAGCCACACCATGGAGAGGGGTCACAGAGGAGACTGAGGCTCAGGGGCCAGCACTTGCTCTTTGCTGCTAAGTGGGAGATCTGGGATACGAGTTCATCAGCCTCCCCTAAGCTTGAAGGGCCCGGGACATAGCACCATGGCCCACAGGCAGAGGAGTGTCTTGGACTCGAGAAGGTAGCTTGGGAGTGTGTTTACATGTCATTTCCAGGTCAGGAAATGACCTGTGCAGTGAAAGAGCAGAAGATTTAGGGTCACTGTCCCTTCTATTCACCAAGCTCAGTTTTCTCACTTAGGAAATAAGGAGAGGGATCCATTCCTTGCCCATGCCTTAAGATTCCACGTATACCACATGGGTATTTTTGGTCACGGCCATCCTTCCAGATCACTGGGCCTTCCCTGAGTGTGTGTGCAGCCAAACAAGAACTCCAATGAACAGAGTGCTCATGCTGTGCCGCGTGCCACTCTAAGTCCTGTGGAAACATGTAGGTGCCTCCCAGATGGCGCCCCATAAGCCATGCTTCTTGGAATTCACGCCATTGTGTGTGTCTCCTCCCACGCCGGCCTGTGTATCCAATAGGATACTGCAGGAATCCAGGCCAGGGCATAAGACACTGCAGTTTCTGCCTTGTACACTCATGGATTTCTGGGGGAAGCCAGCCACCATGTTGTGAGGACACTCAAGCAGCTCTATGGAGAGATCCATGTGGCAAGAACTGAGGCCTCCTGGCAGCAGCCTGCACACACTTATTAGCCATCTAAGTGAGCCATCTTGGAAACGCCAGCCCTCGTCAAGCCTTCACGTAACTACGACCTCATGAGAGACCGAGCTAAGCTGCTCCCAAATTGCTGACCCAAAGAAAGTGTGGGAAGTAAGAAAGGTTTACTCTTCTTTTAAATTTTTAAGTTTTGGATAATTTGTGACGCAGCAACAGCTAAGCCACACAATGTATTAGCTCATTTAATCCTCAGGACAATCCTTAGGTAGACCCTATCATCGTGTCCATTTTATAGAAGAGTCATTACTCCTACTTTATAAAAGAGGAAAGTGAGGCACAGAGAGGAGAAATCACTTGCCCAAGGTTGCACAGCTCACAGGTGTCACGAGCTGGATTTGAACCCAGCACTCTGGCTCTAAGATGCATGTGTGGAACTGTCATGCTCCCTGGGTGCACAGCTCTATACAGCCCGTGTGTGGTATAAGGTCTGTGCCATGTGACTCAGGTGAGCAAAGGGCTGTGTGTATGTCTGGGGGATCCTTCAGACGCCCAGCTCTGAGCCCATAGTCTCTAATGACACACCTAGCACTTGGGAGCTGAGCTTCTTGGGAAATGTTTGCAAGAGATTTTTGCCACCACTTGCTGGGCACAACAGCCAATGGGAAAGAGGACCCAGATGTCTGCATGGTGGTGCTCAGGTCTCATTCCACCCAGCCTAGAGTTGCCCTTGGGTCCCCTGCCCCCTGCCTGTTCCCCACTCCCTGGGGAGGAGGGGCAACCCCCAGTCAAGGCCAGCAGAGACAACCTGGCTGGCTTCTTCCCTGGCCACACAGCAGGGTGGGCTCTAGGTCCCCCTGCTCTGCGGCCTGAGCTCTGTGTCAGTCCAGTTCCAGCCAGGGATCAGACTCACCTGGGTATGCCGCAGGGTGCTTCCCTTCTCTGAGCTTCAGTTTCCCTGTGTGCTCAATGGGGCTATTCACCCTGCACAGCCAGCAAGTTTCAGGCTGAAACCCTATGAACCAGAACCCCTTCTTCCCCCCTCCCAGGTCCTGAGGGCAAAGGTCCCTAAGGAGGGGGACAGGCTGGGGGCTAGCCCCCAGGTGCTGGATCACACAGCCCTGGCCCCAGGGCACCCAGCCAGGCATCCTCCACTCCAAGGTCCGGACCCCCTTACCTAAGAGGTAGTCCACGGTGTTGGGGTCGAGGGCCAGGAGTTCGGTGCGGTTCCAGACGTAGTGAGAGTGCTAGGGGCAAAAAAGGGGCAGGCGCAGGTCACAAGCGGCCTTGAGTGCTCGCTGCGAGGTATGGGCTGTGTGTTCTGGGGGCCGTGGAGAGCCAGGGAGGAAGAGAAGCCCTAGCTCTGTCCTGGAGACCCCATATATTGGGGCAATAAAGGAAGGGCTGCCCTCCCAGGGCATAGAGGCTGGTTGGCATGCTTGGAGATGGCACCATTCAGGGCCTGGACTGGGAGCCCTGGCACAGCCAGGAATCAGCTGCATGTCCTCAGGGGTCCCTTGCCTTCTCTGGGCAATGGCACTAGGATCAGTGGTTTTCAAACCTTAGGGGCTGTTGTAGGAAGGAGGGTTGGGAAGGCTAAGAAAATGGGGCTCTATTCCCCCACTCCCACCCCCTCCTTTGCTTCCCTGAGGTGCGTTATCTCATTTAATCCTCACATCAACCCTACAAAGTAGGTATTATTATTCGCATTTGATAGATGAGGACACCTACACACACAGATGATATAGCTCTTCAGTGGTAAAGGTAAGACACTCTCGAACCTACTCTTAAGGCATGATTTTCAAGGAATGGATAGCCTATCCGGGACCTCACAGGGATACCTTGTCCAGTTCACTGCTACGGGCCCTCTCCCTCCCTCTTGGCATCTAGACTGAGCTCCAGAGTAAGCACCCTGATGGGCACAAAAGATTAAGTTCTGGTCCCATGTCCCAGGTAGAGAAACTGAGACTGGGAGGGGTGCTGTCTCTCTGGCTTGGGTGGGGAGGGGCTCTGGCCCAGCCTGAGCTGACTCAGAAGGAATAGAAAAGGTTCCAAGCATTTCAGTCTCCCCCCACCAACCCCGTGGGGGCCATTCCCCGGCCCCTGCCCCCACCTCACTCTTGGCCCAGCCCCATCCCACAAGCCCTCCCCCAGGGCCAGTCCTGGAACCCTCAGAAACCCAACCCCAGAGTGACATCAAAGTGGCTGCCAGGCTGCTCCCCACTGTCTTCAGCCCCAACCACAGTCATTTCCAGACCCCAGCTGCCCCAGGCCCAGCGGCCAGCAGCACAGATTTAAAAGGCCCGAGATGCCCCGGGAGCCAGAGTTTGGGTTCTTCCCACGCTCCAGCCTCCCCTCCCCAGCACGTGTCCCCACCGTGGCCAAAACCAACTCATTGTGGCGGGGTTCTACCTCATGCTTTGCCACCTCTGCCTGCAAGATCCCCCCAATACTGTCTCCTCTACTGTCCCCCCGCCCCCCGTCAGGCCTTCTTAGCCCTTCCCTGTGGTCTGTCCTCTCTGGGTTCCCACAGGTCCTGGGCATCCCGCCATCCAAACACACAGTGTTGCATGTTTCTTTGACCACTCAATTCATCCTTTGGACCTCATGACCATCCAGGGACCCTGCACACAGTAGGGGCTCAGGTGGACTGAATGTCATGCAGGCTGTTCCTTGGCCCACGCTCCTCCTTACTGCCTAGCTCTTTCCGTTGCCCTCCCCTAAAAGAAGGAATTGACTGATCACCTACTATGTGCTATTCATGTATCTGCTAGACCATTTGAGCCCTTTAAGGTAAGAATTATGACCCCATTTTAGAGGAGAAAACAGATTCAGAGAGGGCTCACCAGCGCCACCCCCCCCACAGGCCACCCTGCAGCCATCTGGCCCCTGAACGGGCTACCTTGTGTCTCGGTTTGAAGCTCTTCCAGATGTCGATGAGGTTTAGGCCATCCAGCCTTGTGCCCCTGGCCTTCTCGTCTATGTCATACTCCACGTCGGTTCTATTCTTGGGGAACATGTACTTCCGGCCGCCCCCCATGATCACCTTTTAAAGGGGACAAGAGCCATCAGTAAGTACCCTGTGGTTCCAAGACATCCTGAGGCCCCATGGTACCCACCTGGGGAAGGTGTGGATGCTTCTCTACCCTGACGAGTCCTGAGTTTGGTCCACCCTGCCCTCCCAGAACTTCCATTTTTCCAGCTTAGAGAGATGACATCATGAGTCTCCTGGGAGTGTGGTTGGGCTTCTGGGTGAAATACTGGAGCTACTGATAACCTCCCTTACCTGGCTTTCTAGAAGCCTGACACATAACTCCCCCTTGTGGAAAAACAATACCTTCTATAGAGCGCTGTGCGCCAGGCACCAAGCATTTCAGACACCTTATCTTAACTTCACACCAAGGCCACAGGGAACCTATGTCCCTGGCTTCCAAACAAAGAAATGGATGCAGAAATGTGATTTCTTTCCCCCAAGGTCCCACAACCAGTAAGGGGCAGAGCCAGGATTCGAACTCTGGCCCTGCTGTGTCTGCAAAGCCAAGGATGAAGCCTCTAAGAGCCTCCTCTGCCCACAACGAGAGGCAGAGAGACTGCAGGCCAGAGGCCTCCGCCAGGGAGGTCTTGGGGCATCCCAGCTGGGAGCCTGGGCAGACAGCAGGCCAGGGCTCACGTCTGTGTATCACCGCCAGGCTAATTTTACCCACCACGCTGCCTGCGCGGGCGGAGGGACGCGGGACTGTTTGTTTTCCTTGGGAGTCCATGTTTGAAGTCCTGACTATTTTTAAAACGCGGCCAAGAGCATAACAGCTGCCGCCCACAGTTACCACCACACCGGTGTCCTCCTGTCACCACAGGCGTCAGCCCAGGCCACCGCCCCTGGCTGACACCTTGGGAGAGCAGAGCCCAGCTGTGGTGGGACCCGGGTCCACTGTCCCCAGGCCTGGCATTTCAAGACCCCCTTCTCTACCTTCCACTCCATTTTCCTCCTGGGAAGCCAGGTTCTGTGGAGAGTCCAGGCTGGTAGTCGAGGTGGGGAAGGTGCCCCAGGACCAGCCTGGATTGTGGGGAACTGGAGAGGACATGGCTTTGAATCCTGACTCTAAGCCTTCTTGACCAAGGGCCTGTCACTTATCCTCTCTGAGCCTCAGTTTCCTTACCTATAAAATGGAAAGAACACCCAGCCACTGGACTGGCACAAGAAGAAATGTAGTTGTGCAGTGCGGTGCTGGCACCCTCCATGGAGGGTCCTCTCACTGGCACGAGGAGCTGGAAATCAAAGTATTTCCATGGGGGCAAGTTCCTCACTGCCAGCTCCAGCCAGGAGCTCTGGGGGTGGGGCAGGCCGTGAGAGGGAGGAGGAGAAGGGGCCCCGGGTCACGGGCCCCTCGCCCCCCTACATTGTTCCCACAGAACCTGACCCCTTGGCATTTTCAGAGTGGAAATGAAGCCCCCAATCTTCTTGCCTGGAGCCTCCTCATTTCCAGCCCCGGCAGAGACTTCACACGGGCTCATTAAACTCCCAAATAACAGACTTGCTGTTTGGCTTTGGGGTTTGGGTTTGTGTCTTTCTTTCTTTCTTTCTTTTATTTATTTATTTTTTTTGTTTTTTTAGCAAAAGATATTTATTTTCAGGGCGGACACCAGGATTTTTGTTTCATGTACAGTCTGGGGGCTGGGGGCTTTAGGACGGTGGTGGTGCAGGACAGATGGGAGAGAAAAGGATGAGGAGAGAGTCAAGGGAGCAGAGGCAGTGCTCACCAGGGCCCCACCTCCTCGTTTTCACCCTCACTCATCCCCCAGTGGTCCCAGTCCACCCCTCACTCCCACTAGAGAAATCTTCCCTTAAGCTCCTGTCCTTCTCTCAGGCTGTTCCTGCCAAATCTCTCTGAAGAGCAGTCCCATAATTATACCCTGTGCTTGTACAACAAATGTTCTCACATCCATGACCTCATCTCGGCCTCCAGTGGCCCTGCGAGGGGGCAGGCGGGGCACTCTGTTCTTGTACAGGTGGGGAAACTGAGGCTCAAGGAGGCAAAGCGACTTGCTGCAGGACACGAGTCAAGTGGAAGCAAAGTCAGGACGGTGGCTTTGCCTCCAATACACGCTGACTAGGAGTGGTCAACAGGGCTGTTTGTCCTGAAAGGGGTGTCCAGTCCATTGCTTGGAAAAGGGAAGTCAGGATTGGTAGAGGGGCCGGGTGGCACTTAGAAATTGGGCGGAATGCACGGGGGCAGAGGGTGGGTCTGGGAGCCAGGGAGTTTGTCTGGTGGGGTTAGAAAGAGAGGCAAGGAGCAGGCAAGACCTGGGGGCTTCCTCTGAGCCTCAATGAACCCCCATTCTAGGCTCAGGGGGCTCAAGTCTCCTTGCTCCCTTACCAGACCCTGCAGTAGGTAACAAAAGCCTGGAAAAGAACAAGCCAGAGGTTCTCTTTTAAGAAAGGAGAGTGGGGATCCATCTGAACATCTGGTGGACGGTCCCTGGGCTGTGTGTACTCAACTGTATACATGAACCTGCTCAGTGTTCAAAGCTCGTGTTTTGGGGCGAGGACACGTGGCTCATGCCTCCATACTACTCACTAGGTGAGCACTTGCTCGGTGTCAGGCCCTAGGCTAAACTCTACAGGGATTATTTTATTCAGATCTTACAGATCTTTACAACACTTCATAAAGGGCCTGCTAGGTAACGCAGCTAGCACACCGTAGGGCAAAGATTTGGACCCAGGAAGTTTCAAGTTGAGAGTGTGTGTGAATCACCGTCCACACCGCCTTTCCTCTGGGTTTGCTGGTTGAGTACATGAGACAGGTACCTGTCCGTGCATGTGGGCATGTACAGGGCAGGTACTCCCCTCAGGTGGCCACTCTGCCACCCCCTCCTCCCTGTGTTGTGAGGGTGTAGCACTAGGTTCCAATTACGGAATGATCCCCCGGCGCCTGGCTCTTGAGGTGTGGAGGAGGCTTAAGGGTTTATCCCTCAGCGACACCACAGAGAAATCCTACAGAGCCTCCCTGGCCCAACCGCAAATCCCCTAATGGGCTGGGCGCCCTCCCAGGTGTGTGGGTAGCCAGGCCAAGCTGCGTCTCCCATGCCTCCTGCACCTCAGGCCTCGGGCCCACCAGAGGCCCTGCATCCTCAGCCTGCCAGTCCCTGTTCTGGCCACATCCCCCACTTGCCTCGATGTCCCTGATGTTGTGCATGAGCTGGTAGGCAATGTCCTTGCAGCCCTGGTTCAGGGCCTCCGGGGGCATCTCATTGTCCGAGTACCAGTCCCGGTCAGCAGAGTGGGCGTAGGCGGCACTGGGGGTGGCGTGGTTCACTCGCGTGGTGGTCACGATACCCACAGATTTCCCTGAGGTGTGGGAAACGAGGGGTTGGCTTTGTCTGAAGGTGGGGTGTTCAAGCTGCCTTCTCCCTCCTCCTAGCTAAAGCCTGGCTTCCCGTCAGTTCCACTGGCTGCCTGGGCCTCAGTCTCCACCTCAGTCCTAAAGTGGTGACGGTGGCTTCCGAACACCCGGGCAGCTCAGACACTTTCCTCTGTGACCCGCCCCCTCCAGCGGGCCCTTGAGCTGTGGGCTGGGGTCCTCTCCTCCATGTATGACCCCAAGAACACCACTCCTACAGGAAGCACTCCCCCCCTCCCCGCCCCACCAGGTGCCCTGCAGGGGTCCCTCCTAAGGGCTCTCAGGTGGTGTGGTTCTGTCATCTGTGTCAGCCGGTCTCATACCCTGACTCTGAAGTTTCTGGGGGCATGGGCCAGGCCCTCCCAAGTTCAGGAGAAAGGGAGGAGAAGACATTTACTGAATCCCCATGAGACTGGTGCCGGGCTAGGCCCCTTGCCTTGCTCACACCAAACCTATGAGGGGGCTATGTTCTCATGCCCATTTTATAGACAAATGAATAGGCTTAAGGAACTGCACCAGGATGCAAACCCACATCGGAGCGGGTTCCCAAACCACTAGCTTGCCCTGTCTTACACGGGATCCCATGAATATTTCAGACTCCCAGAACACTGGAGCTGGAAGAGCCCCAGAGAGCATCTTTTTCTACCCATTATACAGTTGGAAAGACTGAGGCCCAGACAGGTCACAGCGCTAGGCCCCCTTCCACCCTGCTAACCCCACTCACCAGCGTCCTTGGCCCAGCGGAGGATGGAGGTGACCTCGTTCCCCTGAGTGGTGTTGCAGTAGGAGCGCTGGGTGGCTGCGCTCACTCCCACGGTGCCTTCGTTGGCCTTCACCCCACACAAGTAGGCAGTGGCCGTGCCTGCACTGTCAGGGACCTGAGCATTGGTATTGTATGTCTGCAGGTGGGGAAGGAGGGTCAGGCGATGGCCAGGCCTTGGCCTACCCTGCTGCCCAGCCCACCCCCACTCACACCATGGGGCCTGGGGTATGAGGGAGAGAGAGAGAGGCCTCCCACAGCCTTGTCCGAGCCCTGCTACCCACATGCCCCACATTCCCCCAAGCCGCAGGATCACCTAGCCGCCGGATCACCTAGCCGCCTGCTTTCTGCTCTCATTCCCCTTGCCCTGGCAGCCAGGGCAGCAAGAAGGGCCAGAAAGGCAACTCTCCAACACATGGAAACATTGGCAGAAAAGTGGGGGCTGGGTCAGCTCAGGCCTTTCTCTGGGTCTGAGGGCTGCAGGAGCCAGCTAAGGGGAGGGGGAGGCAGGTGAGTCCTGGAGAAGGGAGAGAGGGGATTCTTGAAGGAGTGGGACAAGTGGGCTAGGGGAAGCGGGAAAGTAATGGGGAGGCAGGATCTAGAATGGGGAAATGGGGACGAGGCCCTCCCCACCGCCACCACACCCTTTGGACCTCTTGTAGAGACCCTGAAACTGTCTCCCTTCCCCCCAGCCTGAGGCACAGAAAACACTGGAGTCTCTTCTGTTCCCCCAGAGTGTCTAGAGGATCTTTATTACAGAATACCACCACCAACACCACCGGTAACAATAGTTACCACTTTACATTAGTAATCTAATTAACTTTCCCGAACCACCTCGGGAGAGAGTGAATACAACAGAACCTCTAGGGGAAGCATATATACTGATGATTCCGTGATTTATATCAAGTACGAAAGGAGGAACAGATATCTGATCTATGGTATTACAAGTCAGGGTGGATAGGCAGGGGGCTGGGGAGCAGAAGGGCGCTTGGGACGACCTCTGGCTTCTGTCATGTTCAATTTCTCCACCTGGATGCTGATTATACCAACATGGGCAGTGTGTGAAAATTCAAGCTATGCCCTTGTGCACTTTTCTCTGTGTATGTTATTCTTCAAAAGATTTTTTAAAAAATCAATGAGCTAAAACTCTCCGAGTCTTGAGAAGTAGCTGCAGTTGTCCTCATCTCACAGTGGGGCCACAGAGACCCTGGAGGGCTGACCACCTTACCTGGGCCTGTGGTAGTTTGAGAGGTCTAGTAGCCCCCACACACCTACCCTTTCCTGCATGCTGTCTACCTGAGAAGTGGGCGTCTTGGGCTCGGTGGGATAAGGGCTGGAGCTCACCTTGGAAAGGGCCACATAGGGGAACTTGTCCATCTCTAGCCTCGTCTCCTCCCCGGGGCTGTGGTGCAGCTGACCCTTCAGGATGCGGGCGGCCGTCACGGTGGAGACGCCCATCCCTGTGGCGGGGAGAGGGAGGCCTCAGTCTCTTGGGCTCCCTGCCGCTCCAATCAGCCTTCTCGGGCACCCATACCTGTCTAGTTTGGTGCCAAGGCAGGCCGAGCAGTGGGCACTATAAGATGTCTCTGTAAATGTGATGGTGCAGCTTCTCTCTCTGCCCTCCCCATACCTTTGCCTGGCACAGCAGACCTCCTGGGTCCACAGCCTGCCCGCCCCCCATCCTCTTAAACATGCTCTCCAGGGTCCCGGGCTCTTCAACACAGCCCCCCTTCACCTCCGCCTCGCTCCATGGGCCCCTTTCCAGGTGCCCCGTCCTGCCCAGCCCTCAGGCCTCACCATCTCCCAGGAACATGATGACATTCTTAGCCACGTTGGTGTTGAGATTCTGAAGCCTCAGGGCATATTTCAGGGTCTGCTGAGCTTGGTCTCTCCAGTACTTGGGGTCTTTCTCTTTCTCTGTACAGACAGTGAGGGAAAGTTGTTTGGCAAGTGGTAGGGATAGCTTCTCATCCCCAGACATACAGATACCCCCGCTTCTCATGCCCAAGGGCAGGGCACCAGGACTTGGGGAGAAAACAGTAGTTGCCTATCTGATAGCCGTCGTGTGGTTTCTAAACATACACCAATCTGATCTTCCAAACAAGCCTGTGGACCGTGGGTCTTCTCTCCATATTTCAGAATGAAGAAACCAAGGCTCAGAGACACCGAGCAACTCGCCCAAGGACAACAGGAATGGCAGACACTGGAACGGCTGGGCTTCACGCCAAAGCCCAGGCTCTTTCCTTCCACTCAGTAGAGAGACATTCTGCTAAGGCAGCAAATGAATTGTGCTAGCCATTAGGAGGGTAATGTTTAAGCCGTTCAAGGGAACAAACTATTTCCAACTGCAGGGGTCCCCAGACGTAATAAACCATCAATTATAAACTCTGCTGAGCTTACTCATTAAAGCAGGTTCAGCAGGAACCTGACTTCGTGACAATGTAAACAGCAGTGATGGAAAGCAAGACTTGTCTTTTGTTTAAAGACTTGCCTTTTGTTTAACGTACCAAATTTAAAGTAGCCACAGAGAATCCCGTTAGGATAAATTAGCACGTTCTGTATTTCTAATCTTGAGATAAAATGGGAACCAGCAATGCTCTCTTCTCTCTTTTTCTCTCTCCCTCTCCTTTTCCTTTCCCTCTTTCTCGCCCTACGTATCCAGTAGTCAGTCCTCCAAAGGAAAGAACACAGCTGTAGTGCCTGACAGACCTCAGTTAAAGCCCCTACTGTGCCGAGTGTGGACAAGTCACCTCCCTGAGCCTCAGTTGCCTCCCCTTCAAATACGGTTGTTTGTACCTTCCTCTCAGGGTCTTATGAGGACTGGATTAGATAAGGCAAGTGACACACCTAGCCCACAGCAGAGGATCGAAATCTCCCCCTTTCTCCCCCTAGTAATTCCATCGCTAGGCCTGGACCCCCTTGTTCTTCTAAGCAAAGGCCCAGGATCCATGTCCAGGGGATCAGGGTCCTTCCCACTGTCTGCTGTACATGGGCCCCTCAAATCCTCTGTACTTAGTCCCCTCAAATCAGAGTACAGAACCTGGAGATGGAAATTCCCTGGGGACTCTCTTTCTATGGCCTCCCATTGCATGGAAGGAAAGGCTGAGGCCAGGAGGGGTGGGAGGGTCTTACCCAAGGCCGCATTGCATGCCCATGAGCTAAGGACACGATCCGCATTCTTTGGCCCAACTCAGGCCCCGCTGCCTTTCAGGACAGCTGTGGGTGCAGAGCACAGCTCTCCTGTCTCACAAGCACGGTTTCCAGATAAGTGCCAGGTGCTTCACATGGAGCGGCAGCTCCTTCACTTCCCACAGTCCTGTGGGTGGCTACCATTATTTCCTCCACATTATAAAATGAAACTGCGGGCCCCGAGATCAGAGCCACAGAAGAAAAACAGGAAACCGGCACATCTGTGGGGCTGTGCCCCTGTCTCAGACGGGCAAAGAGAAGAAGGAAGCAGTTCTCAATCTCAAGCCTTGGACCCACCCACACTCCACACCCCTCTCCCAAAGGGGTGTGTTATCCCACCCTCAATTCTTTAACCCCCCCCTTCACCCTGGCAGCCCCCAGCAGCACCTTTCTCTTCTGAAGCTGTCTAATTTCAGACCCCACTGGCAGAGTCCCCAGCTGGAGTCTGGACAGCCTCGGCCCTTCCAGCCAGCTGTGTGTCTACAGGCAAGTTCCATGCCTGGGAAAATGGGAGAATATAGCTACCTACGGGCAGTTTTAGGATTAAATGAGATAAAGCCTGGGAAAGTGCCCGGGCCAGTGGTTTTGATCAGGGGTCCCACTGGCTCAGGGCTGGTTCCCATCTCCTTCCTTGACACACACCACAGTGCCGAGGCTTTGGCCATTTGGGTGCCATCCGGATGGTGGTGAACTTCCACCCATCCTGACCACCTACACCCTGCCCTCCCCCCAGCCCTGGGAAGACGCCCTTCCCCACACATCAGCCAGCCCTGTATCTGTTATTCCTTCTCCACAAAAGCTCTATTACCAGTTTGCCGAGTTCCCTGCTGTGTTTGCTCCCTGCAGAGCCCTGTCTTTTCCACCAGAGTCATCCCAGGGCCTGTCCCCCAGAATGGCTCAGAGGATATCAAACTGACTTTATGGTCAGAGAACTGATTTAAGCAATGATGAGTTTGCACAACTGAGTATCTGGAGGCCATTGTTGTCAGAGACCATTAAATGACACTCACAAATGCTCACGATATAATGCTATGTAAAGAGTACTTTGTCAGTATGTACTATAGGATTCCATTTATACGAAGTTCAAAAAGACAAAACTCATCTATGGTGGCAGGAGTAGGCCTAGTCACTTCCTTTGGCTTGGGGGTAGGGGGTGGGGTTGGTTGGGAGGGATACAGGAAGCTTTTGGTGTCCCATCACTGGAAATGTTCTTTCTTGATCTGCGTGGTGGGTACATGGATATAAAAATACGTAAAAACTCATCAAGCTATATGTATAAGATTTGTGTACTTTAGTGTAAGTTATACCTAATTTTTCTTAAAAAGAAAGAAAGAAAACACAATGTACTACCACCCATAGAATGGTTCAAATGAAACAGATACAAAAACACTGAGTTGCTGAATATTTGAGATTTTTCATTTTGTCCCTTTTTCATTCTTTCCAGGGACTCAGTGCTAGAGTGACCTTGGGTCTCCAAGGATACACACCAAAAGGCACCATGGCATCTCAAAAGAAGGAATGACCTGGGAATCCAGTAGCTCAGGTTCTATTCCCAGCACTGCTACTGACTTACTGTGTGACTTGAGAGGGCCAGTCCTTCTCTGTACCCCAATTTTCTAAGAGCCCCCACTCCCTGCCAGACACTATGACTGCCCTGTGTCACCCCCACGACAGCCTTAATTATTATCTCCACTGAACAGATGGAGACACGAAGACTCAGGGAAGGCAAGTGGGGGTGTCCAGCCACATAATGGGCTAAGCCAAGGAGGGCTCCCCTCTCCAACTATAGATACCAAAATACTAAAAACAAACAAGCAAAACACATAAAAAACAGTCCATAGCTTGAAAAAGGAAGAAAAGGTGGAAGGGATATGCCCAAGAGGCAGAGATTAAGAGGGAATTCAAAACCAGAGATAAACAGGAGCTAATGCTGAGGGACCCTTGGGTTGTCAGACTGGATACAGGTCTAGGTTGAAGCTGATTTAATGTACACGTTTGACCTTGGAGCTATGGAAGGGATGGGGAAAGAAAGGCAGTCATGAGAATGTGAGCTCAACTCCAAATTTGAGCCAGGTCTAAGTGGGGTCTGAATTTATAACATAAGAACCTCAAACTGAGAAAGTAACATAAAAATGTATCATCTAGATTTAGTTGAAAAATCGAATACAATTCTGCACTGTAGAAACACTTCCATATGAGTCCCCAATATAGAAAACAAAAAACAAAACAAATTCCTATCGAAGATGAGTTCGCAAGCAAAAATTACAAACCGCAAGGAAATGTACTACTGCATGAGTGAGGCAGACAAAACCAACAGAAGGCTTAGCGTACCAAGACTTGGAAGAGTTTCTAGAATAAGTTGTATTTCAGATTATTAGAGAGAAGAGAACCCCTAATTAAAGAACAGGGAAATATAAACGGGGAAAGAGTGACCTACAACACTAGCACATGCAGTAGTAGAGCTGGGATTTCCCACCTTGAACATTTTGTTTCCAGCTCTTAAAAACTTGAGATGGTTCTATGACGCTGAACACAGACACTACCCTCATTCTATCCCACCTGCACCAGGTCTCGCCACCCCTCCTCCTGTGCCCCCAATCCTACCTGGCACTAAGGAGGTGGTAAGGCAGGTGCCAATGGCCAGCACTAAGAGTGGTGAAATCATGGTCCACTCCAAGACCTGCTCTCTCGCTGGAGCCCAGAGGTGCAATCGACGTTTGTGGGCTGGCTGTGGTCAAGCGTTAGCTGATGTTAGCTGATGTTCCAATCCTAGAAATGAAAACAAGAAAAGGAAAAGGAAAAAGACATGGAGGGCACAGCTCCAGAGCTCATTTGTTCATTCCCTTATGTGTCTGTTCATTTGTTCATTCATTATTTGTTGAGCACCTACGAGTATTATAGACCAAGTCTGAGGTTAGCCACCGGGATGCAAACCGAGGTGGCCCTCCCTCTGGAAGCTTCATCACACAAACAGTTGTAGAAGTATAAACGAGCACCACGCTCCAAAGGTGTTCCTTCCCATTTTCCAAGTGAACTCCCACTTTCAACCCTCTGAAACCCAGAACCCACCAGATTTTGGTCTTCCCGCGAAGTGCTTCTCATCAGAATCTTTTTAATAAGAGAGCTTATTAAAACAGAGTCTACTCCCATCCCCACTCTTGCCCAGAGGCTCTGATTTCACTTCCAACAAGCACCCCAGCAATGCCCCCTAATACCTGGTGGACCCCACCGTGAAAAGCACTCATTTACAACATCCGTCTTCAGCCTTTTAATCCCGTGTCCCAAGCACATCAGAGACAAAAAAAGCGTCCCCCCTTTCTTAGGGGGATACCTACATTTGCTACATTCTCTTCTAGAGCTTGTGATTTATGGTGAGAAATGTAAAAACTATAAGCATGACAAATAGGAAAAGATTGGCTGGCACGGGTGGCCATTTCTGGACAACAACATTATAGATGACTCCGATTGTTTTTTCTGCATTTCCCAGATTTTCTTCTGTGTAGAGATGTTACCTTTATAATTTTTGGAAAATGCTATTAAAAAAAAATAGACTGGAAGGAAATACACCAAAATGTTAACTGTGGCTTTCTCTGGGCAGCAGGACGGTGAATGATGATTTCTTCTTTTTCATTTTTATTTTTTTGAATTTTCCAAATTGACTAAAATGAGCATGTTTTTAAAATGTGGTCATCCTGTTTGGTTCACAAGGGGTAATAATCCCATTGGCAACTGGGAAATGTACTGTCCCTGCTGTGTATAAATGCTACCGGAAGATGAGGAGTTTTAAATGGCAAGAGTTTCACTGTGAAATAATGTTATTATTTCCACCAAAACGGAGATAAAAAGGATTATTCCATTTGTTGTGAGTGTTAACCTAAAAATTAAAGGTGAGAGGCAACAAGCATTTATTTGGGATCCAAAAAGAACTGCAATTCTGGGAAGCACTGATTCAGGCAGAAACCCCAATAATGTAAAGGAGGTGAAGGCAAGGGGTGTTTATGAGAAAGGGAAGGGAAACAATTACATGAATAGAAGGAAGGAGTTCTTATGAGTGCAGATAAACTAAGGAAGGAATTTCTCTGTAGGTGCAGATAAACTAACATAGTGATGTGAAACCTAAAGAATATCATTAAGGTTCAGCCACGGTATCACAGTCATAACATTTGCTTTCCTGTTAGCTTTGCAAACAGTTGTTTGGATACAAGGCTGCTTTAGGTCCAGTCCAAAGGCTATGTTGCCCAGTTTTAACATTCCAAAGGTTTGAGAATGAAGACATGCAAAGCAGTTCCTCTGGGATGACAGCTCTGACTCCACTGTGAAGTGGTTCCGTTTATATTATTTTTCACATGAGAAACAGCAGTGATGGACAACATTCTACTGTTAGAGTCTCATGCTAGATAAGAAACCACTCTACCACTGGAAGTCGTGATCTTGATTCAATCTTAAAAACATATATGCTGCACTCCAGTGCCTAGAGGTGAGGGTTCGCCTGTACCACATCCCACAAAACACCTGGCGTTCAACGGACATGCCATCCAATTGCACAGCTCTGTGCTTTTCCACCGCCTTCTTCATCCACCTGGCTCCTTACAAACCCAGCTTGGCAGTGGGGGAGGGGAGAGTGGGACTCGAAAGGAAATACCCTACACCTAATGTCTGTAGCGCTTCACTCTGGTGGGATTTCAGATGATTTTTTTTTTTAATTCTACTGTACTTTCCAAACGTTTCTAGAGTAAATCCTAACATCCTAAAAATGTTACTAAATTGATACGTAATATCAATACATTAAAATATTATTCAAAATAGTTTAAAAACTGAAGTCACTTCTTTCAGGAAGCCTCCAGGATGATCCCTCGTGACCATCTACTACCTCTGGACTTCATACCATTTCAATCACTGCACAAACCTCCCTATTTTGAAAGTAATAATTCTTTCCTGATCTGTCTCACTCACCCCACTGACAGCCTCTGAGAGCAGGGACTTTGCCTTGTTTGTCTGTACTCCAGTGCTTGGCACAATAAATATTTACATCAGCTGAAACCTTGGGCTCTAAGGGGGGAGGTGGGAAAAGGGAAGAATCACCCCAAATCCTTCCTCTGCGTGTGCAGAAAAGTCCAGTGTTGGCAGGATCCGGTCACTGCTGGTGGAGTGTCGATTGGTACAACCACTTTGGAAAACTGGCAGCATCTACCAGGGTTGACACCATCCACATGCCGTCCAACCCATTTATCTCCAAGAGAAATGTGCACGTGTTCACCAACAGACATGTACCAGTACATGCATGTCAGCCACTCATGATGGCTTCATGATGGCTGTCTTCAGCAGGATGGACGAATACATTGTGTGGGTTCACAGGATGGAAATCCACACAACAATGAGAACGAATGATCGAGAGCTCCACACAACAACACGGATGAATCTTGCGAAGGTGAGGTGGAAGTGAAGGAAGCAGACCCAAGAATGCATGTAGTGTGATTCCAATGATACTTAGTATAAAAACTGGCCAAGGGTGGTAGAAGATAAGATAAAGTCTACACTGAGGAGTGTGGAGACTAAAGGGGCACAGGGGACTTGTGAGGATGGTAAAGTTCTGTTGATTGGTCTGGGTGCTGGTTAATTGGGTGGGTTCAGTCTGAAAACCCAACAAACTGTTGGACACTTTTTGGTACGTATGTTATACTTCAATAAAATACAAACACGACTTTCTGGGAGATTCTGACAATCTGCAAAGCACACAAAATGAAAAATGCCTGTGTACCACACATTCCAGTTTTAAAAGATTTTCAACATGATTTCTCACTAATAACCTATGACGTTGACAGACAGGCACTTATGATGTCCTTTGTAGATGAGAAAATCAAGACATTGAAAGGAGATGTGACTTGCCCAAAATTACAAGCAAGAAAGTAGCAAAACAGAACTCTGACGAAGGACTGCTGCTTCCAGAATTAGCAAGGGGGTTACCACTGGTGACCCCCCCCCCCGACGACGAGCCTTCTGATTCCCTAATTGCAAATTGAACATTCTGAAGTTGAACATGTGTATAGATTTGTGTCACCTCCACCACATCAGGATACAGATGGTTCTACCACTCCATAAGAGTCTCTTGTGCTGTGTCTTTGTAGTCACAGAAGCCTGCATCCAGAATCCTGGCAAGCCCAGCTCTGTTCCCTATTACTATAGTTTGATTGGTATTGTGTTTACATATTTGCAATGTTCAGTGTTCCAATCATGACCACAGTATATCTCTCCATGCATTTAGTTCGTCGTAGTCTTCAACATACAGATTCTGTGTTTTGTTAGATTTATATGGCTGTATTTCACTTTGGGGGGGCCACTATTATAATATCATTATTATAAATTGTTCATTGCTAGTATATAGAAATACAATTGATTTGTACGTTTTGACCTTGTATCCTGTGACCTCGCTAAACTCACTTATTAGTTCTAGTTTTGTGTTTATGTATGTGGATTCCTTGCCGTTTTCTATGTAGGCAATCATGTCATTGACAAATAGGGACAATTTAAATTCTTCCTAATTAATCAGTATGCCTTTTATTTCTTTTTCTTGCCTTATTGCACTGGTGAGGACTTATAGCCCCATGATGAATTGGAGAGGCAAAAGTGAACATCCTGGTCTTGTTCCTGATCTTAGAGTAAAATATTCAGTCATTCAGCATTTGGAGTGGTATTTTCAGGTGTGAGGTAGAGAAGATTTGGTGGGGAAAATAAGAAACGTGGTTTTGCACATGTTGAGTTTGAGGTGTCTTTTAGAAACGGAGAGGTCAAGTGGACAGTTGGATATACGCCATCTGGCATTTGGGAGAGGGGTCTTGGCTAGAGGTATATGCTTGAGAACCCTGGGCACATAAGTGGCATTTAAAGCCTTGATGAAACTTGACAAGATCTTCTAGAAAGAGAGAATGGGAACAAAGACAACTATATGATAAAAGCCCTCAGAAAACCAGGAATTGAAAAGAATTTCTTTAACTTAATGAAGACTTTGTACCAAAAACATACAGAAACCATCATACTTACTGGAGAAACTTTTGGCATATTTTTCTTAACACTGGCTTATAAGAATTTGGGGCAACCTCTTTGTACATAACTATGGGAATGAATTAATAAAGCGTGGTGGTGGCAGTATCTACGTGGCTGTGGTGTTAAAATCAGAAGTCAAAACAGTAGCAGGGATGGAGCTTAAACACACGATTGAGTGAAGCATGCAAAGAATAAAATGCAGTTCTCTGTATGTAAATGTAAGCCAGACCCACATACAGAACACAGCGTAATTTACAAGGACACAAACAAATTCAAGGACATATTAAACACATTAGCATGAAGCCCTTTGGGGAGTGGTGGGATTGGTCATGGGGAACAGAGAGCAGGGATGAAGGGGAAAATGAATAAATAGAACAAGAACTGAGCTCATGATATTACACCATGCACTGAGAAATATGACTCTTTGCACTTAGGGTCCAAAACAAATAAGTAATAAGGAAAAATAAAAGTGAAGGGTGCCCCAGGAGATCTAAAGGACTCATCCAGCCCTACGTGTTTATGCTAATTTGTTTATCTCTATTCTCTGTTAGACTGATGCTTTGTGAGAGTGAAGACCATCTTATCCATCTTTGAATCTCTAGCCCAGTGCACACGGAAGCAGCTCTGTAAATACTGACTTAATGAAAGATCCCACGGTAATGGCTGGAATGTTCTGAATTCTGGCCCCAGGGATGTGGCATTGAGATGGGCTTGTTCTGGAGACTGACAGGTACTTTCTCCCATTGCCTCTACTTGGAAAAGGAGAGGGGGTGGGGATCCAAGAAACCCTTCAGAAGCCATAGTCTCCCTCCTCAGCCCCCACCCCCCATTCAAAGGCTGTTCGCTGGCAGCCCTGGGTGATGGGCTCTGTGGGGCCCACTCTGGGGCTGCGGGGGCCCCAGCTGCCCACTACCCTCTGCCAACGCTCTACCAGCTCAGAATGGAGCATCCGGGTGCGTGCCAATCCCATCACCCCCACCTCCCAGCCAGACCGTCTCTGCCAGTCTCCCGGTTACGTGCCCTGGTTACTCATGACAAGTGTGCAGAAGCCCTGGCTGGCTCTAGCCCCGGGAGAAGGAGCAGCTATTGGCAGGTCAGGGGAGGGAGCTGAGGGGCTGGGCCTTGGCCCTGAGAACTGAGTCAGCATTCAGGGGCAGAGGGCACGGGAGCCCAGGGAGTTTGGCAAAAAGCCAGCCCTGGGCTGGGTCTCAAAAGGGTTCAGGACAAACGACAGAATAACAGAACGAATAAAATCACTACCATTTCTTGGGTACTCTTGTACCAGCCCTGCGCTGTTTACACGCGTGAGCTCTCTTAATCCTCACAAATGTTGTTAGCCCTGTTTTACAGTTTAGAAACTGAGCAAAGCCTCTCAGCTTGCCCCCAGCCAAGGGCAATTCAATCCCAGGCGGACTCAGCCGCTCTGGGCCTCAGTTTCCCCACCACAGAGAGGGAGAGAGGAGAGGCTAGTCCCCACCCTTTCACTATCCCACAAGAGCAAACAGAAGCCAAAGGAGTTCAGTGCAGGAGAGCTGGCAGAGGAGGGAGTCAGGCCAGGGCGAGCTCTCCTACCTGAGCGGCCTGGCCAGGCGGCAGGTGAAGAAACACAGCAGGCTCAAGACCAGTAACAGGAAGAGGAGGCTGAGGGCTGCCGTGAGGGCCACGTCCAGGGTGGGAGACAGGAGGGCCATCTTGGGGCAAACCGGGCTGTTAGGAACGGCCTCCAGACCCTGCGCACGCCCAGCCACACTAGCCTTGCACGCTTGCTCCAAAGCCCTGGGTCAGTGGCCAGTGACCTGGCTCTGTTCCCAGGTTAATCTTTGGGGATTAGCCCAATAAGCTCCCCTCCCCCAGCCCAGTCCTTCCCCACCTGATGTTTGTTCACTCACCTTTGTTTATTCATTCTTCATTCCCAAACATTTACTGAGCGCCTGTTGTGTACCTGGTTCTGTTCCAGGTACTAAGGATTCAGAGGAAACAGGACAGATACAGTCTCTGTCCTCTTGGAAGTTCCTGACCGGCCAGGGTAGAAAAAGCACCTACTGTGTACCAGCGTTGTGCTGGCACCTTGTGGGATAAAAGAACAGCAGGAAAGGAACCTCTGGCCTGGGCCACAGTCAGTTTTTCCCCAGCAGCAGCAGCGGCTGCTCCACCCCATTTACAAGCCGAGGAGTCTGAGTCTGCACTGAACCAGCCAGACGGGTGAACACATGTCCTCGAATACAAGGAACTGTCTTTCCTGAGTATCAGCTGTATGCCAGGCCCCACATAAACTAGGTACCAGGATCCCCATTCACAGATGTAGGAAACAGAAGCTCAGAGGTGCAATGGTGACGTTGGAGTTTGAACCTAGCTCCGCCGGCCTCCACAGCTGTAACCCCAGCTCCACCCTGCATCACCTGTGAACTGGGATGGCAGCAGCCCTGCAGAGGAGCAAGGAGGCTTCAGTCAAGTCTCCGCCTGGCGTTGGCCCAAAGCCAGTGGTCACCTGAGAGTCAGAAACAGGCTGGAGGTAGCTGAGCTGCCGCCTACCTGGAGGGGCCCTTTCTGCTTCGGAAGTGCCCCCCCCTCCTTTTCCATTCTCTCTTGGGTTCCGACAACACCTCATAAAGTCAGGATGGTGATTATGATTCCCATCTTACAGAAAACTCAGAAACTGAGGCTCAAAGAGGTGAAGCCGCTTAGCACACACAAATCCTGGAAGCAACCGCAGCTGTGTGCCTGGGAGGCCAGACCTTTCCCGATCACACTTCCTGCCTCCTGGGACACCTCAGATCCCATGGTACAAAGTACCAAGATTGGAGGAGCTGCTTTTACCCTCTGGGTGCCAAGGGACGTCCCCAGAAAGGCCACATAGGTCACCATGACAACAGGAAAACCAGCCACTTTACTCCATTAAACCTTTTTCTTTCTCAATAATCCCTTCACTTGAATTGCATCAGATCCTCACAACGTCCTAGGGATCCAAGGCAGGGTAGGGCTTATTAGCCCCATTGACTTATGGGGAAATTGGGGCTTATCAGTGAAGTCATTCGGTTAGCTGTCACAGAACAGCAAGCCTGGTCCAAGCCCCAGCTCCAGCACTTCCCAGCTGTGTGACGTTGGGTCAGCTCCTGAACCTCTGAGCCTACTGTCTTATCCATCCAGCACCCATCCCCCATTCAGGAGAGCACCTACGGTGTGCTATAACATAGCTGACCTTGTTTTAATCCTCACTAACCACCTGAGAGCTAGATAGGGTAGTCCCTCTTCCCTTATCTAGCTCTCAGGTGGTTAATGAGGATTAAAATAAGGGAATGGAGAGGGAATGGAGGCCCCAGGGGGCTGTGATGGAGATGACCCAGGGTCACACAGATAGATGGAAGGTGCTGAGCCAAGCCCTGCACAGGGCCCCACCCAGGGGTCACCCCTGCTCCAGGCTTCTCTGCCACAGGTGTGTTCCTGCACCACCCAGCCCCCAAACCTGGACACTCTCTAAAGCTCCACCCCCACCCAACCTAGAAACTCAATGAGACCCAAGGAGTGTCACTTTGTGCGTCACAGCCGTCCCTGGCGGGGTCAGAGGGGAGTTATTTGTCATTAGGGAACCCCCAGTCTAGAGGTCACAATCCTAGAATATCTGGGCTGGGGAAGGTCCTTGGAGCAGTTTTCGCCCAATATACCAGACCACAGAAATCACTTGGGGTGATTGTGGACAAAGTCCTATTCCCAAGTGGTTACCTGGGGAGGGGTATAGACTGGGAAGTGCCTGAGGGAACTTTCTGGGGAAATAAAAGCATTCTTTACAATGACTTGGGAGTTAGTTAAAAAGCACATATACCATATGTAAAATTCATCCCGGGGGGGCCAATAACCCCACCCTGCCTATATCTTTAGGTGTTGTGAAGATCTGATAAGAATTAAGGGAGCATTGGGGTGGGAGAATTTTTAGTTTAAGGAAGTGACTGTGTTCAAATTTTAAAAAAGAAATTAAAGAGACATAACAGCCCCCCAAAGAAATTCGTTTTCCCCCCTATCCCAGATCTACTCAGTCAGAATCTCCCAAGCAGACTGGCGAGTCATACTGTGAGTAAATTCACCTGGGAAAGTTCACCTTAGAGGTTATCCCATTGCCCAGATGAGAAGACTGAGGCCCCAAGAAGAGGAAAGACTTACCCTGGGTCTCCCAGCTCCTACTTCCCATAGACACACCCAGGGAACAGTCAGAATGGGCCCAGAGCCAGGAGCCGGCTGGGAACCAGTTCTTTGGGCTTTCAGCTGGGCCTTTTTGGCTCTTCCAAGGAGCTGAAGCTGTAGAGAAGCATGGAGTGCTCCCTGTACTCTCTGAGGGGAAATGGGATGGGGGTTGGGGGGCTCCTGCAAGACCAAATGGGCTGCAGCAGCTGTCCAGGGAGGGAGCACTACCAAAGACCAGCCCAAGAACGTCTCAGCTACAGGGTCAGAGACAGGGGACATGGAATCCCTTTCTCAGCCAAGCCCAGTGTCTCTGGCAAGCCTTGCTGGCCGGGACTTTATTCATTTACTGTGGGAAGTTATTTATGGCTGCCATGAAGCAGCCTCTGGGTGAAAGTCTCAGGAAGGAATGTGTGGTGGTCAGAGTGGGCTGCAGGTCAGACCCAAGGAGGGACTTCCCCAGGGGGCAGTGGGCCAGTGCTGGTGACAGAGCACAGCTCAGACCTCTAGCTGCTGACAGCACAGCACCCCATCCTGGCAGAAAACAGACGTGGGGGGTGTCTAAGGAGTCTTGGTGTCAACCTGCTTGCTGCCAAGCCATTGCGTCTTTGGGGCTCTGATGACACGCCAGCTGTCCCCTGAGCACCTTCAGCCTCAAGACCTCTGCACACTGCGTTCTCTGGTGTGGAATGTTCCCTGCTGTCCACTTGATGAAGTCCTCCCGTCATCCTACATTGCCCTCAGTTCTGCTGGACTGCCCTGCACCCCAGCCTAGGCAGCAGTTACAGCTCCTCCCGAGCTCCCAGAACACCCCCAGGCAGGCGCTCAGGGTTCCCTCCTCACCATGGTGTGAGCTCCTACATTGCTCTGCTGATGGCGGCAGCCCCTCGGCTGGCAGAGCGTGGCGCAGAGCTGGTTGGGTGGGGAATGACCATAGGTGGGCCAAAGGGTGGCGGGGTCAGTGGTGAGCGGCTGCAGAGGCTGTTCAGCAGCAGTAAGGCCGAACTCTGGAGCCAGGTGTCCAGGTTCAAATCCTGCCTCTGCCCTTTCGAGGGGAGCAGCTCAGGGCCAGTGACCCCACACCTCTGTGCCTCAGGCTTCTCACCTGCAAAGTGAGAGACTAATAGAAGCCATAGGGTGTTGTAGGGATTATATGTGTCAATACATAGAAAGGCTTAAAACAGAGCACAGGACATGGTCAGTGTTCAGTGAATGTCAGCCAGCAGTGATGATTACGGGGCAGGGGAGGATGGGCTGATGAGTAAATGTGGCAGATGAGGGGCTGGAACTGAGAATGGACAGACCCTTCTCTGCCCACTCATCAGGCAGCCCATCCCCCCTGGACTCCCCAACAGACCTGCTCACCTGGACCCCACGGGGTCTTTCTAGCTCTAAGACTCTAGAAACCAAAGGCTCACCTGCCTGCTGTGCGCCTCCACTTGGTGGGGGTTATTTAATTAAGGGGTAGAGGTCCCAGCTCTTACAGTCAAGGAGGTCTGTTTCCTGAGAGGACCAGATGTGTATGTCTGTCTCTTTCTCTGTCACACACACACACACACACACACACACACACACACACACACACACACTTGCGTGGGACAAAACAACCCAGCAGGCATTCTGACGTTTTCTTTTCCTCTTGAAGGAGAGAGAGAGGAACATCCAGGGTCAGCCCGGAAGGCTCCATGGAGAGGGTGGGAGGACAGCCCAGATGGAAGCGTTGAGATGAAGAGAGAGGAAGGCTGCTGCTGACAGGAGGACCCGAATGTGCAAAGGCCAGGAGGCAGGAATACAGGATTTCGAGATCAGGAAGAAAGGCAGCAGCTGACAGCTGGTGACGGAAGACAGAGAGGCATGCATGCATGCCCTGTCTCACTTACAGGCCTCATCAGCAGCCCATTTTACAGGTGAGGATGTTGAAGCTCAGATGGTCTGCCACTTGTCCAAGGCCACACAGCAGAGATGGAAGTCCCAAGGGGCTGGGCTCTGGAGCGAAAGATTTTCCCGGGCTCCCTGGGGTGCCTGGACAGTCTTGATGCCACAAACTAGCTTTGAGGCCAGAGGACTAAAGCCAGTCAAGATTCAGCTGGTGGGAGGAGAGCTGGCAACAGAGAGGTGGGGGAGGCAGATGGCCCCAGAGGCACCGGCTGAGGCCTGGTGTGCCGGGAGCACCCAGGCAGAGGAGGGTTAGGGATGGTTGTTCTTTGGGCACACAGGCTTCCACCATCCCACGGAGAGGACATGTTCTGTCCCAGGCTACCTCACTCTGGGTCAAGCCTGGAAGGAAAATGAGGTGGGGGGCGGGGCATGCACTGTGTTTCTCTGAGAAGTCGGCCACCTCCCTCTCCCCCTATACTCTGGTACTTCACTCAGCACCCCTGCAGCAGGACCCCGTCTAGTACCAGGAGATGCAGCTGTCCCATCCTTGCTCTCACAATCCACAATAAGGAAGGCACAGAGAGGGTACATAACCTCCCCAGGGGCACACAGCACATCAGTGGCAAGGATAGGCCTCCCCACTAACCAGGATTTGGGGAGCTTTTACTGGAAGCACAAGGCTGTCTGTGAGGCATAGTCTGGATGCTAGTGTCTTGGAATTCTAGACATTAATGATTTGGGTCAATTGAAGAGAATATTTCAAACAAACTATTCTAGAAAAATCCTTATTTGCACATTTTGTCATTGTATTTTTAATAATAGCAAAACTTTTCATACCCCTTACTATGTGCCAGGCATTGCTCTAAACATTTTACCTATATTAACTCATTTAATCCCCACAACAATTTATGAGGTAGGTACTATTATTCCCATTTTACAAAAACAGAAGCACAGAGAGGTTAGTAGCTTGCCCAAGGTCACACAGCCAGTAAGTAAATGAGCCAGAATTCAACATTACTTGTGGATGTTTCTGTCTCCCAGAGCCAAGTATAAACTCCTAAAGCAGCAGGCCACCCTGGAAATGAACCACATTTGTTCTCTATGCAATGTGTATATTATGTATTTGTAGATTAACGGATTACATAATGGATGAGTCAAATGAATTATTTGACTCATACTTACTACACACTCTTCTCAAATGTCATTTCACTGTATGTGCATCACAGCCCCCTGAGGGAGAGCTTCCCCTTTTCCCTACTTTATAGAAGAGAGGTGAGGTGACCTGCCAAGGTTCCACAGTGTGCGAGTGGCCAAGAGTCACATCTAAGAATGACTGAGTTCAAATCCCTGAGCTGCACCAGAACCACCTGGGACTTGAAGTGGGAAGAGGGGAGGACCTTCGACTCAAGACCTGGCTCCACCCCTGGCCAGAGCAGTGACCCGGGCACAACCCCTCCTCCCCTACAGTCCCCTACTTCAGCTGGTCCTCACACAGGACACGGGACCGCCACGGCTCTCCCTACTTTCCGCCCCCAATGCCCCACACGCCCTGGCTGCCCTCCCCCAGGAGAAGAAGCCTCCTTTGCACAGATAGCCCCACATGGGCTCTGGATTGTGGGGAAATGGGCCATGAACTTGTAACCTATTGGGTGGTTGGCCAGCACAAGTAGCATCCCTGGGTGGCGTACGCAGGGATCTTGTAAATGCCCTGCTCACGTCAGAAGTCAGAACAGGGAGTATACTGATGTTCCCAGAGATAGCGCTCCTCGCAGCTGGGTCCACGGATAAAGGCGTTCCTCACATTCCCACAGAACTTTCCAGCCGGCAGAGGCTCCTGGCCGCTGTTGTATTTGATGTTCTCAATGACCCTGGAAGGCAGCAGGGCAGGAGCTACGCCCCAACCCCCAGACGAGAAACCAAGGGTGCATAGCTTGGCAGAGCCCCCATGGCTTACTGGCTTCTTCACCTTGGGCAAGTCACTTCCCCTTTCTGGGTCTCAGTTTCCTAACATGCCCAGTGGGGATAATCACAGTGGGTGCCTGTCACTGTGCTATTGTAAGAATGAGAGTTCAACAAACAATGAGATAAAGGCTCAGGGTTTGGCACGTATTAAACACTCAATAAATGTTTGTTAATAGTGATAATGAGTGTGCCCAGCGCTGTTTTAAATGGTTCACATGCATTAGTCTAATCCCAGGGGTGTCCAAACTGCGGCCCCGGGCCAACTGCGGCCCGCAATCCATTGTTGATTGGCCCACAGCAAATTCCAAAAATATATTTAGTTTACTTAAATAAACCAGGTGAGGCAATACGTACTTCACCTCGAGTGAGTGGCCCGGCTGTTTGTGCATTTTACCGCATATGGCCCTTGGTGAAAACCGTTGAAAAAAGTTTGGACACCCCTGGTCTAATCCTCACAACACTATGTGGTAGGTGCTAGCATTACTCCCACTTTACAGTTAAGTAACTTGGCCAAGGAGACACAGCTATTAACAGGACACCATGAAGGGGGAAGAGGAGAAACTCTGAATGGAGCACCTACTATGTGCTGGGAGCTTTTTGTTCAGCTTTCCAAGAACCCCGTGAGGTGGGAATTATCAGCCTCGGGTCAGAAGAGAAACCTGAAGCTCAGAAAACGGAGGTACAGGGTCACCCAGCAACCGCATGGGAGAGCTGGCATCTAGGCCACGCCTGTCTGGCTCCACATCCAGTGTGCTTGCTACCTCCATTGCAGTCATACATCAACTTCCGTCACAGATGGCAGACCTGATGTCTCAGCTGCCTCAGGTACAGGGAGCCCTGGGTCAGCATGCCAGGTCCCGGCCGTGAGTGCTACTGGACTCTCATTGTGGTGTGCCCGGCTGCGGCCTCCTGCCCAGTCTTCACGTCAGGCTGTTCCCTCCACCCCCAGACCAGCTCCTCCTGGGCTTTCACGTGATTGTAGCCTCCTCAGGACGTCTTGTATCTGGACAGAGCACTTCCTCCATAAAGGGAGGGGCTTCAGTCACCTTGGTTCCTACCCTCCCAGGTCAGCCCCTTTGGGTTTCTAATTCTGCACAGAGAGGCTGAATACTCAAGGGCTGAGTCCTCATCTGTAATTCAGAGATAATTAACACCATTCTGCCTCCAATATCGGCTTCTTGCGGGGAGGGTCGGGGAGGAATTTTGCACACTGTAATGTGCTACGCAGATGTTTCTATGGCTTTCCACTGCTCCCCCTCTGATGACTGGAGTGGATATTTGTGGTCATTTTTGGCCACTCAGAATCCATTCCCCCTTGCTCATAATACTACCAAGTTTCCTTTGGAAAGCGACTGCCCCCGCTGCCTTCAGCCATGTGGTTTGGGTGGGATTGATCCCACCACAGCAGCTCCAGGTGGGTCCTGATTGGCTTAAGCTGGAAGTCTCTCTCCACCTGGATGGTGTGTTGTGAGGGTGGTGGGGAGGCTGTCACGTGGAGCCTGAAGATGAAGCAAACCCTCAAAAGGTGGACTAGACAGATGCAGAGAATCTGAGTCTTTGGTGACATTGTTTGAGCCCCTTGATGCAGCCATGTCCGAAAGCCTGTCTCTGAACATCACAGTTACATGGGCCAATTAAGTTCCCTTATTGTTTGCCTTGGACTTTGTTACGTGGAACACAGAGTCTCACCTCAGGACTTCAATTCAGCTAGTTTTTCTCAGCCCCTCACATTGTAAGCAAACACAGCCAGCTCTTGCTACCAAAGAACAAATCTTGCAAACAAGCTACAGATGGGTTGATCAGTTTCAAGTGCATGGTACAGTAAGAGTCCAGCTGAACACAAGTTAGATTTTCTTCTCGGAATCTTGTAGAACTGTAGGAGGTCCTTGGCTGGGATTTGCCTAACAGCCCGACTCCGTGTGGGATTTGGACCCTCCCCTTCCATCAGGCTGTTGTCAGTTGAGTTTAACAACTGTTTGACCACGAGGTTCTAACTGCCTACTGTATGCCTGGCCCTGCACTGGGGGCTATAGGTACAAGCTCTGCCTTCTAGGTCCTTCAGTCTAGAGACGATTGGTCATGAGACACATTTTAACTGGGTTTTACACAAAAGCCCAAGGAGGTGAGTGTACAGGGATACTACTTCTGCACCCATTTCAGAGGAGGAAACAGAGCTCAGAGAGGTGAAGTGACTTGCCCAAGGTCCCTCTGCTAAAGAGGGGCAGGTCCCTCTGCTAAAGATGCCCACGGATCTATCTGGTTTCAAACCCAGTGCTTCTTCTCCTAGCCTTTGGGGTGGCCCTGGCCATTTCTCTGAGATGGCCTCTTGTGCTTAGGAGCAGTGAGAGTGGCTTATAAGCTAAAGAAAAGAGGAAAGCCAAGTATCAGTGTCTTCCTGTTTGCCCGTAGGTCTTGGCTCCTTGAGAAGCCCCCGTTTTCAGGCCCATCCAACTTTACTCTCCTACAGGGCTCACCTTTTACAGGCTGTGGGATCAGGTAAGACTCTGAAATTCAGGCCCCAAATGCTTTCATGGAAAGCCCTTGGCACCCCAAACGAGCTGTGCTGGTCTCTCTCGTGCCTCTGCCCTCCATCTCTAGGATCCAGCTGACACTGATTCAACATCCCCCACGCACTAGAGCCTTCCCTATATGTTATGCAAGCAACACTTGTTCGACCACTGTTTATTGAGCATCTACTATATACCAGGGGCCGTTCTCAGTGCCGAACAAAATAGCCCCGTTCCTGCTGGTGGGGAGACAACAAGAAGTAAAACCAATAGGGTGTCAGGAAGGGTAAGTGTAATGGGGAGAAAGAAGGCAAGGAGGAGGAGGATGGGGAGGTGAGGTACTTTATACAGATTTAAATAGGTCAGAGAAGATCTCACCAAAACGTCATCCCTGCAGCCTTGCAATAATCCCACGCAGCCGGAAATGTAATTCCTAAACTGCAGATAAGGAAACTAAAGTTTCAGGATTAAATCTCAAGTCCGTGCATGTCAATCTAACCAGCGGTGGAACTGAGATTCTGGCACAGGACTGCCCGTCTCCTAGGTCTTCTCTCCCCTAACTGTAACAAGTGGTACGAGGAGCCCTTTGGCAGATGAGGAAGCTGAGGCTCTGCAAGGCGGTGTCACATGCCCAGACCCACAGGAATACATGGTGGGGCCGGGGTTCAGCCTCTTGGCAAGGCCCTCATCGCTGTCCAGCTTCAGCTCTGAGCTTGTTGAAACTCGATCCTCCCCTTTGCTGACTCTGCAAGCTCCAAAAATCCTCCTCCCTTTCCCAGAGTCCCTTTGGCTCTCACTCCCAGGTCACGTGAGCCCCTAATTGTCCAACCCACCCTTGCTCTGCCTCTTCAATTAACTTCTGGCCCATCACTAAACCCTCATCTGCAGGAAACGTACAAAAGACATCTTGTGTATGGCCAAGGGCAGAGAGACCACTGGAGTAAGCGTAAGGGGGTGAGGGAGCTTCTCACTGAGCTTTCCCATCAGAATTTGTTCAGCACTCCTCAAACCCCAGTCTAATCTTTCTGGACACTGCAGTGTAGTGGAAACACCTTGGCCGTGGAGGAGGTGGTCACAGGTTAAGTCCTGACCATGCAGCTTTGAGAGTGACCTTACGCCTGGGGCTGCAGGTTCCTTATTTGTAAAACAAGACTAGTCATCCTTATCTTGCAAGGTTGTTATCAAGATAAAAGGCAAAGAAGAATGTATCTGTTAAGAGATAAAATTTAATAGACCGTATACCGAGAAAACACTTAGCAGAGCTTGAAAGACAAACATCAAGAATTTGTTGAACTGAGTGGAGAAATCTGTATAATGGTGAACAACCACCACCAGCAGAATAGCTGCATTCATTGTGCTCCTACACTCTGAGGTAGGCACTCTTAGTGTCAATCGCATTTGACAGAGGAGGGAGAAAAGCACAGGGAGGTTAAGTCACTTGCCTACAGTCACACAGCAGGCAAGTGGCAGAGCTGGGATTATGAACTCAAATTGTCCAACTCCAAAGTACAAGCTCTTAGGTTAGTAAATTGAGGCTTTGCGAGTTGAAATAACTGCTCAGTGGAACACAGTGATTAAATGCAGACCCAGGAGAGGATCATTGCCAGCCCCATTCCAGAATCTTTGTTTTTAACTACCCCACCAGCTGTCAGAGCTAACAGGTAGGTACTCTCAGAATAATCTAGCACTACCCAACAGTCTCATTTTTTTTCCGAGCAGGAGCCTGAGGTCCAGAGAGGTAGTGTGACCTGCCCAAAGTCACACAGCCAGTTATTTGGAAGACTCAGGACAAGCACCCTGGTTTCCTAACTCTAGAACCTCATGCCATCGCTGAGTATCACACTGACCATGAGGGGCCATCAGGGAAGGAGTCTTGAGAATGCACAAGAATTTTTCCAGCAGAAGTGGGGGGAAGACAGTCTGAGTAGAAGGAGCAGCCCATGCCAAGGCCTGGAGGCCATGAAGGTCTCTTTTTAGAGAATAATGAGCTGTAAGGTGTGTGCAAAGGTTGGGGCAGGGACGGATGATAAGGCTGGCGTTTCATATTGAATATTTCCACTTGTTGTTTTTTTTTTAACACGTTCTTATTGTCTTATGTTGCTACTATCTTTCCTTATTTCTTTTGCATGTTTCTGACGCTTATTTAAAATTCTCGGTCCATCTCTTCTAATATCCCTGACTCCAGGGGTGTCTTGAATCAGTTTGCTGTCATTGTGCTCTGGCTCATGATGCCGAGCAGGTGGGGAAGGGGGCACACACACTCTGCCCTAAAACTAACAGTGAGATGAAGTTAGATGGCTCCTGGACCCTCTTCCTCAAATCAACCCCCGAGTAATCATAGAGCAAAGTATCACTACACCTAGGAAATTATGGAGAAAACAGAATCTCCTGGGGAGATAGAAGGAGGTTTTCAATTGGTATGTGTAGGGTGGGAGGGGTGCTGCAGCCAGGAGAAGGGGCAGGGCACTGTCTTCAAGGTGGTGGAGAATACTGGAGGAAAGAGTATCAAGGTTGATTTCTGCTCTTGCTGCCTCTTTGCATCAAGCCTTGCCCAGCAACCCCCTCCCACACACACACACACACACACAAACACACACACATGCCCGCTGCCCTGGAACAACCGCTCTCACTTGGACATCGGCAGCCCAGGCAGGTGGCACAGGTGTGTGCTGGAATAAATTCAGGGCAGTGCAGCAGGCAACGTGGAATTGCATGAATCAAAAGGGAACGGAACGCTTCCCTTCCAGATCTCCAGGCTGGTGGATTCTGACCTGGCAGACAGCCCCTCCCCTGGCTGCTTCTTCCTGGGGTGCTGAAAGTGAGGCCCAATCCGGTGCAGTTCGTTACTTTAGGGTACGAGGGTGGCGATGCCAAACCCAGTGAGGAGCTGTATGTTTCTGGTGCCTATGGGTCTCCCTTCTGGAACTGTCATCCCCTTGGGCTCACTGGTGCTGACAGAGACTGGGGTGAGGCTTCGATTCAGACAGAATATAAGCGATACAAAATAAGCGATACAAAAGATATAAGCGATACAAAACAGAACAAGAAAGCATTAAAGGACCGAAGTGGAACTACTATATATATATATGAAATAACAAACATAATGGGTAGCATGGACAAGGCAGCTGAGAAATGAAATAGGAAACAGGTATATCAGCTAGAGGAACACTTCTGGAGGAAGGGAGGGTGGTCAGGAAGGGTGAAGAAACAGATGAGATGAAAGAAATGGTAAAAGAGTTAAAAGTTAAAACATCAACTCCAATTTATGCCATTAATTTGAACTGGATTATAAACCTAATTATAAAACCAGAATCATACAGCTTCTAGAAGAAAACAGAAGAGGATATTTTCATGACTTTGGGGTGGGCAAGGAGTCCTAACTTCATAAAAGAAAAAAGTGATAAATTAGACTTCATCAAAATTTAAAATTTCTGCTCATCGAATGATACCATTAAAAAATTGAATGGAAAAGAGCATGCACAGCACATATACCTGACAAAGGACTTGTATCCAGTAAATAAAGAACTACCAAGTTGACAATAAAATGATTAACACTGCCTCCCCCGCCCTCCCCCCCCACACACAATGGACAAAAGACTTAGCCACTTCAAAAAAAAAAACATACAAATGACAAATAGTTCATGGAAAGGAGCTCCACATCATCAGGTAAATGAAAATTAAACAAATTTCACACCCACCGGAATGACTAAAACCAAATCAAAATTACCTGCAAAATCAAACATTGTCAAGAATATAGAAAAATCTATTAGTCACATATATTGCTCAGGGGAGTGTAATATACAGTACAGTAACTTTGGAAAAGAGTTTGGCAGTGTTTTATAAAGTTAAACACACACTTATTACATGATCCAGCAATTCTATTCCTAAGTATTTGCTGGAAAGAAATGAAAATATTGCTACACAAAGATTCACACATAAGTGTTTATAGAGCTTTACTTATAATACTCTCAAAGTGGAAACAGTTGAAATGTTCATTAACAGATGAATGAAAACACAATGGTGGTATGTCGATAAAGTGGAAAACTACTTAGCAAAAAAAAAAAGTGAACTACTGACATAACAAATATAGGTGAATCTCGAAAACATGATGTTAAATGACAGGAACTAGACATGAAAGAGTACATGCTATATGATTCCATTTATATGAAATTAGAGAAGACCAAATGGTGAAAGAAATCAGAATAATGATTGCATTTGAGAGGCAAAGTGGGCCAGGAAGGGGTGTGCGGGAACTTGCTGGAGTGATATAAATGTTTTTTTAAATCTTGTTTTGGGGTCATAGTTACAAGGTAACATACATGAACTGAACACTTAAGATCTGTGCATTTTATTGTCTGAAATTCTACATCAACCAAAAAAGAAAGAGATGGAAGTATAAGTGCCAACATCTAGATAAAAGGAGTCCCAGCAGAGGAAAATAAATCAAAGGAGGACATATTTGAAGAAATAATGAAGATAACCTTGGGACTAAAGAAAAATTAAAAATCTCAATTTGAAAGGGGCCCAAATACATCAAACAGGACAGATAAGGAAAAATGCGCATTTAAAAGTATTATAGTGAATAGCAAAAGACAACAGACACATTCTAAAAGTCTAGAAAAAAACAGATCATTTACAAAGGAATAAGTATCAAATTGAATTGACCAAAGAAAGTACCAAAGGAAAAGAAATTGAACCAAGAATTTATATCAGCCAAACTGTCATTCAAATGTTAAAGGCTAATAAAAATCACAACATTCAAAGGCTCAGGTTTGTACAAAAAAAGATCTCTCTCTACCCTCTCCCCCCAAAAAACAATTTTGAAGTAACTACTTACATAATAGAAACAAATTCCACAGATGATATTAAAGATATGTGAAGGCTGAGCAAATAACTTTTAGAGTTAAAAAAAAATTACAAGATCAAAGAAAAGAATAAGGAGAATATATATAAAAAATAACTCTGAACTAAAAAATCCAGACAATTTCAATGTGATGTCAAAGGGGCTGAAGGGCATGTTGAAGAATAAGGGCTGAAGGGGAAGAGGGAGATCAAGGGATCTGAGAAAATGCTAATCTTATCTTTGTAGGGAAAAGCTATAGCTAACCACTTTTTTTAAAGTCATAAACATTAAAAATAAAACAGAAAAATCAAGATAAATTAAAATGAAAATGTAGGATGATAGAAACAAATTCATGCACATTCTTTTCAGGAACATACAAACATTTTAAAAATCGGTCACATACCAGAGCATAAAGCAAGTCTCGCATTTTAAACAAAAGGTTTTCTTTCACATAGTCCACAATCTCTGACCATGGTACAATTAAGTTAGAAGTTACATTTTTAAAAGGACAATTCCCCATATACTTAGAGATTTAAAATATCTCTCAATAACTCAGAGATCAAAGAAAAGTCATAGTAGAAATTGAAAATTACTTAGAATTGAATGATAATAAAAACATTACATATCAAAAATTGTGGAAGTTTGCAAAGAAAACCTAAAAATAAATGAGCTTAGTGTCCAACTTAGGAAGTTAGAAAAAAACAGAAACCTCCCCCAAATAGAAGATTCTATAGAGAAATCAACCAAACAGAAAACAAAGATTCAATTGAGAAGATCAAAGCCATGAGTTGGTCCTTTAAAAAAGTCAATAAACTTGAGGCAAGATTAATCCAATTAATTAATTAGTTAACATGACTTACCAAAGCTGACCCAAGAAGAAATAAAAAACCTGAATAAAAAAAATTTAAACAGTAATTAAAATCCACAAAGAAAACAACCGCTGAGTGATGTTACAGGTGAATTGTATCAGACGTCAAGAAACAAACTGTCTCAAGTTTACCTAAATTTTTAAAGAGAACAGTAAGAGAAAATATTACCATCTAATTCCATAAGGACATTATAATTGCAATACCAAAGCAGAAAAGTACAATTAAAAAAGTGAAAATTAGAGGCATATTTTATTCATGAAAATTGATATAATAATTCCAAACAAGGTATTATCAGACCATGACCAAATACATACATAATGAACAAGTAAGGTTTATCCTAGGAATACAGGGATGGTTTAATATTAGAAAATCTATATATGTAATTACTAAATTAACAGATTAAAAGAGAAAAATCATATAATCATTTTAAGATACCTTTTGAAAGCATTTAGTACAATTCCACACAAGTTATTACTTAAAAAAAAAACTCTCAATAAGTTATAAATAGAAGAGAGCTTCCTTAACCCAAATAAGCAACTTATTAAAAATCTGAAACATATGTATTCTAAATGGGAAAACTTTAGAACAGTCTCTCTGCAATAAAAAGCAAGGCAAAGATACTTAGTATCACTATTTTTATTTAATATTGTACTGGCAATCCTGGACAGTGCAATAAGATAAGAAAAAAGGTTAAAATCGTAAAGTTTAAAAAACACAAAGAAAACTATCGTTATTTGTAACTGATTGTCTACATAGAATTTACAGACAAATAATTGGAAAGAGTTTAGCAAGTTAGCTTGATAAGATCAAAATGAAAAAAGACTATTGCATTTCTATACATCAGCAACAAAGAGAACTGGAAAACATAAGAAAAAATGGGTATCTAGATGAGGAAAAAAAATTGAATTGGATCCCTACCTTACACCATACACAAAATCAACTGCACATGGACCAAGGTTTAATGTGAAACTAGAACTTTAAAACGTTCA
Source organism: Rhinolophus ferrumequinum (assembly GCF_004115265.2). Classification (NCBI taxonomy): domain Eukaryota; kingdom Metazoa; phylum Chordata; class Mammalia; order Chiroptera; family Rhinolophidae; genus Rhinolophus; species Rhinolophus ferrumequinum. The sequence continues at coordinate 14,527,202 of NC_046292.1, read as the reverse complement.
GTAGAAACTGTAGGTAAATAGCTTTCTGACCTTGGAGTAAGGCACACTGTCTTTTAAACAAGACCCCAAAACACTAACTATTAAATAAAAGGTTGTTAAATTAGACTATATTAAATTTTAGAATTTCCGCTTTCAAAACTCAGGAATATAAAGAACTGTTACGAATTAATAAGAAAAGGACAAGTAGAAAAATGGGCAAAAGACATTCCCAGAAGAAGAGGACTCACACACATACTCATACACTTATTCAATCTTATTGGTAATCAGAGAACAGTAAATCAAGTCTACAATGAGAAATCGTACACTTACATGGTTGGAAAAAATTAAGAAGTCCAACAATATTGTGTATTGTAGAGGATGCAGAATATCAGGACTTCTTATCTATTACTGGTGGGAGTGTAAACTGATACAATCACTGTGGAAAACAGTTTGTTCTTATCTTGTTATCGACTGAAAAAATTTTCATAGACCCTATGACCCAACAATTCCACTTCTAGGAATATGTCAAGAGAAAAATCCCTAAATGCGTACGTTAGGATGCATGTACATGAATATTCCACACTAGCAAAAACCTGAGAATAACTCAAATGCCATCAACAAGAAATGGAATTAGTAAAAATTGTGGAACAGTTACACAGTGGAATATTATACAGCAGTAAAAAAAAGAACTACAGCTACGTGCAACAATATGGATGAATCTCAGCAATATTAAGAGTGAGTCAAGGGGCAGCTGGGAAGCTCAGTTGGTTCGAGTGCAGTGCTCTTAACAACAAGGTTGCTGGTTTGATCCCCACATGGGCCACTATGAGCTGTGCCTTTCACAACTAGATTGAGACAACTACTTGACTTGGAGTTAATGGGTCCTGAAAAAACACACTTAAATAAATAAAAGTTAAAAAGAAAAAATTGCACAACTTGAATAAAAAAGAAAAAAGGAATGAGTGAAAAAAGACTAAAACAAGTCCCAGGAGATTGTGCAGATACCCTTTTGTATAGATATAAATATATCTTTTCATATATATGATCCACTTATATGACTTTAAATTCTAATTAAAATAGGCACAGGGAATGAAAAACTCCAGATACACATATACGGTACATTTATATGTGATACTAATGTTAATAAAAATATTAATCAAAATCAAAATTCAAAAATAATAATAAAAAAGGCAAGTGAATGAGAACCCTCAAAGTCAGGAGGGGTTTTACCCCATGTGAAGGGAGGTGGGTAGGAGAGGAATGGAAGAGTCCAGAGGAAAATGTCAATTACTGTCAATATTCTAGTCTTCTACTGGATGACAGTTCATAGATATTTTAAATTTGTAATAAAAGACAAGAGGGCCACTATGGACCAATGATGAAATGGCTTGAAACAAGGATCATGATTAATCCATTTATAGATCGCAGGGTCCATAAAATAAATGAAAACAAAAATGCTCAGTCAATATTCAGATTTTGCTTGGCAGAGTGTGCTCCATATGCATTCCATCTCATTGAATCCTCAGCTAGAAAGCATTAGAGTAGTCCCCCTTTATCTGTGGTCTCATTTCCCAAGGTTTCAGTGACCTGTCATCTGACCGGGTCATCCCCGATCAGAAAATATTAAATGAAAAATTCCAGAAATAAACACTTCATAAGTTTTAAATCGTGCACGGTCCTGAGGAGTGTGAGGAAATCGAGTGCTGTGCCACTCCGTCCATCCAGGAAGTGAATCACCCCTTTGTCCAGCGTATCCACGCTGTAGACACTACTCGCCCAGTGGTCATTAGTAGCCAACCGGTTATCACATCAACTGTGGAGGCATCACAGTGCTTGTGTTCAAACAACCCTTATTTTACTTAATAATGGCCCCAAAGTGCAAGATTGGGGACGCTAGCAATTAGGATATGCCAAAGGGAAGCCAGAAAGTCCTTCCTTTAAGTAAAAAGGTGAATACAGTACCATAAGACACTCTGAGAGAGAATCTACCTCCACTTACCTTTTATCACAGTACATTGTTATAATGGTTCTATTTGATTATTAGCTATTGTTGTTAATCTCTTACTGTGCCTAATTTATAAATTAAACTTCATCGTAGGTTTTTGGTACTATCCACAGTTTCAGACTTCCACTGGGGGTCTTGGAATGTCTCCCCCATGGGTAGGGGGCACTGCTATAGTACTAGCCTCATTTTATGAGTAAACTGAGGTTCAGTCACGTGGCCAGCCAGGGTCAGTCATAAGGAACCCAGATCTGAATGACCCTTAGCCAGGTCCCTGTATCACTCCAAGCCTTATCTCCTCCTGTCAAATTGGGCAAGGTATGTAACTTTCTTGGCAATCAGTAAGTGATTAATTAACATCCACCTTAATTCAGAAGAACTATCTACGTAAACATATTGGAGAGAAACTGGTTGTTTTCTAGATCCAGTCCCACTACCTCCCTTTGTGACCTTGGGAGGATCACTTTCCCTCTCTGGGCCTCAGCCAACCCATCTATACCTGGAGAGGGCTGGAGTGGCAAGCCCCAAAGGCCATTCCAGCTCAAACTGTTCTTAAGGGGCCATCCAACAAACAGGAGGTCACCCTACCCTTACTTCTCCTGGCAGGTCCCTGCTCTTCCTTCCAGAGCCAATCAGATGTCGACAAACCCAGGGTCCTGCCCACCTTTCTGACATCATCCCTTGGCCCTGCCCCTCATCACGCAGACCTTCCGGGTGCTCTCTTCCCTCAGGGTTTGTGCACTGGCTGTTCTCTTGCCAGGAACACTTGCTTGGCTCACTGCTCGTTTTTCAGCTCAAAGACCACGTTCTCGGAGGCCTTCCCTGCCCAGGCCAGAAGCAGCCCACTCCCCACCCCCACAACACCCTGTTCCCTCACTATTTCACCACAGTGCTGTTTATTTTCATCACAGTGCTCATCACTGTCTGCAATTTACTGTCTTTATGGTCTGTCTCTTCCAGTACAATGGAGCTCCAGGAGGAGAGACTGTGTGTGTCCTTCCCTGCTGGAACCCCAGCATCTGGAACCACACTCTGCTATAGAAGATGCTCAGAAAACATTTGTGAGAGAAAAAACAAAGATCAGATACCGCCTCCTCTAGAAATGCTTTGCGGTCATTCTGCCCAAGGTATGGTTAAGGGGCCTCCTCTGCCCCCACAGCTCTTGCACTTTCCTTTGCCCTGTGTCACCTGGGACTCTGTATGGGTCTGTTTACACAACCATCTCCCCACACACCGGATGCTCTTTGAAAGCAAAAACTAGACCAGAGTCCATCTGTGAATTCCAGCACTAGCCTTGGGCCAGTAGGCAGTTGGGCTAAGGAAGTGCTTGTTGGAGGAATGAATGCAGGAGTGAATTCATTCCTGCACCCTTCTCTCTCCCCTTCCTGATTTCCTCCTTTCTCCACCCTGACAGGTGCTAAGAAACAAGAACCCAAGTGAGCTGACCAGAAAAGCCGCTCCAGCAGGAACTCCCTAGAACAGGGGCAGCCCCTTTCTTCTCCCAGCAGGAGTAACTTCCTGGCAGTGAGGGGACGAAGCCCCAAGACCAGGGTTGCCTCTGTTACAGGAATCATCCGCGTCCTGGCCTGGCAAAGCCAACAGGACAGGCGGCTTCCCCATCTTTTGCCCTCGCTGATTGGACGAGGAGGTTGGCAGGCCTGCCTCGGAACCCCAGCCAGAGGCCTTGTGCAGCTGAGCTCTGCCTGGCCAGGGGCCACTCAAGAAACACTCGATTATTCAGATCATGTAGCTACAAAGGAAAGGATCCACTCCCACGAAAAGGGGAAGCGAGGCAGGCAGGCCAACCCAGGTACTTGAGTGTTGCAGGAGGAAATTTCAAAGCAAAGTTGGCACACAAGTCACCCCAGGAAGACACTGGAAGCCTGAGATAGGAACCCTGGAGGGTCAGGCCCGAGGCCAGAGCCCTGAACTGAGGTTTCTGAGTTAGCAGCGGCTCCGGCCAGGCTACCGTATTTCCCTGAAAATAAGACCTAGCCAGACAATCAACTCTAATGCATCGTTTGGAGCAAAAATTAATATAAGACCCGGTCTTATGTTACTATAATATAAGACTGGGTATAATATAATATAAGACCGGGTCTTATATTAATTTTTGCTCCAAACGACGCATTAGAGCTGATTGTCCGGCTAGGTCTTATTTTCGGGGAAACAGGGTAATTGCTCTGGCTTCCCCCTGCCCCTGGTCCTGGAAATACCAGGACTGCCTTGCTGTGCCCCCCATCTCCATCTCTCCCTTACCTCAGGAATCGCACAGGGGACAGATAAACTCTGCACTCCATAGCTCATGGTGCCAGGGAATGTCACGTGAATTCCTGCTTCACATCCCCTCCCTGAGTTGGGCTTCGGAAAACCATCAGGTTCAAGAAAGTGTACACATCTGACCTGCAGAGATTTCATCTAATATTAAATGGTTATGGGTCCATACTTTGGAGCCAGGCTGCCCAGATTCAAATTCCAGCTTAACACTTATGAGCTGCATGACCTTGGGCAAGTCCCTTCCCTTCGTGCTTTTACTCACTTGTAAAAACAAGGATTCAGTACCTACCCTGTGGGAGGTTAAGAAGACCAAATGAAAAAGGGTATAGAAAAAACTCACTTAGCAGGCCATAGATAGGGATTCAGAAATGACAACTCTTACTATTATTATTAAACAAATTAAGGTTGTTTGGAAGTAGGCCTGGATCTCTGGATCAGCTGTCCCCAAGACAGACACATCCTCCCTCACCAGAGCCCAAACCAGTCTGCTTAGCAGATTGGGAGGCAGACGGGAAAGACTCCAGGCTCTGGATTCAAATCCCAACTCTACCACCCCCACCAGCTCTGTGACCCCAGACAAGTTACTTAACCACACTGAGCCCCACTTCTGCCTTCTGTCTTCTATAGCTCTCAGCCGTACCTCCCTCAGAGCTGTCATGGACCTTCCCATCTGGAGGGGTGCTAGTTCCTGTTGCTGTTACCCGTGGGCAGTGCCAGAGAATTAGAGAGCTAACACATGTCGAGGCTTCCCCAGACAGGGACAAGGTGACAGGTGAGTTTCCCTTCCTAGAAACCTCTGACTGGGTCCAGCCTCAAGGTGCAATGTGCAAGTTTACCAAACGTGTACTAAGTGCAGACTATGCACCAGGAAGCATGATACATACAGATGTGTTACTCTATGTGCAGTCATTGCTTATTATTATAAGTCATTATTGTTATCAAAGAAATTAAGGTTTGGCACTGAGGGTACACCTGTGAATAAAACAGACAAAGAGACTGGTCCAAGGTATGATGTTGGGGGAACTCACACCTGACTAAGGGCCTGAGCTGTCAATAGGGAAACGGGCTTGTCCTGCTGCCAATTGCTAACAAACCTCCGAGGAGATGGTGTCATCCGTGGGGAATGAAGACACCCGTGGAGATCTGGGAACGGCAGTTGGGCTCAGTTTGGGGAGGCTCAGGTAGCAAAGCCAGCAGGACAGAGAGCCTTCACAGGTTTCTCCATGGTAACCAAGACCGAATGGGCTGTGGGAACCCCTGCCAGATATGGCAGCCTTTCACTCCCTCAAGGACATTAAACACCTGCTGAATACAGGCACCCGGTTAGACACCGGAATTCACGAACGATTCCCACAGGCTTCTTGCCCTTCAGGAGCTCACGCTCAGGGCCAGGCATGTATGTGGATAATCAGGTTACAAAGGACTCAAGATTTCTGAGCAAGATCTACAAAAGCAGCCATGATGCCAGCTGGCATCACAGGCAGGGAGAACCCTGCAAGGGAGGGATCAGCAGGTGTAAAGGCAAAGATGCAAGAGACTGGGGACACACTGAGGGAAGACTTTAGCCTGGGCTCCTGACCTGCGTTTGAGGGCTGGTTTTGCTATCGATTTGACCTGAGTCTCAAGCACGCCCTGTTGCAAAATGAAGATAATACTTTCTCAGGCTGTTTTAAGAAATCTCTGAGTTCATGAAAAAGAAAGGGCTTTAAAAACTGAAAAGTATGATAGCAGCCTGGAAACTGAGGTGGGGAGTATTAAAGTGACTCGTCCAGGGTCGCATGGCTGATTAAAACAGGAACTAGGATCGGTCCATCGGGGATGGAGGCGCAAACCCAACCCCACCTCCGCTGCAATACTCGCGAGTTCGCCGAGGCCATCTGCTCCGCAAGGCCCAGGGAACAGGTAGGACATTGAATTCTCTGGGGCGGGGATCGCCATTTCTTCGTTGTGTGATCTCAGGCCCAATTTTCTAACCTGCAAAGATGGAGAAGCCGTTGGCTGTGCTACTCCACGCATACGTGGCAGGCTCTACGTGGAAGAGCACTTTCTACAGGCAAAGGAGTATGACGGCCACGAATGAGAAATAATGATGGTGAGCTGAGGAAGAGGAAGGCCAGAGTGTGGCAGTCCCCGCACTGAGCAGGGGAGGGGAAGTAGGTTCAAGGTTGGACAGACATGAATTCAAATCTCAGTGGCTCCACCGGTTCACCAGCTGGGGCAAGTGAGGCAAATGACTTCACCTCTCAGTCATTTTCCTCACCTGAAAAATGGGCTGTTATAGGGATTGAAAATATGAATGTATATAAAATATTTAGCAGAGTGGCTTGAGGCATCATAAATATTCAGTATATGTTAATAACTTTTATTAGTATTGCTACTATTGATACTATTACAGAGGGTGGGGGAAGGGGTGAGCAGAACTCTCCAGGAGGATCTGAAACCAGCCTCTTCCTTTTCACTGTTACCTTAAGCCTGGGTTGTGACCAGCCCCAGAAAGCAGAGCCTCCCTTGAGGACAGAACATGGGCACAGCAGGGGTGAGATCTGACACAGACTAGTTCTGGGTTCCTCCTACTTTCCCAGACAAGGAAAAGAAGACTGAGAAGCACGGTGACACTGACCTTGGTGCCACCCTGGGGCTAACCCTTCTCCACCCCTGTCCACACAGTAATTAAATCTAATTTGGTTCTGGGATGTCCTTCAATCTGTGTGCCAACTCTAAGTAGTTGATAATGGCTGCCTGGAGGACTGCATTTAGAAGGAATTTGAGGTTGAGAAAGAAACAGGGCAGTGGTTGATTAGTGATGTCTGACGTGAGTATAGGACAGGAAAGAGGCAGCATGCGTGCCAAGTATTTGCCCTACGTGAACTAGAAAAGTCCTAAGGCCTAGCGCCATCCATTGTAAGCCATGGTTGTCAGGCAGGGTAATTGAAAGCCAAAAGAGGGACTTGCCCAGGGTCACACAGCTTGAAATGGCAGGCTGGGATTTAAACCCAGGCCCCTCTGGGTTTCTGAGGATGCTTCCTGCTAGGATTATTCTCTTTTTTCTTGACTAGAAGAGGAGGTAACTAGGCTAAGACCCATTGTCTGGGCGAACAGACGCTGCTGCCCAACCAGGAGTGCCTGTGCTTGGTCCCCTCCCTCTGAGACCTCCTACCACACCTCACTTTGCAAACCCCAGAAACAGACATTTCCACTGAAAACAAACGTATACAGCGAGGTCCTCTGAGGGCTTGTATCCAAGCATAAAAATGTGAATCCAGATGCTAATCTGATCGGGCAAGAGAGCATGAGACCTAGATTTGGGTCTCATCTCCACTTTCCAGCTGTGTGACCTTAAGTTACTCAGCTTCTCTGAGTTTCCGTTTCCTCTTCTGTAAAATGGAGAGGATAACAAGTTAAATACAAAAAGGCCATTCAAAGTGATTAGCTCAGTTCCTGACACAGAGTAAGCCCTTAAATGTTCATGATAAGGATTAGGTCAAGAGGAAAAATTAAAACACAGCCTTTTCACAAAAAATACTCAGGTGAGGTGATTCATGCAAGGGCTTGAACGAGGTGTTGAGAACCCTGTTTATCTTTGATATCTTGATAGACTGAAGCTGAAATATGAATTACTATACTTGATGACTTCAAAATAAATAAGGAACTGGATTCTTCTAAGAATGTGTCACTCATGTCACAGAGAAGGAAGCAGACTTGAGTGAGGGAATTGGCAATGGGAGGCGACAAATGGGTATGTTTCCCACTTCCCAGCTGGGTCACTTTGTGACCGTTTCCTGTAGTGCGGGGATAACAGCACATGCCACATAGAGCTGCTGTAAAACTAAGCAATTCCAGGTGAGTCACTGAACGCCACACCTGGCATGGCAATGCCAGCAGTGGTGTGTGTAGGTGGGAGGAGTAAGCAGAGAAAACAGAGCAGCTGCACAAGTGCCTAGTAGGAGTGAAGGAGGGGAGCAGGGCTCAGAATCAGCTGAGACACTTTCTACCCAGAAGGGTGGCAGATGAATAAGTAATTAACTTATACTGTAAGAAGCCGGTAAATCAAAGTGGGGACAGGTGGAAGGAAAAAGACACAAATGACATTGAGAAAGGCCAAGCCTGATACAGTCCAGTGACAGCCAACAAAGAGGCCTGGGGGATGAGTGGACAGAGACCTGGGAACCTCAACCTGAGATCTAAGCGAGTACCCACCCTGTTGTTTTGCAGACGAAGTAAAAGGTAGATCAGACAAAGCGTGAGCTTGGCTTAACCAAAAGTCACATGGTAGATCCTTTTAAAGGTTGAATTGATGGTTTTTTCAAATAAAATCCACCTAAACACTTTTTCAAAAAACATGCAATGTTTGCTGAGCTTTTTCCGGCTGCTTGCAGACCTGGCCAGGTGAAGTTCACCCACCTGAATCATGAACTGAGATCTGGAAGGAGGAAGACGCTTCTATGCATCCAGCTGGGATGAGAACCTCACTGCAGGGCTGCCAAGGTCTACTCCCAGAAATAATCTCCCAGCCTCCCCTCCCCTCTCCTCGCTTCTGTGGGTCAACACAGGATGACAGAGGCTCCTAGGAGAGGGATTGGAACTCAAGGAGTCGGCCCTCTGAGCCTCAGTCTCCTCACCTGCAAAAGGCAGGGGGTGAAGTCGGTGAGGATGAAAGACAGGCTGAAGGTGCCTCGGTGCCCGTCGGGTGCTCACAAAATGCTACTTCCCACAGGTACATTTCTGAGCTCCTCTGCCAGCACCAGGACAAGGGACCTGTGGTTACTATCAGGAATCAGAGCTCCCCTTATTCATTTTGGACCCCCAGAGCACTTTGTGAAGACCTAGAATCTCCCGTCTAGGCAGCTGCCTCCCGAGCCCCAGCATTTAACCAGGAGGGGTCCTGGCCTCCCATGCTGCACTTGATCTTGGTCATGGCAATTCAGAGATCTGTGCTACAGCTGTGGTACCTGCTGTCCTCACCAGGGTGGGCTCCTGGCAAAGGGGGTGGAACAGAGTTGTGGGTTTAGAGGGCAAGGTGGTGTTCCTTGCCTGTGAAGTGGGTGAACACCAGAACACAGGGCTTTGGGGAGCAGTGGGGAAGGCGGCAGGTGTCAAGGGAGTTTTTTCCCTGAGGGAGCTGCATAATCTCTAGACTGAAGCACCCAGGGCTGCCTGTCCTCAAGGGGGTAGGCCCAGCTCTCTGAGCCCTGACAGGCTGATGTCACCCCAAAACCTCTAGAGCCCATAGACTTTCCTGGGGACCACAAAGCAGGAAGGAAGCTCCCTCCACCTTGCTGACATGTTGCAGAGACACTGCCGGGCCACAGAAGAGAGACGGATGTCCGTGTGTGTGATATTCCTGCCCTGAGCCCCCTGAAGGCTGGCCCACGCCTCCTGCAGTCATTCGGATGAGGTCTGAGGCCCCCTTCCATGGCCTCACAGGACCTAGCCCAGAAATTGCAAACTCAGAAAGTAGGCAGGTAATGTCAATGAGGCAAGTGGGCTGCGTGTGAGAGGATAGGGAGTGGTGGGGACTCTGGCAAAGTGGACGGAGTGAGGGGCTATTTCGCTCCAGCCTTGGTGGCCAGGCTGGCAGGTGGCCCCCTGTGGCCATGCCTTCTGATTCTTTCAAAAGAACTAAAATGAAATGCCCTAGTTTAACAACACCAACAACTAAATCAAAGTTTTTAAATCACTGCAGGAGTCAATAAGCTGTCACACCAGCCCCCTGCTGCCATAAGAAGGCAGTTTGTCACTGACCTGCCATAACCTAAGCCATAAATAGCTGATTGAATTAGATACATTCCAAGTCGCAGGGAAGTGTCACCCCCCATTCCTGCTCCTCAGGCCTCTTGGCTTACAGATGAGGAAGCTGAGATTCAGAGAGGGGAAGTGACTTGCCCAAGATCACACCGCTAGTGTCTCATCAAGTCAAGGACTTCACCTCTGCTTTCCTGAGTTGAAGATTTTTTTTCCATCAACCCAAACTATCTGCATCCTCCTTTGAATGATTCTGCATTTTCAAAAATAGGTATACTAAGGATGCACCATGGAAAGGCTACTCACCCAATTCAAGACAGTGGTTACTTTTGGGAAGGTGCTGGAGTTCAGAGCCGGAAGACTGAATTCCCAGTCCAACTCTGCCCTAAGCAGTTGGGTGACCCTGGGCAAGTCCCTTCCCCTCTGGGACCCTCAGTCTCCCGGGTCTGCAAGGCAGCCAGTTGACAGAGCCAGCTTCTAAATACCTTCCAGCTCTGAAATTCTAGGCATCTGTGAGGTCGCCTCTCTGGCCAGTCCTCTGTGGCCTCAGATGAACATAAAATAGTAATAATAATAACGGGGAGGGCGAGTCCACACTAGCCAGGAAGGAACACTACAATTTTTCATGAAACCTGACTCCTGCTTACTGGAATTCAGAAGGAACGATGGTAAGACTGGGGCAGTTTAACCACCATCCTGCAGTTAAACAAAAACACATCTGGTTTAACTTCGCTTTCCTCCTCTCCTCCCCTCACCCCCTACCCTCATCTCAAATTTTACCCCTTAATTTGAGAAGTCAAATTAAATGCAAACAATTGATTTCATGCCACAGTGAGGTTGAGAGTTTCAGCATGGAAAACTTTAAGCATGAAATTTTCCTGGGAGCAATTATGAAACGCTGGGGGGTGGTATGTGGAGGTGGAAAAATATGGAGACTACTCTTGAACGTTCTTTAGACGTTGATCATCATATTCAACTTGCTGAGGGCCTGCTAGGAACCCAACAGAGAGGTGAAGTGACCTGCCTCAGGTCACATAGCTAGGAGTGGAACCCAAGATGCTGACCCCCAGAGCCAGCATTTTCCTTGCTGTCTCTAGGCCTTTGTGACCTAAACAGGGCCTTCCCCCCTTACGGATCACCTGGTCGTAGGGAAGGAAAATTCTGATGAAAGCAGGACTTTTACTAACTTCTCAGTAACAATTACCAACACTGGTTCAACCCAGAGTTGAAAAACAATGAGTATTTATGATCTTGCTGGCCCCTCATAGCAACGCTGGAAAGTACATATTAACCCATACCACAGACGATTTCCTCACCTGACGCTCAGAAAAGGGAAATGACTTGTCCAGGGTCACACAGCAGTGCTGGGTATAAACCTCCAATCTACTGCCCCGAGCTGCCCTCTAAAAGTGAGGACATCTCTCGAAGGAAAAAAAACAAAACAAAAAAATACCACACAGCGTAGCTCCAGCCTGTGCTAGGGAGCTGAGTCAGCATTCCTGCGGCCACGCAGAGATTTCTGAGCACTGGTTCCCAGCCCAGCTTGCTCATTCTCCCTGCAATGTTCTCTTTGAGCTCTGGGGTTTGTATTCATAATTCCAGTTTCTATTTCAAGGTGAGAACTTGCGGTAATGCCGTTGCATCCTACCCCTGGATTAAGAGGCCTCATTCCCAGAGATGGGTACAACACGGAGATCACTAGACTTGGAATTCTAGACACTCAGGTTCCATCCAGCCCCAGCTCCCAGGTACCATGTGTGTTCTTGGACAAGTTGCTTCTCCTCTCCAAGACCTATTTCTTCACTTGTAAAGTTAGGACTACATCTAGCTTCTAGGGGATGTCACGTGTGTAAGCCATAGGACAGGCAAGGGCTTGAGTTTGGGTTTGCCCTATGTCCCAGCTGGGACACATCAAGGCACAAGAACAGGCAGACAGCAGAGGCACTGAGGAGATAAGAGCCCCAGGCCTATACCCAGCATGGAGCTGTAGGCTTCAGGCCAAGGCTGTGGCTAGGACAGTTGGCATCTGAATGTGGGCAAAGGGGGCAGGCACCAGGCCACCCTACAGCACAGCCCATCAGGGAATGAGAGGAGCCTAGACGAAGGTGGGTTATGGGTTTCCAGGGTTTAGGAGCAGTGATCTGACCCGACACAGCCTCAGCGCTACATTTTCTGCTGAGATTAGAGCTGATGATAGCCAATATTTTCTTAGGCACAGGCACTGCCTGAATACTTTGCACGCGTTAATCTAGACCTCACCACACAGGTACCATTTATTGATCTCCTCAGCCTAAAAGCACAACAGGGGACACAACTCATCCCCGGGTAGACAACTATGTGGCCTTCTCTATTAGTGTGGACCAAATGTTGGCCGATCAATTTTACATGTGTTGTTGCATTTTAATCTCCTTCCTTGTGAATTGCTTGATTCCGATTCTAAAATGTAAATTTGCGAGCTGAAAAAAGTTTATTATGCAAATGTCCGAATGCCCACTCCGCGGTGAAGAGGGCTTTTGTCTGCTTAATTTACTGCTGTATTCCTAGCACCAAGAACAGGAACACTGTTGGTGCTGTTAAATGAAGATAACATTTGGCTTCTGGCCTCAGTTCAGTTTTATCCCTCACAGCAGTCTTATGGGAGAGGCATAGTCCCCATTTTACATGTGGGGCCACAGACACAGACCCAAGCCTGTATCACCCCAGGAGCTGGGAAACGGGGAAGCTGTGTCCAAGGGTCTCTTCTGCTTAGGGAATATAGAGGCATAAAATTCAGGAAGAAAAGTGGAGGCAGAAGGGCAGGGCCAGCGGCAAGGAGTGGAGTGGGTAGGGTGGGGGCAACACAGGTGGAAAGGGCTAAAGGGAGATTTGAAGAGGGCAAATCTGGAGGGTCGGGGGAGTCAGGACTGAGCCCTGGAAGTGTGAGAAGGAGGAACCAAGCCTCAGCTCCTCATCTCTTGGGCAGTAGCGTGGAAGTGGGAGGCTAAGATGGTAGGGTTCAGAGTCTGGGTTCAAATCCTGGTCCCTACTTTGCTTAGCTTCTTCTTCTCTCTCTCTCTCTCTCTTTTTTTTTTTTTTTTTTTAAGGAGGGCACAGCTCACATTCACAGTGGCCCATGCAGGGATCGAACCGGCAACCTTGGTGTTATTAGCACCATACTCTAACCAACTGAGCTAACCAGCCACCCCTTAACTTCTTAAATACTTGCTTAACTTCTCTAAGCCTCACTTTCCGCATTCGTAAACAATATGATGCACGTGAAGTTATGGAGAAGGTCTGGCAAACAGTTGGCACTCAATAAACAGTTGCTGTCATCTTCACTGGGGTGGCAGCCAAGCCCTGCCTCCCTGGGAAGACCCATCCACCTGCAGAGTCTGAGCTCTTCTTAGGACCCAAAGACCCTTCCCCGGCCTGGGAATCGCTCTGTCTTTGGATCTCCAGGATTTCCCTCCTCCCCGCAGCTCCATTATATGTGGAAAAAAGGATCAGAAAGAGACAATGTTGGGGAAGGATGGTTCTTTCCTTAGCTTTCCACCCCGCCCCCCAATTGTTGACCATGCATTTAACCCTTTCTTATCAAGACTGGGCACAGGAACCAACCCTGGCCATCCCTGCACATGCCGAGATGGCTTGCACACTCCCTGGGCTTCGAGGGCTCCAGAGATTTGCCCCATGGTTGCTGTACCCACCCCGACTCCCAAACAGACACCGACAAGCCAGATGTTCCCTTTCCCCTCCCCCATGGATTCCAGGACCCGAGAGTTTCCCTCCCTCTCCTGCTCCCAGCTCTGGCCCAAACTACTTTAGACCTCCACAGAAACAGACCTGCGTCCTCCCCTGGCGGCTGTCGCGGGAGGCTTGGATGGGCGGCAGGCAGGGGGCTGGGGTTGGCACCATACGGGCTGTTAAGTTATCGGGCACCGGCGGGGGTGGGAGGAGGTGCCTGGACCGAGGGTGGGGGATCCAGGCCGTGGTCCAGGAGGCAGGAGACCCCAGTACTGCCTCGGCGGTTCCTTAGCTCGCGGGCTCCGCAGGAGTCACGTCCAACCTCCAGCTGGGAGCCTCGGATGCGCGCGAGTACCAGAGCCGGACAAGTGGCTGGAGGTTCGGGATGGGCGACTACGGGCGGTGTAGGGGCGCAGAGGTCGCTGCCCTGCCATTTATAGCCCACCTCGCCGCCAATCCCAGGCGAGTGGAGGATGTGGGAGAGACTGAGGATCAACCACGTTCCTGAGGGTCCCCAGGAGCCGGGGGAGGCGTCGAATCCTTACCTGCGCAGAGTTCGTGGGTGAGGGTCTGTCCTGGCACAAGTGACGTGGGGTCGGTACGCTGAGACCGAGGGCACAGAGTGGCGGGAGCGCGACGCTGCCAGGGCCACCTCCCACGCGGGCTTATAAAGGCGGCCGCGGGGCCGGAGCGCCGCCGGGCAGCCCTCCCCCACCCCGCCCCCGGCCCGGGCCCCGGCCCTCCCCGCCCCCGCTCCGCCCCCGGCCCTGGCCGGGCCAGCGGGTCTGGCCATGCGGCCAGGGCGCCCCCTGCCGGGCATCGGGGCGCACCCCCTCAGCTCCGGCTCCGCACCGGCCCTGCGTGGGGTTGGGGGTGGGATCAGCTGTCTCTGCTTTTGCGATCGGTCACTCCTGGAGCGCTCCGGCCCCCTCCACCTCCCGGCTTCCCCGGTGCATCCCGCCACCGCTCTCGCCGGGAGCTCGGGCTCTGATTCCGGTCTCTGCGGGTGTTGCCTTTATCTTTGGCTCCAACTTCGTTCTGTGTCTGTCTTTCTGGCACCCCTGATCTATTTGCTCCTTTCTGTGTCTCTGTCTCTGTGTCTGTCTACCTGTGGTTTTTTTCGTTTTGTTTTGTTTTTGATTTCTGTCTCTATCCATCACTGTCCACCTGTCTCTGACGCTCTTTCTTGGCCTCTCTCCTTCCCACTCCAGACCAAAGACCACTAGCTTCTTCCTCTCTTCCCTGCCCCTGCATTGTCTCCCTGGCTAGGGCTGGAGGAAGCCAAGGGAGACCTAGGAGGGGTGGCTTCTGGAGGGGCACCTCCGCTGGACAGGAGCTGTTCCCTCTGTTCCCCTTAGAGAGGAAGGGGTGTCCCAGCTGGAGCATCAGGACACGATTCCCGGGTGAGCTGGGGAGGGAAATCACACTTCCGGGGCAGTGGAGTCAGCCCAGGTTCAGGACTCCACCCTGGTGTCCTCGGGCAAGTCACTTGACCCCTGTGGACTTGCCTGCGCCTTGACAGGCAGACATCCCCTGGCTGCCTCACCACGTGGTAAGAGAGTCATATGAGACGGTGGTTGAACACTGCACAGGAAACTCACATTTTAGATAAATGGGGGCGGAAGGAAGGACAGGAGGGGACTGAGGCCAGAAGAGAGGGGTGAAGGTGTCAGTGCCAGCAGAACCAGTACCAACCTAGAATTCTTTCTTTCACCTTTTCCACGCCAGCTCAGGGCCACGCATCTTGCATCCATTATCTCCCAACAACTCCATTTTACGGAGGAGAAAACAGAGGCCCATAGAAAGCACGCAGGTGACTTTTCCGTACCATTGGAACCAGAATTGAGGACTGGCACCAAAAACCAAGAATGTCTTTGTATTTATTTTTCTTCCTTTTTGTATTTTTAGCAATTGATACTATTTCTTTATTTACAGGAATGATCTAAAGTTTCCTTTTTGGCATAAGTTTATATTTTTAAAAAGCAAATCAAAACATTGAATAAATATTTATGTGTTTAATGGGTTCGGTTATTATGGCAAAAATCAAGGAGGTGGTAAATGAATGAAGTGTAGGAAATACAACACTTTTGCATATAAAATTGTGGGTGAAAGCATCCAGAACTGAGCCCCAAACCTGGGAGGGGCTCTATAATTGTTCACAAATTCCAAGGAAGGGTTTAGGGATACAGGAGGCTTGAGATGATATCATCCTCAGTGAGCCAGGAGCAAATCCCCTGGCATAGAAAGCCTGGCTGTCTCAGACTGGGCAGAGGCCCGGAAGCTGAGCCAGCAGGGAGTCAGTGGGACCCCATTCCACCAATTACAGGCCCCCAATACATGCCCCTCATTTCTGATCTCCCCATAGCTATGAGGGATGGGCATTTCAGGTTGTGCCATATGGCCAGCATGAGCCCCCTGTGTCTGGGTGATTTTCCTCTAGGTAATGCCCCAACCCACCTTGGGATTCCAGGGATTCGTTATCAGCGAGAGGGACTGCTGCCTAGCCAGCCCTGCCACCTTCCTCCCTCACCTCTCATACCCTGCTCCTGGGCTCTGCCTTCAAGGAGAATTCAGTTGAGGCAGGGGCACCCAGCAGCCATTGCCACCCCAGCTCCCAGGGTGCCACCCCTCCTACTGATGTCAACACAACAGGAAGGAAGCCTGGATCAGAAACCAAGAAGCCCTACCTTCCAGCTCTGCCCTAGCGTCCTAGGTGAAATGAGCAAGTCACTTTCCCTGTTTAGGCTCAGATTCTTTCTGGCTGGTTGGACTGGACAATCTGTAAATCCAGCTCAGATTCCAGGATTCCAGGACCACTCAGCTGGTAGAAAGCAGTTCATTGCAGTGGGTTTCTCTGTGTCTAACTTACTGTACATACTTTGTTTCTGTTTATTTTAAAAAATAAGCAAATTGGACTGCTTGACTCCATGCTCCCTTTGCTCTAAGAGCTGATGATCTTATTTGATTCTCATAACAGTTTTGGAAGGTGGACAGAGCAGGCATTTATAATCCCCACTGGAGATGAGGGAACAGAGGCCCAGAGACATTAATTACCTAAACGTCAGGGTCAGAGCTGAGGCTTTTTCTACTCATTCATTTCTTCCATGTTTATGAAGTACCCCCTGCCTTGAACAAGACCTGAAGTTCACTGGGCTAAGTTAGAGGTGAGAAGGCCAGGAGCCCTGAAGTTTTAATTGTAACTTCCATGACCCCTGGGGAGTCTGTTGCAGTGAGAAATGCTGAAATGGCAAGCATAGGGGTGTCAGGCCCTCAGTGGTGAGGGATGGAGGAGAAAGGACCAAGAAAGGACAAAACTCCAATGCCTGTAGACAGGGGGCAGCACGGAGCCAGCTCTGACAGGTGAGGGAAATAACAGCCTGAAATCTAGGTGGATACTTCAAGAGGAGTCTGGAAACCCTTTGTCTGTTTCGACCCCTGGATTGGAAGGATCATTTTATCTCAAGCCCAGGCAGAACCAAAGGTTCAGCTGTTTGACTCCCAGAGCCACTTTCAGCCCCACCTTCAATTCAACGAAACAATGGAAAGGACTAAGAAAACGGAGGCAGTATCCTTAAACCAACAATGACACGGCCCAACGTTATCGAACACCGACATCGTGTGAGGCCCTGGTCTAACTGTTTTGTACATATTGACCCATCTAATCCTCACAACAGCCCTACTGAGTAAGGACTTTCAATTCCACGTTACAGATGAGGTAACCGAAGCATATATGAGCTATGATTTGCAGAAATGCCCACCAGCCTGGTGCAAAGCTCTTTAAGGTGAGACTGCATTCGCTCCTCTCTGCAACACCGAGGATTCACAGCATCCTCACTCTTCAAACGAGGACTCTCTCAGCTCAGAGAGGCTTAACAGCTGTATTCATTCAACAGCATTTACTGGATGCCTGCCCTGTGCCAGGAACTGTTCTAGGAACTGAGGACACAAGTAAAACAACAAAGATTATCTGTCCTCGTGGAGCCGACATACTAGTTAGGGCAGACAGATAACAAACGATAAACATTATAAATACGTAAATTACATAGTAAGTTAGAAGGGAAAGGATAAAGAGCCAGAGCAGATAGAAGGGGGAACAGGAGTGCCGGGGGGGGGGGCAGTTGTGACATTAACTCGGGTATTCAGGTGAGAAGATGAGATTGGAGTGAAGATCGAGGGCGAGAGAGAGCCTGCCTGAGACCACCCAGAGAGTCAGGGAAGAACCCTGGGCTTTTGAGCGGTGCCCTCCCAGGAGCAGCTCTAACCCTAAGCCTCATCCCAGCTCTGGCTTCAGCCCCAGTCCTGGGTTCACCCCTCTAATCCTGCCCCAGCCCCTGTCCTAATGCCATCTGGAGCCCAGCCTTCGCTGCCGCCCTCATCTTCTTTATATTCGTCCTCTCGCTTGATAGAGAAGCTGACCAACGGCTCCATCCTCAGTCCCAGCCCCTGCCCACCTGTCAGTCCTGTGCTCAGTGCCCTAAGAACTGGCCAGCCCCTGGCCCAGGGGGTGCCCTCCAGCGCCAGCTGCCATTAAAGGAAGCCCTCCCGACAAAGGCCAGGGACCCCGCCCTATGAGAAAACCCCATTGTCCAGGGAACAATGTCCCCATTTTGTCCTTTATTTCTAAAGCGATTTGTGGGCAGTCTCCAAGCTCAGAGAGGGAGCATGTTACTTCTTATTCTCAGCCCTGGAGAAGCCTGCAAGCTAAGTGGAAGGGTCAAGGCCTTCTGCTGGGGGCTGGATTCCAGAGGCCAGAGCAGATTCAGGCAGGCCCGGCCTTAGCAGTCCGGTGGCATTTGCAGAATGGAGTCAGGAAAGAAGCAATCCCTAATAAGTAGTAAAAGAGCTTAGCTGTACCTAGGCTGGCAGAAAGAAGATCTCCCCCACACCCCCTCATCCAACACACACACACACACACACACACACACACACACACACACACACAGGGCTTTCATTATCTCTGATAAAGTCTTCCCGAGGATTCATCCACCCTCCTGCCTGTGCGTCGGCCTGTCCATCCATCTCCCTGTCTTCCGTGGATACATCTGAGATGGGCCTTGGAGATGCTCCCCCGGGGGGCTGCACCACGTTAGCCTCCCACTTCCTATTAGATGTAAATTTGGGGACCTGAGGAGGCTTTAGGGCTCGGGCATGCTAGGTTGATCACTTCAGCAATATTCTTAAAGGCTTAGTGGTGTCTAATCGACTTGCTTCCAATCAAATACACAGAGATTTTGCCACATAGTTGTGTTCAGAACATGACTTGGGGATATCTATCTCCTGACAACTGGCCTTGGGCTCAGTGCCTCCCCTTGTCCTGGTTTCACGGATGCACTTGACCGTGGCATGTCAAAGCCATGGCAGGGGTGGAAAGATATTGTTCATTGGCCTCTTGTCCACAGTCCTGCCTCTCAGCAGAAGCATGAGAGTAGGAGATGGTTCTGCTTGTCAGACAAAGAATGCTTAATGAGATATGCTTGGAAGGGACCCGAGGGGTCTTCAGTTTTATATCCTGCTTAGTTGCCCACCTCCTGGCCTCTGCTTACACTAAATATAACTTGGCATAAGATTCACCATCGACTTGGATTGCAGGCCTCAGGTATAAAGGGCCTCTCTTAGCAAAGCCCCAGTTCTTCCCTCTCTCCTTTCAAAGAGGCCCATTTTAAAGGAATCATCTCTCTTTCTTGTAGGAATTTACTGATAACTAAAAGAAATGGCCAAGTTTTCCAAAATCCTGAAAATTTCCTACAGGTCTCCTAAAAGGCAGCCTTGCAAGGCACCTGGTTTGAATTCCAAGATTCAACAGACTACGTCATAACTGACTTCTTCACCCGTGGCTGTTTCAGAATGGCCACCTTCCCAGCCAGAAGCCCGGAGTCCACCCATGTTCCACCTTTCTCCTCAGCCTCACCAGTTCTGCATCGTAGGATCTATTACTTGCAACATCCCACTTCTGGTCCCAGTTTCGTTATTAGTTAGCAACTTGTAAATAACAGAAAGTCCAACTTCGCAAACTGTTTTTAAAAATAATGGAAATTTAAATGGCTCATCAATTGGAAAAATCTACCTTCAGAAGAGGCTTTTCCCAGTGGCTCCGTGATGTAATCAGGACCTGGTTTCTCTCTCTTTCCGTTTCTCAGCTCCTCTTCCTCCCTCTTGACCCAGGTAGAGGTTCCCAGGTAACATGTGGAAGTCTATTTCCTCAAATTAAGCACAAGTATTAGAATGGAGTGTCATGGACTAAACCTCCATCGTGGGCTCCCTAATTCAGCCACCACCATGATTGACGTAAGCCAACCTAGGCCCACCAATGGAGACCAGATAGAATCCAACCACCCAGTCTGTTCCAGAAGAAGAAGAGAGGAGTGGATGCTGTGGAGTCAACTCACAAATATCCCCCTCCCAAGTGGCGTTAGGATTTGGGCAAGTACCTGCACTCTTGTATTTCCAAGCTTTATGCTGGCCAAAGCACTTTGAAATAAATTATAATAAAAATATTTTATATGTGTAAAGTACAATATGTTTTTAAACATATAATCTATGTTCATGCTAGAAAGTTTAAATGCATAAATACAGAGTAAATTAAAATCTCATCACACAGAGATATCCCATTGAACACCCTTGGTGTTATATTTATCTTTCCAGATTTCAAAACAAAACAAAAGCACTAAAAGAATGAGATGGTAGCATACATATTGAGGGTCTCTGCTTTTCTCAACACATACACATTTTCCTCAATCACGTCCAGGTGTTTAAACCCTCTGGATGCATTATCTCGTTTTCCCCTCTGGGTAGGGGTTATTATGATCTCCATTCTACAGATAATGAAAACAGAGGCTTGGAGATCAAGTGAAGAGCAGGCAGCCATCATGTGACCCCCACCCCAGGCCCTGCAGTCTCTGTGTGGGACAGAGGATGTGTTGTTGCTCGTTCATAATGTGCCCAGCAAGCGCTTCTGGAAGGTGAGAGTGGCACTTCCAGAACAGTCCAGTCCCCTTTCCAGCCTCCTCCTAGATGGTTCCAGAGGTCTCTGAGCACTCAGAGGAAGGAAGACCCGTGGGTTTAATATTTACCATCCCAAAGTGCAGTGTCATGGAAACCCAGGGACTCAGGACTCTCCCTCTACCTCTGGGGGTGCTCAGGGCAGGGTGGGCAGAGGGCAAACACTCTACCTCAACTGCCAGCTCCTCTAGTTTTCTGTGTGGGTGCAGGACTCAAGTGCGCATGTGACGGGTGGGCTCAGAAGGCCTGAGCCCCCACCTCGCAGCACTCTAAACCAAAAAAGTTGTAGTAATGGACAGTGGACTAGACTCTGAAGTCAGACCGCCTGGGTTCAAATCTGGCTCCACTAGCTGTGTAAACTTGAGCAAGTGAGCCTATCTGTGCTTTGATTTCTTCAGCTGTGAAATGAGAATCATAATACCTACCCCCTAGAGTTGTTCAGAGGTTTAATAAAATAATCCATATAAACCCCTTAGAAGAGTGTATGGCACAGAATAAACATTCAATAAACATCAGCTATTGCTATTATTATTTCATTATATATCTGGATTAATAAAAATTCTAGTTTCAGGTAATAGGAAACACTCCTGCTGAACTAACAGCAAAAAGGAATTTATTAAAAGGAGGTTCGTCCATGACAGCCCAGGGCAGGGAGGCAGCCAGGCTCCAGAGAGACTGGAAGCAGAGATTTGATCAGTCACCAATCCAGACCATTTTCTATCTCTAAGTTTCTATTCTCTGCTCCTGCTTTATTCTCCTCTCCCTGCAGACCCACCTTCTCCTCCTCCCAATCTTTGCAGCAGGCCCTGGCCTCCCCAGAGCTGCCTAGTCAGTGCATCAAGGCATGGCAGTTCCAGTGGTCAGGAGAGAGAATTGGATTGGCCTAGCTGGGTTACATGTCCACTCCTTGACCAATCAACTATGCATGGGGATGGGGTCATGCAGTGCTAACATGGCAGCTTCTAAAGAAGAGATTGGCCTATGTAGGCTGGAAGCCCAGATGATGAGATTCCATCATTCCATTTCCTGTTGCCGCAAACCAGGTTCATGCCTTGATTCTCAACCTGAGAGGATTCACTCTCATCTTTACCACCCACACTTACTTGAAGGGCCTCCTGCTGTTGTACCCAACACTCTAGGCAGCCATCACAGGATACCCCTTCACACGCACCCCTCTTGACACAGCTCATTGGATCCGGTTCAGCCAACCCCTAAACTTGTCTCCTGCTGACACAATCAGAATCCGCAAACTCCACAAACTCTGAGGGGAGGGCAGTTGTTGACCAAGAGAGATTAAAGTTCAGATTCTCCTGGGGCCATGTGGAGCCATGTGGAATCTGAGGAAAATAAGCATGCCACCTGAGAAAGAGGAGAAGATAGCAGTTGCTCAGAGAAACTGAGGTGAGAGTGACCTGCAGCCCAAAGATACTGAGCAAGTAGCTCCAGTCTCCGACTCCCCAGTTCCCACATCCAGCACTAGAGGGCGCTGGCCCATTCCTGTACCTGGGGAGATAGACACCTGGAATTCCTAGTTACAGCCTCACAGTCCATCTCCACACAAGTTTTTGTTTTGTGTTACCAAAATACCCTACCCAGGAAAATTTGCTTCCTTATTTCTCTCTAAAATGAGCCACAAATAATCCGACTTCCTTACTTCTTTAGGAAGAGAAGGCATAACCAACCCACCCTCTCATTTCTGCTACTGAAAGGTCGTGGGCACGTGCACATGTGTGTGCCTCGAGCAATCACCAGAATCACATCCATTTAAGGACACTTTCGAAGCTGGTTGGCAACACAATACCTCCCTTGTCTCGATATCATCTGACTTCCCTCAGGATGGAGGGGACAGAAAGCAACTTGTTCGACATGTCTTGTGGAAGCACCATGGCCACCAGCCCCATAGTGTGGGCACTGCATGCCTGAGGGCAGTAGGGGAGGGTCCCCAGAGTGGGGTGGGGGGGCTTCTCCAGGCCTCAGAGCTGGGCTGGTCGTGGCACGTCAAAGCAGGGCTAGAGTAGGACTTGCAAGAAAATATTTGCTCCAAATTACTTAGATACAGAAGCTGTTCAAAGACCAGGCAACCATTCACTGGGAGGGAGGAGGGTTAGGTTAGAATCTGCCATGGATGCCACCTGCCAAGCTGTCTTTCCCACACTATCTCCCCACCAGGCCTACGGTCAACCAAGACCTGGCTCCACCCTCTTTTCTCCTCCCATAAATCTTCAACAAATTAAATTAAATTACATACTTAAATTACGTATGCACTAGTCCCCCCTTTGCAGGAACCACTAGTAACACTGAAATTTTATTTCCTTATTTATAAAATGACAAGGTTGGACAAGGTATGGTCTTGGGCCTCATTCTGCTCTGATGGACTAAAAACGGGGTGTCTTATAGCTACTGTGTGTTATGATAATGGACAGTAGACTATTTTATTCCTTATTCTTGCACTGTTTATACACCTGGGTTTTCTGATCTCTCCATATGCTCAACACAGAGGGTCTGTGTGGAGTAAACTCTGACAATTGTTTGCTGAGAATCCAGCTGATGCCAGGGAGATGGGAACAGGTTCCTGACCGCTGGCTGAAAGGCTGATGTCAGACTGACAGCACACCTGACAGGTGACATGTCAACATTCTGGGCCTGGGCTTAATGGCAGTCCCTGGGCTGGGCTTGGTCATCCATCCTCCTTACCTCCACCTTCCCTCAGCAACCATTAGTTAGGCTAAAAAGTGTGTCCAGGGCACCACGAAAGTAGAAGAACTCCCAAAATTCAAACAAAAGTTCATTTTGAGGGGCAGCCAGATGGCTCAGTTGGTTACATCACGAGCTCTCAACAATAAGGTTGCTGGTTCAATTCCCACATGGGATGGTGGACTGCACCTCCTGCAACTAAAGATTGAAAACGGCGACTGGACTTGGAGCTGAGCTGCACCCTCCACAACTAGATTGAAGGACAGCAACTTGGAGCTGATGGGCCTCGGAGAAACACATTGTTCCCCAATACACCCCAATAAAAAGAAATTTTTTTAAAGTTCATTTTGACCATCTTACTTTGCAATCAGTAAATTTTAAATCCAGAAGCATAAACTAGTTTTAATTTTGGCAGACCTGTTAGGTATGTATTTGGGGTTTGATGTTATTTGTATTTCAGAGTACATGGAAAGAGGGTGGTAAGGGGCACGAAAGTGCCCAGGCACCTCTGAAGGTCTACAGTGGGACCTGGTTCTGGGAGGCAGGTCCCCAACCTTAGAATTGGTGGCCCCAAGTCATCACCTCTCTCTCTTTCTCTCTGTCTCGGTGGGAGGCCGTGCTGTTTTATCACTGTCCTTTAAAATATCTTAAGACCTTAGCTGCAAAACAACACTCAACTCATCCAATGTCAACTGAATCCAACTGGTTTTGTTTATGTTGATTTTTTTCCCAGGGGATGGGATGGGAGGGAAGAAAACAGTTTCCGCAGAAAACAATATCAAGGTTGTTAATTGCTCTTTGATCCCAGCTGACCCCAGGCCAAAAGGAAAATCTTCTCATCTCTAGGGCGTTTTGGAAATAGACGGGATGGGGATTCCACAGACAGTTGCAAGTCTGTGGCACCTGGTGGGGTGTAGTGTGTTTCCTCTTAACTCTACATAGTTGTTGGCATGTCCGCGTGTCACCACCTGTACTTGGTTGATATCCTTCCTCAAGTGGAGGCACTTTTTCTCTTTTTTAAAAAACTCCAATGGATTTATTTTAGAATGAAATCTCTGTTGTAAATGGAAAACCAATCTCATTTGCCATAAATAGAAGGTAACCATGACTATAGAGTCAATGAATTCAAGCTGGAATCTGTTCCCTGCCAAAGGCTTTTAGCACGTGGTAGGGAGGTGTTGAAGATATATTAGCCCAGATCGATTGAAATAAATTTGAAAAAAGAAAGCCTTCTCGATATGTGATTCAAGGTTAAGACCCCATCTGGTACCACCCCAGATAGTTTCCTACTCTGGGTTCTGTGAGGCTCTCTCCCTGGGGAAGAGAGATGGGTGGATGTCCTCTGTTACCCACTGAGCACCTAGCCGAATGTCTTACATATATTGAGTGCTCAGTAAATACTTCCTTTATGTCGGGTGCCCTGTGTGCCACAGCAGCCTGCCAGGGCTCAGACAGACCCAGCCAGGGGCCAGCTTCTCCCACAGACCTCTGAGTTGGTGAGGGATGGAGGGAGAGCCTGTGGATGAGGGTGGGAGCAGAGCTTCACTGTCTTGAACTGCTGCGGGTCCTGGGGTCTTAACAAGCAAGGTGCGACTAGGGTGAAATTGCGCCACTTGCCTCCCCTCAGTCTGACACAGAGGGCTCTGGAGAGCAGGGATGAGGCCGTTCTTGTCTCTGGGAGAACAACTGCCCAACGCAGTCTATGAGTTGGCCCATTGATATTTGTAATTCTAAAAGAACAGTAATTTGTTGCCACTTCCCCATGGCCCTCAGCCATGGTTTCCTTTCTCCCTATTTTCAGCATTCAGTGCTAATTACCTTTTGGAGCCAATTGCCACAAGTTCAAATAGGATGTCATTATTTTCCCAGCTTGAGAATTTTATCCCCTCCCTACCCAGGAGGGGGAGGTGCTTTGGAAATGGAAATTCAACTTTGGCAATTCTGTCAGCCTCAATTTCACTTTTTCAAATTCCTGACACCTGGGAGCTTCAGAACAAAGCTTGACCTCTTTGTTCCGCTACCTAGTTCCTGTCTTACCCGTAGTGGAAAGGGCTCAGGCTGAGGGGTTGGATAGCCACATTGGAACCTTGCCCCTGCCACTTACTGGCTGGGTGCCTTTGAGCAAAAGTACTCCCCTCCCTGTTCCTCAAATGGGAATTCATTGACTCTTCAAATTAATCTAGTAATTAAATCCTCACAATAGGCATAAAGGCCTAACACAGTCCCTGGCACATAGTAGATACTAATAAAAGTTCACCTTCCCTTTCCTTTTCGTCCCAGCACCTGGATTTTCCCAGTGGAGGAAGAGACCACTATTCCTAATTTGACCCCTGAATCTGAGGTAGCCAAGCATAAGTGGGTAAAGTATCCCCTCCATGGCCCCCAACCTGCAGGCCCTGGGCCAGCCTCGGCAGAGGGTCACTGGTTACTGAGCACCTACTGTGTGCCAGGCACCACCCACTATCAGAAGGGTGGCCGCCACCCAGGATATTTTTGTACTCTCAGGAAACTGTTACTTGGCTTCATTCTCGCTGGCTCTATCTTCCATATGAGGCGTGAAATTGCTTCCAGAATGCCCAGACATCAGTGCTCCCAGATCTTAAGCAATGGAGTATTTCTAACCACCACCCCCAAACCCCACCACACACACACCAGCTGGAAGTTTCCTCAGGAATAGTAGGTGTTCAGCCCTTCCCACCTCATCCAGCTGTCTGACCATAACCAGTCCTTTTACCTCACAGAACCTTGGCTCTTTCAACTCAAAATGGAGATGACAGGACCCAACTCCTCCCCCACTGTAGCCCCGGTTCCCTCTGGAGTTCCTGTCTCACTGGCACTGCCTTTCATCCACGGCTCACACCAGGAATCTGGGACTCCTCCGTATCCCTTCCTCCCCATGTCTAGACCACCTTCACATCCTGCGTGTTTTACCCAGGAAATCCCTAAATATTTCTCAATTCTGATCACTCCCCTCCATTGCCACCACCACCATCCTGCACCATCCAGTTCCTGACCACAATGACAAAAAGGGCCTCCCTGTGGTCTCAGGATGTAACACTGCTCTCTCTTCTAAGGGCAAATCTGATCACATCATGCTCCTGCCCCCGCCCGTGCTGAAGAGCCAACCATGGGTCTTCCTTGCTCTTGTGCTGAAGACCTGATTTCTAACCATGGCGAACTGGGCCTTAGATGGCTAGTCCTATAAAAAAAGATATAATAATATAATAAAAAGATATAAAGAGATGCAAATCCCTACATTAAAAAATAAGAAAGATCTCAACTCAATAATCTAAACTTCCACCTTAAAGAACTAGAAACAGGAGCAAACTAACCCCAAAGTGATCAGAAGGAAGGAAAGAATAAAGACTAAAGTGGAGATAAATGAAAGAGAGAATATAACAACATGAGAGAGTCCATGAAACCAAAAGTTGGTCCTTTGGAAAAATCAACATTTTTGTCAAAAGGCTGATAAAACTTTAGCTATACTGACCAAGAAAAAAAGAGAGAAGACTCAGATTACTAATATCAGAAATAAAAGTAGGGACATTACTACCATCCTTTTAGAAGTAAAAAGGATTATAGGAGAATACTCTTAACAATTGTATGTCCACAAATTAGAGAACATAGATAAAATGGACAAATACCGAGAAAGACACAAACTGCCATAACTGAATCAAAAAGAAAGAGAAAATCTGAATAGACATGTAACTAGTAAAGAGATCGAATCAGTAAGCAAAATATTTCCAGCAAAGAAAAGCCTAGAGCTAGATGGCCTTACTGGTGAATTATATCAACAGTTTAAGGAAGACCTAACACCAATCCTTTCCAAAACTCTTCCAAAAACTAGAGGCGGAGAGAACACTTCCCAACTCATTCTATGAGTCCATCATAATCCTGATATCCAAACCAGACAAAGACATTATAAGAAAACTACAGACCAATATCCCTTATGAATATACATGCAAAAACCTTCAACAAAATACAGACAAACCAAATTCAAACCAAATACACCATGACCAAGTAGGATTTATACTAGGAATACAGGATTTGTTTAACACACACATCCTGTAACACACCATATTAATACAATAAAGGAACAAAACCACATGATCATCTAAACTGAAAAAAAAATATTGAAAAGACCCAACATCTTTTCATGATAAAAACACTCAACAAACTAGGAAAACGAGGAGATTTTCCTCAAGCTGACAAAGGGCATCTATGAGAAACCCACAGCTAACATCATACTGGTGATACTTTCCGCCTAAAATCAGGAACAAGACAAAGATGTCTTCTCTCACTACTCCACATTTTACTGGGGGTTCTAGTCATAGCAGTTTGGCAAGAAAAAGAAATAAAAGACATCCATATTGGAAAGGAAGCAGTAAAACTATCTCTATTCTCAAATAATATGATCTTGCATATAGAAATTCCTAAGGAATCCACTAGGAAACTATTAAAACTAATAAATTCAGCAAGGTTGAAGAATACAAAATCAGTAATATATTGTATTTCTCTTCAGAAAGCAATAAACAATTTAAAACTGAAGTGAATAAAATAATTCCATTTACATTATCACCCAAGACACCAAAATACTTGGGAATAAATTTAACCAAGAAGATACAAAACTTATACACTAAAAATTATAAAACATTGTTGAAAGAAATTAAAGACCACCTAAATAAATAGAAAGAAATTCCATTTTCATGTCCCATGTTCATGGATTGAAAGACTTAATATTTATAAGATGGCAAAACTCCTCAGATTGATCTACAGATTCAACGGATCCCCTATCAAAATTCCAACTGCTATTCTGCAGAAATGGACAAGCTGATCCTAATATTCATATGAAAACTAAGGAGACCACAAATAGCCAAAACCATCTTGAAAAAGAAGAACAAAATTTGAGGATTCACAATTCATGATTTCAAAACTTACAAAACTCAAGACAATGTAGTACTGGCATAGGGATAGACAGAAAGATTAATGGAATAGAATTGAGAGTCCAGAAATAAACCCGTAAATCTATGGTCAATTGATTTTCTACAAGAGTGCCAATCCCATTCAATAGGGAAAGTATAGTCTTTTCCACAAATGGTGCTGGGAAACCTGAATATGCATAGGCAAAAGAATGACACTTACCACACAACATATATAAAATTAAGTGAAAATAGATCGAAGACCTAAATGGAAGAGCTAAAACTATAAAATTCCCGGAAGAAAACATAGGGGTAAATCTTCATGACCTTGGATTTGGCCATGGATTCTTAGGTATGACCCCAAAAGCACAAGCAACAGAAGAAAAGATAGATAAGTTGGGCTTTATTAACATTAAACACTTATATGCATCAAAGGACACAATCTAGAAAGTGAAAAGATAGCCCACAGAACGGGAGAAAATATTTGCCAATCATATATCTCATGAAAGTCTTGTATCTAGAATGTAGAAAGAACTCTTACCACAACAAAAAGACAAACAACCCAATATTAAAATGGGTGAAGGACTCGAATAGGTATTTCTCCAAAAAAAGATACACACACACACACACACACACACACACATACACACACGCAAATGGCCAATAAGCATATGAAATGATATCTGACACCATTAGTCATTACGAAAGTGCAAATGAAAACCACAGTGACATATTACTTTATAACCACCAGGATGGCTCTAATGAAAAAGAAAATAACCCTCACACATGGCTCGTGGACATGTAAAATAGTGCAGTTGCTGTGTAAAACACTTTGGCAAGTTCCTCAAAAAGTTACACATAGGATGACCAGCAATTCCACTCCTAGGTATATAACCAAGAGAACTGAAAAATAAGTGTTCAAACAAAAATTGTCCATCAGTGCTTATAGCATTATTCACAATAACCACGAAGTGAAAAGAACCCACATGTACATCAGCTCATGCGTGGATAAACAAATGTGGTGCATCCATACAACCGGACATTATTCAACCATAAAGAATGAAGTACTGATACATGTGACAACATGGGTGAACCGTGAAACCATTATACTAAGGGAAAGGAGCCAGACATAAAAAGCCACGTATTATATGATTCCATGTACATGGAATGCCCAGGTCAACAAATCTAGAGGAACACACAGCACATTAGTGTTTGCCAGGGGCTGGGGGCATGGGGAATGGGAGTAATTGCGTAATGGCTACAGAGATGGACCTTAAAAACATTTTGTTAAGTGAAAGAAGCCAGTCACAAAGCACTACATATTACATAGGCAAATCCATAGCAACACAGAGACAGAAATTAGATTGGTAATTGCCTAGAGCTGGGTTGGAGGTGGGGGGAAATGGGGAGCTACTACTTTATGAGTACGGGTTTCTTTTCAGGGTGACAAAAATATTCGAAAACTGATTGTGATGATGCTTCCACAACTCCGTGAATACATTAAATAACATTTAATCATGCACTTTAAATGGGTGAACTACATGGTAGGTGAACTATAGCTCCATAAATGTGTTATAAAAAAATTCTTGGGTGTGATATTGGTACCCTGCTCACGTAGGAAAACGTCCTTGTTCTGAAGAAATGTAAATGGAAGTATTTAGGGGTAAAGTGTCATGATGTCTGCAACTTACTTTCAAGTGGTTCGGCAAAAATCAAAGAATATATTTACATGCAGAGGTGCTGCCCAGTACAGTGACCGCTAACCTCAGGTAGCTCTTTATGCTTACATTTCAATTAATTAAAAGTAAATAAATTAAAAACTCAATTGCTCAGTTACGCCAGCCACATTTTAAGTGCGCAGTAACCACATGTGGTTAGTGGCTACAGTATTGGACAGTGCAAGTCTAAAACATTTCCTTCATCGCACAAGCGTCTATTGGCCGGTGCTGATATATACAGAGCGAGAAAGCAAATGTGGTACAATGTTAGCAAATGGTAAATCTTGGTGAAGCATATATGTTTCTTGTATTATTCTTTCAACAGAGGGATAGTAACATGGTAAAGAATTCCCAATGTGCATTCCAGGGGCCCGAGTACCATGTGAATCCAGGTTCTCTGGAAACTTCCAGATCCTTGTCTCAACAATCTGTTCTGCTTGTTAACACATTGTTTCCAGGATCCTTTCCCTAAAGGAAGGTACTCGCATAGTATGCAATGCCCTTTGTACCTCTGTTCTTTCACATTTCTTGGAAAGGTATTACAGGGTCGTGGTTTGGAGCTAGATAGACTCAGGTTCCTACTCGGTCACTTAATTAGATGTAACATGACCTTGGACATGTTACTTAACCTCTGAGCCATAGGTCCCGCATCTGTAAAATGAGGTTGTGAACAGTGATGGCCTCTTGCATTACAGAAGGCACTTAGCTTTGATCCTAGCAGCAAAGTGTTTATTATAGGCAGCTAAGATTGTTCTAGGGTGAGGGAAAGATGAGTTGGCTGAGGCTGCAGGTGAAGCCTGTATGGCTTCTCACCTTGAGGAGTTTCCGGTCTAAAACGGAGGTCAGCCAACTGCTTGGGGACCAGGACCCCTGTGTTGGCGATGGAGGGCTTAATTTTGCCAACTGCAAACAAACAAACAAACAAACAAACAAAAAGAAAAAAACAAGTACCGTGACTATTTAATAAAGTTAAGTATTGCCGCTATGCCGGCGTTAAAATGCCCTTAATTTCTGGAAAGATGGAACTAGGTTGCTGGGAGTTGTGGTTTTCTAAATTCTGTATCAGTCCCTGTGTCACTTCTTTTGACACTGCAAGTCTGGGAACCACAGACTCAAAAGACACTTGAGGACAGGGTGACGGGCAGAGACAGCCAAGGCCAGGGATCAATACATTGAATTCCCCGGGCATGTGACGGTTTAT
This sequence comes from Rhinolophus ferrumequinum, assembly GCF_004115265.2. NCBI lineage: Eukaryota > Metazoa > Chordata > Mammalia > Chiroptera > Rhinolophidae > Rhinolophus > Rhinolophus ferrumequinum. Next base: position 14,495,948 of record NC_046292.1, on the reverse strand, counting down.
AACCAGTCAGCGAAGCAGTAGACATTTGCCTGTGGGAGCAAGTTTCTGAGAAGGCATTTGCATCATCGTTTGCTCAGTTGCTTAAGCAATTGTTTCTCTAGGACTGGCATTTTCTTCCTGTGCTTGCCTGCTCCATGTAAGCCAGATTTGGGACAGAGTAGAGCAAGGGTAAGGTGAGGCTTCACGTAGCAGGAGAGAGGCAAGGTCAAAGGAGAGTAGGCTGGGCTGGGCTGGCCCAAGGGCACTGGATTGCCTTCTTTCAAAGGGATTTTGCAGGATGGCTCAGAATCCTATCCGGCTACCTTCTTGCTTTGTGACCCAGAGCAAGTCACTTCACCTCTCTGAGCCTCCATTTTCTCATCTATTAAAATAATGTGCCTTCCCCGTGGCAGATAGTTTCTGCTCTTACAACTACGTTCACATTTCAGACTCAGTTTTCTCAGCTGTGACATGGGCATAAAAACCATACCTAACTCATGGCATGGCGGTGAGGATTAACATTTAGCACAGTTCCTGGTACATAGTAAGTACTCAAACGCTAGCTAATATTGGCCATAAGCTATGACTACAAATCAACAATCCCTTATCTGCCATCTAAAATTCATAAAGCTCTGAAAACTCCATGTGTTTTTATAAGTTTACCCCTAAAACTCATTTGATGGCAAAATGAGTTCAGGATCTGAACCGACGCCAAGCTATTTATGGTCTTCATGGGATGGCTCACTGATTGTGAACATATGGATGTAGGTGATTACTAGGCGTGGCCCCAGAATACGCACCAAATCTGAAAATTTCTGAATTAGGAATCACCTCTGGCCCTGAGAGTTTTAGATTGAGAACTTTGAGCGTAGAGTAGGGAAGATGTGATAGAAGCATAAAATTATATGACTGTGGTTAAAGTCAGGGCTTGCTGGATACAGGGAGTTGGGGACACCCTTGGTGCTGCAGGAGCCTTTGAGGTAAAGAGAGGGAGGACCAAGTGGAGTGGGTCTTAGTTACAACAGAAACCAACTCTGGCTGATTGAAGCAGCAAGGGAACTGTGGAAAGGGTATTGGATTCATGCCAGGGTATTGGGAGGTAGGAGAACCAGGCTTAAAGTCCTCAGGGCTAAGAAACCACCAAAATCACCCACAGAACCACTCAGGTAAGAATAGCTGAGCTCCACAACCACAGCCTGCAGTGCCAATCCTGACCCACAACTGACGCCAGACGAGGGAGGTCACTTCCAGCCCAGCTGCTGCTGCCCCCATAGGGCACAGTCTCTCTGTCCTTGCTTCAAATGGAAAGTCGGGAGTGGGACCATCTGATTGGCAGAACCATGGTCACATGACCGCGTTCAGGCTGCAAGGAAAACAAACATATGGAGAGTTTTGCTTTTAAAGTGGGAGGCAGTTCTGCTTCCGTCACAACTCCTAAGGAAGGGATTTCTCTAGAATAGAAACAAGGGTTTAGTTGTCAGGCAGCCAAAACAAATAAGAAGAGGCAAAGGCTCAGTAGCAACTTGTGCCAGAGGAGGGGTTGCTCCTACCTGGGCCTTAAAGGATGATCAGTTTTAGGCTGGAAGGGGTTGTTGAGTGAACTCAAAAAGAGTCTGGAGGCGTTGGCTAGAAATAAGTGGTAAAGATTTATTCAAGGGTCCTAGGGTTTGCAAACCAGAAGCACAACTAGGCAATACTCAAAGAGTATTCCAAAGAAGAAAGAAAAGCTAAGAGTTTTTATAGTAAAAAGTACATTCTTGAGAAGAACCAGTCCTGCATTCTTAGCCTCTGGATTCGTCCAAAATAGTAATACTCCAGATGACCAGTGGTCTGGATAAGGGGTATCACGAGGTCTGGATATATGAACATTCTTTCCTTAGTTCTTCAAGGGGTAGTCAGAGGTTTGATGTATACCCAGGTATTAATGCAGGACTAGAAAGTTCAAAAGTTTAAGTTCCCAGGCTAGTTAAAGTAAAAATAGAATTGTTTCCTTATACCTCAACATACTGATTTTAGTAATTTAGCAGTTTGACTATAGTGATTCTATTTTGTTTCTTCAACTCTATTCCTTGGGTAGATGAAGGGTGGAGGAGTTCTGCCTAAGACAAGGGCCTACGTGTCTGGCTAGAGGGTGCCTACTAGATGACAGTCACTGAGCTAAACACTTTATTCCCATTTAATCCTCACAACTCTAGGCAGCAGGGGAGCTATTATTAGCAGTATTTTTCAGACAAGGAACCTGATGATCAAAGAGGTTAGGTCCATTTGTCCAAGATCATACAAGCTGGAAGGGGGCAGAGCTGAGATCTGAATACAGGCAATCTGACACCTGGCCCATAACCCCTACACCAAACAGGAAATAAATATTGCGTGCCTCCTCCTGTCAATTGATAGTGGCTGCTTGGAGTCCTGTTTGAGAAGTATTCTGAGGTTGTCTCTGATCTATAATGTAAGAAGGGCTATGATCAATTGGAGATGTCTTCTTAACAAATTTGATGTGAAAACTCAAAATTCACATGCTTTTCAGTGAACATGCAACATTTATCAAAATTGACCATATACTAACTCATAAAAAAAGATTTAACACATTTCAAAAGATTGAAATTATTCAGATTATATTCTCTAACCACAAAGGAACTCAACTACAAAGCGAAATCAAAAATAAAGAAAATCCACAGCTGCCTGGAAATTAAACATTACAGTGGTCAAAGAAGAAATCAACATAGAAATCAGAAAACATTTGAACTCAATGATAATGAAGATACGATATATCAAAACGTGTGGGATGCAGTTAAGGCAGTTCTTAGAGGAAAATCTGAAGCCTTCAAATATTAGAAAAGGAGAAAGGCTAATGGATGATTAGAGTGTCCATCTGAAGAAACTGAAGAAAGAACAGCAAATCAAATACAAGGAGAAAAAAAAAAGAAAGAAGAAAATAAAGAGACGAGCAGAAATGCAAATCAACAACACTAAAAGTTCGTTCTTTGAAAGGATGAACAGGCCGCCGCTAGCCCACTCACCGTACTCGCTGACAGACCGGCCCTGATGGGCTCACTGTTCAGGGGGATCTTCTGGAGTCCCACATCCTCAGGATCATTGGCGAGGACGACATCGTCCAGCATCTGAATAATGGCCGCAAGAACTGCAAAGAATTCGAAGACTGTTTTAAAGAAAGGGCATCAATTGAAGAGAAATATGGCAAAGATCTGCTCAGCCTCTCTAGGAAGAAGCTATGTGGGCAGTCTGAGATCAACACCCTGAAGTGGTCCCTTGAAGTCTTCAAGCAGCACGTGGACAATGTGGCACAACGTCATATTCAGCTTGCACAGACGCTTAGAGAAGAGGCCAGGAAGACAGAAGAATTCAGGGAAAAGCAAAAGCTACAACGGAAAAAGACAGAGCTAACCATGGATGCTGCCCATACACAAAAGAGCTTACAATTCGAGAAAACCAAGGATGTAAAGAAGAACTAAAAGCAGAAATGCCAAGACAAAGATGACGCAGAGCAGGCTGTCCACTGAAGTGCCAACCTGGTAAGCCCACAGCAACAAGAAAAGCTTTTTGTGAAATTGGCAACTTCCAAGACAGCAGCAGAGGGCTCAGACGAGGCATGGATGCTGCACGTCAATATGCTGGATAAGGGCCGAGAAGAGCGGCACAGCGAGCACATCAGGCCTGTGCTGTGTTTGAGGCTCGAAGACTACGAACAAAGAAACTTCTTTCGGAACGCATTGTGGTTACATGAGAATCAGCTGGCCGAAACAACGTGTCACAAGTGATGACATGTATAAACAAGACCGTAAGAGTTTAGAAATGTGCAGCATTGAGAAGGATATTGAATACTTTGTGAAGCAACAAAAAACCGGACAGACTCCACCAGCACCCATCATGTCTGAGAATTTCTACTGCCCCCAGAAGAATGCAGCCCCACCAGGAGAGGCTACAGGGCCTAACTTGGCAAGGAGGGAACCTCTCCCAGTTCCCAAAAGTTACCAGATAACCCGGATTGTTCTTTGGTTGATCAAACTACGGTTTGATCTACCAGTACTATCAGTGAAAACAAATCTTTTTCTGGCTGGTGCTTCCATGGCATGGAAGGAGGTACTCAGAGAAGCAGAATTTGTAGAAACTATGTCATCGTGAAGACTTTGAAGCAAACACTTGCTGTCATTTTTTTGATATTTTAAATTTATGGTAGACATTTAGTTTAACTTACACTAATGGAGTTCTGTGGTTTCTAAAACAAGTTTACAAATTGCCCCAGACTGAAGAATGATCCTTTCCTAATCGGTTACTAAAATTGTGAATGAATTGTGTTTTCTACTTGATTCAGGACAGTCTCTGGATTTGGAGCGTTGACACTTGGAGGGTGGAGGTCAAGGATGGCTACAAAGGAGTCTGAGCCATCAAGATGCACAAGAAGCTCCTTTGGCTTTGCAGCAGCGTGCTATGGCATTTCCACAGTGACACACACTCTCAGCGGTGCAAGATTTAAAATTACCTTCCTTTTGGCTAGAAGACTTAGAGGCCTGAGATCATACTTTCTCATTTTACAGATGAGGAAATGAGGCCCAGAGGTGTGAAATCAATTTCCTCTTTGTCATCCCAGCTGAATGGGTACAGAACCATGACTAGAATGTGAGTTTATCCCACATCCCCATTCTTCTAATCTTTCCTGAGGCTGTGATGCTCATGTTGAAATTTAAGATGTCAGATGTTTTTTGCTGGCATCTACTCAATTGGGAAAATGACCAGGGGTGAAAGGTCAGATTTATTTTTATATGGCTTACTTGTGTGGACTGAAATACAGAGCAGCATATTTAAGTTAATCTAAGAAGCTTTGATTGTACAATACGCCATTATTTTCTATACCACTAAGGAAGTTGGGGAGAGCTGACAATTAACTTGCAGCTGTTAATGGCTATGCCCATTTGAATTTGAAATGCTAAAGTGTGCAAAAAAAAAAAAAAGTACTTCCTAGGATGAATGAAATATGGTATTTCGACTCTATTCCTGAAGAGAAATTTAGAGTCACAAAGCTAGTCCTTAGTCCTAGGTCTTAAAGAATCTTGCCTTTGCTAGATCCTGGAATCTTTAAAGTGTCGATCTTACCCTTTCACAAAAATTGGGGTCTTCCTTTTGTCACCCACAAAGAGCAGGGAGATTATGTACCTTTTGTACGACATTAACCATTTGTGCGAAAATGGTTAATTTTAGTTCATGACAAGTTAAAATAGCACTGTCGCAAAACTAAAGTAAAATAAAATAAAATAAAATAAAATAGCACTGGCACTTATGTAGTAAAATTCTACTACCACGAAGAGCAAATATTTTCCTCTCCTGCTCTGTGCAATAGCTTTCCCAGAACTATGGACAAATTGAAAATTTCTCCTCTTTTAATGTAAGGCACTACTGAAAGTGGCAGCTTCTTGTCACAGCAGGAAACTTGCATCAGTTGGATATCCTTTCGAGAAAGTTTACAAAGGGCCATTGACTTCCCCAAATTGAACAGACTCAGGAAATTTTCCTTCAAACTCAGAACATTGTATTTTTAAGTACTGTTTCATTTCTTGTCGGCAATTCCTCAGAGATATCACTTTTCTCTCTGTTAGTGTGATTGATGTAAAAGTGTTTTATGAATTGAAAATATTTTTATTTTATTGCTCTTTCAGTTGGCTATGAAATAAGATAAAGGTTTTTGGTGATTTGGATTTTTTTAAAAAAGAAAGAATTAATAAAATTGAGTAAGTCATAACTAACACAGGCAAGATGTTGAGACCTATTCTTGGAACCCGCTATCTTTTATATGGTATATGTTCAAAAAAGTATTAAATTGAATTTGAGCAAGGGTAGACAGACACTGAATGTTGAAGGGATGGTGAGTAATTCAGTTAGGTTGGAATGAAAATGCTGTAAGGGAGATGAATTAATCTGGATTCTGCTGTCAGTGACAGGAGCCCAGATCCAACTGGCTTAAGCAAACGAAAGACTTTGCTTGCATAACTGAAAAGTCCAGGGGGAATTCTGGCTTTAGGCACAGGTGGCCCTAGGTGTTCAAATGGTGCTGCAAAAAATAGCTCTTCATGTTTTTTTTCTCCTCTTCTTTCTGTATTCATGCAATTCTCAGGCAGGTCCTCCAGCCGAGGCTGGAAAGGGCAGTGGGCTCTTCGGGTGGTTTCATGGTGATGGCAGAAAGGCAGGAGGACACACTGAACAGCACAAGCACATTTCAGGCATTAACATATCTCACTTGTTTACACACTATTGGTCAAAGCAAGTCACATGGCCACGGCCAGAGTCTAGGGATGGGGAAATTCTCTCTGCCCATTCTGAGCTTGTCCATTCTGACAAAGATAGAGGGAAAAATTGGCATTATTACTCAGTCTACACAGATACTCACTCAGTCAGTATTGGGCTTTCTGGGTCACAGGGCGTATGCGTGTTTCATTGCATTTACATACTTCCAGATCGTTCTCCAGAGCGGCTGCACTGCCCATCAGCGACTCACAAGGGTAGGTATTTCCCTAAATCCCACCAATGCTCAGAAGTGGCCACCTCTTATTTTTGCCAGCTTGATGGATGAGAAACGGCATTTCTCTGATGTCTTACTTTGTGTTCTCTGATTATGTATGCATTTCAGCATCTCTTCACCTCTTGTTAGCTATTTGGATTTGTTTTCTGTGAGTTGCCTGTTCATATCCCTTGCTCATTTCCCCTCATGTGTTGGTTCCTTTTCTTGTTGATTTTCATGAGTTCCATGTGTAGTCTAGATATTAATTCCTAGTCAGCTTTAGACATTGAAAACATATTTTATAATTCAGCTTTCCATTTGTTCATTTTGTTTATAAGGTCCTTTACTGAACAGAAATCTTTAATATAATCAAACCTCGCATTTCTTGTCTCATAGCTTGTGCTTTTGGGGTCTAGTTTAAGGGGTACTTTTCCCAGAGATCACAAAGTTATTCTCTTTCACACAACTGGAATCCACATTTGTGGCGGTCAAATTAGGGAGCCTGTTTTGTTTTGTTTCCTGTATAATGATCCTATTTTCCCAACAGCATCTACTAAAAAGTCTGCTCCTTCCTTCTTTGATTTATCGTGCCGGCCTTGTTACATATCAAATCAGTCAATCAATCAATCTTTATATTTATTTATCCATCTATATTTATAGATCTGATAAAACAACTTCTCCCATTTCGTTCTTCTTTTACAGATTGACTTTGCTGTGTGGACTTCATTCATTCACATCTCATTTTGAACAAGCTTGCTGAGTTTCTCTCAAACAAAACCTATGTAGAATTTTGCGTGGAATCGTGCTGAATTTGTAGATCAATTTGAGAAGAACCACCCACTTTATGAGGTTAAGTCACCCCAATCCCAAGTATGGAAAAGGTACCTATTTATGGCTTCTTTTATGTCCTTTAATAGCATTTTTTAAATTTTCACCTTAGGGATCTTTTGCATTCCTTAAATTGATTTCCAAATAGTTTAATGTAAACTTCTGGTGTTTAAACCTTTCGAAACAATCTCAAACATATAAGAGAGTTGCAAGAATAATTCAAAGAGGTTTTCTTCCTGAACCATTTGAGTGGAGGTTGCTAACCCGTCGCCATGATCACCCCCACATACTTTACTGGGTAACTACAAACAAGGATGGTCTTATATGTAGCCACAATGTAACCGTCAAAGTTGAGAAATACACACTGACACATTATTACCATCTCAATTCAGACCTCATTCAAGTTTCAGCCTGTCCCAGTAACATTCTTGAAAGCAAAAGGAATCAAGTGTTCAGACCACATCTTGCATTTGGCTATCATGTCTCTTTAATCTCCTTTGGTTTGAAACATTTCCTCAGTCTTTCTTTGACTTATAGGACCTTGACACATTCGAAGATCACAGGCAAGTTATTTTACAGAATGTCCCTCCATTTAGGTTTGTCTGATATTTCCTCATAATTAGATTCAGGTTATGTATCTTTGGCAAGAACATTACAGAAGTGCTTCTGCATTCTTCTCATGGCATCCTATCAGATGGAACACAATTTCAATATGTCCCATTGCTCATAGATTTTACTTTGATCACTCAATTAAGGTGGTATCTGCCAGGTTTTGCCATTGTAAAGTTACTCTTTTTCCCTTTATAATTAAAAGTATTTTGTGGCACGTTTCTTTAAAATTATGAAAATAGTCTATTTTCATCAAACTTTCAACTTATTTCAATTATTTAGTATTCATGCATTTATTTATAGCAATATGGACTCATGTTGTTTTTTTTAATTTTATTCAATCTATTACTGCTATTATTTGTCTTGCTCTCAAATTGTCCCATTTTTGACTCGTAGGAGCCCTTCCAAGTTGGACATGACTTTTCGACATGTCCCCATCATTCTTTCAGCACTTGTAACAACATAATCTAGGCTCATTTTCTACTTTCTCTGCCCCAATCGTGGAGTCAGCCATTCATCTAACAAGACGTGATTCCTTTTGATGGAGAATGGTATTTAGAAGCCAGGTATTTAGGTGTGCTCATTGCTGCTGGAATATCACTGCCCCACCCCTGGCCCTCTCAGTGGACAGAACTAGAGAATATATGTCATTCTCTTTACCCGGCTTGGGCTCCAACATCTCATGCCAGGCTCCCCCCATGCTGGATGCCCTCCTCACCCCCACTTGGACCCCAACACTCCACATAGGCTGCCCCTCTGCACAGATGTTATCTTGTGCCCCATCTAAAGGCTTTAGGACTAAATTTGGGGTGGGGGAAGGGAAAAGCAGGAAAAGGAAGAGAAAACTAATTTCCTAGATACTTTAGTATTTTATTTTATTTTGAATTTTCCAGTTGGCTATTGCCAATATGGAAAAATGCAATTAATTTTTTATAGGTTAGGTCTTTTATCTGGTAATTATTGCATAGGTTTTTCTGTGTAGGTGACTATATAATCTGCAAGTAAAGACAGTTTTACGTCTTATCTTCCAATCCTTACACTTTTGCTTTTCTTTGTAATGTCAGCTAGAACCCCAATGCTAAGTTAAATAGTAGCAGTGATATAAAGCATCTGAGTTGTTTCTGATCTTAGAAGTACCTAAAGTTTGTCCATTAAGACTATATTTGCTCTAAATTTTTGGCATATAATTTTTATCAAACTTTGTAAGTTATTTTCCATTCCTAATTTGTTAAAACTTTTTAAAATCATAAATTATTGCTGAATTTATGAAAAGTCTTTTGTGTGTTTAAAATAATCGTATGATTTTTTTTCTCCTTCAGTCTATAATTAACATGAAAAACTTAATGGATGAATTTTCTGATGGTTAATTTTCCTTTCTTCTCTGTGATAAACCCCATTTGGCCATGATTAAAAGACAAACAAACAAATATAGGATTCAGTTAGCCAATGTGTTTTAGGATTTTCATCTTCACAATCATAGGTGAAACGAACTTGTAATTTTTTTTTCTTGTCTATTTTTCCAATTTTGAATGTAAGATGAGACCACCTCACAAAATGTGTCAAACAACCCCCCTTTTATTTCTGATCCCCTGCTTTAAAGTTGAGATTGCGGTACCCAGAGAGAGGGATGGATCTGACCAAGATCACAGAGAGAGTGAGTGACATTTTCTGTCCTGGAACAGATCCCTTTTGGAGACGTCCCCCAGCCTGAGCTCTGTCAGGCAGAAGTGCTCCAGCCACTGCATGGTCACTTGCCTTGAATGCTGCCAATCAAGGAAAAGCGTACTGGCGTCTCAGGTTCAAGTCCTTTCTTTGCCACAAGGTTTTGCCTCTGACCTTCCGCACTGGTTTCTTCCACTGTACAAGGGGGCGAGGGATCAGGCAACCCTGAGAACTGGTCTATTCCTGATGATTGAGGCCTTTGTCATTCTCAGACACCCTCCTGGGGTTTTAGGCCAAGCTTCAGGGCACAGATAGAACCTGGTGAAGAATGGAAATACCAGTGGCGCATCAGCCACACAGGCGGCCATGGCCTTGCTTGTCATTCGAGTCTTGGCTGTGCTTGAAGCCTTGTGTGGCTCTCCATGTCTGAGAGAATAGGCTCTGGGTGATACGTCCACTGAGACAACAGGCAGGGGAGTGAAGGGACCTGGGAGAAGGAGGAGGAAGAAGAGCTGACTTACCACCGACTGGCAGGAGAGTCGAGCCTGGTGGGGCCCTGGCCCTTCAGAGGCCTCATCTGGACAGAGGAGGATTTGAAACCAGGTGATGCCAGCTCAGCCTGGCTCCCGCCTCTGAATCCAGGACTCTCCCGAAGGCTGTGCCTGAGGCCCTAACTCTCCCAGGGGCCTGACTGGTTCTCCCCACCCTCTTCCCTTAGGCCCCCTTCAGGTTACTCTGCCCCTGCTCCCAGCTGCCAACTCTGCTTTCTAACTGCCAGTCTGCAAAGCCCTACCAGCCCATTTCCCTCTCCAACTCCCAACCCCAAATCTCAGCCCAAACTCTGCCGTTTCTGTCCCAGCACGATTCCCTCTCCCTTCCCCCAGACTTACCTCAGCAAGGTTCACTCTTAAACTGCACCAAATTCTTCATCTCGTTTTCCCCAGAACTCCCTGGTCACCCAGTGCAGGTCTGCTTTGGGCCCAGGGCAATAGCTAGTATTGATCTAGTCCCCTCTTGACTCATCCAGGCTGCTCTGCCCTCTGCCCATAAAGCTGTCCTGACTAGTCCCAGACACACTCCACCAGCTTGCTCCCTGCATCACCTGAGCTGGGGAATCCCGCCCACTGCCCTCCAGCCCACCTCATTACTCCCTTGGGTACCACAACCTGAAGGCTTGCACCAAGTCCCTCCCTGCATGGGCATGCTGCCCCCTGCTGGTCAGTCTGTTAAAAACCCGAATCCTTTCCAGGCCCAAGGATGCCAACAGAACTACCACTCCCCTTGTTGTCTGATCACAAGTAGTAAGCATTTAACATGCCTCATCTAATTGAATCTTCACAGCAACCTTAGGAGGTAGGTTCTGTTATTATGCCCATTTTACAGGTTGCAAACTAAGTCACTGAGATGCTAAGCCACTTAACGAAGGGGTAAAGCCAGTTTTGAACCGAATACAATTAGTAACGAGAACGAGAGCAGCTCATTAACCCAGCTCTCCCTTAATGCAGAACTGCACTAGGCTCATTGAAGCATCATGTTCTTAAACCTTCTCTCCCACTCTCCAAAACCTGGTATCAAAGCTCTCCACTAGCCCCACACCTCCAACACCCCTTCCACACCAATGCACCCTTCAGAGCCCCCTTCCCTCAGCTGGGGACACTCAAACTTCCCACAAATGGTGCAAAACGCCCCACACCTGCAGCCTTCCTCAACTTCTCTCTACTACGCGGCACAGACCAGTCTGCCCCTGTCCTCTGGGTCCTATTCCTTCCTGTCTTTGACTAATTATCCCTCTCTGTCCAGCACATTCCACTCCACCCTCTTCACCAGACCTTTCCCCGAGACAATTAATATGCTTCAGTCTTTCTCATCTTAAAAATAAGAGCAAACAACCCCCCTTCAGCTCTAGCTACCCTCCTATGTCTCCTCACAGCAAAAGTTCTGTCTACACTCAACTCGCTTCCTCCTCCTTCAGCTGAGGCCCTTTTTGCTTTTGGCCTACTGCTCCACCCAAGCATCCCAGGGTCACCTCTCGCTCGATGTTACCAAACCTGGAGGACATTATTCAGACCCAGGACACATTGTTTCCCTCTCAGCAGCACTTGACTCTGTTGGCCACCCTCTCCTTCTAGAAACACTCCCTCAGTGGTGTCTCCAGCTTCTGGTTCTCCTCCTCCTTCTTGGGCCTCTCGGCCCCTTTGGATGGCCCGTTGTCATTAAATGCTGGCGGTCCTCAACACTTGGCCTCCGATCCTCTTCTCCCTCCATCCCATTCTCTCTCCCTAGGTAGTCACATAGATGCTGATGACTCCCAAATGTATACTGTGTTTCCCCAGAAATAAGACCAGGTCTTACATTAATTTTTGCTCCAAAAGACACATTAGGGCTTATGGTCAGGGGGAGGTCATCCTGAAAAATCATGCTAGGGCTTATTTTCCAGTTAGGTCTTATTTTTGGAGGAAACACGGTACCTGCAGCCCAGGGTATTGCAACTGAGGGCAGTTTGGCCCTCCAAGGGACATTCAACCTTGTCTGGAGACATTTGCGCTTGTCACAACTAGAGAGGGATGCTACTGACATCTAGTGGGCAGAGGCCATGGATGCTGCTAAACTTCCTACGATGCACAGGACAGCCCCCACGACACAGAACGACCCAGCCTCAGACGTCATAATGCCATAAATAAGGACCTCATTCTAGCCTAGCTTCTCCTCTGGACCTCAGGTCAGTACATCCAACTGCTTGTTCCGCATCTCCACTCGGGTCTCTGAAACATACCTCAAACGGAACCTGTCCAAGGTGAACTCATGATGTCAACCTGATCCTCTAACCATCTTCCCCACCTCAGTTACACCCTATTGCATGAGCCACAAACCTGAGAGGCACCCTGGAAACCACCCTCTCCCTTATCTCAATACCCAGTCCATCACCAGGCACTGTCCGTTTTCTCTCCTCAACATTTCTCTAACAGCCTCCTCCGGTGCCACCATCTCTGGTCTAGGCTTTCTCCTAAAAGCATCCTGTCTGGTCTCCTGGCACTGTCTTAGGACTCCGTCTCCAATCTTTTCACCTCATAGCAGCCAGAGTGGTCCACATCAAAATGCAGATCTGATTAGGACATCTTATTATTTGAAACACCGGTGGCTTCCCAATGCTCTTTGGATCAAGACCCAAAACCTTATACAGCCTGCCAATGCCCTACTGGCGCCCTACTGGCCTCCTGGCATCATCCCCCTCTCCGCACTCCAATTACCAGGGCCCTATTTTCCAGTTCTTCAAGTACATCGGGCTGCCTCCCACTCCAGAGCCTTTGCATATGCTGTTCTGTCTCCTTCCCGCCTCGGCCCCCTTCACCCAGTTAACTTCTCTTCATCCTTTAGGTCTCACCTCAGGGAAACCCTACACAGCCCTAGTCTAGGTCAAGTTCTATGATAAACCCTCTCAAAGAGCTATGTCTCTTTCCTACGGGAAACCAATTCAGCTTGTAATTCCTTTGCTCATCCAGGCAATGACTTCACTGTCTATCTTTCAACTCAGTGCCCTCCAGGGCGGGACCACGTCTGTGCTTATTCACCAGCCCCTAGCACATAGAGGAGGTCAATACAATCTTTGAAGGAGAGAGTGAGTGAAATGCCATCTTTCTACCTGGCCACACCAAGAAGCAGCGTCTGAGTCATCACCTTTTCTTCTCCCCTGGAAAGGCATTGCTTCCATTCCTTCCTTATTAGCAAAGTAATCCATGCTCGCTGTGTAAAACTCAGAAACGCAAACAAAAGGACCAGATAATCCTACTGCACCTACTATGTTGCAAACTCCTTTTTACCCTGAACAATAGGTCTATGTGCATGTCAGTATCAACATTTCCATAATATTGTTTTTCCTGCACAGCATGCCATCATGAATGCACAGAGTGCAGATTCTTTCCCAATGGGCCTGCTGCATTAGAATCCCTGGGATGCTTTGTGTGTGTGTGTGTGTAAACTTATTTATTTTAAGCTTGTTTTTCCAGGACCCATCAGCTCCAAGTCAAGTAGTTGTTTCAATCTAGCTGTGGAGGGCGCAGCTCACAGTGACCCATGTAGGGATTGAACCGGCAACCTTATTGTTAAGAGCACTACGCCAACTGAGCTAACTGGCCGCGCCCTGGGAAGCTTTTGAAAGCACAAATTTCAAGCTCCACACCAAGGAGGTTCTAATGTGGGAAGATTTAGATGGGTCCCAGGTATTGTCAATTTTTTAACTTCCCCTGGAGATTCTGATGGGCCTGGCAGGAACCACTGATGGAACCAAATCCTCTATTTTGGGCCACAAAGGGAGCATCCAACATTTCGTTACTTCTGGTTGTGCAGCAATGCGAATCCTCATGCCTGCCCTAGCAAATGTCCTCAGTTATTTCAGAGAATCAATTCCTGGGGTGGCCTTGCTCATTGGTGAGGCTGACTGGGCCCAACTGCCAAACTCCTGACTCCGAAGGCTGCCGGTTCGATTCCCACATGGGCCAGTGGGCTCTCAACCACAAGGTTGCTGGTTCAACTCCTCGAGTCCTGCAAGGGATGGTGGGCTGCGGCCCCTGCAACTAGCAACGGCAACTGGACCTGGAGCTGAGCTGCGCCCTTCACAAGTAAGACTGAAAGGACAACAACTTGACTTGGAAAAAAGTCCTGGAAGTACACACTGTTCTCCAATAAAGTCCTGTTCCCTTTCCCCAATAAAAAACTAAACAAAAAAACCCCTAAGTTAGAGCAACACTCAACCCAACTCAGGACACTGATAACTTCTTGTCTTACTTAGGATGAAATCCAAATCTTAGGGGTAGCCCACCAGGCCCCACATTGCCCCGCCCACCTGCCCTGCCCACCAGGCCCCATTGTCTCCCCCTCCCACCAGGCCCCGCATTGTCTGCTACGCCCACCTGTGCCGCCTCACCTCTCTCTGGGCTCTGACAGCCCGGCCTCCGTGTGACTCCATGAGCGGAGCTTCCGGCCTGAATGCCTTCACCCATCTCTGGAACATTCTTCTCACCAATCCTTACTACACCTTGGCTCTCAACTTGAATGACTTTTTCCAGACGGGGTTTCCTTGACCTGATCTACGGTAGACTCCTCTCCATCTTCTCTCGCATCTACTTCTGTATAACCCTCAGCCACCCTTTGAAACCATGTTTCAGTGTGGGATAACTGACTGGTGTTGGCTCCACTCACTGGAACATAAGCTCCCTGAGAGTAGAGACAGACGTGGCTGTTTGTTCCCTGTGAACTCAGCACTAGCCCAGTGCCTGACACACAGTAGGTTCTCAGTACACAGTCATTCAAGAGGTCAAAGGAGCCGAACTAAAGGTATTTATCCTCTTTGTTTTAAAGGGGAGACCTTTAAACATAAAGGGACGTGCCTGATGTCTCCCAGCAAGCGAGTGGAGCTTGGGGATCCCGGGTCTGCAGACCCTGGATACAGTGCTCCCGTATCATCCTGGCGGCTCGTCCTTTAAACTCACCATAACACGGAGAGGAAAGCTACATTCTCCCCATTTCACCGATGGCCCACTGAGGTCACGTGACTTACCCAAAGTCAGCGGGTTAACAAAGCAGACCGTAGATTCAGACATGGCTTTCTGCCTCTGTTCTTTCTACAACAAATTACAGTGCACACATTTTTATGAAGTATCTATTAAGTGCCAGGCACTGCGCTGAGAACTGGAGAAGCAGAGTGAACCAGCAGACATGACTCTGCCCATCACTGTGGGAGGACACAGAGAAAAGCCCAGTCATTGTTATGAATTCTGATATCAGCCTCTGAAACTTGGCAAAGTGTCCTAGGTGTCATTCCGGGCAATCCCCTGTCTCCAGGCATCTGGAGGTTTCTTCTGCTCTCAATCCTTTCCCAGGACCTCCCTAGCTCGCCGGCTAATGCCTTTCCATTCCCTGGGCCGTCCCCTCCACCGCATTCACAGGTGCTCACTTCAGATTACCACCAGAGGGCAGTCGTGCTCCATCTCAGATGTCGTGTGCCTCCCCCCCCCCCCCCCCCCCCCATCCCAGCGTCGACCTGTTTCCACCAGAATCTCAGGCTTAGGGAGTGGAGTGAAAGGGAGAGAAAAGGACTAAAAGACACCCTAGCCTCCCCAGCTCGGATGTCTTAGGGAATCAGCTCTGTTCAGACTTTCAAAAGATTTTCTCAATTGTTTTTCCTCCCTTGTCTTGTTCCTACTTTATCATCTCCTCCTTCAGTTATTCATTCCATAAACTTTTTCTTTTTTAAAATTTTATTGGGGAATATTGGGGAACAGTGTATTTCTCCAGGGCCCATCAGCTCCAAGTCATTGTCCTTCAATCTAGTTGTGGAGGGTGCAGCGCAGCTCAGCTCCAAGTTCAGTCGCCGTTTTCAATCTTATTTGCAGGGGGCACAGCCCACCATCCTATGTGGGAATTGAACCGGCAACCTTGTTGTTAAGAGCCCGCACTCTAACCAACTGAGCCATCCAGCTGCCCCATTCTATAAACTTTTAAAATAGTTTTATTGAGTTATAACTTATATATCATAAAGTTCATCTCTTAGAACAGGGGTGTCCAAACTTTTTTCAACGTTTTTCACCAAGGGCCATATGCGGTAAAATGCACACACAGCCGGGCCACTCACTCGAGGTGAAATGCGTATTGCCTCACCTGGTTTATTTAAGTAAACTAAATATATTTTTGGAATTTGCTGCGGGCCAATTAACAGTGGATCGCGGGCTGCAGTTGGCCCGCGGGCCGCAGTTTGGACACCCCTGTCTTAGAATGTACAAAACAATTATTTCTACTATATTTACACAGCTTTGCAAACATTACTGTAATTTACTTTCAGAATATTTTCATCCCCAAAGAAGCCTTGTACCCATGAGCAATCATTCCCCAGCCCTTTACCCACTGTTCCTTTCTCTCTCCAACCATAGGCAACTACTAATATAATCTCTGTAGATTTACCTATTCTGGACATTTAATATAAATGGAATCATAGAATATGTGATTTCTTGTGACTGACTGGCTTCTTTCATTTAGTTATGTTTTCAGGACTCATCCATGTTATAGCATGTGTCAATCCTTACTCCCTTTTTTTTTGCTGAATAATATTTCATTCGATGGATAAACCACACTTTATTAATTAATTGATGGACATTTGTTATTTTTCTACTTTTTGGCTGCTATGAATAATGCTGCTATGAACATTTGTGTACATGTTTTTTTAATTGAGATATAATTCATGTATCATAAAATTCACCCCTTTAAAGAATACAATTCAGTGATTCTTAGTATGTTCACAAACTTGTGCAACCATCAGCACTAATTCTAGAACAGAGGTGTCCAAACTTTTTTCAACCAAGGGCCATATGCGTTTTTTGTATGCGGTAAAATACACAAAAAGCCAGGCCACTCACTCGAGGTGAAGTACGTATTGCCTCACCTGGTTTATTAAGTCAACTAAATATATTTTTGGAATTTGCTGCGGGCCAATTAACAGTGGATTGCAGACCGCAGTTGGCCCGCGGGCCGCAGTGTGGACACCCCTGTTCTAGAACATTGCATCAACCCCAAAAGTCCTGGTACTCATTAGTGGTCACTCCCCATTCCCCCCTCCCTCTTGCCCCTGGAAACCACTAATCTACTCTGTCTCTATGTGTTTGTCTGTCCTGGGCATTTCATATAAATAAAATCATACACTATGTGTCCTTCTGTATCTGGCTTCTTTTACTTAATATATGTTTTTAAGGTTTGTCCATGTTATAATATGTATCACTATTTCATTCACTTCATTTCTTTCTTTTTTTTTTTTTTTTTGGCTGAATAATATTGCATTGCAATGATATACCACATTTTACTTACATATTTGTCAGCTGGTAGACATTTGGGTTAGTTCCACTGTTTGGCAATTATGAATAGTGCTGCTATGAGCATTCATGCGCAAGCTTTTGTGTGCGCATGTGTTCATTTCTCTTGTGTTTAGACCTAGGAGTGGAGTGGCTGGGTCAGATGTTTAATCTTTTGAGAAACTGACAAACACAAAGCGGCTGCACCATTTTATACTCCCACTAGCAATGGAAAGGGTTCTAATTTCTCCATATCCTCACCTTTGTAATTAGAACCATTCTAGTGGGTGTGAATGTTATCGCACTGTTCACTTGATAAACTTTTACTGAGGACCTGCTACGAGCCCAGCCCTGTCCTAAGTGCTGGAGATTCAGCAGTGAACAGAACAGAGATGGCCCTGCTCTCATGGAGGGAGGGGAGGTTCAAGACCACAGTGAATATACTGACAAGACCAGTTCAGGCAGTGGTAAGTGTTGTGAAGACTTGGAGCAGAGTAACGGGTGGGGGAGGGGCCATGGTGGGGTTGCTGCCTCATCCAGGGGCTCAGGGGAAAAGGCCCCTCTGAGAAGGTGACATTTTGTGATGAGACTTCGCAGGTAAGAAGGAGCCTCCCTTCTCAACCTTGGAGGACAAGCATCTCAAGTAGAGGGAGCGTGGCTGGAGCTACGTGAGCCAAGCGGGAGGCGGGGAGAGGAAGTGGCAGAGGTGGGAGACCACGCAGGCCTTTGAAGGCTACTGTGAAGGGTCTGGATTTAATCCTGGGCTTGGCGAGAAGCCACTAAAGTTGTGAGAGCAGAGTATTTACACTCTAAATATTGGGAGACTGGTGAGAACACCACTGATACAGTCCAGGAGAAGGATGGCGGAGGCTGGGAGTGGAGGGGTTGGGCTGGACATGCTTTGGAGGTAGAACAAAACGATTTACTGGTGGGTTGGATGAAGGATGGAGAAAGGAGAGGCATCGTCTTCTTTCTGGCTCCTCTTATTCAGCAAACATGCAGTGAGGCCTGAATGCACTGATTCGACCCAGCAGACCCACTGGGACCAGGACAGATGTGTCTTCTGCCTTCAGCCTGGAGACTCAGGACACTCCCACGCAGGAAATGCCAGGGCAGGGGCCAGGCTCCCACAGGTCCTACCCTTGGCACTGTGGGGGTTCAAAAGAAGACCCTCACTCCTGCCCTCTCAGCTCAAGCCTCATGCCAGCCCTGTTCTACCGACTACTGGTCGCCCAGAACATGGTGCCCAATTCACCTCCCCGAAACCATGCTCCCACTGGCTCACCCCCTCTCTGAGCCCTTCCGTAGGTCCCTGTGTCCCTAACAGTGTTCCCCAAACTTGAGTAATACATAAACAGCTCCCCCAAAAGGAAGGAGATCCTCCCAGACAGACAGTGTTTATTTGACTTGTTTTTATTACGTTCTTCCTTAAAACGTAAAGCTAGGGACAGAGTCCTTGGGCTCCTGTACAACCATAAAACCAAGTTCCAGATGAAATACAAACACAACTACAACCCAGATAGCATTCAGATGAGACGCCATTCATTGAATGTGCCGATGATGTCATTTTGAGGAATGAAAAATCACCCCTTGCAATTAGGAGGGTTTTACTGGCTGGGTCAGTCTGTTGTTTTTGTTTGCGTTTTGTTTTTACTTGGAGCTCCTACATTGATGTGAGGGCTGACGCAATTTGTTCACTTATTTTCCCACTTGGGCCAGGATAGACCTCTCATGAGGTGGGCACAGAGGCTCGTCACTTGGCCTCCCTTATGGGGGCACGTCCATCCTCTGTCTGAAGGACGTTCATGGGCCCCAGCATTCTTACCTTGGGAGGCTCCACCTCAGCCCTTGCCACGCATACTAAAATGTACACACACTCCACATCAAATATATATATTTTTGCAATAAAAAGGGATTTATTTTTATAATTCTGCCATTGAAATGATTTCAATGAACAGGGTTTGTGTGTGTGGTTTTGGTTGTTGTTGTTATTCCTTTCGAGTCAGAAAAATTCTTTTTTCAGATCTGAAGTATCTCCTAGGCCCTTGGAACTCTCCCAGACCCACGGGCTGAGCTCATGGCACCAGAAAAGAAATCAGCCAAGCGGAGGCCTGCTTCTTTCTTTCCTCATCAACCCGAGACAATTAAAGTGGGGCAGAAGGCGCCAACCTGACCCCAAGCACAGACCAACATGGGTACGAAAATAGGGTTGGCGGCTCGGGTTATGAGGTCTGGGCCATTCACAGGAGTCAGAATACACTCACACCCATTGTTCCAGATAATCACTGAAATGAAAGTCCCAAATTATGAAAATCATAGGGAAGCCAGATTACTGGGGACACACCTGAGGCTCCCGACAGGCCAGAGACCCAGTCTCTGGCCCCATGACCTTCCAGGTCAAGTTGCAGCAACTTGGTCTGGTGCACAAATCGGGCACAGTGTGTGACCAGCAACCTTTTCCAGAGGTTTTTCTTCCCACCACTGCCCTCGCCAGTACTGAAATGTGCTAGGACCTTCTCCACAGCCAGCCTTTGATCCTACCCAAAATGCCTTCCCTACAGGTTTTTTAAAGACTCTTTCATTGTTTTTAACTGTTTTAAACCATTGCACAAGTAATATATGTTCATGATAGGAGAATCAGAAAATACAGATACAGAAAAACAAAAAAAAATCAGTAAACTTGTCCCACAGAAATAATCATGACTAATATTTGATACATACATATATATACCTACATATTTAAATTTCAGTTTTCCCCATGCATATGTTTATATTAACAAAATGTAATGAGTGTTGTTTTCAAATGAAGTGTTGTAAGCAACAAAATATAGAGAATACTACTGTAACATACACTCATATACACAACCGAGTTTTGACAGACCTTAACATTTTTAGCATGTTTACTTCAGCTCTTAAACACAAAACAAAACAAAACAAAACAAAAACCCTAAAAGATACGGTTGGAACCCCCCAGATGCTCCTTTGCAATCCCTTCCCTGTATCCCCACCACCACCAGCGTCAGTTTGGGGTTTATCATTCCCCTTTGTGTTTTGGATATTGTTCAATTTCAAATGAATGGCAGAGTTCTGCATATGTCCTTCTGTAACTTGCTTTTGAGTTTGACATTGTATTCCAAAGGTGTGTTCACGTGGATTCACGCCACCCGGGTTTGCTTGTCCATATTGCCATTCACAACTCCATGGAACGGACAGGCCATAGTTCATTTACCCATTTCTGATGGGTAACTGATGATTGCTTTTGCAAACTGTGCCACAGAACATCCTGGTACAAGTCTTCTTGTGAATGGGAACATGAATTTCTCTGGGATAAATACTCAAGATAGAACTGTTGAGTTGTTGGGCCCATATCTTCCTTTTGCTTAATTCAATCACAAGCCACAAGCATTTTCCCATGTCAATAAACACCCTACATCCATATGTTTTT
The DNA here is from genome assembly GCF_004115265.2 of Rhinolophus ferrumequinum. Lineage (NCBI taxonomy): Eukaryota > Metazoa > Chordata > Mammalia > Chiroptera > Rhinolophidae > Rhinolophus > Rhinolophus ferrumequinum. Next base: position 14,475,079 of record NC_046292.1, on the reverse strand, counting down.
AAGGGCTATGAAGATTCTGCCAAAAGTTTCTCAACATAATTATGATAGGCATAATTAGTTTTTATTAAAATCTACTCTGTGAGGGAATATCAGTGTAGCTTTATTTTTGTGCATATCTTTAATTATGTCGGTAAGAGAAATTCCTAAAGGTAGAATTTCTGGATCAAAAGAGATATATGTTTTTAATTCCAACTTCCCCGAGAATTCTTGAACCAACTGCTCCTTCCACCGGCTTCTACCTCCTACAAGAATGGAAATTTCCCCCACTCTGGCCCATCTGCCTCCTACAAGCACTTGTCTCTAGAAATCTTACCTGTCCTTCCACCTTCACCTCTCCTGACTCTTCTGCTCCTTCAGCCAAACTCTGGGCTTTGGACTCCTACCGCCCTTAACAACTCTCCCACGGCATTCATCACTTTCTCATTTCCTCCACAGCTATTTTTGTGGGTGATTTATCTTTCGCTCCAGACGTAAATGTTTTAAATTCAGAAACTCTATTTTCTTCGTTGTTATTCTGTCATAATTTTTACACCACCAAGTCATAGTTGTAACACCCACAGTAAACTGCACATACAGACTGTTTAAAAAATATATGGAACCCTGGAAATATTTTATGAAAATATTCTGAGTCCATGAAGTTACCGCATTTCCATTTCATTCCACCCATCCGACATTTGCTGAGAAAGCTCCCTGGGACAGCATCTGTGCTGGGCCCTGGGGAACCAGACGTCACAGGCCCCAGTCCCTGTTCTCCAGGAATTTACGGGCAACCAAATGCTCCTATGCTCCTCTTAGCCAATGCAAAAAGGGACACATGATGCATTGTTTCTGATCCATGATTAAAGAATAAAAGCCATTTCAGCTGGGAAAGACTTTTTACCCTGGTGATAAGTACAAAAAAGATTTGTCATGTAGGTGCTGCTGCCATTGAACCTATGTTTTAGACAATCTCTTTAGCAGCCTTTTAGGAACAGTGCAGAAATGCCCCACTACGCGTGGAGTTAATCCCTTCATAACCTTCCAGGGCAGCATACTATTGAGAGAGTGTGATTAAGCCATCATTCAGTAAGGGTCCTTCTGGGGAGGATGCTGCCAAGGTAGCCGAAGAGAAAGTGTTCTGCTGGTTTTATGTCAACCCCAGGGGAGGACAGCCACGGGAGGCCTCACACAGGCTCCCAAGCACTGTGGTTAGCACAATATGAGTCTCCCACTGGGGCTTAAACACAGGCTAATTCAGCCAGCACTCATTTACTCATTCATTTTATTGAGTACTTACTATGTGCTGGGAATTCAGGCTAAATCCTGGTGCTAGGTGGGTAAATTTTAAAAGACGCGGTGCCACCTCATACATTGGTGGTGGAAATGTACAATGATGCAGCCACTTTGGAAAACAGTTTGTCAGTTTCTTAAGAAACTGAACGTATACTTAGCATCCAACCCAGGAATTCCACTCCTAGGTCTCTGGGTATCTTACCTTAGCAAAACAAACAGGTATGTCCACACAAAAATTTGTAGGCAAATGTCCATAGCAGCCTTCTTCTAGAGACAAAAACTGCAAGCAATCAAAACATCGAAATGATGAATGGACAAAGAAAACATAGGCCATCCACACCATTGAACAGTAGCCAGCAATAAAAAGGAACAAACTATTGATAACATGCAACATGGATGAAGCTCCAAGACCTTATGCTAAGTGAAGGAAGAGAAGACCACGTCCTGTGTGATTCCATTCATGTGACATTTCCAGCAAAGGCAAAATTAGAGACAGAAAGCAGATCAGTGATTGCCCGGGGATGACGGTGAAAGCAAATGGGGATGAGGGATCTTTTGGGAGTGAGGAAAGCCCTACAACTGGATGGCGGTGATGATTGTGCAACTCTGATTTTACACTTCAAATGAGTGATTTTTGTGGCATGTAAGTTATACTTCAATTAAGAGACATGACAAAAGCAAAAAGACCGGGTCCCTACATGTGTGGGCTTTATTATCTAACTGGGGAGAGAGACAATAGATAAGTAACCAAGAAACGGAAACGAAATATAGAATTATAAATTCTGACCAATAAAATGAAGGAAATACAGTGAGCACGGTGATGGGAGATAAATAGAAAGGGGAATCTTCTTAGAGATGGTGGCTGGGGACCACCTATCTGAAGAAGTGACATTTGGACTGAGATCAACACGGAAGAGAGATGGGGAGGGCAGGCCAGGCGAGAGCTGTACTTTTGCACACGTTTTGTAGGGTTTCAAAGAGGTGCGGTGACCTGCCAGGGCCCCACAGCCCACGAGTGATGGGACGGGTATTTAAAACCAGGTCTGCTTGTGCCCTAAGCTGGCGTCAGCCTCCCTGCAAATGTGTTCTTGCAGCCGATGCAAACGCCAGTCACACACAAGCTGCCTGGCGTGTCCACACTGGCCTGCCCCTGCCCAGGGTTTGAGGCACAGCAGGTAGTGGAGGTGCTTGGGCACGTGCTAGGCAAGAAGGAGGCTGAGGTGTGGGTGACCTCATGCTGCCCCAATAGGCGCCCCACCCAGGCTCAGGTGGCCCAGGGAGCCAGAGGAGCCAGAAGTTCCAAGGGGACCTGCCTGACCATGCCTTCCCTCTCCCTGCCCCAGACCACAATGCTACTTCCTAGCTGTGTGACCTTGGACTTCACTGGGCCTTCTGTTCATCTGCTGGATGAGGACCCTGGAATAGCTCTGCTGGAAAGAGCAGCTCTGGGGTTAGAACCCACATCCACTTGGCTCTGAAGCCCTCGTCTTTCCACCGTGCCAGGTTGAGCGGCTTCTCGTAATGGGCCTCACTGAGGTGCTAGTTTAGTATTCTCAGTCCTGTCTGTTCATCCAAATGACCTGGGAGCTTTATATATTTTGGAACCCACCCTTAGCGATTTAGGTTTAATTGAACTCAGGTGGGGCCCAGGCACCAGGGAATTTTAGAAACTCTCCAGATGATTCGAATAGGCTGCCAGGGTGGAGAGTCACTGATTCAACCTCTTCATTTTATAGATGAGGAGACTGAGGCCCAGAGATTCTGAGTGACTGTCCCCAACCTCAAGGTCCCCTAGCCATTTGCAGCTGCAGCTGGAGTCTCTAAATTCTCCCTCCGAGTGAAAGAGCTGTAGTGAGGGCATTTAAGGCCACACTTAACAGCGGGAGCTTTGAAATCACGTAGAGGTGTGTTCAAGCCTGGATTGCCCCTCACAGGCTGTGTGATGTGGGACAAGTCACTTCACCTCTATGACCCTCAGGCTCTTCATCTATGAAAACAGGAGTTATGTGAAGGCTAAATGAGACAGTGCAGAGAAGAAGTGCTCATTCAACAGGTTGCCGCATCCCCGGGAAGAGACCAGTGCAGTTTGATAGCCATTTGTGGAGCACCACGTGCAGGCTGGTCCCTGTTTCTGGGGCGGCAGAGCTGGGGTCCGAGCTGGACTAGACAGAGTGGCAGGTGCTGCGTTAGCAGTAGTTCAAGGGGCTGGGCTGTGGAAGCACAGATGCGGAAGTCCTAGTCAGACTTAAGATGTGGCGGGATGTGGGGTGTGGGGGTGGCTGCATCGTGGGCCCATTTCCTACTACCTGGGTTTGGGGAATGAACATTTACTGAAGAACTACTTTATGCTAAATCTTTTGCATTTGTAAACTCACCCACTCGTCAAAACACCCCATTCAGGGGGGTTGATATCACTCCCATTTTAGAAATGAAGTTCAGAAAAGGAGCCTTGCCCAGGCTCACTCTGCTGAGGCCAGAATCCACTCAAGGAGTCTGACTCCAGAGTGGAAGCTCAGCCCATGGTCCCAGCCTTAGTCAGATGAGGTCTTTTGGGGGTCCCGGCTCATCCACTGGCCTGGTTGAAGCCCTGAGTTTTCATCCTTGGCTCTGCCTGACTGGGCAGCCCCTGGCGAGTTCCCATTTGAGTCAGTGGAGCTGAGCAATCTGGTTCTGCAGCTGGCACAATGCCTTTCTCCTGCCCTCACCTGCACCCACAGCCCCAAGGGTGTAGCTGCATCATTCCAGGGTGCCCAGGAGTGGGGAACAGCCACTGGCGTGGGACTGCTAGGCCCAGCCTTCTCCCTGAGGCCAGCTTCCCAGGAAAGCTCCTGAGAGCGCGAATATTCAAGCCACAGGATGAAAGCCACTTCCCTGAGTGGCAAGGCCAGGCATGGCTCTACCACCTTCCAGCCCAGCTCACCCACTGTTCTCACTGCCCTAGATATTGAAGCCTCTGGAACTGTCTTCTTGTCCTCCTGCTCCTTTCCCATGTCTGGGTCTTTGCCGGTACCTCGAACACTCTTCCCTTCTCTCTTGAGCACCCCTGACTTCCCTACCAAGTCGAATATCTCCAGCACCAAGCACTTCTTCCTCATGTGACTTATCACCGTTGCCAAGTAGGTCTTAACATCCTCTCCTACCTGACCCACCTTCCCTACCATGGCCTGGTCCTACACCCTATACCATTCCTCTACCACCTGATTCTTTCTAGCTGTCAACTGACAAATTTCACATTACAAAACATTTTTGTTTATAATCAACATCTCCTCCATTTACAAAAAGGCAGCGAAGTAGCTGCTCAGTGTGAAAACAAACATAAGACATCAGTTGGAAAAGAGAGATTTAAAGCCATTAAAAATAGATGGGATGAACTCTGTCAGGCATCTGGATTGAATTAGTTACTTAGGTTTAATGTGTAACTTATCAAAGAGCTTCCCGGCAGCCAAGACAAAAGGGGAAATATACTGGGTTAGAGTGATTTGGTTTTAGGGTGACTTCGTCCCTTGGAAAAAAACCCATCCTTATTGCTTCGGTTAAGAGGAGCTGTATATAAAAGAGCCACTATTGGCAGGGAAGGCCCTTTCCACTCTCTCCTGTCCCCTCTGGCTGTCTCTCTGTGCTCATCCCAGCTAATTCTCAGGCAATTTTCTGCTTCACTGCTCCAGCCTGGCCTACTTTCTCAGCTATGTTTGTTTTCCTGGCTCTGGGCTCTGGAAAAGTAGCGGGTCCCCCATCAGCAGAGGTGTTCAAACTTGGGCCAGGTGACTCCTGCGGGGGAAACTGCAGAGGAGATTCATAAACCCAAAGATAATTTTTCATATCTCGCTAAGGTCCAGCTTTCAGGGTCTGTCAATTTGCGTCTGGGTAACGGAGATGCTATCTGGATCCCCACCACAACTCCAGCTCTTATATGGTCCTCCAGAAAAAACACAGCTGTGTTCGAATCCCACGGCACAACTTAAAATCCAGGCATTACCCTGGATTAGTGACCATATCCCACTCACCTTCAAGTTCTTAATATAGAAAATGGTGGCAATCCTTACAAGGAATTGTGGGGTGGGTTCAATGACAGTGTATGCCTTTTATTTATGTATATCCCTACCTGATCATAAGCAGGAAGGGATTTGAAGCTGCTTACAAAAACAAACAAACAAAAACAAATAAAACTAAACCACCACCTTTACCAGATTAAAATAATAGATGTTATCCCAGCTTCCCCACTTGCTGGCTGTGTGATCTTGGGCAAGTTGCTTCACTTCTCTGAGCCTCAATTACCTCATTTGTAAAATGGGATAATAGTACCTACCACTATTGGGCTACTGCAGAAGTAAATAAATTAATAGGAAAGGGTATTTAGCACAATGCCTGGCATAAAGTAGGCAATATATTTTAGTAGTTATTATTATAATGTAATCTCATTTTTTGTTTATGGAAAAGTAATCTTTCCATACTGAGCCACCTAGAGGCCAGTCTCAGATCCCTATTGAATTAGAAAGAAACACGAGTTCCTTCTCCCCTCCAAAACACATTAAAAAGAAATTTAAATATTTATTCAATTCCTTTGAAAATGTTAAAGCAGATTTCATTTATAATCTCAACAAAACGTCCTAATTTTCCTTTTCCTGTTTCTTTTTCTTCCTTCTCACCCATCCTCTGCACACAGCACAGCAGCCCCCAATCTGGGTTCTGAGTCCCTCAAATTCTTCCTCAAAGCTCAGCCTGCCCTGGCTCTTACCTCCTTGGCCCTCTTCCCTAGCCACTCCCATTTTTTTCTGCCCAGCAACCTCTGCCCTTTCTCTCCTCGCTTCCCCGGCCCCCTCCCCTCTCCCCCCCCCCCCCATTACCCAGATCCACAGGAAAAAGCCAAGCTGAAGCTGCGTGAACTGCAGTTTCCTTCTCAAGGAAGGAAGGGAGGCTATGAACAGGTGAATGTTTTTCCTCTCACAAAACAGATACACACCTGTTAATACAGCTTAATGCAGAATACATCAAGAAGTTAGCTTTGGTAATATCTGAGGAGTGGATTATGGGGACTTTTTTCTGTTGTATTCATTTTTTGTATTGTTTAGTGTTGTACAGTGAGCATGTATTAATTACATTTGAAATCAGAAAATAGATTTATTTTAAGTATGGAAATCAGAGCAAAGGGAGAAAACAATAGAAAAAGTAAAGCAAAAGCAGGAATTATGTGAGTATCCAAAATGTATCCCCTTCATCCTATATTTAAATCATGTAAAGTGCCCAGTGTGGGGCCCAGCACACACTTGATAAATACCAACCATAGTTGGTCAGGACTTAATGAACTTCCATCCCTCACAGAAACTCAAAACTGTCCAATTGAACCAGAGTAGCTGGTATCCCAAGGGGAAGCAAGTCAGGCTAGGACATGCTGGTCCCCAGCCCCACCCCAGGCTACCTCTCTGCAGGGTTAGTCTAATTGGGTGTGACAAGCTCTGCCTGCCCCCTCCTCCACCAGTCTCCTAATGGGCTCCTTCTGATGTCTTCCTGACCGTATCCTTTTAGACAGGTTGGGGTGTGTGTGTGTGTGTGTGTGTGTGTGTGTGTGTGTGTGTGTGTGTGGTCTGTTCCTAGAGAGTTTGGAGATCCCCCTGCCCCCCTCCATCCCGGAGCTCTATAGTTTCAGTTCAGTTATGGAAGAGGAAACAAAATTAAACAATTAAAAAGCTCTTAAAACGCCTCTCATTCTGTCTGCATGTCTGTGGGCTGCCCAATTTGTCCAGGCTCTACTTGACTTGGTATGTGGCACCAGTCTAAAAAAAAATGTATCAGTCAACCACTAAGCCATGAAGGTTCTTTGGGCACCTACTGTATACTAGACATTACTGAACATCTCTTCTGTACAAGATGATGCAGGCAAAGCAGTGGAAAACTACCAATAATAACCCTTGCCATTTACTGAAGGCCTGTGAAATGTAAGCCACTCCACAAATCTAGGGGATTCTTCTTGGACCCTGGTGAATTCTGAGGCTGGATCAGCTAGAAACCAAACCTTAACTCAAATGTCAGCTATCTCTGAGGACGGCACTCTCTGTAGCTTGGCCAATCAGAATCCTTGGCCAGAGTAATTGGCTGAAGAACAGCTGCGTGTCTCTATAAGAGCCAATGAGACTCAATTTGGAAAAGGAAAGTTGTTGGAACTGCTGAGAAAAATGAGTCTCTATTTCCGTCAGGAGTTGCCGAGAGACAAGGATGCATGCCTGGTGCTGCTGGCAGCTATCTTGTGATCATGAGGAGAGAGCCGGGCAGAGAAAAGAGGCCAGCAGAGAGGGAAACAAAGAGCATGACATTGAATCCTGGCGACATCAGCTGAGCTCCTCAAGGCAGCCATGCCTAAAGCTAGCTCTAGCCCTGGACGTTCCCATTATAAGTTGCATTTTCTGCCAGTTTGAGCGCTGATGCTCCAATGGAGCGATCACTGTGCCCAGAGACCTGAGTATTTTGAGGAAGCCACCCCTCACCACCCCAACTATGGGGCTCTGACAAGGGAAACATGTTCTCTTGCCTCACCACCACCATGCCTCTGTCAGAGAGCACAGTGAGCCCACAAATGCCATCAGAAGCAGCATGAGGCCAGCATAGGAGTGAATCCCTTTAGATGAACTGTGCCTCCTTAGGAAAGTCACTTTCCCTCTCTGAATATTATTTTTTCTCACTTGCAATGGGGGGGGGGGTGAGAATCATAGTATCTACTGCATAGAATTGTTCCCAGAAGGCTGTTTGGAGGAGGTAAGCTCTGAGGATCCCCAAAGCATTGGGGGTTGGAGTCAAAGTTGGCAGCAAACCTCACTTTCCCCCCCTGGATAGTGTAAGACCAGGCATTGCCTCTCCTGGGGCAGCCTGGTGGAATGGAAAAGACTCAGCCACAACATCGGGAGGCTTCAGCTCTAGTCCTGGTGCTGTTGCCCATCCAGGGGAGCAGCTTTGGGCAAGGCCCACCCCCCACCAACAGGACCCTTTCAGAAGTGGGAAAGCCACATGTCTCTCCTCCATTTCCTTCAGAGCCAGAATCACATCTTGTTCCCTGCTGTGTCCCCAATACTCAGTCCAGTTCCTGCCTCGCTGATAGAGCGTTTCATAATGCCCCTTGAGTGAATAAAATGTCAGGATACGTGACCATTCTTTTTCCTTTTTGGAACACGTTGGAGTGTAACATAAAAACACTCACGAGGTCCTAAGGAGGCTTCACACACTAAGCACAGTCCTGTATCCAGCACCTCCATCCTGAAACAATCTTACCAGCACCCAGAAGTCCCCCTGCTGCCCCCTTTCCAGTCATTCCCGCCTCAAAGTTAATAGCCTGACTTCTAACAGCATAGATTAGTTTTGCTTATTTTTGAACTACATAAATGGATCCATGCTTAACATTTTCCAGTGTTTTGCAGCTTACCCAGGGCCCACACGTACCTTATAACTCATTAAATCTTCACATCGGTACAGGGAGGTGAGTAGGAATTACAAATCCCATTTTACAGAGGAGAAAACCAAGTCCCAGAGAGGAGAAGGGAATCCCCCACAATGACATTGCTGGCAAGTGGAGAGCTAGGGTGACTGCGTTTCATTTTCATGTCTCCCTGGATCTCAGAATGTCCCTCCAGGCATCAGGCTGTGATTCCCAGGAAGACATTTGAAGCATGGTCAGGAATCTGAAACCACACCAGGCCTGGGCAACTGATGGCATAAGTCACCCATCCTCCAGGATGGAGAGAGTGTCTGGGCCAGAGAAGACCTGGGCACCTTCAGGGCATGGCCCCACCTTGCCCTCTCCACCATGCTTCCTGTGTGCTGCCCTCAACATGCTTTGTGAATTTCAGCAGGCGACCTCCTCCCTGTGTCTTTCCCTCCACATTGAAGAATTCGGAGTGCTATTGGATGGAAGGGTAAGAGTTGTTTCCACAGAGCCCCTGCCCTGCCCTCCAGGTTGCCACACACACTGCCCAGGAGCAGATGGCCCCTTGTGGGACCTGGTGCTGGGTGCCTAGATCTTCTCTCTGCATGACCAGTCATCCTGCACCAGCTCCTGAGCAAGGGTTGCTGCCAGCTTCTCCTACTCCCCTCCTGGCAGCAGGAACCCTCTCTCCTAGAACCCACCAATTCAACTCCCTCTTACCCCCAACCCCTTGACTGGTAGGCAAGATTCCCAACTCTTTCCTCTGGGCCTCATGAACTCTTTCTTATACATCCTTCAAGGCCCAAACCCACCTCCTCCAAGATGTCTCTGTCTTTCCTGAACATACACTCATGACATCCCCTACACTTTAGTTTATCTTTCTCAACATAACGTGAATATAGAGGCCCACAAAGTCACACAAACAAAACACACACACCATGTTTTACTCGCTCTTTCTTGACGGTATACACAGTGCATGGAGTCACAGCCATGCCCCCTCCTATGCGCACACCTACATACGCACACGCTGCAACTTGCAACCACAGGGATTTGGTCTCTATGTGTTTACAACAGGGACAGAAAGTCTCCCTCTACCACATCAACATGAATATTCAACAGGCCCCAAATGTACAGCTCACACATCACACAAATACATCGACATACACCTTTTCTGTGCCCTCCCCCTTCACTCACCATCTTACATCACCGACATACGGGTAGAGACAGTTTCTCCGCTGGACATACAAACGCACAGGCAGGAGAGCCATCGGTCCTTCTCTGCTTCCACCCCACCCCTTCTTCGTGTCTCTCTCTCTCTCTCTCTCTCTCTCTCTCTCTCTCTCTCTCACACACACACACACACACACACACACACACACACACACACGGAAGCACCCAGTAACAAACCCCAAATATAGTCAGTCTCTGTCTGTCCGTCACACATAAACACACAGGCACGCGGGTTCCATCCCTCCCCCGCTTTTTCTGTCTCCTCCTCTCCTCCCTTCTCTCTTACACACACACACACCCCACAAACGCACACGCAGTTGCAGCGCCTTGGGCCACACTCCCGTGCAGGCGTCGGGCAAGAGACAAAGGTCGCCGAGGCTCCCGGAGCTGCGCACCAGACGCAGCCGAGCCTCTCCCCGGGCCCCGCCTATCCCCAAAGCCAGTCTGGACGAGGTCTGGACCCCACACCCCGAAGCCGGAGACCACGCCAGTGCCCGCGCGGCAGGGTCCGCACGCCGCCGAGGCTCCGGCGCGGACGCGCCAAGGGTTAAGGAGCCGGCGGGCGGGAGGGGGTCCGCGGTGGGGAGGAGGCAGGCCTCCGGGTGTGATTGGCTGCGCAGCCCCGGCCCCGCGCCCCGCGATTGGCCCCGCGGCGGGCCCGCCCCCCCGGGACTCGGCGCCGAAGCCGCGCTCGCCCGCGGGGGACCGAGCGCGCCGCCGGGGCTAGACAGCCGCGTAGTCCGAGGAGCGCGGCCGGGAGCTGAGAGCCGGACAGAGCGGTGCGCGGGAGCTATGGTGAGTGCTGCGCCGGGCCGGCCGTGACGGTCCCCGGCAGCAACGCCGGCGTGGGACCCGGGGCTGGCTGGCTCGCGGGGGGCTGGGCGCCGGCTGCAGTTCTCGGAAGGCGTGGAGTCGGGGGGCGCGGAGGCAGGGCTTGACTCGCCCGGCAGCGCCACACTCTGCTCCGTCGAGGGTGGCGGCGCCGAACTTGGTTTTGGGCAGCTGGACCCAAAACTGGGTGTGGTGTGCAGAGTTCGGGGTGGCCGAATCGGGTTGGGGGCAATTGGTGCGGTTCTGGTCTGGGGCGTCCGGAAGTCCCTGGACCCGACTGGGCTTGGAGACCCTGGTTATCAGGGCTGGGTCTGGGGCGGCCGTCGGGGACAGTTCCACAGCGGGATCCTGTTGGACCTGAGTATCCGGGATGCCAGGTCGGTTCGGGACTGAGGCTCTGCCTGGGGCATCGTGGGTGGCCGTGCTTAGCCGAGGGCTAGGTCGGGACACTTTGTATGGGACTATCGATCCCGCTATGGCTTAAGGGGGTGGAGAGTGGAGGGGATGGGCAGCCAGGTTGGTTGCTGTCAGAGACCAAGGGACACTTGGGGACCCTGTGCCCAGCGATCTGGTCTCCTCAGCATCACCCAGTAATGGGTCCTTAAAGGAGGTGGTAGGCAATGACATCAAGGAGAAGGGAGCTGGGGAGGGAGATTTCATGGGGGTTTCTGAAGCCCCAGGAGAGAAACCCATTTGGTCCAGGCTGGGAACTGTTTTAGGGAGGGGTCGTATCCCTGGAAGCGAAGCCAGACTTTTCAATCACCTCACTAGGATGAACGCTTCTCCATCATGGAGGCCAAAGCCACTTGCTTCTCTATTGTTTCTCTTCCCATGGACTGGCCCCTCTAATTCTCTCCTAGTCCTGCTCTGTGCCCTCTTACGTGGTTGCCAGTCACCATGCAGGGCCAGAGGAGGGCATGTATGTGCCAGTGACGGTGGCTGCCAGTCCCAGGGATACAGCCACCACTTCTTCTCTGTGACAATGCTGCCAAGCCTGAGGGAGCCCAGGTGGGAGCAGGATGGGATCCCCCTGTAGACATGAAGAGTCCCCCAGTGACTCCACAGGACCCACTCCTGCTCTGCCCAGAGCTAGGATCCTCTTACAACATCCCTTTCCTCTCTCCTCGTCCCACTAGTATCTGCTTTCCCCTCCACCACCACTTGCCTCTCCAGAGTCAGTAATAACAAAATTATGGCTTGACTACATACCCAAAGGTGCTTAGAAACCATCTTGGATCGAACCTACCTTCTTGGTCAGGAACCTCTCCCCTGGAATGCTCTGCTTGGACAGTTTCGGTGGCAGGAACCTCCCTTCCTGTGAACCCGCACTTGATTTAAGTTCTCAGAATATGGACAATAAAAGGGGATGACCGTGAGGTCATATTATCCACTCTGCCCCCAAGCCCACCTTGAAAAAAAGAACTTTTTCCTCCTTAAAAACCACCAAAGAGAGGTCGCCTTGCCTTGGTGACACTTTTCAGAGCCTTACAATCTGAGAAGCTATCCAGCCTGTCAGGAAGACATCAAAACAGATTCAGGTTCGACATCAAACAGATTCAGGTTCGAATTCCAGTTTATTTCCCCACAGGGACTTTGGTCAAGTTGCATCCTCACCTCTGAGTATTAGTTTCCTCATCTGTGAAATGAGATAAGGGTTATCTTGCAGGGATGATGTGGGATTGGGCGAGATAACCCAGTGAGAGTGCTTTGTCCAAATACAGCTCAGTTGTCTTTTCTGTACAGCCTTAAGCTCAAGTTGAGAAGTTCTGCCTGACATCTCACCTATTTGTTAGTCTGGAAGAAGAATCAACATCTATCATGTTGTGGGGAGAGGAAAGAGACTTACAGAATCATTCCTGTGTTCATCATTCAACAAAGGTTTATGGACCCCTTACAATATGCCAAGCCCTCTACTAGGGAGAAAAAACCTGTCATAAACATGTGAAGGAAGCTTCTGCCAGTCCATAGATGTCTGCATGGACCCTCAGGCCAGGTGGCATATCTTTGGGAAAGCAGAAGTGTCATTGCCAGGCCAGGGCTCCCTCCTGGCTGGAGATATGGGAGAAAGCGTCACTAAGCAGATGGCATCGGAATTGGAACGAACATGGAGGTGGGGAGACCTGTGAGAGCAGAGGGCCAGAGGTGTGAGAGCTCAGGAAATGCTCTCCGAAAGGCCAGAATGGGGCTTGCCTGGCACCTGGGCATGAGAGAGCCAGGAAAGAGGAGGGGAAGTGGGCAAGGCACGTTGCTGGGGCCAAATAGTCAAAGACTTAGTCTGGCTGTGTAGTAGGAGCTGCGCTGTGGATTGTTGGCCCACCACGTGTGGGTGGGGTACGGGCTGACGTCAGGCCTCCCCCCACCCACCCCCCCCATTTTGGTTTCCCCGAAACACTAGTGCCTGTGCTCATTCCTGAGGTGGGGGTGATTCAGGGCTGCTAAAGTGTTTATGCCTTGGATCTCCTGCTCCATGGGTTTTAAACAAATCCAGCATTCCCTCCTCTCTGGCGTGGCCAAGTTTCCCCTGGCCCCTGGGTTCCTAACAGGGGCTCGGTTGGAGAGTGTGTGCGCTGTTTCCTGTTGTCCTGGCTGAATCTCCCTGACGGTCCCCAGCTCCCCACCCAGGTCTCTAACCCCTTGGCAGGGAGTCAGCGCTGTTCTTAAAGACCTCAAATGGACCCTCCAGTGCAAGCTTGGGGTGAGGGTTCTGAGGAGGCTTTTTTTAATTTCTTCTGTCTCCAGTTGTCCTCATGCCACCCAGCAGAAGGCACAGAGCGGTAAAGGAGATTTCCCAGGGCCACACAACAAGATGGTGCCAGAGCAGCCACAAACCTCGTGGATGTTTGGAGGGTTACCAGGCAGACAGGTTGAGGAGAAGGAGGAGCACCCAGTGTTCCCAGTCTGCTGTTGGGGCACCTGGAGGGTGTTCCTTCACATTCCAAGCTAGGGACGGAGCTTAGAGCCACGGCTGAGGGGTGGGATCATCTTTACTGTAAGTAGCTGAGTTGAGGACAGAATCCAGTGCCTAGACTTGAATACTGGATGTACCACCTACATCTGTGTGGCCTTGGGTGAGCCATTTCTCCCCTTGGCACTTGCTTTCCTACTAAGTGAGGCAGATTTGCTCCTTTCTCAGGGTATCGTGAGCATGCAATCTAGGATGCAGTGCAGACATGCAGACTGTTAAGAACTGGAGGGGAAGTGTGATTTGAAGATGTGAGGCCAGCCACATGCCCCCTGAACCGGTCTGTATGGGCTTCCCAGAGTGCCTTTTCTTCCTGAGCCGGCTGAGCCAGCGGAGCCAGTGTCTGTCCTAGTAACTGGGTTACTCGTGTTCCCTTGCATTGACACGATGTTTGGTAAACAGGCATATTGTTCACGTTTGTTAAAGAATAAATACATTGTTTCCCAGAAAAAAATGGAGAGACCAGGTCCTGTCAGGGGAGGCATAGGATTTGAGGGGCAAGAAGGGGGTAAGGTGGGTTCAGCAGAGAGTTTCAGGCATTACCCAATATAACCAGCTTGGCTAAAGTCCACACTTTGATGCCTCCGGTGAGGAGAGAACCGTTTATGACTTTTTGTGTTTTCTCTCAATTTTTTCTTTTTAGTTAACTAGGTAAGCACCCCTGCCATAGTCAGAGTGCTTCATTCATTCATCCCTTCGTTCACCAATATAAGGCTTTAGGGCTGCTATCAGTATGAACGAGACTGATATGTCTCTCTTCCAGTCTGGTGGACAGGCAGATATGGAGCAGGAAATTACGAGCGCAATTGCTGTTACCAAGGAGACGTGCAGGGTGCTATGGAGCGGATAGGGGAACCTGGCCTGAGGATCAGAAAAGGCTCTCTGAGGACATGACATTAAAGCTGTGGCCTAAAGAATGAAGGGACCAGGAAGAACATTGCAGGCATAGGGATCACTTCTGTGTAAGATGGGACAAAACATGGTGCGTTCGGGAATTAATTCATCTGGAGGCTCGGAAGACAATGCTTAGGAGGTGGACAGGGGCAGGCGCGTGCGAGGAAGGTTGTGTTAGAGATTTGGGGCTCCGTCCTCAGGGCAGTGGGGTTCAGAGTGAGGGGAGTGACATGGCAGATCTGCATTTTGAGGTGATCACACTGGCTGCTTTGTGGAGAATGGTGGGGGCGGTGAGGCTGGAGGCTGGGAAAACAGTTAGGCTGCTCGAGTGGGCCTGTGAGAGACGAGGATGGTCGGGACACTAGTCACCGCCCCCTCCTCCCCACACCACACCTCCATCATGCTGCCCAGAATGGGCATGAAGAGAAGAGGACACTGTGGCCCCAGAGGTCCCACAAAGCCTTTTTCCCTGTGGACACTGACTTTCCTTCCCACATCCTTTCATCATCCTTTTATGCAAATAACCAGCAGGGCTCTGGGCCTCAAGGAACTTGTATCTAGTAAAGGAGAAAGGCCAAGTTCCCAACTGCCTCTGAAACAGGGTAGAAAATTATAAGTACCAACCTGGGGAGGCAGCTGCAGAGTCACCACGGACATGGGTGTGTATCAGGGAAGGCTTCCCAGAAGAGGTGGTATTTGAGCTTCCTAAGGCAACAGTTAGTGGAATGAAATGCTTTCTAGGAGCCAAGCTTTGGAGAGATTGAAATAAGGAGATACTCTTTTGTTCTTTAAAGACTTATAGTCTGGGGGGCAAAGTTTAATGCACAACCAATGCTGATTGTCAGGGAGTGGCACTGGGGCTTCTGCCCTTTGGGGGTTGCCCTGAGGGCAGGGGTGGCTGGGATATCCACAGGCCTGTCTTGGCTCACTGACAAGCCTTGAAGTGGCTCCTTCCCCACAGGGCTTTTGGGTTTTCTAAAGGGGAGATATAAACAAGGGAACAAGTTTCTGGAGAACATTCAGGAAATTAGCTGACAGAGGATCTAACTTCAGGGTCCAGAGACAGGGAGGTGGGCCTGGCTGCTAGATCTTAAAACCATAGCGTGCTTATATTAAAAGGGGATTCATAACCATCTAATTCAAATCCCCCATTTTAAACAGATGGGAAGACTAAGGGACGAAATGAGCATGTAGCAATTGCCCGGCACTTAAATATAATCCCTTTGATCTTCACACCAACCCCAAGAAGTAGGTTTATCCCCATTATAGAGTTGTGAAAGCTGAGGCTCAAAAATCAGAGAATTAGGGACTAGAACTAGGCAGTGGCCTCCTGATTCTTTAATATGCTGGCTTCAGTCCCAAGCTGCCACTCAGTTTAGCAGGACCTGCCTTCCTGGGAAAGGCCCCCGGGGAACGGGAATGAAACTATTAGGCAGTGGCTAGAGGCCTGGGTTGCTGTTTGGGGCTGGAGGTTGGCCAGACTGAAATACTGATTTTTTTCTGTCTTTCATCTTTGCATAGCACTTGACAGTTAGTAAAGCCCTTTTCTTTCCTTTCACCAACTGTTCTTAGGTCCCCATGCCAGTTAGTGGCAGAGCTAGGATTTAAACCCAGGCCTGTGACTCTCAACCCAAATTCCCAGCTCCCCAGCTCCTGGCGCTGCATGCAGGCCCTGGCCCAAGTCTCCAGGGGCCCTCTGACTGGATATGTCGCAGGCTTCCTGACCGCATGGCCCCGTGAGCAGGAGGAGCAGCCCCTGGCCCAGAAGCCTCCTCTCCCCATCCTCCTCCCAGGCACTCCTCTCCTCCTGGGAGGGGAAGGCAGGAGGGCAGGCCTGGGGCCACAGCCAGAAGGAGTAGAGTTACAGTGTAAACACCGACATGTCAATATTTACCTCTGCCTGGAACCAGAGCCTCCCGCCTCCCTGCCTGCCCGCCTGCCTCCCACACGTTCCCCATCCAGGCGCACGTGGCCTGCTCCGGCGCTCTGATCTGGTGGTCATTGAACGCAAGGCCGCCGGTGGGGATCTAGCTTTCAGCCCAAGCCCTGCCGTTAACGTTTCATGTGGGCCTGAGTAAGGCATTCTTCCTTCCTGGACCTCAGTTGTCCCATCTGTAAAATGACATGGCTGGAACAGACTGATTCAAGGGACCTTTTCCTGCAATGACATGTAGGAGGACAAACATAATTCTCTGGCTCAGAGCTCAGACTGGAAATTGGGCAGACCTGTGTTTGAATCCCAGCGCTACCACTTCCTCACTGTAGGACTGTGGGCAAGTCCCTTGACCCTTTTGAGCTCTGTTTTTCTCGTTTATAACGTGAGATCCTAATGGTACCTGTTTTGGAGGGTCTTTGGTAAGGATTAATGAGATAACTCTTGACAAAGCTCTTGGCACAAGATAAGAACGGAATAAATGGCCGTGGGGGTTATTCCAAATAAACATTTTATGATTCCCTGAATCCAGACCCTGGGTTGCGTCACTTGGGAACTGGAGCCAAGGGTGGGGACTGTAACATCACCCTCCTGGTACTTGAGGGTCACAGACTGGGCTGGGGGAGTCCGGGGTTTGAGAAAACCCCTTGGTCAATACCGTACACACACGCAGACCCACACACAGCTGCCCGGCCTCTGGTGTTCCTTCTTACTGGGCAGAGGTCCAGGGCTGAAATGACCTCACAGATGTGTGGCAATGAGAGGGGTGAGGGAGCGGGGAGGAGGAGGACAGGAAAGGAAGGACGCATTTCCTAAGCAGCTCTTTCACAGAAGCACCAGACTCCAGGTCATGAGCTCTTCCCTGTCACTGGCAGAGGAGTGGGTGTGGGGCGGGGACTGGCAACCTCCAGGTGTGGGCAGGCCAGGGAGGTGGGGCAGCCCATGCAGCACAAATGGTCCTGGGAGACCAGTGGGCCCAGGTTCAAACCTGGCTCCATCATGTTCTGCTGTGTCACTTTGGACAGTATATCGCCACCTCTCTGAGCTTTGTTTTTTGCATCTCTAATCTGAAGCTATTGAGACCTATTTTGTACAGTAGTTGGAAGAATTTAACCAGGGGCAGTTTCAGAAGAAACCCACTCCATCCTGGCACACCCAGGGGGTTCCATGAATATCAGCCTCTCTTATCAGCATGACAGCATTCTGGTTCTGCTACTCTCTGAGCTTTTTGAGAGTAAGACTGTATGTTTTTTTCAAATTGTGGTGTGGTTTACTTATGTAAGACACACGTATCTTGTACAGCTCGGTTTTTACACACCTGTGTAACCACCACCTAGATCAAAAAACAGAGAACATTTCCACCTCCCCGGAGTTCTACGTGCCCCTTCCAGTAACCCCCCTCCCAGGCGGCCGCTGGCCTTTTTTCGGTCCCTCTAGTTTTGCCTGGTTTTGAACTTGATCTGCATGGATTCTTGTACTTTTGGCCTGGTTTCCTTTAGCTTCAGTCAACACTGATATTTTTTAGTTCATCCAGGTTGCTGCCTGGACCAGTATCTATCTGCTCCTTTCTTAAGCTGCTCTGTCTCCCACCGGGCTGAGGTATGTGTCAGTGTCCATGGATGACATTTGAGTGGATTCCAGTCTGGGCTGCTGTGACACTCACGTGTCTGTTTGTTGACTTGAGCTCCCATTTCTCTCAAGCAGGTACCTAGGAGTGGAGCTGCTGGGTCAGAGGGTCAATGTGTGTTTTAACCTTCACAGAAACTGCCACAAGGTTCTACACAGACGGTGCTCCATTTTCAGAGTGTACTGTTCACCTCTTTGCCCACTGGCCCATGCCTAGAAGAGGCTCTTGAATATTTTTTGAAAGAAGAAGGAATGTGAGTCCTGTCGTTGCTTTAATGCTTCAAATCCATTCTGTTAGGCCCTGGCCCTGCCCTCAGGGCCTGACAGCTCTGGGCAGGTCCTCTACCTAGACCCTGGGCTTTGGGTCTCCCCTGGCATTTGCCAAGGCAGGGAGGAGGTCCTGGCCGTGGAGACCCCAGGTTACAAGGCTGTGAGGCCTTCCCCTCCCTAATCCTGTTTCCCCTCCTGCAGAACATTGGGTGGGGTGATGGTTTCCCTAGTTTCTGGTAGTCTGCCCTCATTTGGGAGCCATTTGCTCTGTGCTTTTCCATCTCCAGGGTGATGCCTGCCTCACAGGTGAGCCCCAGCTGTCCCATATCTCCGAGGAAGGACCATGTGGGAAAGTTAGGAGAGGCTCTTCAGTCTTGGTACCTTCCCCAAGAGCCTCATTGTGCGTCAGTCCTCCCTGGTGAGAACCCTCCAGCCTGGGCCCCTGGCTGTGGGCGTCCACCCAAGGAGGAGGCCTCACAGAGCTGGCCTTGACATCACACATTCTTCCACATCCTGGCTCTGTGACCTTGTGCAAGTTACTCCACCTCTCCTCATCTGCAGGGTTGTAAGGATGAAATGAGGTCCTGCCTCATTGTGGGGACGGACGTGGATGGGGCAGCAAAATCCCTGCCCTTGAGGAAATGCATTCTAGGGGAGGAAGCCTCCCCTAGAATGCAGGCGAAATCAACCAACCAGAAATATGTATCACTTCAGAGAAAGGAAAGAAAATAAAAGCGCGATGTGGTGGAGAGTGGCTGCAAGGTGGGGAGGGAGCTACAAGATGGGCGGGCCAGGAAGGAGGTGACATCTGAGCTGGACCTGAAGGCTGAGGAGGTGGCAGTTAGGCAAAGATGTGGGAGAGGAGAGTTCTGAGCAGAGGACCCGCAAGTGCAAAGGGCCTGAGGCCGGGGTGAGGGATTTGGCAAGAAGGCCAGTGTGGCCGGGTAGAGGGAGCAAGGGGACAAGGGGCTGGAAGAAGTGGGCGTGGAGGGGCCAGGTCATTCAGGGCCTTGTGAAGCATGGGGGAAGTTGGCATTTCATGCTGTTCCCTTGTGATGGGAAGCCGCCTCAGGGCTCTAAGTAGGGGCATGCCTGGGATTGGTTTGTTTTACAAAGGCCCTGGCTGCTGTGTGCAGGAGTGAGGCAGGGAGGCCCGTGTCGGGTGAGAGGTGAGAGTGGGCTCCACATATATCAGCGCAAGGAGGCTTATATTACTCCAGGGTCTGGGATTTTAGCAGCTACTTCAGAGGATGGAAGAGAGGGGGACAGGAGACCCCAGATGCTGCAAGACGTTTGGCAGCGGAGTATGGGGCACAAGTTGCCTTTGGAGCCAATCAGACTTGTCTCAAAACTTCCGCTTGAACTCAGCCTCCCAGGGTGAGCTCATGAATTGCTCTAAGTTATGTTCCCACCACCCCAAGCCCTGCAACCCAGAGAAATGGGGCCAGAAGGGCACAGAGCCAGAGCCTGCCTCCCCTACTTCCGCATACCCTGTGAGAAGTGAGGGCAGAGGAAGTGATGGCGGAAAGGGGATGCTCAGCGCCTCTGGACTCTGGGCTGCTGCTCCCACCACCCTGTTCAAGTGAAACCTGTGGTTTTGTGGTTTCTGGGTGTCCCCGGCTGATCTGGGGCAGGAGGCGGCCACCACGATAAGGAGGGTTTTCATCTTTCTGTGCCCGAGTGTCATGTTGAGTGGGTGGTTACTCAGCATCCTGCTGGGCCTCCGGGCATGGTGGCTGGGGTGAAGGGGAGGGCATGGGAGTTCACAGGGCCACAGAAGGTCTGAGTGGAAGTGGGTCTTAGATTATCATCGAGACAAACTTCCCCATGGGGAGACAAAGGTTCAGAAAGGGAAGGAGACTTGCCTACGGCCACACAGGGAGTTAGCAGCAGCACTGAGACCCTGATCTCCAGGACTCCTAATCCAGTGCTCCTTGTGATTAAAATATGGGGTTTGGAGCCAGACAGACCTGGGTTCTGGTCCCAGCTCTGCCACTTAGTCCCAGATGGGTCACCTTGGGCTAATGACCATCTCTGAGCCTCGGTTTTCTCTCCGAGAAATGGGATGATAGCAACACCTTTCTCATGGGGTTATGAAGAGTGGTTGAAATGATTCACATATACCTGTAAAGCTCATAGGCTGGTGCACATGGTAGGTCCTCCGCAAATGGGAACTGTTATTAACGTTATTACTAATGCAGTTCTGTCCTTGCGAAGACCTGGAAAGAATGGCTGTGTGTCAGCTTTCACTTAACAAACACTGTTTTCTAGTTCCGGTGAATGCAGTTAGGCCTGTCCCACTGCTGCTTGTTTATTTTACTTCCTCATTATAGTTGGCAGACCCTTTAACAAGGCCCTTAATTAGCACCACCACCGCAACACACACACACACACACACACACACACACACACACACACACACACACACACACACACACTCATGCAAAGCTTAGATGAGCTGGAGATACCCTGCCTGCCTCCAGCCTGAATGGAGGCACACAGGCACTAAATGCACACAGGCCGAGAATGGAGAACTGGGTTGCTCCCCCACCTTTTATCAGATGCCTACCACACACACCGATCCTTCTTTGTGCGGTATGGCTTCGGGGTTAAGTGCAGGATCTGTGGGATCGACTTAAACTTGAACCCTGGACCCACCACTTATTTGTTGTAAAGGCCTTTTTAGCCAGTAAACTTTCCTCTCTGAGCCTTTGGTTGCCCATCTGTGAAGTGGGGATAACAACCCCTTCCCTGGGGTGGTTGCAAACATTAAATGAGAGCAGATCCGTTCAGAGCACACGTGGTGCATATTCAGTGCCCCACTCAAAGACGTAGGTGTTACTAATAACAACACTGACGTATGTCCCAAACCCGTTAGGCCTGTTCCTCTTTCCATAGCTGTTGTCAGAAACTTTTGTGACCACCCTAGCCCATCCATTGTGCGTCCCCACCCCAGATTGCCTTCTGTCAGGCACTAGTCACCCTGGACAAACTTTCCCTCTTGTGTCTCCCTGCAGTGACATAGACCAAGAGCTTGAGCTCTGGGGCCAGCCTGCCTGGGTTTGAATCCCAGCTCTGCTGTTTACTTGAGCAGCTTTAGGCAAATTCCTAAATTCTTAGCCTCTGATTCTGCGTAAGTAAAATAGGAAGAATAATAGTACCAAACTCATAGAGTGGGTTAAACAAGCAATGTGATTCGTGTCAAGTGCTGGGATTTGTGCCTATCATGCAGTAACTGCCTAGTACTAGATTTTACTACTGTGTTTCCCCGAAAATAAGACCTAGCCGGACAATCTGCTCCAGTGCGTCTTTTGGAGCAAAAATTAATATAACACCTGGTCTTATGTTATATTGTGTTAGATAAGACCCAGTCTTATATTGTTGTAAAATAAGACCAGGTCTTATATTAATTTTTGCTCCAAAAGACGCATTGGAGCTGATTGTCCGGCTAGGTCTTATTTTCGGGGAAACACGGTACTAGGTGGAGTTCTGCTGGAGCAGAGCCCCTGCCTTTTCACCTCTACATTCCCAGTGCCCAGCAAGGATGGAATTGAAAGGGATCTGGGGTCTCTAGGGATTAGCACTGAGGCTGGGTTAAGTGTTAACCAGGTAAAAGGACAAAGAGAAAAAGATTGTAGGCGAAGGGAATAGCATGTGCAAAGGCCTTGAGGTGGGTAACCTATATAGTACTAGATTTTACTAGTACAGTGCAGCTGGAATAGAAAGCAAGGGCAAGAGCGACCCAAGGTGAAGCTGAGGGGTCACTAGGGGCTGGGCCCCAGGGGGCCATATAGACCAGGTGAGATATTTGGACTTCATCCCAAGAGCAGTGGAAAGCTGTGTGTGTGTGCGCGCAATTAACTTTAGGCTTCATTTTCTTCTGCACCAGAAGGCCCCATTTAAGCCCGCAAAGAAAGAAAAGGCAAATATTTATGACTGGCAGGGTGGAGGGTTCACCTGGCCCTAGAAGGGATGCCAGCAGGGAGATGACGTGCTCTGACCTGTGGTTTATTGAACTCACTCTGGCTGCTGAGTAGAGATGGACATGGGGAGGGGGCGGCAGTAGAGGTGCCAGATGGTTGTTCAGCCCAGGCCAGTGGCAGTGACCAGGGAGATGGAGGTCTTGAAGGGTAGAATTGACAGGGCTTGGTGATTGATTGGGGTGGGGCAGGGGATCCAGTCTACGGCTCTGAACGGTGAGAACAGAGCCTGGAAAGGTGTGCGAGCTGCTGTGGGTCCCGCCCACACCGCTGGTTAGCAGCTGGCACAGGGACCCTGATGCCCCGGGACCCTCAAGCAAAGCTCTGACTCAGGGCCCCAGATTCCTGCTAACTGCTTTTGTAAAGTCCTTCTTCCAGGCCTTCTGGTGGCTGCACCCCCTCCCTGCGCCTCCCCACCTCGCTCCCCCACCTCCAGTCCCCCAGCTCTCAGCAGAGTCTGGTGACTTCAGGGGAGGAGAGGCTTTACAGGCACACATTCTGTCTTTGAAGCATCCACCGAGGGAGGGGCTGCGCCGTGACCTCCAGATTCTTTCCCTGTGACCTCTGGGCCTCCAGGGCCTCCCCAGGCTTTGAAGGAGTCCACAGAAGTGGGGCTGGGGCGTGGGGGGCTGGAGCCAGTGTGCACAAACAGCCTCTGACTGGGCAGGGGTGTAGAGAGGCCCAAGGATCTGAGGAGATGTCCTGCTGCGGAAAACAGGGACGCACAGGGCCAAAGCCTGGGCCTCTGCCATGGGGCACTCCCCAGAAGTAGGGAGACTCCCCGCTCCTCCAAACCTCTTGAACCGGAAACTGGGGGCTACCACTTAAGGTTGTCTTTTTCTTCCCCCAGTTAACCCTGCCTGGCAAATAAGACCTGTGAGATAGATGTTTAATTAAATGAATTTCTTGCTGGGTAGGCCTCTCCCCACTTCCCACCCTGGTCTAAGCCATCCCCTCCTGGGATCCAAGGTAGCCAGTGCTCCCTGTCGTGAACCTCATTCCCTCTGTTTCTGACCCCACATTGTCCTTTTTCGGGTTCACGCCACCCTCCCCCCCTTTTCTCACCAGGTTCCAGAGCCTGCTCTCCCCTCAGGACCCTTCTCCCTGGAAATTGCCCCGGGACCTTGGACCTTGGCCTGACCTCTCTCTGGGGATGTGGTCCCCTGCTCTCCTGGAGACCAGGCACCTCCTCCCCCACCAACACAACATTCTCCTGGGGTTCTGTATCCCCCCCGCCCCAGACGGAGCCCTTCTCACCCAGACACACAGTAGGCACTCAGGAAATGTGTTCTCTTCCTCTTGCCACACCCTCCGCTTCATGGCCCCTCCTGAGCTTCCTGTCATCTCCTGCATGGGTATTTTTGCTTAGGGAGCCAAGTGCTGTGTGGCAAGCAAGCCTGGGAAGCAGTTATTGTTGGCTGAGAACATTGGGTGGCAGAAAGATGAGGGCTGAGAAGGAGCAGGAAAAACACTCAGTGTTAGTGTCTGGAACTCATTGCACCGGTGGGAAATGGGCATTTAGGTTGGAAATGAGATAGGCTGGTGAAACAGCCACTAATGGCTTCACAGAACAGCCTGGATCTCCTTGAGCCTCTGGCTGATGATGGGAGGACAGTCCCAGGACCCCTTGTACTTGTGTAGCTCTTTTTAACACCCGTCCTTACATCCTCTTACCTGCGTGCTCCGTGGAGCAGGAGGTGGGAACCACAGGTTAGTGAACACTAACTTTGAGCCAGGCCCTGTGGCAAGCGTCACGTGCATTGACTCTTTAGAGTCACCTCAAAAGAGACGGGTCCTATTGTGTCCCCTTTTAACAGATGAGGAAGCTTTGGCTTGCTGAGGCAAGACGGCTTGGCCAAGACCACGCAGCTTCGAGCCAGTACTCTGGCTGACTCCAGAGTCTGTTTTTTGCAGGGTCCTGTGGCGGGAGTGTCTGACTTCAGGGTGGAGGGTGGGTGTGTTTGTGGCTCAGAAAGGCAGTCTGTTGACCCCCAAGAGAGAGGAGGCCAGCAAAGGAGGATGAGAACAAGGTTGTTCTGGAACCCCTCTTGGTGGCTTTCCGGAGGGGAGCAGGTGGTACCCTTTGGGGAGGGGTCAGGCAGCTGGAATCAAGGTTTGAGCTGCATGAGGAACTGGCACTATTCTGTCCTCTGGGTGCTCACGCCCTTTGGTTGTAACTGTCACTTCTCTCTCCCGGAGGAGAAGTCCTGGAGGGCAGACCCTGGCTGTCTTGGCATACCTGTGCTCAGCAGACGCCCAGTGAAAGATGAGTAGAGGGAGGGCGTAGCCTCCAGGGCTAAAATCAGGAAGGATTTGGGGTAGAGAACAAACGTTCCTGTGTCGGGTGGATAGTCCTGGTTTATTGTTCATTTTGTCACTAGGGACATCTCTTTGCATTTAGTGCCAGCTAATGGAGATGTAGAATTTAATATGTAAAACTGCACATTGCAACCAGTTCTGACCCCTATTTATTGTGCATTGTGTTTCTTTAAAGAATAAAACCCAGAACAAAATATAAGTGAGCATGTCTGCTGGCAATCGCTGATCCCTCTTCCATTGAAGAGATTGCTTCATAGGCCCCATTTTTTTCCTTCTTTGGTGACATGTGAGTTTTCTTGCTGTCCCCACGTGGCAGTGAGTCAGCCCCGAAGACCATTCAGGATAGTCCAGAGGGGTTTTTCTCCATCGGGTTCCATTTGAGCAGTGCTGGGTGACACCCAGTGACACGCTCCAGGGTGGGTAAGGAGAGGCAGGTACTCTCCACCAGCCACTTGTCTCTGCCACCTCTACTTCCATTTGTCCCCTGCCTTCCTGGGGCCCAGAGCCATCTCAGCCAGCACAGGCAGGCGGAGTAGTGACCCACAGGCTCCTTCAGCGTGACTCAGCCCAGCCCTGGCTCTCTCTAGGGAAAATGAGTCATTTCTTCAACCCTGAATGTTTCTCTTTATGTGGAAAGAAGAGAGAAAGGAGTGGGGGTGGGAGAGCCCCCTTTGGCCCCCTCCAGACTTATTTCTCAGCTATGAAGAGCACTTTGGCCATGGAGAGGATTCCAGGGCGACTGTTGGATGTAGCAGCCAGACTTGGATACGTCATTAGCCGCAGCTCTGACAGCAGTGAGGGTCTCCCGGAACAGAACTGTGCTGGCCTGAGTGGTGGAGCGTGCCTTTAACCAATGCGGATACCCTCCCCTCTTCCTCAGGGGGGCGTGCAGGTCCATTCCATCCCTTGACCTCTCTGAAACTCGATCAAGGTAAGAAGGTATAGGGGGCACGGTGTCCCGTAGCCGTGGGGACTGAGCCAGGAGAGCAGTTTCCAGGCTCTCGGCCTCACGTGGAGAGGTGCTGGCTCGGGTAGTAGATGGCCATCCGCTGTAACCGGTTAGCCATTAGCCATTAATATAACTGCCGTGGCTACGCTAGGGGGTTGGTTGGTTGGCAAAGAAGTGGACGGTGGATTGCAGTAGCAAGTGGGGTTAGCAAATGTCAATGGAGGATTGCGGATCCTACTTCCTGTGTCTCGCCTGGCCTCCAGCGAGACTGGGGTGCGGGAAGACCCCCTGTTGGGGTACTGTTGGATGTTTGCTTTGTGTCTTGACCAGCCGCCAGCAAGAATATAGTGGTATGACCCCTCTATCTATGGCTCCGTTGGTGTTCCTTTTTGGCCTCACCATGTCCTGCATTCTTGTGGGGGGAGTGGGAGCTGAGTAGCGAAGTGCTCCTGATTCTCTGGAAGATGTGCCCACCCCCCAAGTCCTGATTCCCTGGAAGATGTACCCATGCTCCTAAGTTTCCTGTGGCCTTCTTTTCAACCACTTCCAAGAAGTTTATGCCAGCCCTCTTGATTAGCTAGTCTGAAATCTAGCTTTTAAGCAGGGCTGGGCGTAGCTTTTCAGCAAGGAAGAGAGGTGTGATGGATTCTATTAATTAGTGATGTCTACGAGGGCCTGGGGACGGGTGCAGGGGGCAGAGAGACTCCTAATCACCTTCCCTAGAGAGGAACTGATGGCCTGGGTTCAGTCTTATGCTGTCCCCCAATTTCCCTGTCATTTTCTAAGTGATCTTAAGTAAATGGGTTTACCTCTTCCAGACTCACTTTTCCCACCTGTAAAACAGGGCAAATGATTACCACCTGTAGCTGTGAAAAATGAATGAGGAAAGGTCTGTAAAGCAGGCTCATTTCCTTTAAGTCTTTAGTCTGATGTCACCTTCTCCAGGAGGCTTCTGG
This sequence comes from Rhinolophus ferrumequinum, assembly GCF_004115265.2. Lineage (NCBI taxonomy): Eukaryota > Metazoa > Chordata > Mammalia > Chiroptera > Rhinolophidae > Rhinolophus > Rhinolophus ferrumequinum. Next base: position 14,448,449 of record NC_046292.1, on the reverse strand, counting down.
CCATCCTATTAAAAATTACCCCTCTGCACCCTGGATTGATTTTTCTCCTTAGCACTTACCACAATGTAACATACTCCCCATTTCACTTGTTTATTTACTCTGTCTCCTCCCACTCACATAGAAAGATTTCTGCCTGTCTTGTTCCCTGGTGTTTCCACCTAGAACAGTGCTGGCACATAGTAGGAAGGTAAACATTTGTAAAAAGAATGAATTAAATGAAAAAAAATGAATGACTGAATGTGGGCTCCTGGCACGGTGCCCAGGCCATTGTGGGGGCCAGGGATGTTTGGGTTCTGTTCTCTCTCCTCTCCAGCTGTGATTTTGGAGGATTCAGTCCTTTCTCCTCCCCACTCCCTTGAGGTCATCTTATCCTCTCTTCTTCTCTTAAGGTTTCATGCTTAATTTTTACATTTGGCTATTTCATACTAGTGCGCGAGCTTGCCCTGGGGATGTCTTGGGGTACTTTATTGCAAAATTAAAAGGTACTGTTTTGGGGGCGACTGGTTAGCTCAGTTGGTCAGAGCATGGTGCTCTTAACAACAAGGTCGCCGGTTCGATCCCCACATGGGCCACTGTGAGCTGCGCCCCCCACAACTAGAGTGAAACAACTACTGTGTTTCCCGAAAAATGAGACCTAGCTGGACCATCAGCTCTAAAGCGTTTTTTGGAGCAAAAATCAATATAAGACCCAGTCTTATTTTATTATAATATAAGACCCAGTCTAATATAATATAACATAACATAACATAATACTGGGTCTTATATTAATTTTTGCTTCAAAAGACGCACTAGAGCTGATGGTCTGGCTATTTTTGGGGAAACACGGTACTTCACTTGCTGCTGATGGGTCCTGGAAAAACACACTTAAATAAATGAAAGTTTAAAAGGTACTGTTTTGGAATAGAATGCAGAATTGGCATGACTTTTTAAGATAAAAACAAATGAGGCTTCAGTGGAGGCTTTGAGCTATGTCCTCAGACATCCCTGGGTACTGGTTCACTCTCTCGGATCCTTTGGGAAACTTTGAGGAGCCTTGGTTTTGGAAATGACCCCAGTCTAAGTGCCCCAGGGCCTGCCCGCCCTCCTGAGCCCCCATCAGGGATTTCAGGAAACATGCACGTTTCCACCAGGGTACCGATTCAAGCACATCTCATCCTGTGCCCGGCCCACTCCCCTTCTTGACCACCTCCACTCCCAACCCCCCTTCCCTCCCCCCACACACCACCACCACCATTTCTTTTTCTTAGGAAAGTCAGTCCTGAGACCAGGAATCCTGCAACCTTTTTTTTTTTTTTTTTTTAATAAGCATTTTATTTTGGAATAATTTTGGGTTTACAGAAAAGTTGCATAGATGACCCAGAGTTCTTGTATACCCCTCACCCAGGTTTCCCTAAGGGTGACATAGTACAAGACCATGGGACATTTGTCAGAACTAAGAGGCCCACATTGGTATGTTACAGTTAAGCAAACTCCACACTCTATTCCGAGTTCACTAGTTTCTGCACTAATGTCCTTTTTCTCTTCCACAGTCCCATCCAGGACACCATATTACATTTAGGCATCGTGTCTCCTTGACCTCCGTCGGTCTGTGACAGTTTCTCAGGGCAGAGGTTTTGCAGAATGACCTTCAGTTCGGGTTTGTCCTGAGGCCTGTTTGTGAAGCTTTCCTGTGTCAGCTGCATGTTGGAGGGGTCCCCAAGGCTCTCGCCTATTCCTCTAGCCGTCCTCTCTTTTACTCATTGCTGCCCTTTTCTGGTGAAGGCCAGCTCTGCAGCCACCCTCCTACCTCCTAAACCTGCACTTGACCTGTCCTGCTTACCTCTGTCAGCAGCACTCCTGTGCAGAGTTGCCTGAATGGAATTCAAGATAGCACCCAGACTCCTCCTCGACCAAGTTCTATCAATATTCTGCCTCCCTTCCACTTCTCTCCACCCCTCGCCCTCGCTGGCCTCTATCAGCTACCCTCTCTCCTGGAGCAAGGCAAAGCCTCTTCCCTGCCCTTCCTGTCTCCAGCCTCACCCTTCCTCACTGCAGCCTCACCCATCTTCCTGAAACACGTGTCTAGCCCTGTCACTGTCCTGCATAAAACCCTTCCATGGCTCCGCATTACCCTGGGAGCAAGTCAGACTCAATAGGAATTCTACGGTATTTCACAATTTAGTCCCTGCCCACTTCTCCAGACTCTTCTCTGGCCTTTCCCCACCCTGTCCTCTCTGCTTCAGCCAAACAATCACAATTCCTCCAGTACAGCTTGCTCTTCTCACACCCACCCTTTGCAAATGCTAAAAAGTATGTTAATGTTAATACCAGCTAATAATATCGAGGGCCTGGTATGTGCTAAGTGCTTAATCTATATACTTTTATTTATTCTTATCAGCTATAGGTAGCATTAATAGACCCATTTTACAGATGAGGAAATAGATGGTCAGAGAAGTTAAGTGATTTGCCCAAGATCACACAGCTAGTTAAAGGTAGAGTCAGGATTTGAACGTCTGCTTCCTTTTTAAAGAGAAGGCCTAGAAAAGGCAGATGATTTGTCCAAGGCAACAGACCAGGTAAACATCAGAGATGGGATGTGAACAACAGTGCCTTTTCAACTCCACGTGTTGCTTAGAAGGACAGAGTCGAGCTCTTGTGGCTAGCAGCTGACGTTGTCCTGAGGTTGAGGAAGGATTTTTGTCTCCACAACCCTGAGGCCCTGGGCCTCTTGAAGCCTTGGGTCCACCACTGTCTCCTCCACCCAGACACCTTTATTGTGTTTGCATGCATGCCCTTTCCCTCGCTTCTTTTCTCTCCCTTCATCACCCTAACCTTGTGCCACTGGACAGGCCCCACCCCAGCCTCAGTTTCAGGGATTTTTTTTTCTTTTGTGGGGTGGAACAATTTAGGGGATCAGGCAATATAACCAGTGTGAAGAAAGTGCTAGCTTGAGTCAGGCGTGTCCTATAGGCCCACGAAATGGTTGCTACATCTGAACCCCCGTGTCTTTCCCACCTTCATCCTCTGATTGTCCCTCTGTCTGTCTCTCCTCTATTCTCTGTCCCTTCTCTATTTTCTGTCCTTGCTTGGCTAGGCATTTAGGCCAACTTCTGGTGCCTGGGGCCAAAATGGCACCACCTCACCGTCTCCTATGTGAACAGTTGGCACTGCCATTTTTGTCACAAGGCCTGGGGCTTTAGGGTGGGGCACATGGGAAGAGGAGCCCTGGCACAGCCCCCGCTCATGCCCTCAGCCTGCCCTTTGCACGAGCCAGGTGACAAAGGCTGACTGGGCTCTTGTCCTCAGAGCATCCTTTGGTGTTTCCATGGCAACCGTGTAGCCAGAATCCCTTGGCATCTGCTAGGCAGAGGACCACCAAATTCTCCACAGGGTGCCTACTGTCATGGGAAGGGAAACGTCTGTTAGAAGGTCAGAGGTGGGCAGCACTGACCTGTTCCCAGCCCTTAAAGAGAGGAGCAGTATTCTCCGCTCAGGTGGGGTGTGGGGTTTTCTATTTCATCCACACACTCCTGTCCCCAGTTATTCTCACTAGGAAGCCACCCTGTGACTTCTCTCTGAGCTTCGGCTTTCTCTTCTGTAAAATGGGGATATAATTCTGACCTTAGAAGTTGTCCCAGCTGTGTGCGTGAGCCACGTGGGGACAGTGGTCAGAGAGCCTGGGGAAGCCATCCTGGGAAGCTCAGAGAGAGGAAGGGTGAGGCAGGACCAGACCAATGAGAGGTGGCCAGGGACGTAACTGTGTTTCGTTAGGACTTGGGGATTGGACAGATCTGCCACTTTCCATCAGTATGGTTTAAGGAAACATCCTTTCCTCTCTGAGCCTCAGTATTTCCTTCTCTAAAATGAAAATAATTATTCCTGTGTGACAGGATTGCTAGGAAAAAGGAATAAAACATATGTGGCATGCCAAGGCTCGTGCGCCTGGCCCAGGAGACAGTAGGTGCTCACTAAATATTGATTCCCCGTGAAAGCACTAACTCACCACAGCTGCACAGGGAAAGGTAATTCCTGTGGTCAGACCTGCCTACCTGGGTCCCCAACAGACCTCCCTTCCTGGGCATGGCTGCCGGGCACCCCGGGACAGGCTCTTCCACTGGGGAATTCCTCTTGGGTTATTCACACACAGAGTTCCCTGGGAAGGCCCAGCCCCACTCTGTCAATGTCCCAGCTCGGCAGCTGGCCATCCCCAGAAGGCCCGTAGCAGTTGCTGGTTTTTGTTAGGTGGTTTCTATTGGGTCTTATCTTGCCCAGGAGCCAGTGCCGGGATTGTGGTTTTGAGTCAGAGTGACCTGAGTCTGAGTGCCCAGCTCTGCCACTCACTGGCTGTGGGACCTTCACCTCTTGGAACCTCGGTTTCTTCCTCTATAAAATGGGGACCGTAATTCCTGCAGCACAGGGTGGTCATGAAGGGGACATGAGAAAATGGCCCACGGTGCCTGGCACGGGGTAGGTGAGGAATTGACAATAGCTCCTTCCCCTTTTCTGAACCCGGGGGCCCGGGAGCGGCAGGCTCAGACCCAGGATAAGGGAAGACTGTCCCAGACGATCAAGTCACCACCCAGGCGGTGGGCAAGGGTGGCCGCACAGCTGAGCCCCAAGCTGCCAGCAGCTCCCAGTACCTACATGGCCTAGAGAAGGCCAGGACCTCAGGAGGGCACCCCAGAGTGAAAGGAGGGTGGGAGGAAAGACATATATGAGGCTGTTACAGGGACATGGGCGAGTGTGGACGTTAAGAACATAGGCTCTGGATCAGGAACATACTCCCTCCACTTTACAGGAGCTGTGTGACCCCATATAAGTCACTCAACCTCTCTGAGCCTCGGTTTTCCACCTGTGAAATGGGGAATAATGATGCATCACCTCTCCTGGGGATGCTGAGACAGTATGTGGAAAGTGCTTGGCTCAGTCTGGTCATGAATTCCCTATCATTTATTTTAGGATGTGTTCTCAGAGCCAACTGACTTCCTGGTGAAATTGCTCAATTACCCCTGAAACAGTAATACCAAATTTTAAGAGCTTATTTCCCCAGCACCTTGCATGAGCCAGGCACTGGGCTTAGTGCTTTTATCACTTACCCGATTTAATTGTCACAGTCCCTTGTGAAATGGGCCCTGTTGTTATCCCCATTTTATAGATGAAGAAACTGAGCCTCCCAGAAACTGTCCAAGCCCACACAGCTGCAGACTGGCAGAGCCTGGCCCTCGCTCACTTTGCCCCTGCCCTGGAGATCGTCATAGACTGGATTAGAGTGTCTTGCCAGGTATCAGCTGGACACAGCAAACCCCAGTATAATCTGTGGGGAGAATCTGTAAACAGAGGATCTGGGGTGGGGTGGAGGTGCCCATGGAAGACCAATCTGGGAGGCAAGTGGTCTGTGGGAAGCTGGAAGCAGAAGCCATACAATTGTGTGTTTATTCAGCCTGTCCCAGGCAGGCAGGAGGCCCTGACCAGCCAGTGTAAACATCCGGACTGCTTGTTGGCCTGGTGGGGGGCTGAGGCAAGCTGGGGAACCAGCAACTAGGGCTTCTTGGTGCCAGAGGTGCTCTGGTAGACAGACAGAGAGGTGGCATGGAGCCAGCATTTATTGAGCACCCAGTATGTGCCAGGTCATTTATACCCAACATCTTAACACATCTTTACAACAAATAGACCTGTTTGCTGACTATTTTATTATTTTTACTTAACTGTTGAGGAAACTGAGCCCTGGGAATTGTACAGACCCAGCTCCGTCAAAAGCCCATCGAATTTGATTTGCTGAGAGGGAGAGTTTGTGAAAGCATAACTTAGACAATATTCCTTTGCATCTGTCTCTGCTGATCCCACACTTTCCATGCAAACTCTCCTTGGAGCCGAATTCACTTTCTCTCCTGCTGTTAGCTGGAGTCCTTGCTGTAAATTGTTTGCCTGGTTTCCTTTTAAGCATATCACCATGTGTGGCACCTGCAGGTTGACCCAGCTCAGGGGTTCTGCCTTTGTCACGGAAATTTGGTTGCCTCTGGTTATGCAGGCGTGTGGAGTGGGTCTGATAGATTGATGAGATCTTAGCTATCATCCCACCCATTTTACGGATGGAGAAACTGAAGTGCAGAGAGGGGAAATGTCTGCTCAAAAGACTCACAATGGGTGGCTGAGGCAGAAGTGGGGCCCCGGTCTCCGGGAAGGACACCCTACAGTCCAGGCTGACCTTTGTCATCGGGGGTGGGACAGGGTTAGGAAAGGGCAGGGATGAAGTAAATATGTTCCCCAGATGCATCACGATATGAAGTCAAATGTCACAGCCAGCCCCACTCTCTTCTGCTGCCCTCTCGGAGCTGTGCCCCAGAAGTGCCCTTGGGCCCTGGGGAATGATGACTAATTCCTGTGCTTGTGCCAGCAGAGTGGTTTCATTAGGTTAGGGTGGCTGAGAGCCCGTGCAGGGCCTGCCCTGCTCCCATGTCCAGCCACTTTCTGCCCCCAGGTCTTGTTTGCCCTGCTCTATCCCCACACATTTCTCCTCACCCTGGGTCACCTTTGAGCTCAGCAGAACTGGGACTTGGGTTGTGCCAGAGCTGGGAGGAATCGTTTAAATATAACAGCAGCCAGTGCCCGGGCACCTGGAATGTGCCACCTGATGCCCCTGAGGGGCACGATTGAGGTGCAGACCCTGTCTGCAGATATTCCTCCCCACCACCCTGAGAGGGAGGTGGCGGCGGCCCCCGTTGAAGGTTGAGAATATTGAGGTCCGTTCTGAGCCTGGATGCAAACCAGGAGACAGACACCTGGCCTCCACTCTCTCGGCCACACCTGCGGAAGCCTGGGACCAGCTAAAGTCACTCCAGAGGATTTATTTGGGTACAAGGTGGCTGAGACTGTACCTTGAGAACGAGGAGCAGGGTCTCAGGAGAAGCCAAGGAGAATTGGGCAGGGAGGGAGCCCAGCTTTCCTGCCAGCACACGGTAGGGAGGGGTCCTGGGAAGGCCAGGAGCAGTCTGAGAAGGGTAGGGGCCGTGGCGGGAGTCCAGCCAGCCCAGGCCCATGACTTTATGTATCCTGATGAAGGGACCAAGATTGCCCAATCCCCAGAGCCCCAGATGTGTCACCAGGTTCACTGAAGGCCAGCCTGGCCTTGGAAGGAGTAAACCCTTTCACCCCGTAATCGGAGGCCTGTGGACTGGCCCTTCTCCTCCATCTGCTCTTTTTGAGAGAGTCCCCCAACAGGAGCAAGAACAATAGTGGCTGAGATGCTCCAGGCCACCCTATTGTGTGCCAGCCCCCCGCCTTCCGTGTTCCAAGCCCTACTGTGTGCCAGGCCCTTTACAAACACAACCTTGTTTGATTCTCAGAAGAGTCCTGGGAACTAGTGGTGGGTATTTTGACCCGCACTTCACAGAGGAGAAAACTGAGCTCATAGAGCAGCAAAGCACAGGTCTGGCTGTAAACCCGTCTGTCTGCCTGCAAAGCCCATGCCTTTTTTGGTGTGTGGCAAAATATTTCAGACATATAAAAAGCATAGAGTTCAGTAAAAACAAACACTAGTGAACCAACCATCCAGCTTAAAAAATAAAACACTCCAAATTCAGTTCAGTCTCCCACACATCCCTTTCTGATCCCATTCCCTACTCCCTTTCTGGTCCCATTCCCTATTCCCCTTCTTCCAGAAAAAATTACTTTCTGGAGTGACCACCTTGCTACTTCTACTAGTTGTTTCTGCCTCTGCAAATGATACATAGTATTGCTCATAAGTTTTAAAACTTGAAGTAATTGATAGGAGGCTATATGTTTACCTTTGCAGTTTGTTTTTCTCTCTTCATGTTGTATCCGAGCTGTATCCAGCTCATTTTTAGTGCTGTGTAGTATTCCACCCCAATGGATCTACCACGGTTTATCCAGGCTGCTAGAGATGGCTATTTAGGTTGTTTTTTATTCTCTATTTAAATGATCCTGTTGGGAGTTCCTTGTCACAGCTCCTGATGATTGCTGGAGAGTTTCCAAGGCGTAGATATGTTATTTACGTTAAAGAGTAAAGTCGGATAAGCCCACTTTATCATAAGACTCTCCTGAGAGGATTGACCAACAATTTTAGGGGTTCCTTCTCTGAGAGTTAAAAACCTCTTAAGGGTAGGAATGCTTTTCTGTTTGGCTTGCTGCTTGTGAACAGCACCAAAAACTATTAGGCACATAGTTATTAGGCACATATTAGGCACATAGTAGGTGCACAGGAAGTAGGTGTCGGCTGAATGAGTGGGTGTGTGCCAGGCACTGTGGAAGGCACTTGACATTCAATATCTTAATCCACGGTGAGGAGAGTTCCTCCCATCTCACAGCTGAGCTGACTTAAGTCTTTAGAGAGGTCAAATCATGGTCCCAAAGCCCCACAGCCAGTATCCAAGTTGGCCGATTCCAGAGCCAGAGCTCTTTCTCAAGCGCAGGCCGCTCTCGAGTTGCCTGTGTAGACAGGGAGGGGATTCACAGAGGCCTGGAATACAGGGAAATGGGGCTGCTTCTAATCCCTAGTTGCCTGGGTGCAAATGCTTAGGGCTTTAGCGATTGTCCTGGAGGCTGGTAGAGTGGGGTGGGGCCCACTGGATGGTCACCTTTGGCCTGGAGCCACCATGGGGTTGGGGATGAGTGACATCTCAACTCTGTGGCTGATCTGTAAGGAAACTATAAAGTTTGGGATCATGCTAGACTCAGGAAGCAGATGCAGTCAGTGAGAGAAACCCACCAGGGGGGAGGCAGCCTAACCCAACCGAAACATCATTTGCCTGGGGCAAGAGCAGACCTGGGTTCAAATCCCACGCCTGCCACTTATTAGCTGTGAGACTTTAGGTAAATCTCTCAACCTCTCTGAGCCTTGTAATCCCTATCTGTTAAATGGGGATATTGACTCTCTCTTGCAGTTATTGATAGATTTAGAATTGAGTGTAACAATCTTAGCATAGTGCCTGGATAGTAGTTATTACAATGTAGGGAGGGAGGGCATTCTAGAGATACATACAAATCACGACAGGTGCACACAGATGGGGCAGCTTAGGACACGGAGGAGGACATCGTGTAGGAGATGACATTTGATCTGGGTTCTGAAGGGTGAATAGGAGTTCTCCAAGCCAAGGAGTAGACTGTGGGTTAAGCAACTTCTGTGTGTCCTGTACTAGACTTGATGTTGAAAGGGGTATCATAGTGTTACTTGCAACAACAAAAAAAGCAAATGCAAGTTGCTTATAGTTTGATGGAGATACACAATCCTCTGAAGATGGAGCTGACTAAATAGACAAAGAATCAAGACTTGTTGGTGTTGGGGCTCACGGGACCATGTGAAAACTGTGGCTGAGGCAGTCAGGAAGTCGTCCTGATGGGAAGGGGTGGGTGGGTAGGATTTAAATGAGAAAGGAAGACAAGAGGGAGAGGGGCTGCCTGATTCTTGATTTCCGGGCTGGGCTGGGCAGGGCTGGCTGGGCCAGGAAAGGAGCCTCCCCAGCCTGGCAGGGAATGGGGACAGACTTCATGGGTTCTGGCAGAAGTTCCCCTGTATGCCTGTCACCAAGTCTTGTGCTATCCTCTCCCTTGGAAGAGAAGAAAAGTTGTTCCTAATTGTTAATTGTGCAACTGCAAATTGGCTCCTGAGCTGGGCTGAGTAGGAGCCAAGCCCCAGGGTGGGGAGGAGAAGCCCAGACTGGATGGCTACAGGGGCCTAGGAGGGAGTTTGGGTATGCCGCTGTGTGAGTGTCCCAAGCAGGGGCACTCCATTCTGTAGGATCCTATGGTACGTAAGGGTTGGGTAGACCGGGCTTTGAATCATCCTCTCGCCAGCTGTGCAACCTTGCACTGGTTGCTTAACCTCTCTGTGCCTGTACATCTCTCACGTGGGGTTGCTGTGATGGTTAAATCAGAAAGCGCTTAGCACAGGGTCTGGAATGAAGTCATTGCTCAAGAGATTTTTTTGTCGCGACTGCTGTTGTTGCTGTTATTTAGCGGCAGTAGCAGCGCCGTCATTGCCACTGCCTCTGACCCAGGCCACACTGTTGCTCAGGTTGAACCCCAGCGTCATTCCAGCTGCCCGTGTTATCTCACCGTGAGCCAGGACATTTCCGGTGCCATCACCGAGCGTCCAGTGTCACAGCCTATACCCTCGGCAGTGCCCCTCTTAGGAGGAGGTAGAACTTGAATTCCTGCGTGTCTTTTCTTGGCTTACCTCCTTGATTCTCACCACAGCTCTACAAAGTATGTTCACATGTCCCCATTTTATAGAAGAAGAAAGGTGTTCAGAGAGGTGAGGCAACTGACCCATGGTCACACAGCAGTAGGTTACAGGGATTCAAGCCTAGGTGTGTCTGCTCTAAAATCCTTGCTCTTCCCAAAGATGGGTGTGGCTTGTTCCCAGGAAATCTGAGCCTGGCACTCTCCCTCCCTTTAGTCACCCCTCCACTCCCTTTTTTTGTCATGTCCCCTGTCCCTGGTTCTCCACCCTCTCTGGCTCTGTTCTGCGCCTGGGGACCACTCTGGGCCAAGATTGCAGATGGGGCAGCTTGTGTCCTCTTGTGCCAGTATAGCCATCACTCCCCCACTGTCAGCAGGAATCGAGCCTCTTCTCCTTGGCAGGCCTTTCTTCCTGGGCTCCCCCCAGCCCCCCAGCCAAGCATGACACTTGTGGTGAGGGGGGTAATGGGGACCAGATGGGAAGCTGAGCCTGGGCTGGGGCTTTGTTAGGGGAACATTCCTGGTCACTTAGGCAACGGCCAGCTCGGTAGCATCTGGATTGGCCGAAGGTCCACCCTGATTGGCTGGGGCTGGACGTGGGGAGTTGTGGCAGGTGGGGATGAGCTCTTCATGCTGAGACAGGATTACAGAGTCCTGGAGGGTATAATGGTGGCAGAGGGGCAGAGTGAAAACAACGGGGGCACGGGGAGGGGGGGCGGTTCAGAGTCAGACAGCACTGGTGTCTAGTCCTGGCGCTGTCACTTGCTGGCACTGTAACCTGAGCAGGTCACTGCCCCCTCTGCAAAATGGAGGCCACGATGGTACTTACCTCACAGACGCGTGAGCAAATCAAATAAACAGCAGTGCCAGTGTTCAGAATGCTTTACATGGTTTTAACTCAATGAATTCTCATAGCCACCCGTGAAAACGGTGATATTACTATCTCTGTTTTGCCGATAAACTGAGGCACAGGGTAGTCATGTCACTTGCCAAGTCAGACAGGGAGTAGGAGGCAGAGCTGGGATTTGAACCCAGGCTGCCTGGGTCCCGGGTCCACCATGCTCCTGCTCCTACCTTGTCCCGCCTGTCAGAGTCGTGTGTGACAATAGCGAGAAAAGCGCTATGTCAGCTGGTGATGCTGCATGTTCTCTTTCCTGCTGGCCCCAGAAGCCTGTGCCATTGGTGGCGTGTGGGACCGGCCTGCTGGGCTTATAAACGGGTGAATGGAGGAGTGGATGGACGTTTTGAACATTCCTTCACGCTGGGCAGGGGGAGGCGCAGGGGTCGTGACCCTTCTCGCCCTGAGGTCTGGGCAGCCAGCCAGACCCAGCTGTTGCCCTGAGAGGGCCAGGGAGCCCAATTCTGCAAACAGTAGCTCCCTTTCTCACGTCCCACCTGTGTGCCGCATGCTTTGTCTACATTCTCTTGTTTAATCCTTACAACGACCCAGGTTGCCCAACATTGTCACATGTGTCCCTGTAAGAAGACAGTTTTGAACACAGGTCCAACTGACTGCAAAGCCAGAGCTCTCGCCCATGGGGGCACGGGTTTGGGGGCCCATCTCCTGCTTCCTGGGGGGTAAGCTACAGTCTCCTTGTCAAAGAGGTTTTTACAGGATGATTTTGATGATTGTGGGTCGAGGGAGGAGGTCAGAAGAGCCTAGTCTAAGATTCTCCTCCCGGTTGGCCCCTTGAGTGACTCCCTCTATTTCTTGAGCCTCATTTCCCTCATTTGTTGAAAGCAGTTTACAATCGGGGGGCAGAGCCGAGTGCTGGGGACCAAGATGACCAGAGCCTTGGCTCTTTTAAGACTTCATGGCCCAGTGGACAGGACAGCCACGTACCCAGTGGGCTCTGGTGGAGGGTGTGCTTTGTGCCGTGGAAGCACAGAGGAAGGAAAATATGCAGGGCTGGTGTCAGGGCAGTGGCATGGACACGCGTCCTGTCGGTCATGCTGCCCTTTGCCCTCCTGCTAACAGAAGCCCCTTCCTTTGGATACTGCCCCTCTCCCACTCCTCGTGGTATAGTCAGATGCCACAGGCTCTTGCCCTGCCTTTTCACAGGGCACAGGAACAAGGCCTGGCCAACCAGAATTCTTCCCTGGGACTTTCTAATTCAACATAGAGCGAGAAAAGAAGGGCCCCCAAACCCGTGCCCCCCTGGGAGAGAGCTCTGGCTTTGCTGTCAGTTGGACCTGTGTTCTTTTCTTCAGGGCTCTCGGCTGCCAGGTGGTAGCCTGGGTCCAGTTCTCCAGGCATGAAGGACATCTAAACGCAGGAAATGAGAGCAGAGGTAACACACTCAGAGAAGTGACGGATGGGATCAGAGGGAGAGGAGAGAACCCAAGAGCATCATCAGAACTCCTGGATCTCCTTCTGCCTGATCTTCCTCCCTTCCAGGCAGCGCAAGTCAGGGCATTCGCTTTGCTACAAAACCCAGGTAGAGCTGGGTTTCTGTCACTTGCCACCCTGAGGATCCCGTCTGAGGAGGCTTCACAAAGGAGGTGGCATTTGAACCAGCAACAGTGAGATTGTGCCAGGCAGAGGGGGCTGGTGCTAAGGTCATGACCTTGACCTGCTGGGCGGATGGCAGGTGATGGTGTCTGGGAAGATCTTGAAGGGCCTCATGTGCCACGGAGCAGAACTTGGATGCATTAACTCACTCATTCATTCATTCATCCATTCATCCATCCAGTCACCTAATCAGTCCAGCACTCCCTGTACCAGGTGCTATTGTAAGCACTTTGCAAAGAACTAATTTCATCCTCCTAACAACCCAATGAGGTAGGCAGTATGATTTCACCACTTTACAGGTGAGCAAAATGGAGGCACAGAGAGGTTAAGTAACTTGCTCAAGGTCGCGTAGCTGGTAAATGACAGAGCTAGGCTTGGAACCCAAGCAGTCTGGCTCTAGAGATTTATTTTCTTAGTGGTCGATTTACTCTAGTGGTTTATTTTCTTAACCACAGAGTGGGAGTGACCACCCCCTGACTCCAGCCCAGTGTTCTTTCCACGTTACGCCATGTCTTAGGGCCCAGTGGAGATGAGACTGCAGTGCCCATGCCTAAGAGGTGACCCCAGAACCCCAGAATCCTAGTGTGGCCTGGGGATGGGGAAGGGAGGGTGCTGTGGGTTCTCTCAGAGGAAGTGGGGGTGCTCTCCTGGCCCAGTTCCAGCCCCAGCTGGCATGAAGCGAGGGCCAGGTTCCTGCCAAGCGCCTGCTGTTTCTGTGAGCTGTGCTAATCTCCAGAAACAGTGAATGATGGGCTCTGGCTGGGTCCAGCTGAGCCCTCGACAGGAGGTAAGTAACTTTAAGAAGCTCTGGCTTCTAGCCGAGGTGCTAGGGAGTTTTAAACCCGGTCTTGGCAGGGAAGGCCCTCAAGGGAGAGGTGCTCCGAGCCTGGGCATTTGCGATGCCTGGGGATATCAGCGTCAGTTCCCCAGCTGCATGCAGTTCGCCCCAGGCTCAAGCACCTCTCCTGCACCAAGGGCTTTTTTCCCTTCTACTTAGGGAATTCCCTTAGGTAGGGAATATTAGTCCTGGTTTACCAGTGATGAGTTTGAGTCTCAGCCAAGGCTAAGTCACTTGCCCAAGGTCACACATCCATATTTCCTAGGTTGATGTCCCTGCCTCTTCGGCCTTGTCCCTGATCTGAGGGATTTCTGGAACACACTCCAGAGCTCCCGCAGGTCTCCTGGCCCTTCCCACAAGATACCTTTTCTGTTCTTACCCCCAATTCCACAGAAGAGATTTTTCCCTAATGAAAGTGCTTTTTTTTTTTTTTTTTTAAGATTTTATTGGGGAAGGGGAACAGAACTTTATAGGAGAACAGTGTGTACTTCCAGGACTTTTTTCCAAGTCAAGTTGTCCTTTCAATCTTAGTTGTGGAGGGCACAGCTCAGCTCCAGCTTCAGTTGCTGTTGCTAGTTGTAGGGGGCGCAGCCCACCATCCCTTGCGGGACTCGAGGAATCGAACTGGCAACCTTGTGGTTGAGAGGACGCACTCCAACCAACTGAGCCATCTGGGAGCTCAGCGGCAGCTCAGCTCAAGTTGCCGTGTTCAACTTTCAATCTTAGTTGCAGCGGGTGGAGCCCACCATCCCTTACGGGACTCCTGGAATTGAACTGGCAACCTTGTGGTTGAGAGCCCCCTGGCCCATGTGGGAATCGAACCAGCAGCCTTCGGAGTTAGGAGCATGGAGCTCCAACCGCCTGAGCCACCGGGCTGGCCCCTGAAAGTGCTTTTCCATTCCTCTAGTGGAGGACCTCAGCAGCCCCTACACAAGTGGCCTCTTGGGCAGGGGCTGGGAACTAAGTATCTGATTGTGTCCCCAGGTCCAAGCCCTGGCAGGATATATGAGAAAGGAGGCCAGCCTGTCTTAAAAGCCTCGTGAATGCTTGTGAAACTAAGGTTCTGAAGAAGGAGCTACTTCAGCTGGGGCAAAGGAAACCCCATTTAGGCGAGCCTCAGAAGGTTAGCCCTTTGAGCAGGGAAGAGAGCAAGGCTCTCCCCATGGAGGAAACAGCATAAGCAAAGGCCCAGAGGTAGAGAAGTGGAGGCGTGCTCCAGGGGATGGATGGGTGGATGGTTCCCACCCGAGTGAGAGGAGCTGCATTATGGCTCCATGCAGGAGTGGGACGGGCAAGTTTCTAGAGGTGACCCATCTGGACCCTTGGCGGGGGGCGGTCCAGAAAGGATGTGACCCCCTGGGCTGTTAGGAAAACAGTAAGCCAGGCTCTTCTCTTCTCTCCTGCCCCAGAAATCTGCCCCACAGGGTTGCTCCAGGTGGGCGTAGGCTCCCATATGGGGGGAGGTCTCTCCCCGGGGCCTGGCCACCTTCCACAAAGGCTTATTTGCCCCCTCCTCGTTCCTGTCTGAGCCCAGTGCCCAGGAACAGCAGCCCCCCACGTGGGCACAGCCACCCCAGCTGGTGTGGTCTCTAGCTGGCGAGAGCTTCCACATCCAGCCCTTGGCTGTTTTCCTCAGTGGTATGACAAACCCCCGGCTCTTTGCTCTAGAACCAGAGACCCAGACCTGGAGGGAGAGTGACCAGAATGGCCCCTGGGGTGCGAGGAAGGGTGTCCTGGTGCCCCTGTGCCCCTGACACCCTCACATCCATGCCTGTAATGAGGATGTTTGAACTCGGCCTCGACTGCTCTGCGCCAGCCCCTGCACTCGGCACTTTCCACAGTGTCTCATTTGACCCTCCTGACAACCTCCATGAAGCCACTGCTGTCCTCATGGTATAGAGGGGGTAACAGAGGCCCTCAGAGGTGACAGGACTCATGCGGTGTCACAGTTACTAACCAGCTGAGCCGCATGTGTCTGACTTCAAACACCTGTCTTCCCGTCCACGATGTGGAGAGCCTCACGCCGGCCCCTCAGCGTTGCTGTGAAGAACACAAGCAAATTAAGGGAAGTGAGACAACATTGGGAGTGGGAAGGCGGGTGGCCAGTGTGCCGCGGCCCTGGCTGGGGAAACGTGGCCCGGCGTCCTGAGCAGCGTGCAGTCCAGGAGACAGGGGACCCTCAGTTGTCCTATGCCCAAGTCGGCTGAGTCTTCACCACCGAACTCCTCGCATTCGTGGCAGAGGCATGCCAGGCTCTGGAAGGAGCACTGGGCCGAGAGTCCGGAGGCCTGGCTTCTGGTCCTGGCTGGTCCCTGGTTCAGCTTACTTAAGGGACTGCCTGTCTCTGGGCTTCAGTGAGTTCATCTGTAAAATGGGGCGGGGAGGGGAGTCCCTTTGTCTCCCTCCCCTCCAACCACACTGCCCTGCTTCCTGCTCCTTCAACACGGTACTTGGTCCCCCCCTCTGCTGCTTTGCTCTCGCTGTTCCCTCTGCCTGAAGTGCCCTTGTAAGCTGACACCTTGTCATTCTGGTTTCACTGTACGTGTCCCCTGCTCACAGAGGCCTTCGTCAACTCCTCGCCAGGCGTTCTCTACCCTCCGCCTTGTTCTATGTACTTGCTTGTAACGCAGATCCCTCTACAGTAAGACAGGCAGGGTCCTGGTGAGGCTTAGGAACTCCAGACTCAAATTGCCTGAGTTCAAATCCAAAACTCTACCACTTGGAGCTGGATAATCTTGGCTGTAACCTCTCTGTGCCTCAGTTTCCTCACCCATAAAACGGGGTCAATGATAATACATGTTGTTTTTGTAAGGATTAAATGTGAAATGCATTGCAAAGCACTTAGTGTAGTGCTCAGTGCACAGTAAGCACTCAGTAAATGTTAGATGTTGTTATTATTATAACACTTAGCAACGTTGTTTGTTGTCTGTCTCCCCTATTAAAATCCAAGCTCCTGGGAGCAAGGACTTTGTCTTGTTCAAGGATGTATATCAATCATGGAACTCATTTCCTGGCACATAGTCGGTATCTAATAAATATTTGCTGAATGAATGAATGGACAGATGAGCAGTGACACTCCTGGCCTCTAAGAGGCTCTGTGTGGCTGGATATGGAGGCTACGAGATGCTGGGAAGATGAACCTGGGCCAGCCGCTGGCTCAGGACCCAGCCAGCCCTCTGGGCTCCCAGCAGCCCCCTTGACGGACCCCCTTCTGGCTTGCCCTGATGGGGGTCCACACCCTGCAGGAAAGAGGAGTCTCTTCGGGGATCAAGGTGGCTCCCTGTCCCAGCCACTCTGACCTGTGACAGCAGTGTCTGATGCTGTTTCCCAGATCAAATTCCTGCAGCCAGGCATGGGGGCTAACGTAGATTTTTTCCTGTGCTCAGCAGCCCTCCCTCCCGAACCCGCAGAGTTGGGCCCTGCCTGCTTTACCTTTACCACCACCCTACCCTGCCCCCCATTTTTAAAAGCTACTCTTACAAACATGCCCCCCAACTGCCCTTCCCACCATTGCCATGCCTTCCTCCTGTTCCAGAAGAATTCAGGTGGCACTGCTGGCACACCAGTTCTCCTGCAGGCCTTCCCTTGGCCCCTGGGACTCTGAGTACCCCTGAGGACATCAGTTTATGTGCCCAGTCCTGAGAGGCAGGGAAAGACTGAAAAGCTCAGGGGACATTTGCTGGAGGCCCCACAGTTGGCGAGGGCCAGAGTTCGGATTCAAACCAGGTTTTACTGTTTGCTGCTTCTACCTTCATTCATTCACTCAGGTCATGTTTACTGAGGACCTACTCTGTGTCAGGGGCTGCCCTGGCTGGGGACTCAGAAGTTAGCCCAGCTTTATAGCCAGCATGTACACACACCAGTGCTGTCCAAGAGAACTTTCTGTGACAGTGGCAATGTTCTAGATCTGTGGATCTGTACTGTCCATTAACCATGTATGGCTCTTGAGCACTTGAAATATGGCTGGGGCAAATGAGGAATTTAATTTTTTAATTTTAATTTTATTTAATTTTCATTGGAATAGCCCCATGTAGCTAATGGCTAGTGTTGGACATCACGGATCTGGACAGTTCTTTGAAGATGAATTATTCACCTCCTTAGACTGTAGGTCTCCAACTCCAACGTGAGCAGGGGAGCTGGGGTGACTTCCCAGGGGCACCTTATTAGGTTGTGTCTTCTTGCACAATTATCAGTGTATTAAACTTACAGGCATTTCCTTCACCAACAAAAAGAGTCACTGTTTTCATTGAAACATGAGAGCCTCCTGACCTATGTTTTTGTTTTTCACTCCCCCCCCCCATGGAGGTGTAACTTACATAGAATAAAATGCACAGGCCAGAAACAAACAGTTCGGTGAGTTTTGAAGAACACAGACACTGTGTAACCACAGTGGAATCGAGATATAGGACATTTCCAAAACATTTCCATTCTCCCAGAAAGTTCCCTCAGGCCCCTTTCCAGGAAGTCCTGTGCTCAGATGCAACTGCTGTTTGGATGTCTGTCACCAGACATTAGTTTTGCTGAGTTTTAAGCCTCACATAAATCATTCTCCCACTTTTGACTGAGACAAGACTACAAGAAATATTTCTCTTGTCTCTTTGTTATGAGAAACAGAGCACCAACCTGATGAAATGTGGCCACTGACCCTGGGCCACAGTGAGGAGACAAGAAGGAGTGGGGGTGGGGCAGGGTGGCTGGGGTGCCCTGGGGACTTGAGGCCCGTCCAGAGGGGGGCAGCCACCTTTTAGCTCCAACCGGCTATTGCCACTTGACAATGTGGGTCCAGCATTGCCAAATCATTTTTTTTTTTTTGAAGGAAAGCTGGCCGAAAATACTGATTTTTGTGTAAAATCTTCTAAATATTAGCATTTCAAAACCTTTTACAGTACTGCAGGCCAGATAATTCATATCTGGAAGCCAGACTTGAGCTGTGGACTGCCAGTTTGGGAGTTCTGCCTTGGGCTAAACACAGTGTTACTAATTTTAATAGCTGGTGTTTGTTGAGTAGTTCCTTTGTTTCAGGTCCTATTCTAAGTGCTCAGTGTTATTAAATCATCTAATCCTCCTAACAGTTTATTAATAATCCATTTTACAGATGAGTAAACTGAGCCATCGAGAGGGATTAAGTGACTTGCCCAAGGTTATAGAGTGAGTACTTGGCTAGGATTTGAACCCTGACAGTCTGGTTCTCAAGTCTGTGCTCCTAACCGCTGCATACACTCCCTGTGGAGAGAGGGGATAAGGCTGCCAGGGATGGCATTTGGGGTGCAGCTTTGCCAGCTACCACCCTGAACAAGCAATGAGAGAGTGCCTGGGCCCCACCTGCGTGGACGGCCCTGGTATAGGCAGTTTTCATGTCCAGGCACCTTGGCTGTCAGTTGGTAGAGCCCCAAGTTTAGGAAGAGCTGGGAAAGCAGCCAGGGCGGGGTGCTGTGGGGGGAGAAGGAAGCCTGACTGATGCTTGATGAGGGTGTCAGGGAGCATTGGGCAAGTGGGGGCAGAAGTAGCAGGAATCTGGCAGGGGGAGAGCCCAGGCCCAGGAGGATGGCATGGGAGAGGAGAAGAATCAGCCAGCAGGGCCCAGGGCCAGCCTAGGCTGCCGCTGCCAGGGGTGCTGGTGGCTGGGGCAGCCCCACCCCACTGGTGCTTCGTCCAGACAAGCCTATCACTTGAGGACTGTTGGGTAGGGAACGATAAGGATCACCTGGCAAAACAAGACTGCCTTTCCATCATCCCCTCCCACCTTGGGTATAAGGGGGGCATGAGGGGAAACTGAGGCCCAGACAGGACCCAAACCTGGATTTCTGGCTCCCACTCTTCAGTGCTCTTTCTGTTCATCTGGTTGCATTCCTCAGGACTAGGAGTTGTAGGGAAAGAGGGTCTGTGGTCACGGGCAGGGAAATGTTCCAGAGTCTGGCAGGGAGAGGCCAGACCCTCCCCTCCGGCCCTTATCCGATCCGTGTCACCTAGCCAGGCTCTGGTAGGAAGTAAGTACTAAATAAGCATTTGCCATTATTGTTTGTTTCCCAGTTTGATCTTTGCACCCACTTTTGAGATACGTACTCTTATTATCACATATTTTGCCAGTGAGGAGGCCTAGCCTCAGAGAGGCAGACTCGTCACCAGGAAGCTGTTGGCAGGTTTAAATGAGTGACATCTGTAAAGTGCTTAGCACTGTTCTGGTGCACAGCAAAGGGTTATGTGTGGGCCAGAGGAGGGATCAGGTGACAGGACTGGTCAAGGAGGACTTCCTGGAGGAGGTAACATGAGGCTCAGCTCTGGGGGGCTCAGCCACTCAGGCTGCTGGTTCCCCCAGGGTCAAGGTTGTTTCCTGAGTAAGACCCAATGCCAGCTGGGCCTCCCCACTCTGAGGATGCCACCACCTGCCAGTACACCAAATAATGTGGGCTGACCCCCTTGGGCCCTTACAAGCCTTCCAGTAGGCTCCACCCCAGGGGAGCCCTCCTGACCTGGCCCCAGATCCTGTGTATTGCTGAGGGGCAGCCTGGCCTTGGGGTGGTCATGTCAGCACTCTGAGCTTCAGTTTCCTCATCTGTCAAATGGGGACAGTTCTACCTGCCATGTAGGATTGTGGCGAAGGCTTGGCATATGATAAGGGCTCAGTAAACAGACATCACAGAACCTCTAGGAAACAGCTATTGGATTAAATTGGCCTCTTAACAACAAAGGTCAGACATATCCGCTATCTAGTCCAGGAAAGCTTGAGCCACACTTGAGCACAGAACCAAAAAAAATCCCACCAACTACTATGTTTGAACCTGCATGCGTTGGAGGGTCAGGAGAAGCCAGCCACTCACCCCTCTTTAGCTACGTCTACCCTAGACGAGGGCACGAGGGAGTAAGTGTGCTTTTAGTTATTGTTCCCCCAAACCCAAGATCTGCAAACACTTACTGAGCACTTACTGTGTGCCAGGCACTATGCTAAGCCCTTTATGCCATTCCTTTACACAGCAGGAAACAGGCTTGATAACTAAACCCTGGGCACTCAGCCAGTACACAGTGGAGTTGAGACTTGAACCTACAGAGTCTGGTTCCAAACTCTGTGCTCTGAGGAAGGGAAAATAATCTACCAGAAATAATCGAAAATATTAGTTTCACAGCTGCAAAGCCTGTACATGCATGTGACTCAGTTTTGTCCTGATGTCACCAGATGAGAATGGTGTAATCGTCCATCCCCATCTTACAGTGGAGGACAGTGAGACCTGGAGAGGTGACAGAGAGGTGACATGACCTGCCGGAGACCATGTGGCTGGTCTGGGATTGTGGGACCATCTGCCTGAGACTCCCAAGTCCAGTGCTCTTCCTTCTGCTGCCTCTTGGGGAGACAGTTGTTTAGCTTGAATGGTGACAGCCAGACCCCAGTGAACTTGGCCATGGGAATGGCCCAGCCTGTCCCATAGCCCCCATGGGCCGACCCCGCTGGACGAGCACCATCCCAGCCAGCCCCCATTTCCTGCATCAACTTCACCTTGGATCTCAGAACTTTAGAGCCATTAGTTCTGAGAGAAATGTAGACAAGTGATTTTCAAACTCTTCCTAAGAACCCCTAAGGGAACCAGGTTCAGGGTTAGGATATGGGGTCATTGAATGCATAAATGGCAGCCCCACTTATATTTCTTTTGTATTTGGGTTGCCATGTTCAGTTTTTAAAACAAAGGGATATATGGGATTAAAGATACACATGCTTGTGAACCACTATCTAATCCAGCAACAACCTCTCTATTTTACAGACAGAAAAATTGACTTCAAAGCCCATGCTTTCCCCAATAATGATAATAATATTCAGACCTTGTTCTAAATTTTTTAATTAATTTAACTCTCACAACCCTATGGGGGCAAGCGACACTTGTCTCCGTTTTACAAATGAAGACACTGAGGCTCAGATGGGAAAGTGGCTTGCCCAAAGATTAGAATCCAAGGAGCCGATGCCCAGAGATTAGAATCCAAGGAGCCGAGCTCCCAAGTCCATACTGCCAGGCACTATTAGCCTGACGACCACACCTTCTCTTTGTTTTCTGGAAAGGGGAAGTCACTTGCTGAGCAGTAGGGTAAGGCAGTGTCACAACTGGGACCAGAATATGGATCACCTGCCTTCCCGCCCAAGCCTTAATTACCTCCTACTGTCCAGGACATCTCCTGGGCTGGAGGGGGAGATGGGTAGGCCTGTGTGAATCCTGGCTGTGTGACCTTGGACAAGTGAATGGACCTCTCTGAGCCTGCTTCATCACCTTAGAAAATGGATTATGGGACCCACATCATGGAGTTATTCTGAAAGTTAAACAGGATCCACATGAGTTAGTGGGCACGGGGCCTGGCATGAACGACGAGGGCCTCAGATACCCTCAGTTCCTGGATCCAAGGAATCTCCAAATCTTCCTGCCCAACCTGCTTCCTCCTCCCTCTTTTCAGCCCTCATCTGACCCTGTGTAACACAAATACTAATTACAACCATTTTCATGAGCTGCTTCCTGCCTGAGCCTAATTACTGGGCAGCTCTGTCATCATCGTCATAAATGTCATTAAGTGAGACAGATTAACTTTGTCCTAAGTTTTATGTGATTAGATCAGCAAATTGTTTAGCACACTCGGTCTCAGTACTTACCCAGCCTGGTTGTCCTGCACAGCTGAGGGCCAGCTGCAGGTTTCTGGTCTGTCGCGAACTTGGCGCTCAGAGAAGATCAGAGTAGACAACTCAGGTTATTTAACCGGGCCGGGAGGCGGTGCCTGAGGTGATAAGGATGGAGCAGGTTGGGGCTGTCGTCTTATTTTTTTGTAACGGCAAAACCACAAGTTTGTGGGATAGATGTACCTGGGTTCCCATCCAGGCTTTGTTATTTACCAGATGTACGACTTTGGACAAGTTACCAACCCCCCCTGTATTACAGTTGTTTTACACTATGCAATGGGGAAGAGTCAAGGAGATGAATGTGCCAACGAGTCCCCAGCCTGGCCCCTGGCATGTCATAGGTCCTCCCAGTTTTTCCTTCCCTTCCCGTCTTCCGTCATTCTTAGTATGACTGCAAGAACCAGCCCCTTCTGAACCCATCACCACACACGCTAACATTTACTCAGGGCTGCTTCTCTCTGAGGCACCGGGCTGAGGACTTTATGTGTCTTATTTAAGATGTATAAAGACGCTATGGAGTAGGTACCATTGTCATCTTCGTTTGATAGATGAGAAAACCAGAGCACAGAACGGAAGTGGAAGGACTTTGTCCAGGTCACACAGCTGCACTTGCCTGCGGTCCCTCTGTTGGGATGGGATGCTAGACGGCCGTGCAGGGTGCTGCTGGGGGAGCAAGGAGGAAGTGTCACAGCAAAGTCCCAGAAGGCTGCTTGCAGGACGGCGCATCTGAGCTGAAGGTGGGGGTGGGGGGAGGAGAAAGGCCGCACAGGCAGACGGCAGTGGATACGCAAAGGCCTGGAAGCATGTTCAGATTTTACTGAGGGTTGAGCGTGTGAGGGAGGAGTGGTGAGAGAGAGGCTGGAGAGGGGCCAGGAGCCAGATTCGGGGGTGGGAAGGAGGGAGTTGAAAGCCAGGCCAAGGCTCATGCTTTCTTCTGCCAGTTCCAAGGAGCCAGAGTGTGAAGAAGGAAAGTGACTGGATCACATCGATTAGTTTAGAAGGAGATGAGGAGATGAGCCAGCCCGGAGATGAGGGGCTGGGAGGAGTGCTAATTGGAGATCAGGGGGTCAGCAGGCTAATCAGGGAAGGCTTCTGGGGAAAGGGGCAGAGTCAAGCGGCCTGGACAGAAGGGCAGAGATGACAGATGGAGGCTGACCGGCGGGTGGAGTGGAGAGAGGTGTGGTGGGACCTGTGCGTGGGGCTAGGTGGTCAGTGGGGTGATGAGCGGCTTGTGTCAGGGAGGAAGGAAGAGTGCTGGCCAGGTTTGGGGCTTGGGTGTGGGGTGGTCTGCTGAGGCTGTCAGTTGGCAGGACTAGGTAAGACTTTCCACAGTGATAAGTCCCCAGGCAAGTGAGTCAACACCAGGCCAAGTGGGTGAGTGTTTTCCAGCTCGCTGCATGTGTGGGCGAGTCTCCCACTGCCCGCACATTGAGGGAGCCCGGCCTGGGACTCTGGTCCAGACCAGGGTCATTGACTCACTGGCTGGCAGGGCTGACACCTTCTCTGATGAGGAGCTTAGCAGCCTTGACCTCCCACGTGTGCTCTGTACCCTTGGCCTTCCGTTTTCTCCCTGAGTCTCACTTTTAGGCTTCCCCTCCCTTGAACTCCTGGCCACCTTCCCCCTTTCCACGTTCAGGCCTCCAGCTCCATCTGACTTCTTGGTGACACAAAGTGGAGTCTCCCTCCCCACCCACCTCCACCCCCAGCCCCAGTCATATCCCTTCCAATTTCCCACATCCCAAATGGGGCAACCTGTTTTCTCCAAAGGCCCGAAGGAGGTCGGCCTAGAGAGCCAGGCCCAAGATGGCACAAGAAAAGAGGAAGGGCCCTGAGAGGGTCTAGAAGATCTGGGGTTGAACCGCCCCCCTCTGCCGCTAATGCATGCTGCCTCCTTTCTTTGGCTTTAGTCTCTGCATCTGTAAAATGGGGATCCCAAGGCTTATTCCACCGGGTGACGGTGTTTCTCAGACTTATTGTTTTCGATGACCCTGAGGAGTACTAGGCAGGTATTTTGTAGACTGTCCCTCAATGAGGATTTGTCTGATGTTTTTCTTATGATTAGGTGGGGGGCAATGTGCTTTTAGGAGGCAAGACCCAGAAGTAAAGTACCATTTATATCACATCGTATCATGAGTGCATACTCGCTATTGGTAAGTCATATTGGACTTATCACTGTTGGTGTTAACCTTGATCACCTGGGAAGGTGGTTGTTTTTGCCCTGAGTACAGCAGCAAGGCTAGATTAAATGCCAGATGTTGGCTGAACTAAGGCCAAGATTAGGAAATATGGACAAGGGCAGAAGCAAATGGAAAAATATAAAGGAAAATTTTAAAAATCAGGTATGAGGTGGGTGTTGCCGCGTGTCCATCAGGTACCAGTTCTCTTGGGAATGGGATGTTATATGCCAGGAAGTTCATGTTTCAGCTCATTTAATCCTCACAACGACCCTTTTTACGAATGAGGGAAACTGAGGCCCGAAAGGGGAAATGACATGGTCACATGAACCAGGGAAGCTGGGGTCCGGCCCAGGTCTGTCTTCACTACCTCAGTCTCCCAGTGTTGAATAAATACCATGAAGCTGTGTGTTACCAGCAGAGTGCATCAGGAAAAGGGTTGTTCCTAATTCACTTTATTCATGATGGGTGATGACTAAAACACATTCAATAAAACGATATGCAATAGAAATGGAAAATAAGGATCAGAGAAAATATAAGGTCTGACAATTAAGTTTGCGAACTTAATTGTCCGACCTCATACAGTAGAAAATGTGGACAAGGAAAAAGCCCATAGGTGAGTTTCTGATTTGGCTATGAGCTTCCTGGCAGCCCAGGAAAAAAGTGATGTGGGCTGATTCCTGTGATTCCTGTTACCAAAAAGCAAAGATGCAGTTCACTCGGGAACTTTGTGGTAAATTTAAAAAGAAATTAATTACATGGAAATTTCACATGTAAAAGACACTGAGCAACGTAATGGACAATGTAATAGTAGCAATAGATGTCACGTGGTGTTATCTTCAGGAGTGATGGCCATATTTTTACTATCTTGCCCATAGCCACAGTTGTCCTATTTGAATTTTACTTGATTGTCATCAAGCAACCAAACTCTATTATTTCTTTGTGGAAGTCACAGGTGCCTAATGCCCCAGTGAAAATCTGGAATACAAATTAACCAGTTACTAGGTTCTGTGCTGGACACGGGTGGAGGGCAATAAGATGACTGTTGCCCCCCCAATCCTACCTCCGCCTCCTCTCCATCCCAGGGATAAAGATGCCTAGATGAAGGCCTGAATGTAATACAGGTGCTACACCAGGGGCCCACCAGCAGGAAGGGCATAATTCCTTCTGACTGGGGAGGAGAGAGGGGCTTCATGGAGGAGGAGGTAGGTCAGAGATGGAAAGCAATAGTTGTGGTAGAAAGCTCAGTCTTGAAAGAGGGGCTCACAGTCTTGAAAGAGGGGATATCAGGTGCAGGTTCCTTAAGGTTGGGCACCGAGTCCTAGGCAGGGCGGCCCCCTCAGCTGGCAGCACAGGACTTGGTGAACTCCTGTTGCGTGCTCAACACCTACAGAGATAGATTTGGGGTCAGGGTGATGGCCACACCCCTGGAGCTTGTTCTTTAGGCAGTGGGGATCAATTGAAAGTTTTTGAGCCTGTGCTTTATAAGAAACAATTGTACAAATAACTGCTAACACTTGATGTGTGCCCAGCACCGTTCTAAGTACTTTATATTAACTCAGTTAAGTATCACAGCAGTCTATGAAGGAGGTACTATTATTATCATCTCCATTTTATAGATGAGACAGCTGAGGCACAGAGAGGCTGAGTCACTTGCCCAAGGTCTCACAGCTGGGAAGTGGCAGAGTGGGGATCTGAACTAAGGTTTGAATCTAGAGCTTTTACCTACTATATCATTGTATCCGTTAAATGTAAGTATTTAACATATAACATGAGTGTGTATTAGATAACATACAAAGATTCAACAGCTAATTAATTAATGGCACTGGAGAGGCAGGAATTGACAAGGCCGTTGGCCACAAAGGGCTGCATCCCTAAGGAGCTGAGGCTTAGAAATCAACCATGAAAATAGATCGCGAGTGTGGCCAAGAAGTCCCAGGCCTATGAGTTTCACTTCTCCAAAATTCTTTGAAGATCCCCTGCCTTGGGCAAACCAACCACAAGAAGCATCTGAGTGACTAACTCAAGACAAATAGGATCATGCCCAGGTGCCACTGGCCAGAGGCCTTCGTTGTCAGAGCCACGTGAGCGTTAATATTTCTCAGTTCTGTTCACCCCAGGCCTTTGATTTCCACAGGGTGGTGTTTCCAGAGCTGGCACCATCACACCCTCATCTGACTTTCACCACCTTCTCTGTGCAGCTGGAGGACGAGCTGTGGTTCCTCCAGTTTTGGTCTCCGCTAAGCCCTTCTCATCAACACCAGGCCCAGATTTCTCCTCCACGGCTCTGTGGGGTGGGGCAGGAGAGGGATGAGTAGATCAAGGCAGAGGCTCCCCACAAAACAGAGTTTGTCCCTGTTTCCTTGAAGCTCGTGGCCAGCTGTGGCACCCACAGCCACAAATGAGGCAATTAGGGAGCTCAGTCGCTGGCCACCCTGCCACCTCAGAGTCCCCAGATTCCATGAGGTCCCCACATGAAGAAGCAGCTCCCCCTTTCTCAGTGATCATGGGACCAGGAGGCAGGACCCAGGTTCTAGGCCCAGCTCTGCCACTTACTAGCTGTATGGCTGGGGTTCTCTGATGGCAGCATCGTGAGGTCATTAGGCAAGGAGTCACATCTCAGCTCCCTTGCTCTCTAGCCAGCCCACCTGGGGGAGCAAGGGAGGCCAGTCCTCCCTCCTCCCTAAGCCTCAGTCTTCTCATCTGTAAAGTGGAGGTGCTGATTCCCATCTCACAGGGCATCGTGGGGTCAGGAGAGATACATTTGGTTCAAGCAGCACATAGTAGGTGTTGGGTCTTCCCCCCATTCCCCTCCACTTCTGTAAAATGGAAGTGATACCTGCTGAGGCTGAGGCTCTAGGTGGGTGCGGATCCAACGAGCCGGTGAATGGAAGGCCCCGCCCCAGCTGGGGGCGGGTACAAAGATAGGGCTGCCATTGTTGCAATGCCGCTCACCTAGTGGGCCTACCATGTCTGTGCTCCCACCTAGTGAGCGCAGCCGGTTAAGCCATTCGCACACCTGAGGGGGGTTCAGTTTCATTTTGGCCGGGCAGCAGGCATTTCAGGAAGGGCCCCTCATCGTTTGTGTGCTGAAAAATAAAAGCGCTCCATCTCAGCGGACGTCTGCTTGGGAGGTATGTAAGCTTCCCTCCTCATCCGCCCACAGAGAGGCTGCCTTGGGCCTGACTCCCCCCCCCACCCCCCGCCCCACCCGCCATGGGCTTCCAGCCAGAGGAGACCCAGCCCCTGCCTGCAAGGCTCTCCCCTCTAGAGTGCTGTGTGCTTCCATAGAAGGAAGCATGGGGTTGGGGGCTGTGTGGGGGAAGCGCAGAGCAAGGGACCAGACGCCACCTAGGGTCAGGGAAAGATGGTCAGGAGAGCTTCCCAGGAGGGGTGACCTCTGAAATGAGAGGAGGAGGAACCACTGCTTCACCGCCCCTGGGCAAGTTACTTCCCCTGTCTCAATTTCAGGTTCTGTGAAAGGGGCCAGTCATACCTGCTTCAGAGGGAAGGGCAGGAGGCTTAAATGAGCTGATGGGTGTAAAAGAACTTACAAATAATACCTCACACTCCTAGGTGTCTAGGAAATAGGACCTGCTGTGCCAGGCTGGGGAGATGCTTCTTTGTCAAGGGTCTTTTTCTTGGGTGGTTGACACCTGTTACTTAGTATAACCAAGTGTCTTGGTTTCAGATAAAGCCCAGCTGTAACCGAGCGTGAAGTGAAGAAGCCTGGGAACCCTTTCTCTTTCGGGTGGGTAATGGGAACTCCACCCAGCGGGAGGGAGGCAGAAGACTCCAGAATTAAAATTCTTGCCATAGTTCTCTGCCTCCCGGGAGACCTGTGCCCCTTACACCTTTGTCCTAGGGCATTGCAAAGCTAGATGCACAAGAATTTAAAGGTACTGCCCCAGAGTAATTGTCACTTCCCTCCACTTGTTCCACCATTCATTTTACCTGTCTTTTGAGCATCTGTAGTATGCTAAGTGATGGGAATTCTCTGTGCCAGACAAGGTCCCAGCCCTGATAAAGCTCACGATTCGGGGGGTCGAGGGGGTTGGGGGAGAGTAGGTAAATGTAAAAACAAAAAAAAAAACATAACAGACTGCAGTAAATACTATAAAGGGAAAAATGGGGTGCTGTAATAGAGAATTTGAGAGGTTACTAAGGTAGTCGGGACATTTGAAGAGATGACATTTAAGCTGAGATCGGAAGCAGAAGCTGGCCATGGGAATAGCAGAGATAGGAAAGTATGTTCCAGATAGAACAGCACTATAAAGGTCTGGGTGGTGGGCAGGAGAAACTTGTAGCATCTGAGGAACAGAGTGAGGGCGAAACAAGTTGGGGTCTAAGTGAGTGGGGGGGACACAAGATGAGGGTCAGGATGAGCAGGGGCAATGGGGGACTGGTAAAGGGACTGTCCCTGTAGAGGTTTTAAGCAAGGGAGCAGCAAGATCAGAATTTCCTTTTTCAAGGCTCACTGTGGCTGCTGAGAAGGCGAAGAGGGCAGGAGCGGAAGCCAGGAGCTGTCCCTGTGGCTGTGACCCTGGAAAGTCACCTCTCCTCTCTGAGTCTGTTGCTTCACACATGTGTGTTGTGAGAATCAAATATGGGAATGAACAGATGTGCACTTTGGAAAGTTGGGGGAAAAAATGTATAAAGGCAGGAGATTCCAGGTCTCACTAGAAGTGGAGGGTCCTTTGGGGAACTGTTGAGTTAGGGTCTTGGGTGGAAGAGAGAGTGCTGGGCATCCAGAGTCCCTGCCTGAGCACTCCACTCCACATCTGGAGAGAGCCCACTTTTTCAGCCCAGGTCACAGGGCCCCTAAGAGGTCTCGGGGGCTGGGGAATGGGTGCTGGAGGCTCTTGACTCCAGAGAGGGAAGGGTTACCTGGTCTTTGACCAACTCTGAAGCTGAAGCCAGGGTTTTTGTATTTGTTTTGCCCTTTCTTCTGCCTCCACCCCCACTCCGGTTCAAGCCGTTGTTTCTCAGTCTAATTGTGTAGGACACAGCTCCCTGGCCCATGCTGGTATTGTGAGCCTTGTGCTCCCTCCCTGGCTGAGGCAGTCTGTTGCCAGTCCCCAGTCGGCTGCTCACGGCAGCTCTCGCTGGTTGCCGGCCGCTCACACTGGCTGCCGGCCATTCACACTGGCTGCCGGCCATTCAGGGCAACACATGGCAGCCCACGGTAGCCCACGGTTGCCCACGGTAGCCCACGGTAGCCCATGGTAACCCACAGCAGCACAGGCAGCACAGCTCCAGGGAGAGCTGTTGTTCATAATTTTAGCTGTAGAGGGCGCTGCTCACTGGCCCATGTGGGAATCCAACTGGTCACCCCAGCGTTAGAAGCCCCGCGCTCCAAGCACCTGAGTCATTGGGCGAGCCCTGAAGCCAGGGTTCTTAATACTGTGTTTCCCCAAAAATAAGGTCTAGCCAGACAATCAGCTCTAATGCGTCTTTTGGAGCAAAAATTAATATAAGACCAGGTATTACCAGGTATACTATAATGTAATACCGGGTCTTATATTAATTTTTGCTCCAAAAGACGCATTAGAGCTGATTGTCTGGCTAGGTCTTACTTTCGGGGGAAACACGGTATTTTGGGAGGAGAGTCACACCTTTGAGCCTGGAGGCAAGCATGGGATTCCCCTCCAGCCACCCAAATGCACACACACTATTTTTTCATTCTAGGTCAGAGGAATTCTGGAGTTTTCTGAAATCATTCATGAACTCTGGCTTAAAGACCCCTGGGCTAGAGGAAGGGGGAAATGAGAGGAGAGACACCTGCCTTTTTTATTTTATCTCTTTTCACCCCAATCTTTGTAGCTCAAACGGCCCTTGACACACCTAAGGGCCACTGGAGGGAAGATCCTGTCGAGTGTTGTGGCACCTTCCTGACACCTGACTCTTGGTATCTGCCATTGAAGATAACTGAAGGGGGACTTCAGGTTTCCTAGGAGAGGTTGCAGCGAAGCCCCTTCCTGTCCCCTTAGGGGCTGGCCGTGGTGGGGCCTCTCCCTCTGGGAAAGGGAGGCCTACCTCCCACACCTTGGGGGGTCTCCCGGTGAAGCCAGGGAGGGAACCGGAGACACGCGCTGATCAGGCCCCACCCGCAAAGGTGGCGTGATGCCGGCGGGACCGCAGCCCAGCCCGCCCGGATCAGCTGGGTGCGCCGTAGCCCCCGCAAGGGTAGGGACCCAGGCGTCGGGAACCCAGGCGATGCGGGGTGCAGCATGCCGAATGTGTGGCCGCAGTGCTGTCGGCGCTGGGGGTGAGGCAGGGTTGCATAAGCGCAGAGGGGGCGGGGGAGGCGGGACCCCCCTCCCTCGCGGCGGGCTGGTCGGTGGGCCGGTCTCGGTGTCCCGGGCGGGGCGCCGCAGCGGCGGTGGTGGTGGCTGCGCCCGGGCCGCTTCCCCATTCGGGCACGAGAGCCATGGAGGCGCTGAGGGAGTCCGTGCTGTGCTTGGCGTTGCAGATGTCGACCTACAAGCGGGCCACGCTGGACGAGGAAGACCTGGTGGACTCGCTCTCCGAGGGTGACGGGTACCCAAACGGCCTGCAGGTAGGAGCCCTGGCCCTCTGTGAGACCCTGGCCCGGGTTGGAAGGCGAGGGAGTACCGGGCATGCGCGCTGGTGCTGCTCCCGCCCTTGCCTCCGCCTCCATCCTGCCAGCCCCGGAGGGGTCTGTACCAGCCCGCAGCTCTGGACTGCCCTGGGCTACCCAGGGAAGAAACCTTTCTGGAGCACAAGTGTTGCTGAGGCTCTGAGCTCCCGGACTGGCCTCCCCTCACCAGCCCTGCCCGTACCCACTCCCCAAATCCTCCCGACCACCTGTTCATGGGGCTACAGCCTTGGGGACAGAATTGAAACACACACCTTCCCCACCTCTCCAGAGCTGAGCTGGTCCAGTTCCCTTTTCACAGAAGAGGCAGTCGCTAAGCAGTGAGGGACTTGCCCTGGGTTGCACAGCCCATTACTAGCAGCGTCTAAAACTGCCCATTTTTAGCATAAAAACTGCTTCCCTGTAG
Source organism: Rhinolophus ferrumequinum (assembly GCF_004115265.2). Taxonomy (NCBI): domain Eukaryota; kingdom Metazoa; phylum Chordata; class Mammalia; order Chiroptera; family Rhinolophidae; genus Rhinolophus; species Rhinolophus ferrumequinum. The sequence continues at coordinate 14,417,077 of NC_046292.1, read as the reverse complement.
CCCCTTCAGTCCTGGGCCTACTGGGTGGTTGGTCACCCTATCTAGTAGGCATTACCCTATTCTTCCTCTTTCCCTGCATTTTCTGGAGGCAGGCAGTCCTCCTCTGCCCCCTTTTCCTGCTACTTTTCAGCCTACTCAGAAAGTCCAGTTGTTCTCCTCCCAGGGTCTGCCCCTGGGGGAAGCCAATCAGCCCACCACCTTCCTGCCTTGTGGCACCACAGTGAGCACTGCTGCTTTCTGCTCTTCTCTCCCTGTGGGACTGAATGGGGCCAGTTCTGACCAGGACCTCCGCCAGAGTGGGGTTGGAACCCAGGCAGATGGGTAGGTGCGAGTTGGAAGCGTCAAGGACACCCAAGGGGACCCCGAAATCTGGCTCCTGAGAAACCAGTATAGAGAGAGGAGCCAGGGCATCTCAGCTCAGGAGGCCTTCTGCCAGGCTGACCAAGGGAGGCACTGGGGAGAATTGGGGCTACCCAGTGAACTGACACCAAATCACAGCTCATCCAGAGAGCAAGTTTATAGTATGTGGAAACTCAGGCTGCCAGACCCAAACCCTACTCAGGCACACCTATTTGAAGCTGGAATAATAATACTAATAAGGGGAGATAGCACTGATTGAGTCCTTCCAGGCTAATTAAGTAGTCCCAGGGAGATCAGAACTCATGACCCCAGTGGTCTGCCCGCTGGCATATGGCACCCTTCCCACTTAACCTTCAGAACCACCCCAGGAGCTGTAGGGGTTACTGCTCTCACTTACAGGTGAGGAAACAGAGGCTCTGAAAGGGGAGACAACTCGCCGTAGGTCACAGAGCTAGAAACTGGGGAGTGAGCAATCAAACCCAGTCTGTGTAGAACCTCTTCCCTGCGGACCCTTCTTAAGAAGCTAAATCCAACAGGAAATGAGATTTCTGTGGCAGGCATTTTTCCCTTCACAAATCAAAACAGCATCTAATCAGCAATCTTTCTCAGTCTCATCTTCCACAGAAGGTTCTAAATATATCCGCACAAAAGCATTTGGAATTCACAACAAAATACTGTGCCATGCTGTCATCATAATAGCAGCCCACATGGATATAGCCTTTTCAGGTGACCAGGTACCTTCTTCATCCAGCTGAGGCAGCTCAGTCCCTGAAGCCAGGGGCCCAAGTTTGAATTCTGACTCCACTCAAGGTCTTCCGGCAGGCTAGCTGCTTAATCTCTTTAAACCACAATTCCCTCACATGTAAAATGGGAGTTAGCGAAATGGGGTGTAATGCATTTTACAGGGCCTCTGTGATTGTTGTTTTTATGACCTATGAGGTAAGGGCCCCTGTGGCCATATTACAGACAAGGAAGCTGAATCTTAGGTTAGGGACATTCCTGTGGTCACAGAGCTGTCATGTTGGTTGGAGTGCAGTGTTGGGGCCATTTCACCAAACGACCAAACTGAGTCCATTGTCCACTTTTTATACAGGAAATGCCACCTTGGGGCACATCTGTGGGTACCCAGCCTGGCTTGCTTGAGCCGCCACAACTTTCCCAAAGCAGCTGTGAACTAGCCAATGCTTGTTCTAAGAGTCGAGAACCCATCCACTTCCACTTACAAAGCAGAGTTTTCTAGTATTTTTATGTTTTTAATCATTGATGTTTTTATTCCCAATGTAAAAATTTTACATGCTCATTTGTGGGGGGAAAAAGAGTCCAATATAAAAAAAGATTTAAAAAGAAATAGTAATCTAAATGCTCGGAGATAAGTACTTTTAGTTTTTCCCACTTGCATGTATATGTTTTTAAACAGATGAGCTCACTCTAAGGACACGATGTTATACGTCCTGCTCTTTTCATTTAATGCCACTTCATAAGCATTTTTCTATGTTGTTAAAAACTTCCAAAACATGCTGCCATTAAACATTATAACACTTCATGGTACAATATGTAAAAATATATTTACTCAATCAGCTATCATTAGATAATAGGCCCAATAACTGGAACATTATGGGTGACCATCTTTTAGCCTTTTGGATAATTTCCTATGATTTGGATGCTAGAAACAAAACTGCTTCCTCAATTTTAGGCTTTTAAGAATGGACCTAGTCCCCCAAATCTCCCTCTCTCAGACAGCTATAAAAATTAGCGACTTGATTTTTCAAGACTTGGGAGCCCAGTGGTTCTAGGAACTCCGGTTATCGGTACCAACACTAGTCAATGAAAACACCCTTCTTTCAGCCAAACTTGTCACCTTTCTTACTGACAAAGTGCGGAATTTAGTTGGAACAAAGTTCTACCTGCTCCTCACCTGAAAGCGTTTTTCTTTTTCTTTGTCTCATGTTTTAGGCACAAGTTCATTGTCATTCACCAAAATTAGTCAGTGTGGACTGAGCACAGAATTTAAAGCCAGATAGCTCTAACACGGAGCCCCCGCTTTGCCTCTGATGGGCTCTCAGACCTGAAAGCAACTCACTTAAATAGCTTTTTTTTGGGGGGGGTGTAAAATGGGGTTCATATTATTAATCCACCTCTCCGAGCTGTTGCAAAGATTGAAATGAGACAATATAAGTGAAAGCATTTGGTATAGTGCACAGAAAATGGATTTGATTGTTACTGGGATTATCATTGAAACTCACCACGCGTGATATCTCAGTGATGCCCTCAATAAAATAGCTTTTCTCTTGGAAGCCTGTGCTCTGCTCAGATTGGCTGCCTGGTCTCCCCACGCCCCAGTACACACTGTTTCAGTGGCTTGAAAGGAAATAGCTAAAGTTACCCCTGGAGCCTAAACCGGGGAGCAGATGACCATGACTGTTTACCAAAATCTTTGAACCTCAATCAGTTACTTCCAAAAATCCATTTTTGTTTCAAGAGAAAGGAAAGCTGAGATATTTAATTCTTAGTAGTGGTTTTATCTTTTTTTTTTTTTTTTGTCCTCTGCCATTCACAGGGTTGTCCTTCCAAAGCAATTTCAGGGACAGTCCCACTCAGTACTTTGCAAAGACCTCTCTGCTTATCAGGAAGTCCTTTCAACTCCATCCACCTGTTAGAACCTTATGCTCTTGGCCTTAGAGTTGTTCCAGCATCTGAGATGTTCAGACCTGGGACCTCATCCACCTTCCTCATTTGAAGGACACTGAGGCCCAGAGGCTGCTCAGTGACACATGGGGGATCTTGCTAAAGAAAAGGCTGACTTTTGACTTCTCAGGTTTGCGCCCTTTCTCCTGTGCCATCGACAACTGGCTGTTCCTTCTGGGAAGCAAAAAGAGCTGGAAAGTGCTGCTTCTAAAGCAGGAGTGTCCAAACTTTTTTCAGCGTTTTTTACCAAGGGCCCTATGCGGTAAAATACACACACAGCCGGGCCACTCACTCGAGGTGAAGTACGTATTGCCTCACCTGGTTTATTTAAGTAAACTAAATATATTTTTGGAATTTGCTACAGGCCAATTAACAATGGATTGCGGACTGCAGTTCGCCCGAGGGCTGCAGTTTTGACACCCCTGTTCTAAAGACTAGACTTTGATTCCTGTTAACATGCAGGGAGTATTCTCACCCATAACAGGTACTTCTTTCAGCTGTTATCAGTCACTGGAAGAGAGTCAGGCCTGGGGACAGTGGGGCAGGTAGGGCTCAGGGAAAAGATGGGGAGGACAAGAGGACATTACAGTTTTGCTCTGAGCTGGCGCCCGTGGCCTCAGCTAGAAGTCCACCATATGGAAACTTCTAGAAGAAACTTCCCCATCCTAACACTCTAAGGAGGCAGGGTGCCATGCAGGGCCAAGCTGTCATGGTCTGTCCGCTCTGAAAGGCTGACTCCAAGGCAGGGAGCCCGGTCATCCTGCCAGTCCCCTTGAGGTGTCCAGGCTTTTGGACTGCCGGGGGTGGGCTCCCTGCCAAACCCGTGGCCAGACTGACTCCTGTTTGCTGCTCCACGAAGCTCAGGTGGCTGGGGGACCTGGCAATGGCTCAGGAAGTGCTTCTGCCCTCCCTCCCGACCCCCTGCCTCATCTAAAAAACCAGGCTTTGCCCTCCTCTCCACCCCTTGTGCTGCTGGCTTGTCTCCTGGGCCCCAGGCAGTGGTGGCCCATCGTCGCCTGCAGAACTCGTTCTTGTTGTAAGCCTAGGTGAGCCACGCACTCACTTCTGTAACCGAATATTTATCCCTCATTAGGGCTTTGTTCCCTTGGCTATGGAAACCCTGGGAACTCGGTCTGGACAGCTCAACTGTTTGTCTCGCTCTCTTGTTCCATTTCTCTGGCTCTGTCTGTCTCTCTTCTTGTCTGTCTCCCTCCCCACCTCTCTCTTTTGAGGTCATCCTTTTTTTCTGTCTCATTCTTCCTCTTCCTCACACAACAATAAATAGGATATTAAGCCCACCCAAGAGCTGAGCATTTAAAGTAATTCTCAACTCCGTCTGCCAAGCGTCAGCTCTGCTCGCTGGCCGATGGTCACCTCTCAGTTACCTCCTACCCTACCAGTCACTGCAGACGTGCCCTCATTTCCAAAAGGAACATGAGAACCATTTGTATCCACCTCTTGATGTGACCTGTCATGCTAGATCCTCTGAAGGAGGCAGGGCAGGGTGATGGGGGGGCCTCAGCCCTGTCCATGACACCCAGGAATTGGACAGCCTGTCCTGGAGACGTCTCTTGGTCCCGGAGCAATGCCTCCAGGTAACTTCTCTTGCCCCAGGGGGATGACTCTGGATTCCTTCCACGCAAGAGGCCCCAGCCGGGCATATGAGTCAAGCAAGAACATTATAAAGATAAAAAACCTTATATTCAAATTCCATTTCTGCCTAGAACTATGAATTTCTCATTTAATTCTGACTTGATTTTAATTAAATTTTGCGGTGAACACCATCTGTTTGCTTGACATCAAAACAATGAGGCTCAGCTTGGCTCAGCTCGGCTTTGCTCCTGGGTCAGCCTGGCCATTGGGCTGAGCCTGAGATGGGGTTTTCTCACTGTTCTCTCTCCTTCTCCCTGCCCCCCGGCCACTTCCTGTGTTTCTTCTGGAGCTCATACTAGTACCTCTTCATAGGGATGTGTAAGATAGAATGGATAGCATCGTCTAGCAACAAAATAGAATTAACATAATGCCGGGCACATGGAAAACAATCAAATATTAGCTGCAGTTATTACTGTTTTTTCCTTTCCTTCTTCCCTCTGTTCCTTTCATCATCTCCCTTCTTTTCATTTCTTACTGCTCTCCTTTTCATGTCCTCAGGTTGCCCACACCACGGTATTGCTCTGTCCACATTAGGTGAGGTTTTCCTGCTTCCCCAAGCCTGAAAGCTGTGCTCCCTGGCTTCCTAGAGCCCACACCAGGCAGAGGTCTCCCTGCCTCTTTACCTTCACCCTCCGCCCCCCAAGAGCTAAGCCATGATAATGGGGGCACCAAGAGGCTTAGAGGAGGAGACAGAAAGTGAGACAAATCCAAGGTCAGGACAACAGAAAGAAGGAGAATCAATGTCAGCCCCAGGCAAGGCAGCACCTGCTCATATCCTTTGGGACCCCTCTGAATACCAGTGCCCAAGGTAACTGCGTGAGAAAAATGGATGCCTCTGAAAAGGCATCTTATAAACCTTTCAGTGCTGTGAACATGTTAGCATCAGCCCTGGTTCTCTGTCCCTCCCTGTACCAGGCCCTCCCAGCCCAAAGTGTTAACTTACTGGCAGTAGCATGGGCAGAGTTTTTGTTTCATTTTTAAAAAGGTTCTTAAGGAATTTCAGGAAGTGGCACCCCGCCCTCCACCTGATACAGCTGCTTCAGTTGCTGAGCTTCCTGGACCTCCATGGAAAATATGATGAGGCCCCAAGTTCCTTTTTCGGTTTTAGAGCCCCATTTTTCCTCCGTGAAAGACGTTTGTCTTCCCCTTTCTCTAATGCAGCAATTCCTGGTCATTTCCTGCTCAGAGAATGCCCAGTGATGATTAGAGGCTCCTTGGTACCCTTCCTTCCCCAAGAGATGACCAGCCTTAGATCCCCACAGGCCAGCGTGAGGCTCTTCGGTGACCTGGCTCCTGGGGACAACCATCCCCTCAGGTGTTGGTGGGACACTTCATCTCCCCTGGCTTCTCCTCCCCCGTCTCACCCTCTGGCAGGCTGTGGGTCTCCCTGCCTCCAAGCCTTGCTCCCTCCACCTTGGCCTTTTCAGAGGGTATATATCTAATCGTGTTACTCCAGTGTGCAGGAGGAAGTCCACATTCTTTAAACTGGCTTACCGATGCCCCTTAGGATCTAGACTTTGTCATTCCCCTTCCTTCCCCATTCACCTGGCTAGCTCCTACTTATTCTTCAAGACCAAGCCCAGGCATCCTCCGCCTCCAGGAAGCCTTCCCTGACTGAACCCATGCCCACCCCAGTCTGTTTTTATCTCCCTCCCTGCTGGGCTGTGAACAGCTGAAAATGAGGGAGTCTTTCCTTCGGTATTTCCAACATGGCCTTGAGTTGGTGCTCCGCTGTTGACCCACAGCCACAATGTGACTGAATTGAGCCCCCCCAAAACTTTGGGGGACCCCTCCTGTCCTGTGGCCCGGGCGTTTGCAAGAAGTACCTCTTGAAACAGAGGGAGCCTCAAGCTGGCCTGAGGGCTCTGAGTGCTATTGACTAGCTTGTCCCTCCTTAGCCAGGAGGGCCCTGCCACGCCCTCCACTTCCTCTCATTGTGCCTCCCTTCCTGTTTAGCTAGACTGTATGGCTGGGGACCTTTTTCCTCCCTTTGAGGACCTGCCTGAATGGAGCTATTTCTCCATTGCATTAACCCTGACATCTCCCAAGACTCAAATCTCTGACCCACCAGTGGCTCCAGAATCAACAGACTTGGGTTCGATTTCCAGCTCCACCCATTCAGCTGTGTGAGGAGAGGCAAGGGTCTTACCTGTCTGGACTTCCATGTCCTCATTTGTAAGAAGAGACGTAATAATTGCCCTTGGGGTTGTGGGGGTTTCAGGAGCTAAGAATAGCCACGCTCCTGGGAAGTGTGAGCTGTGGTGGTGTCATTCTTACGGTTGTGTCACGCCAGCCTATTGATTTAATGGTCTTGAGGAGAGCCCAGCTGGACACTCACTGGATTCCTGTAAGGCCAAACTTCCTGTTCTTTTTTGAACTTACTGGAGAAACACAGAAAAGCTGGGGTGTTTTGTTTTGTTTTTTATCCTTCTACCCATATCAGGTGACACAGAAAAACACCCAAGCCTGGCTGGGTCGAGCTGCTAAACTCCCTGAAGTTTAGGAGCAAATCTGAGTTGCTGAGCAGGGTGGTGGTTCCCTTCCTGGATTAGGACCGAGTCCGCGGGAACCGGACCACCCCTGAGGCAGGAGGGCAGCCCTGATGTCTCCCCGGGGCCTGGGCCTGCCTCGGAGTCCCTTCCTTCTGGGGAGGGGGGGCCCTGCGCTCATGTCCTCTCCACCCCTCTTGCCTTCTTCCCGACAGGTGAACTTCCGCAGCCCCCGGAGTGGCCAGAGATGCTGGGCTGTGCGAACCCCGGTCGAGAAGCGTCTGGTGATATTGGTGGCACTTCTTGCAGCAGGACTGGTGGCCTGCTTCGTAGCACTGGCTGTGCAGTACCGGACAAGTAGGTGCTTCTGTATTGTATCGTGGGCTTGTCTCACCCCTGCCCTCGGCTGTGTCCCCTTATGCAAGGGGGCTTCCCTGCTCAAGCCCAACTGACCTCCCAAGGCCAAGGAGAGGGCTTGGTCTGGTGGACTTGGCTTGCTGAGATAGCCTGAGATATGGCAGGTGGGTGTGGGTGGTGTCAAGACTGTGGAATCAGAAGGACATGAGTTCAAATCCTTGCCCAGGAACTTACCATCTGTATGACCTGCGATAAGTCACTTAATTTCCCAGAGCCTGTGTCTTCCCATCTTTAAATGGGGAAAATAGTACCCAGTTTAGGGATGGCTCTGAGGATTAGAAATAATGTATAGCTTATACCTGGTGCCTACTAGGATTTCTTTAACCTTAGCTCCGGTACTGTTGTTGTTAGGATGTGGGCTGGTGAGACATACAGGCTGGCACCATCCACCATCCTTAGTTCGAACCGAATAGCTGTAATGGCTTCCATTTGCTTAATGCTTTCCACGGACCAACGACCACACCTTTTCTTTACAGATGTAATCTCATTTCCTCCTCACAGCAACCCTATGAGGTGTGGTTACTTTTGGCCCCATTTTATGTATGAGGAAACTGAGGCAGTGAGACTAAGTGACTTACCCGAGGTTACTGTGGGAGGGAGTGGAGAAGCTGGAATTCAACCACGGGCTGGTGGGCCCCAGACCTCAGTCTCTGTCTCTTTGTAATCACTATGCAACCCAGTGTGTGCTAGTCCCTCCAGAAAAGCTATCCTCCCTTGATCCAGCTGAGGTTTTTGTTCCTCTGTAATCTCATTTCTCTGTCCTGTCTTGTGTAGCAATATGTTTGGGTCCCTCTGACCCTACTGAGGCTGCTTCTCTGTGTCTGGCCGAGAGTAGCTGAGTACGTCACACGGACGTGATGTGCAGTAAGCATTTATGGAACGGGAAAGGGCAGATACACATGAAAACTGAGGATGGGGAGTCCAGCCAATTCCAAGGGCTCTTATTCCCCTGTGTCCCAGCGTCTGGTTTTTCGATGGCGGATGGTCCACCTGGTTGAGCAGCCTCTGGGCGCTTTGCTTAGGGTTCAGCGCCACTCACTTGGTTACCTAGTCACTCATCCCATCAGAGAGATTATGAACCTTCACAGGATCTGGGAGCAGCTACCCCGGCTTCGTTGAGCCTCTCCCACTGTGAAGTTGCTAGCCTGCCTGGGTGGCCATGCTGGGCTGGGCTGGGGAAAGAGTTTGGGGGCCTGGGGAGAGGTGAGGACTTCATCTGAGCCCTCCATACATCCCTCTTATGTTAAGCATTCATTCATTCCTTCGTTCATTCCACAAACATTTTAGGCGTGCTTATTCTCTGTCAGGCACCTAGATGGCGCTTAACAAATAATTGCTTATTGAACTGCTTATTTAATGGTCTGGAGATGTTTTACCACGTGTGCGTGGCCCAGTAGGTGCTTAATGCATATTTGATTAATGAATTAATGATTTCCAGGCTGTAAACCGTATGTGCTCAGGTAATGCCCACATGCCACAGGACTGCAAATAGTTTGCAAATTGAATAAATAAATGATTGGACAAAGGAACAAGTAGAGGACAAAGCTGGGAACAGCCTGTCTTTACCAATCACCCTTGTCCTGTAGCCGCCATCTTGCCTATGAGGTAAGATCTTGCTTAAATCAACGTCAGCCCAGGCAGTGTGGACGCTGGCCAGCCTCATCTGCCCAGCTCCTGGCCCTGTGCCTGGAGAGCAGGCGAGAATCCAGCAGCCAGTGTCACCCTGACACTGCCCTAGGAGTTCCCAAGGTGTTCTACACCAGAAACCAGAAGGGACCTCCAAGGGGTGGCTCCTAGTGATGAGACCACAGGGTGGGCCCCTAGGAAGGAATCCTGCTTCTGATTGTATCCCTTCCTTCTTAGGGCCACAGAAGGGTTTCCCCCCGGGACCTGGGTGAAAGGAGCTCTAGGTGGAGCTGGGCCAGGATCAGGTGGCCCTTGAGCCAACCCAGTGTCTTTGTCGGCTTCCTGGG